>NW_024870986.1:410000-1155000 GCF_019054845.1 Dipodomys spectabilis
GTGTAGAATTTTGTATAGCTACTCAGACATCTTTCCTTTACCCCTAAAGTGCTTCTCTGAGCACTACATTGTTTATTTTTTGTATGATGTTTATTGTAAAAATGATGTACAGAGGGTTACAGTTATATGAGCAAAATAATGAGTACATTTCCTATTGAGCATTGTTGCCTCTTCCATTGTTTTCCCCCTACTATCCCTTCCCTCCCATCTCCAAAACTACCTCCCCCTGCCAAGATCAGTGACTTAATTTTTTAATTTTGGCTTGGCACGTGGTTTGAACTAAAGTAGTGGTGACTCTGCACCTTCCCTCACATTGGTATGGACTTACCAAGAACCTGAGTTCAAATCCCAGGATAGGAAATAAAAATAGCAGAAATTCCAAATCAGGTAGCTTTATTTTTTTAATTTAGTTAAATAATTTATTTATTTGTTTGTTTGTTCTTTTTTGCCAACCAGTGGTCTTGAACTCAGATCATGGCAACACTGCCTAAGCTTTGATATCCCTAGGCTGGGCTGCAGCCTCTGGACCCATAACCAATCCTGGGATCCCAAGCCAAGAGGGCTTGCAGGAAGAAAAAAAACTGGAACAGCACCAAAAGTAGTGAGCTGCAGAGGGTTGGAGGGGTTTATAATTTTTTTTCTTTGCAGGGTGCTCCTACTGGTTCTGAATGACACAGCTGCAAAGTGGACCTGACCTGCCATTGCTGAAGGCTGGCGGGCTATCAGGGAAGCCATAGGCCCATCTGTCAACGTAAGCCCCAGGTTCAAATCCCTGTCCTGACACCTACCAGTGGTGGAGATCCCAAGAGACTCATTCCTACGCATAGGATACTGATTGAAAGAGTAGTTTGTGTATTGGTTTAGTCTAAAATTTGATGCAAGAATCCTAGGATGCTGATTGATCTTAATTAATAGTTTATTAAGCATGAAAAGAATAATATTCCTTCAATGGAAGTATAATAAACACCTAAGAGTTGGTAGGAAAGTAGTAGATGTCATTTAATAATACATAGTCGGCTCTGACACTTTTTACCATGTATCACTGTTTTGGCCAAACCTGGGGCTCAATCTCAGCACCTGGGAACCACCTGACAGCTTCATTGGCTAGATGCTGCCAGGCTCACACTCACCCATTCATGAATTGGGCCTGCTAGGCCCTGAGTTCATATCCTAGCGCTGTGAAAATTGAATCTTGAATTAAGAAGCCGAGTGTGACACATGTTTTCCTTTTCTGGGAGAGCCCTACGTTTCAGGCATGATGGAGAACACATCTAAAAATCTAGATGCTATGTGATAGGATATAAACAATATAATAAATGGTATAGGTGTCATCAGAGTCAATAACATAAATGGTAAATAAATGAATAAAACAAGAAATAAAATGAATAATCACACTAAACACGATATCGACTGAACATCCGTATGGAATTATAAGTGCTATCTTTAAAATGTATATAAGTATTTGTTTTCCAGGCCTGAGGCTTGAATTCAGCCACCATACTAAGATGGTATGGAGGGAGATCCCGAGATATTAGTTTATGGACCTAGGAAGAGCTATGGAATGTGATTGATGTCATCTTTGAATCAGTAGTTTATGCGTGATGGGAGTAGGAAATGATAGGCAAGAATCATGGGGTATTGCTTATTTGCAATGAAGATTTGATGAAGCATGACAATAATCATCAGTTGTGAAACGGAGGCATCAGGAAAGATCCAAAAATCGGTAGTCACACAGTAGATTCAATTCCATCACAGGTGGGGATCTCTCCTACTCTCTCTCTATATATGTACTTATTTGCATACTATCTTCAGCTTATGAATGGATGACTGCTGTACCCCCTCCCCCTACCCCCACCTGGGGGCTCAATCTCAGGTCCAGGAACAGCCTAGCTCCTTAGTGGCTCACATGCTGGTGTGCTCATGTGGACCCATTCACCTCTTGGGCCTGCTAGGCCCTGAGTTCAGACCTCAACACTGCCAAAAGAATCATCCTGATATCAGAAGCCAATCGTTGCACATGTTTTCCTTTCCTGTGCAAGTTCGGGTCTCAGCTAGGATGGAGAATGCATGGGTTAATCTGTGGCCATGGGAACTGGTAGTCATCCATGTCAGCGCAATTATACCTGTCATCATGTACTCAAGAAAATACGCACTACATCCATGAATAGCATACAAAATAGAGAGAATAACTACACTAAATGATCGATGCAGTCCACACACAGATGTGAATATACATCCCATGTTTCAATGATGCATTGATGTCTATTGTGGCCTCCCTGGGGCTTGATCTCAGTTTCTGGGAACCGCCCAGCTCCTTCATGGCTCACAGGCTGGAGTGCGCACGTGGACCCATTGGCCAGTTGGGCCTCCTAGGCCTCAAGTTCAAATCCCAGCACTGCCAAGAATTCACCCTGATGTGAGAAGCCAGTCTTTGCATCTTTTTTTTCTGTGCTGTGCATGTTCTGGGTCTCAGCTAAGATGGAGAATGCATAGGCAACTCTGTAATTATGTGAATAGATTGTCATCCAGGTCAACACAGTTATTTTTTTTTCTTTTTTTTTCTCTCTTTTTTTTTTTGAGGGTGGGAGCGTTCCAGTCGTGGGCCTTAACTCTGGGCCTGAGCACTGTCCCTTGAGCTTATTTAGCTCAAGTCAAGTTAGCACTCTAGTACTTGAGCCACAGCACCACTTCCAGCTTTTTCTTCATATGTGGTGCTGAGGATTCGAACCCAGGGCCTCATGCATGCAAGGCAAGCGATCGACCACTGAGCCAACTTCCCAGCCCAACACAGTTATATTTGTCATTTTATGCTCAAGAAAATACACATCACATGAATGAATAGGCAAAATAATGAGAATGACTACACAGAATGCAAGGTACTGCCCACCCATGTATGGAAATAGAGGTCCTCTGTTTAAATTGGGAATTCATGACTATATTGGCCCCCACCCTGGGGGGATCGATCTCAGGTCCTGGGAATGGCCAAGCTCCTTAGTGGCTCACAGGATGGTATGCTCACCATGTCCTATTAACCAATTGGGCCTGCTAAGCCTTGAGTTCAATTCTTAGCACTGCCAAAAGCTTCACCCTGATGTGAGAAGCCAATTGATCAATCTGTTTTCCTGTCTTGGTAAAGTCCTTGGTATCAGCGCAGATGGGGTATACTATATGGGCAACTCTATAGCCATGGGAATATGTTGACATCCATGTGAGCACAGTTATATCTGTCATCATACTCAATAAAACATACAATACATCCATGAATAAGACACAAAATAAAAAGAATAACTACACTGAATGCAAGTTGCATAACATACCTTTAGATAAAGAGAGATCCTATGTTTAAAAAAGATGGGCTTGTTATTTTGTCCAATGCTGGGGCTTCAAATCAGGCCCGGGACCAGGCCTGACATTCTAGTCTTCAAGGATGGTGAGCTTCCCCTTCCATCACAGTTCAACAGAGCTACCCAGACCCAAATTCACATCCCATCACTGACAAAAGTTTCATCCTAATGTCAGAAGCCAGTCGTTGCAAATGTTTTCCTCTCCTGTGAAAGTTCTGGGTCTCAACTAGGATGGAAAATGAATGCATAGGCAACCCTATAACCATGGGAACAGGTTGTAATCCATGTCAGCACAGTTATACCTGTCACCAATAAAATACACAATACCTCCATGAATTAGGAACAAAATAAGGAGAAGTGCACTGAATGCAAGATGCTGCGCACACATTTATGTAAATATAGATCCTATATTTAAATTATGAATTTATGACTATCTGGCTCTCCCTGGCACTCGATGTCAGGTCCTGGGAATGGCCTATCACCTTCATTGCTCACAGACCTGTGTCCTCACCTTGACCCTTTCCTCAATTGGGTCTGCTAGGCTCTGAGTTGAAATCCCAACACAGCGAAAATATGAATCCTGATTTGAGAAGCCAATCGATTCAGCTATTTTCCTGACTTGCGAATATCCTGTGTCTCAACTAGGATGGAGAAAGCATTAGAAACAGTATGGACATGGATATAGGTTGTCATCCATGTAAACACTGTTATATCTGTTACCATACTCAGTAAAATACACAATACCTCCATGGATAAGACACAAAATAAGAAGTACACCGAACACGAGATGCTTTCCACACATACATATATAAATATAGATCCTATATTTAAACAATGAATTTATAACTATTGTGGCCAACCATGGGGATCAATGTCATATCCTGGGAATGGCCTTCCTTCTTAGTTGCTCACAGGATGGTGTGTTCACATTGGCCTATTTGCCAATTAGTGCTGCTAGGCCCTGAGTTCAGATTCCAGCACTACCAACAATTGGATCATGGAGTAAGAAGCTGAGTGTGAAATTTGTTTTCCTTTTCTCTGAGAGTCCTGGGTGTCAGGCATGATGGAGAACACTTCTACAACTCTAGATGCTATGTTATAGGATGTCATTAATGTAATAAACGGAATGGGTGTCATCATCTTCAGTAAAATCAATGGTAATTAAATGAATACAACAATAAATACAAGGAACAACCACACCAAACTTGTATGGACTGAACATCTATAGGTAAGTACAAAGCCTATCTTTATATAAACAGTAGGTTTTCAAAGGCTGGGGCTTGAATTCAGGCCTAGTGAACAGGCCTGAAACTCTTATCTTCAAGTACGGTGAGCTTCCCCTTCATCCACTGCAGATTTACCCAGACCCTTAGTTCAAATCCAAAACCTGGCAGAATAAATGGTGGGAATTGCAAGCCAGGGAGCTAAATTTATTTTATTTTATTTTTTCCCAGAGCGTTCCTTGAACTCGGGTCCTGGCAACTCTGCTTCAGCTTCGATCACCCTAAGCTGGGGTGCAGCCACTGGACCCACAGCTGATCCTGGGATCCTAGATCCCTAGGCCTTGAAGAGAAAAAAAAATCACAGGAACAATGTGGAGATGGCCTTTTTATATTTTCTTTCTTTGTGAGGTGACCCTCCTGGGTCCGAATGACACTGTTGCAAAGGATATTTTACCTTGCATTGCTGAAGGCTGGTGGACTATCGGGGAAGCCATAGGACCACGTGGCAACATAGGCCCTGATTTCAAATCCCAGTCCTGACACCTACCAATGGCATGAGATACTAAGAGACTCGTTCCCACCCATAGGAATGTTTTCAATGTCAGGTTGAAGGAGTTGAACGTGAATGATTCTCCTATAACATTAGACAAGATGATTTGAGGAAGCTGATTGATTTTATTTAATATTTATGAAGCATTAAAAGAATACTATTATTTACAGGAATGCAATAATTTCAAGACACTGATTTAGTTAATAGTTCATTAAGGATGAAAACAATAACATTATTTACATGGAGGCATAATAAATACCCCATAATTTGTAGAAATGTCGTCTATATAACTGAATAATGTATAGACATCTCTGGCACTATATAAACATATAGATTTATTAGTGTACTGTCATTCGCATGTCAATCTGTTCATATTTTGTCAACCCCTGGGGCTTGATCTCAGGTCCTGGGAACTGCCTGTCAGCTCAATTTGCCCCAGGATGGCGTGTTGACACTCACCCATTCATGAATTTGGCCTTGTAGGCCATGAGTTCAGATGCCAGGACTCCCAAACCATTAATCGTGGTGTAAGAAGCTGATAGTGACACATTTTTTTTCCTTTTCTGTGAAAGTCCTGGGTGTCAAGTATAAAGTGGAATACATATGCACACATATAATCCTATGTAATCAATGTAATCAATGTTCTAGGTGTCATAATAGTCAATAAAATAAATTATCAATACAAGAAAAGACAAAAAAGAATAACTATACTGAGTGTAATAGGGATTGAACATATGTATATGAATATTAATCATATATTTAAAATATACATGAATAGGATGTTTTTTAGTGCTGGGGATCTAATTCAGGCCTAAGGAACAGACTTGAATTTCCTGACTTTAAGGAGGCAAGCTTCCCCTTCCCACACAGTGCAACAAAGTTACCAAGACAATGAGTTCTAATTCCAATTCTGGCAGAAAATATTGCATCTTTATATTATGTGAGGTCAAATTCTTAGGTAATTCATTCTGCCTCCATTTAATTAATGTGATTGTTGAAATGCTTAATGAATTATTAACTAAAATCGATCAGTGTCCTAGGATATAATTGTGTATAATTTGATCCTAGAATCATTCAAGAACTACTCATTCAATCTTGACATTGATCACATTCCATTGGTAATCTTATGGATAAGAATGAGTTTCTTAGGTTCTCCTGCCATTTGGAGGTGGCAAGACCAGGATTCCTACTGTGGGCTCCAGCTCCCACCACTTCAACCCGAGGATAGGGAACTCAGGTCTGTGCCAGAACATCAGCAAGACCAATGATTTGGCAGGCACCAGCGGCTCTCAGCAGTCCTCCTTGATACTTACAAGGCTGTGATAGGAGGATCATGTTCAAACTCACCCTAGGCAGGAAAGTCCTTGAGACCCCTGTCCAACTTCAATACCAACAAAGTCAGAAGTAGAGCTGTGTGGCTCCAATGGTAGAGGGCTAGTCTTGAACAAAAGCAGCTTACAGACTGTGCCCAGGTCCTGAGTTTAAGGTCCAGGACTGGCAACAAACAGACATACACAACAATCTAAGACCAGTCACTCTCTTGTCCCCAACTGAATTAGTAGACAGAGTTCCCTGGGAAAGGGGCTGAGGAAGCCACTGTCATCTTCACTCTGCCCATTCTGCCTGTATCACAGGATTCCGGCCACACTCCCATTCTTTCATGGTTCTTTCTGACCAATGGGATATAAGAATGGTGGTCACACCCACATTCCATGCTGCTTGATAGCACTGGAATTCCTCTGTTGGTTGACACCACTACCAACAGTTGAGGAAGGTAGAGGTGGCTGAGTGGTCATCAAGAGACTCAAGCCGTAGGAGGAAAGGCCTTGCTCAGCACTGCCATGTACCTGCCCACTCACCGGTCCCCTTTAGCATTCCGCACGGCACTGCATTTCAAACCAAGCACTGCTTGCTTGGACCCATGGCACCTCTTGGAGTCCTCAGGTTATGGCACTCCACAGGCAGGCTTGTGGCCCCAACCTGGTCCAGCCCCCCCCTGTCTCTGCTCCAGGCCTGAGTATTTGTTTGCCATGCTACTGTCTTTGCTGCTCAAACCCACCCGGAGCTGCCTCCAAAGCTTCTCCCAGCAGCACAAGTGAATGACCTCCTCCTGGGCCCATACCCTATGACCCCCAAACCACGTGATCCTCCCCCTCCAGACTGGATCTCCGGATCCCCCATGCCCTACAGTCTGGCCAGGGCTGTGCCACAAATGTGCCCCAAGGGTGGGAGTGGGTGTTGACCAGTGTATCCCACCCCCATCCCTAGTTGCCAGTGTCCCAAGAAACAGGGAGATTCAGGGATGGGTGAGGAGGGGGCACCACACAGGCCCTGGACTGGAGCAGTGGGAGCCACACAGCCACCTATCTGCACCCTTCATCTTCCTGTTGGGAACCTGGTGGCTTTAGTCAGAGGTGAGGAGTAGCACCTTCACACCTGCCTTCTTGGGTCTTTTCTTTTTCTGGGGTTGGGGGCACTGGATGCAGGTCTCTCTTGCTGTGTGAGCCCTTGTCCTCTGTGCTCGGTCACCCTTTCACCTGAAGAGAGGGTCCCAGAAGAGCCCATTAGGGAAGTGAGAGTGCTGGGGGTCAAGGCAGAATGTAAATATTGGGAGGAACACCCCCCCCAACACACATACACATACACCCAGCCTGTCCCCTCCCCCAACTCTCAACTGTTCTCACAGAGTGATCACATTTCCCAGCTCTGCCAGTTTCTGCTGGTGCTCCCAGTCCATCTGGTCTCCTTGTCCTTCCCAAGAATCTGCCATGTGGACCAGAAGCATGCAGGCTGGATGTAGGGACTAAATCCATGTATGTATCCTTTAGGACCCCATCCATATCCCCAATACCGCCCCCACCTCATGTCAGATACCCCTCTGGGGTCACCATGACCCCCTGCTTGTTGACTCTCCTGGCTCTGAGGAGCCACTTGTCTCAGAACTCCTTCACCCAGCGTCCTGGCCTATGCTTTTGGTGAATGGGGAGTCAAGGGTCTGGCCCTGGAGAAAGTGATAGGCAGGGTATGCTGCATCATTAGAGTGGTGCTCCCCTTGGGTGGGAGCTCCTGATTACTCCAAGGGAACCCCCGTGCTCTAGCTTGTACATTGTCCCAGATGAGGAACCAACAAACTCTGGAGAGGCACTGCTCTGAGTCTGTGTGTGTGTGTGTGTGTGTGTGTGTGTGTGGTGCTGCTACATCATTAGAGTGATGCTCCACTTGGGTGGGAACCCCTGATTCTTCTAAGGGAACTCCTGTGCTCCAGCTTGCACATTGTCCCAGATGAGGAACCAACAACTCTGGAGAGGCACTTCTCTGAGACTCTGTGTGTGTGTGTGTGTGTGTGTGTGTGTGTGTGTGTGTGTGTGTGTGTGTGTGCATGAGAGAGAGAGAAGGAGAGAGAGAGATATAACATCCTCCTCCTTGTATAACCTGACTGTGCTCAGGTGAGTGATCATTTGGAAAATTGCAGGTGCTGCATGGACGAGTCTTCTGTCACTGGTCTGGATTTGTGTGTGTGTGTGTGTGTGTGTGTGTGTGTGTGTGTGTGTGTGTGTAGAAGTGGATTGTAATGAGGAGGCGTGGTCCTTTGGTAACTTCTGCTTGCTACATTTGGGGGATGCATGGGCTTTGTGACTGAGGTCTGGGGACCTGGAAGTGTGAGAAACTTGAAGGGGACTCAGCAATATTATATTATAAGACCAAGGGACCTGTGTGCCTTGGAGCTGTCTACTCCTTTGGGCCTGGTTGGTGGCAGCTGGAGCTTGGTAGGACCTGAGTATGGGGCCCACAAGGGTTGGCTTCCCAGGGGGACAGAAAGCATGGCCAGCACTTACTAAGGATGTGAGCCCTGCTGGTATGGAGTGCACCAGCATAAGTCAGACTCCGGGTTTCTCATTATGACTTCTGATGGGTGAGGCCAAACCTATTTTAAATTTTTTGCTGTGATCTTCATATCTCAGCCTCCTGAGTAGCTAGGATTATAGACATGAGCCTCTGCCACCGGGACTCTTGTTCTTTTTGGTGTATTAGGGTTTGAACTCAAGGCCTTACGCTTGCAAGTCAGGTTTTCTACCACGGCAGCCAAGCCTTTCTGTCTTGGGCATTTCCGAAATAGAGACTCACTCAATATGTGCATAGGCTGGGCTGGATCGTGGTCCTCCTATCTGTGACAGGTGTGCACCACGAGGCCCGGTCCTCCTTAGTTGGGATAGTAGACATATAGCGCCATGCTCAGTCATCAGTTTAGATGATTGTCCCAAACTTAGTTTACAGCAGCCATAAAGCTCTGGGTTGGGCCTCCACCATTGTACCTCAGGCTCATCTTGGGACAGTTGTGAGGAAACAAGGGATCAATACAGAGGGATCTCTGGAGCAGGGCCAGGCACAGAAGGAGCGGCTGTCAGATACGGTTCTTGGCAATATTGTGAGCATACGACAGTAAGATAACTGGGAAAGGGCTCAGATGAGGCCTGTTATTATTCCTGTGACATGTACATGTTTATGAAACAAAACACGGTTCTCTTTCATCCTTATCCTATTCCTATGAGGAAGGAGATCCTTCCCTGTGTTCAGTTATGTACCTGGGGAAAATGAGGCATGGAGAAGCCAGGTGACCAACTCATGCCCTTCAGTTGACAGAAAGCTCAGCCTGACTTCTTTGCCATGGTCCCTAGGAAAATGTGTGGTATTCAGCAAACTTCTTGTGGTGGGAAGTCCAATTCTTGTCAATCGTGGGGCTTGAACTCTGGGCCTGGGTGCTGTCTTCGAGCTTCTCAGCTCAAGACTAGCACTCTACCACTTGAGCCCCAGTGCCACTTCCAGTTTTCTGGTGGTTCTTTGGAGATTAAGGGTTTCATGGACGTTCCTGGCTGGGCTGGCTATGAACCATGTTCATCATATCTCAGCCTCTTAGTTAGGATTATAGTCCTGAGCCACTGGCACCCAGCTTAATTGTAATTTTGACTTTCTTTCTTTCTTTCTTTCTTTCTTTCTTTCTTTCTTTCTTTCTTTCTTTCTTTCTTTCTTTCTTTCTTTCTTTCTTTCTTTCTTTCTTTCTCTCTCTCTCTCTTTCTCTCTCTCTTTCTCTCTCTCTCTCTCTCTGTCTCTCTGTCTCTCAGGAACTGGTTGAATGGGGACTGAATAGGTGGCCCAGTGTCCCCATGTGGCTGGAACCCAAGGTGGCCCTCTCATTCTGGAGGTGGGCTGTGGGTCAGCAACTGTCTTACTCAGCCTGTTGAACCAGCCCTATGAGGTAAGCCCCTCTGTGCCCTGGCTAGACCGTGACAGTTACTCATTGTCCATCCAGCCTTATTGAACTTAATATTGTTTTCTATGTCCTTTTCTAGCAACTGGCCAAATTTATGATACATAGTTATGGAATGAAAATATAATACCATCTTAAGAAAGTCATTTAGAGCTCTGGGAATGTGGCTTCATGGTACGGTGATTGCTTACCATGCGTGAACCCCTGGGTTCCAGTCCCATGACCAACAAAAAGTCCAAATATGACTTTAAGTTTCCCCAAGTGGGAACATGAAGTATGAGGCCACTCCCTTTCTAAATCACACTTCCAATCGTGCAAATTTGTAAAAAGTAGAATAGAAGTATGATTCTGATTCCATGCAATTCAGATATAAGAGAATGGACTTAACTGGAAAAAACATCCATCTTGAAAGAGCAGGGATTATACTAGCAATGAACCTGGAGGCAAAGATCATATTTCTTTTTATTTCCTTTATATATATATATATATATATATTGTTGTTGTTGTTGTTTTTGGTCATGGCACTTGAACCCTGGGCGCTGTCCCTCTGCTATTCAGCTCCAGGCTAGTGCTCTACCACTTGAGCCACAGTGCCACTTCCAGTTTTCTTGTAGTTAATTAGACAAAAGAGTCTCTGGGACTTTCCTACTGTCTTTGAACCTCAATCCTCAGATCTCACCGCCACCCAGCTTAAGATCACATTTCTAACAGTGTACATTCAGCATATGTAATGTGTATGTTCATCTACCTTTATATGAATTCTTGAGTTAAAAATCTGGGCTACAGGTTAGACTTAACACTCACAAAAATGTTTGTAGTTTGTAGTTTGATACTCTTGGAAAAGTAAAACTTAAGAATGTAAAGGAGTCTGGGAAGTTCAGTTTGCATCCCGCCTGGGCAGAACAATCTTTGAGACACTATCTATAATTAACAGCCAAATCTGCATTGGAAGAACAGTACAAGTGATGGAATACCACTCATGAGCAAGATTGTTGAATAAGAGCTTGAGGCTTTTGCATACATACATACAAACATACGCATACACACAGAGGCACTTATATGTGCACCCACGAATACACAAATGAAACAACTCTCCGAATATGTAGAAAAGTTACAAAGCAATAGAAAATATGTCCTGAGTAATACTAGAATCAAGTGATAAATTTTAATATTAAAAAGTCCTCTAGTGAACTTTCTTCAAAAAAGTTTGAGACTATTATATAGGTAGGGACCAGAGATAGTAAGAAAGTCAAGAATTCATTATCAAAGGGATCAGATCCATGGAGGAATGAATCAGAGACCCCTGCAGGTGCATCTGAAAATGTTCATATCCTGTGTCAAATGTTAGAACATCTTTCAAAACTGTACATAAACAATCTGAGCAGTCAATGGATAAGATCATCAGAGAAGTTCAGAATTACTAGTGTGTTTCTAGATTAAATAAACCAACAATCTATGGCAGGGCAATGTGATACAAGCCTGGAATTCTAGCACTCAGACTAAGACCAGAGATTAGAGAGTGGAATTACATAGTGATACCTTCCTTGGACCAGGTAGTATAATTTTGTCTCAATAAAACAAACCAAATTACAAGAAAGAAATACACAGTTGGAAGTTTGGGCTAATTTTGTCATTATGTTTTGAGTAGTGAAGTTTCCAGTTGAAATGCAACTAATATATAATCCTCAGTTGTGTTTTAAATCTCTCTTCATTACAGAATATTCTTAGATGCAAAATAGCTCATGATTCCCATCCAAAATTTGAAAAAGTAAGTAAGCGTCATTCTGTTGGATGCCAAAGAAATGATGAAGTTTTACAAAACTTAAGCCCAGAGAAATAGCACAGTTCTTCTAATGTAGGACTTTGTGGACCTTGCAAAATTAGAATTTAGATTCAAAATAAATTGTTTCTTTTTGTAGTTCCATATTCTATTGGATACTACAAAATTCTTTTTAAGTAGAGGTTTTAACTGACAAATTCACAAATGATTCTGGCATTCAATTTGCCTAGAATATTCTTTCAAGAGAGTTATAATTAGAACTTAGTTAATAGATCATTCCAACAGTTCATGTATAAAATGATAATGTGAATAATCTAGACAGAGTTGCCAACGAATGGATGATATTAATTTATAAATAAAAAAAACACTTTTTGAGGGTTTGGTATAACATGGTATGAAGAGAATAATTGTGTGACATCTTCTTTCTTCTACTTATATGTTACACTGGAAGCAATTTCCTTAATTATGTGCCTCTGTATACAATGAGAAAATTGCTAGATTTGGGTTAATTTTTAGTTTTTTTGGGGGGGGCTTCAGGTCGTGAGGCCTGAACTCTGGGCCTGGATGCTGTCCCTCAGCTCTCCAGCTCAAGGCTAGCACTCTACCACTTAAGCCACAGCGTCCCTTCCGGCTTTATTTCTTTTTGCTTATGTGGTGCTGAGGAATCGAACCCAGGGCCTCATGCATGCAAGGCAATTGCTCTACCACTGAGCCACCTTCACAGCCCAATTTTTGTTTTTGTTTTATTGGACTTTAACTCTGGGCCTTGACAGTGTCTCTGAGCTCAAGGCTCCTGCCCTACCACTTCAACCTGTGCCACTTGTGTCTGGCTTTTTCTGAGAAGTTTATTGGAGATAAGATTCTAAGGGACCTTCCTGCCTGGATGGCCTTTGAACCATAATCATCTGATCTTAGTATCCTGAATATCTATGATAGTTAAAAAGTATAAATATAAATAATATTTGCAAGAGTTCTGATCTCAAGAATACCACTGGGGGAAAATTGATGCAACTGAGTTTATTGTGGTGTTCTTTGCAGAACAAGGAAGGCATCACAATACCAGAGATGCAGTATTTTTTCACAGTACAGATAAGCTATTCATGATGTGAAATAAGGGAATTTTAAGGTGCACCTTACAAGTTGGAAACTGTTGGGCTAGGATGACTTTATGGCATAAAGCTTGGGATTGCTTACTCTTGAAGAATTATTACAGATGCTTCATAGTTTTATCCTCTACAAGAATGTGGCTATTTTTCTGTTGACTTCTCAATGTGTAACACCCCATTGGAATCTGCATCCATGGCAGAATTATATAACATGAAAACAAGTACTGTTTTGAATCTCTCAGGTATGGAATGTTCAGAATCTGAAAATGAGTAGTTATTAGTCATAGGAATTTTGAAGAACACATATATTCTGTCCTCACAACTTATTTAATTTTAAAAGTTATGGGTTTCCATAGAAGTAAATTGTTTTTGGTTTTATGTGTGTGAAGTGCTAAATTTATTTTTTTCCAAAATATACAAATATATTGTGAAAATATTGTCTAGTTGGATAACATTCAAGTTGACGACCTTCTGATAAAGAAAGGGTAATTAAATTAGATGCCAAATAGTATTGATTTTTTTAATTTTACTATATAAAAAATAATGTTAACTATACCAATACAGTGAAATTTTATTTTATGCAGCTTATTTTTTAAATATAATTTTATTGTCAAAGTGATGTACAGTCGGGTTACAGTGATTGTAAGATAGTGAATACATAACTTTTCAAACTTGTTACCCCCTCCCTCACTTTTCTCACAATTTTCCTTCACCTACGTACCCCCTCACAAGTTGTAATGTATATTTCCAACATATTGTCTTGTGAGTATTGCTAATGCATTGGTTTGACCTTTGTCATTTGTGTCACCATTGTGATGTTCCTCTTCCCTTCCCTAATTAAGGTAAATGTATACACAATACACAGGGTACCAAAATCAAATACAGCAAAGGATAAACCAAAGGGGAAAAACCAAAGAAAATAGAAATCACATAATACATAAAAAACAACAACCGCAAATAAAATTCTCTGATTCCATATCTTGGAGTTCATTTTGTTCAACATCAGCTTATATGGTCATATATATGCATAACGAAGCCACTGGAAAATAATAGTTGCATGGACACTATATCGTGAAAACAACATGTTAACTGTTTTTGATGGTAAAGGTGGAATTAGGATTGGTGAATTTGCGGTTTTGATAAAGGAATTTCAAAAGAGTTTTAAAAATATGACACATAAATTTTAATTGTTCAAACTTTTAAACAACGTAGCCTATTAAGAAAATTTAAAATTGCCTGGGAAAATAGGCTTTCATGCAAAGAAATCCATGGAGACTTAGTGGAAAGGGAGCAATGTGAGTGAAGATGGCTCATTTTCACACTAAACAAACAAACCTCAGAAACCTTGCTGTAAATCCTGTAGCTTTCCTTGAAAACTGTCCTTACCCAGGAAATATTCTCTCACTGTGTGAAATGAGGTTATAGTGCAATTTAATTCAAATTTCTTAAAAAAAAAAGACATCAAAATTTGTGAATTGACCTTTAATTACCAAACAGTAATCCTCTGAAAAAGATAATTTGGGTCAAAATATTTAGGGAGAAAGTGCCCTCCACAATGAAAAAAGCTATTGGGTTTACACTTTTTGTTTGTAATACTTTCCACAATTTCTTTGCACGTGAATCGTTGAAACACAGAAAAAATTCTGATTGGATACTTCAAACCAGTGATTTCACATTTCTAAGTGGCTCACAAATATAAATCCTTATTAAAATGAGATAGTGAATACTTCTCTTATTACATAAGCCAAAAAGTTTTGGGATCAGAAAAGAATTGACCACATGGAAAAAGTAAGAAAAGAGTGTTCTTAGAAGCCCTAGCTAAGCAAATTGGCTTCAACAGTGGAGGCAGGCCAAAACTTTTTGATATAGATTGTAATATTTTTGCTACCTAAAGTGATTTTACAGATTTGGCTCACTACAATGCAGAACTGATTGAATGAAGACATGAAAATAAATCCCACATCCAATGGAGGCAACTTAAAAGAGTTTTAAAGGAGAAACCATGAAGATGTAGCAGTGGGGGAGGTCTTAGAGTCCTTCACCTTCACTAGACTTTGAGCCAAGAAGCTGTGATTAATCGGAAATCAGGCAAGAGCTAAGAGGAGGACATAGAAATAGGACATAGAAGCATTGTCCTTTGTAACAGACACTGTCATCCAAGGTATGGGTGCTTTAACTTTATTCTCTTCCATATATCTTGTTGACCAAATGCAAGACTAAGAGAAAAATAATCTATTGAAATAATTTTGCAAAGAATAACTTCACTGTTTCTGATATGGTATCTAAGGAGAGTCTTAAGAGAGAAGATAAAAGTGGAGTATTCTGCGGTTTCCTCTAAGCATCTTATTAGCAAAGGATATCTTTGAGGTTAGACGTGATTGAACCAAAAAGTGTTGGAATACTTATGTTTGTGGGCACTTTAGACACAAGAAGACTTTCTTTCTTTTTTTTTTTTTTTGGGTCCGGTCGTGGGACTTGAACTCTGGGCTTGGGCGTTGTCCCTCAGCTCTTCAGCTCAAAGCTAGTGCTCTACCACTTGAGCCACAATGCCACTTCTGGTTTTTTTCTTTTTGCTTATATGGTCCTGAGAAATCGAACTCGGGGCAGCAAGCATGCAAGGCAAGCACTCCACCAATGAGCCACCTTCCCAGCCCGACACAAGAAGACTTTCAAGGCAAAAGAAAAAAAGAAAAACGGATATCCAAACATTTGTGATCACAGTTTCTTGGACTGGTTTTTTTGAAGACAAAGTTTTACATTACAGTTTGTCCTGATTAACATCAATGTTGGGTTCTTATGGCAACCAAATGCAGGGGTGAAGTTTAATGGACTCCCTTGAACAAGTAAACAGCATGATAAAAAAAATTGCAAATAATATTTAGTGAATTACTTTCACCAATTACTTTTCCAGAATAAAGAAGGAAATATATAATTCAAAATTAATTGACTTAAAAGTATGAAGAAAGAGTAGTGAAGAGAGATGAAAGAAAACATAGAGAATTGTTTTCTTTCCAGCGGAGTAATGGGTTCTTGATCTTTTCTCTTGCATTCTATCTTCACAAGCTATCAAGTGTGGCTCAGGAGTGGAGTATCCAGTTCAGAGAGAACTCGCAGAAGGAAGATAACATTTGCAGCAGATATAGGTGATTTATAACCTGAGACAATCTATTTAAATCTGTTCAAATTTCTCCCCTACCCCAAACTGCCCTCTTTTAATAGTTTTGTTTGCTTTTCTTAATACTGCCCTTCATGAACTGCTTAAAATTTTGAGAGGTCATATTCATACTCTCTAGAGATTGCTGTTTGGTTATAATTTTTGTGTGTTTTTTAACTGAATTTCAAAAGGTTGTGCAAGTGTGTTACAATTAAATATGTCCATCTAATTGTCCAATGCTCCTGGATCAGATTTCACTCCTTCTATCATAGTCAACCAACTCCTTCTACAAGATGTATTTCAGATTTACCACTTCCTTATCACTTGTGTACATTGATATTCTAGCTGTGCTTGCCCCTTGTTCCATTTTTCATTCATTCTATGTATTTACAATTATTCCTCTCTAGCTTCAACTTCCTGATAGTCATTCTGTTAAACTCTCTGTTGATAGTTTGAAAGGTTTATATACATTCCATGGAGTTTCAATCCTGCATATACTTGAACTTATGTCAGCTTATATTTCCATAATTCATTCATCTGCAATAATAATTTGCAAGACTGGAGGCGTGAAGCACCTAGACATGATTTAATTCTCATCCATTTAGAAGATTAATCGTTAGTCAACAAGAAAGTTTAAAAATGGTTTAGAATGTATTCCAAACAACCAATTTTTATAAATGGCTTTGTGCAAGGGTGTGTGATTATTTTATTTTACATGGGATAATATTTTGTAGTACATTTAAGTTTTGAAAAAAAGAAAATTAAAATTTACTATTATAGAGGAATATGATAGAAATAGAAGACAGATTTTATGTTTGTCACATCTCTGACGAGTACCCATATTCAAGATTTACTATGTTAGACAGATAGGAAAAACATAAAATAACATATGATAAGGCAACTATTTGTGACTTTTTAAAATGTACCTTATTAAATGATGAAATTTACTTTATTATCTAACGTTTGGGTTTGAAATATGGGAGGCTGATACATTTAACAAATTTGAAAGGCACCTAATGAATAACACAAATGGTGGGTGGTACTATTTCTACAGTTTAATGAATGGTTGAACCTGATTGGCATTAGTGCTGGGTAAGTAAATCAACTCTATTGTACCTCTATTGTAACTCTATTGCCACTAAGTATCATTTATTTGTCAAATGTTATTTTGGCGAATGTGATTTTTTTTTTGGTAGTTCGTGGGGCTTGAACTCTGGGCTTGGGCACTGTCCCTGTGTTCTTCAGCTCAAGGCAAGCACTCTATCACTTGAGCCACAGTGCCACTTCTGATATTCGAGTGGTTTATTGGAGATAAGAGTTTAACGGACTTTCCTGCCTGGGCTGGCTTTGAACCGTGATCCTCAAATCTCAGCCTCCTGAGTATTTAGGATTACATGCGTGAGCCACTAGTACCTGGTTTGCGAATTTGATTTTTCAAAGATTATTTGAAAACGAATACACTTTCAGGAGATTAAATATTTTGAGAATGACAACATTTTTATACCACAGAACCAAGTTTTACTGAAGTACCAGTGTATTTTTTTTTATTGTGAAAATACTGTACAGAGGGGTTTCAATTACGTGGGGAAGATAATGAGTACATTTCTTATCAAGCATTGTAGCCTCCTCCTTTGTTTCCACTTCTCATCCTTTAGCATCCTCCCCCTGCGCCCCGACCCAATCTTCCCTCCCCTCTCCCGCACCCAAGTTGTAAAGTTTGTTTTTGACATGGCAACTTGTACATATCACAGTGTTATCAAGCACTAAGGATATTCTCAATTAATTTTTTTCTGAATTACATTTGACCTCTAATTCAAGTTTTCCTGACCTTTATAGACCAATTGTGAATCTATCCTTCCAGGAGCTATTTTTCAGGCCCACTTATGCTGGACTGAAATCATTCATTAATCATTAGGGAAGGGGTATTAAAAATAGTCTTGTGACACTTTGTGATCTTGTTCACTCCTATGGGCTAGTCATCTGTAAACCGAAAGTTTGAATTGCAGTACTTTCTCATAGATTTTGTGGTCTCATCCTTCATTTTAAGTTGACTTGCATTTCACTATTGCTTACTGCTAATTCCTGCTTCTCAAGGAATTGGGGCCCTGAAATATTATTGGAAATGAGAAATTGACATGGCTCTTCAATTATTTCTGTTGGCATGTTGCCTGGGCCTAGTTGAGAAGTCTTGACCCTGTTATATGATGATGCGGGTAACTGGGACATGGGATCCTAGGACCCATACATCTTGCAGAAGATAATATCTTGTATACATAATATCAGAAAAATTTGGGTATAATCAATAGGTATGCTTCAGAAATATGGAGAAAAAACAGTTTGGAACAAGCGAGTTGAAACAATAAACAGAGCAGCAGAGTAAAATTCCTTATACTTTAGAGGAAATCAACATTTTTTTTTTTTACCATGTGAATTCAGAAGAACAAGAACACTTAGAAGGTATCACAAGTTTATAGTGAAGACATTACATTGATACTTTTTATATTCTAGTTTGTATTCTAAACCTAATTATTTGTATTCTAATTTTCTTTATTGGAATAAATAATTATCAATTTATTTGTCAAATTATCAATTAATTCTACTAAGTTTCACTGTGTGAAATATGAAATCAGCACATATAAATATAAAATATATAACTATATATAATATAATAAAAAGGGCACATGTTTTGCATTGTTCTGTTGTGGT
The DNA here is from genome assembly GCF_019054845.1 of Dipodomys spectabilis. Lineage (NCBI taxonomy): Eukaryota > Metazoa > Chordata > Mammalia > Rodentia > Heteromyidae > Dipodomys > Dipodomys spectabilis. The sequence continues at coordinate 429,130 of NW_024870986.1, forward strand.
TAGGGTATCAAAGACAACTCTGTTTTAAAGTATTATTGCATTATCTGTACCTCAGTGATAGGTAGAGTTAGACCTAAATCTTTAGCATTTGTAGATTTACAGCCTGGAGGCAAGAGGAAACACTGTGATTAAACATTACCAATTTAAGGCTTAATAATGAGGAGAAACATGGACTTCTCCTGGAGCTATGGAAATATTTGGTGATAGAAAGGCAGTAGTGTAAGTTCCTGCCTGGTTGGAAGGTAGACAGTCCAGACATTAGGAAATCATGCCTATGACGAATTTTTTTCACCTTGGCGTTAGTTACTTTTGAAATGGTAGGTATAATAGACACTTAAATTTTGATAAAATACCTTCTAGTCTGAACAGTTCTGCTGAACTGTTCATCTCTCTATGATCCCTTGTAACTAAGATTAGTTTTGTTCCAGTAAGACAATCTATGCTGTCAGGGTAGGATATTCTGGTTGGTCTGTTCCTACATAGAAGAAGGATAAAAGGTCAGGTAGAAATTTGTGCCAGTAAGACCTCATTTGGAAAATTTAAGCTGAAGAAGTTTAGAAGTAGCTCTTAAGCAAGGCTTACGTTGAATCTATTAGCTCCACAAAGCTAACTCAGTTACATAAATAAGAACTTGAAAAAGCCATCACCTTAGGACCTAGCTATAAGTGCTTCAAAGTATGATCAAATCTAAAATGAAAAAGCCTTAAAATTGTCATTGACAAAAAAACGCAAATGTGAGCAATCGACCGAACAATGTAATTTTTTTTCCACTATACACATTATTTTAGGGAAATAAGATCAATAGTATTGTTAGGAACAATAAGGTTTCCTTGCTACAAATAGGCACCCAAGGATATAAGCCTGTATAAAGATTGCATCATTAACTACTTAAATTTAGAGGATACTACATGCTTCAGCAGCACGTATGCCCAAATTACAACAATACAGAGATTAACATAACACTTGCACAAGGATAATATGAAAATTTGTGAAGTATTCCATATTTTCCATTGTTCAGTTGCAGAAATGAAAAACAGTTATTAAAAGGTTAATTACAAAATTACAAGTGTAACAATATATGCAAGTGTTAGAATTAAACGTTAGTTTGACATCAGTGTATTAAATCTTCACCTTAGAAAGGCCTTTACATAGAACTTCACAAAACTTTTGAAATTAGTTAACATTATCATTTTATCCCAAAGAAACAAACTACTATAAGAACCTAGAAAAAGGGGCTGGGAAGGTGGCTCAGTGGTAGAGCGCTTGCCTTGCATGCTTGAGGCCCTGGGTTCGATATCTCAGCACCACATACGCAAAAAGAAAAAAGTCAGAAGTAGCTCTGTGGCTCAAGTGGTAAAGCGCTAGCCTTGAGCTGAAGAGCTGAGGGTCAGCTTTCAGAGTTCAGAGGCCCAGAGTTCAGGCCCATGACTGGACCAAAAAAAAAAAAAGAACCTAGAAAATATAATCTTAAATTTTCTATACGAAATGCAATCTGAAAGGACACATTTATTAATAAATAACATATTATAAAACAATGTTGAATTCAAAGTATATCTAGGAAAGAATTAAATAGATTATGGATATTATGCAAACACAGAATATAGAATATTTTAAAATATTCTTTTTTCAGTCAAGAACCAGAAATATCTTTAGCTTCTGTACCACTCATTTCAACAGATAGGATCAAATTATTTCTGATTAAAAAATCACAAACTCTGCAGAAATCATTATAGATGTACACAAACAACTCAAATACATTTTGACATCAAAGTCAGGCAATTCAATTGGAAAAATTCCACGGAATTTTTACAGTAAGATATTGCTGTTATTTGGATTGTGAAAATATTTTGTATGGACACAAAGAATGGACCGGCATTTTGATGTTTAAGAAACGTAACTGATATCTTAGCTATGCTAAATAATGCTGCGATAAACATAGTTGTTCTGGTAGCTTTAGTATGGTCTTGTTTGATGCCCCTAAGTAGATGAATGGATTAAGAAAATAGAATTCTATGGAATGGAATTTTATGTCTCCCTCAGAAAGAATGCCATTGCCCCATTTGTAAGGAAATGGAAAGAATTGGAAAACAATATATTAAGTAAAGTAAACCAGGCCCAAAGAAACATAGATCCCATGGTTTCCCTTATTAGCAATAACTAATATATGTCTGAGACAAACAGAAATGGTCAGATAAGTTGATATTAGTTGAATTGAACCCCAAGATAAGGATTCAAATGTTACTTTTTTCTTTCTTGCAATTGTTTCTAACATATTTATAAGATGATATCTTTGCTGCTTTGTATGTCCTTCCACCACCGTAAAACCCCTACTTTAATTTTATTTGATGTTGGTATGATTTGTGGATGGAAGGGAAAAAACAAATTGTTTAAATAGGGATACAGGTTGACCCATTGCAACAATGATATATACAAGACGTCTGGTAGAAAAACGAACTTTACAACTTTGACGGGGGGAGGGGTAGTGAGGGGGGATGGGAGTGGGAGGGAGATGAGAATGTATGGGAAGGGGAAATAAAGGAGGAGGCAACAATGCTTGATAAGAAATGTACTCATTACCTTGCCCATGTAATTTTAACCCCTCTGTATGGTGTTTTCACAGTAAAATAATAAAATTCAACAAAAAAAAAGATAAAAGAAAAGAAACTTAACCGAACCATTACAACTTAATAGAACAATTTGTACAACCTTCCACAACTTCAAAGAGTAGTGATACATGCTTATCCTTTTGGTAATATTAAAGGCAGTTTCTTCCAAGTTTTTCTTCAGACCTGGTTTGATATAATGGTTCAACAGAAGGAGATATAGTGTATCTTTGCTATCTATATTCCCAGCAGCAAGATGCAAGGGAGTCAAGAGGCATTTAGTTTGGGCATTGGTATTTGCATCATGATGAAGTAAGAAAGACGCCACACTGGTATTATTCCACGAGTAAGCATTGCGCAGGGGTATCCAGCCATTAACAATTATTGCATGAATATCTGCTGCTTGAGCCACCAACTCATGGACAATGTCTACATGTCCACTGTAGGCTTCCCGATGAAGAGGGGTATATTCATTGTCATCCCTAGTATTCACATGAGTGGCCTTTATGGAAAGTAGTCACCACACTATAGTAAGCCGATTATTTTCAGCAGCACAAAGAAGAAATTTGCTTGGATCCTACTCCATTTTTTTTTCTTGCAATTGATACAATTTCTCACTTTTTCGTTTTGTTACTCATCTTCATCAGAATTGCCTAACTAGAGTCTTTCAGTGCCAGTGGGAATAAGGTGCCCATGTATTTCCCCAATAGTTCATAATGGTTGAACTTGTGGGAAAAATACAGTGAATTTTCTGCATCTGTTTTTTTCATGATGATTTATTTTCTCTTTTTACATTTTTATTATTCTAAGTCATTCTAACTGGAAAGTAGGGAATTGATGGAGAGCAAAGGAGAGATGTTCCTCCGTATCCAAAGGTACAGACTGAAAATGAGGATCATGTGCAGCTTCTCCCAGTAATGAGAAAATAGAAGGTGGCTCAGTGGTAGAGTGCTTGCCTTGCATGTATGAGCAACGGCAGGTCATGTCCACTTTGTAGCCTTGTCATTCAGACCCACGGTGCAAAGAAAAAGACATAATACCCCAGCCCTCTGAAGCTCGCCACTTTTTGTGGTATCCTACTTTTTTTTCTTCCTGCAAACCCCCAGGGCCTAGGATCCCAGGATGGGCTATGGGTCCAGAGACTGCACCACAGCCTAGGGTGATGGAAGCTGAGTCAGCATAGCCACAACCTGAATTCAAGCCCCGTGGTTAAAAATAAAGAATTAATAAAACAATTAATTAATTATTTAACTAAATTAAAAAGAAATAAAGATCTCTGGTTTGGAATTTCTGCCAGTTTCCTTCCTTAACCTGGAATTTGTACTCAGGGTCTTGGTAAATCTGTAGCAATGTGAGGGAAGGTGCAGCGTTGCCACTACTTGAGTTCAAACCCCGTGCCAGGCCAAAAATAAAAAAAAGTCACTGAGCTCGGCAGGGGGAGTAGTTGTGGAGATGGGAGGGAAGGGAAGGGAGGGGGAAAACAAACAAAAGAGGAGGCAACAATGCTCAATAGGAAATGAACTCATTACCTTGCTCATGTAACTGTGATCCCTCTGTACAACATTTTTGCCATAAAAATGTACAAAAAAAGAAAAAATGTAGTGCTCAGAGAAGCACTTTGGGGATAATGGAAGGATGTCTGAAAAGCTGTATAAAATTCTACACTGCTTTTTTTTTTAAATGCTCTGTATGAAACTGAATGAACATAACTGCTTTCAGTAAAAAAAAAAAAAATTAAGCTACTGTCGTGGAACTGGGGTCAGTATTTCTGTAATTGCTGTGATTTGATCTCACCCTCCAGGTAACTCTTTTGCACCAAGAGTGAAGACGAAGCTTACTGTCTTTGAGGAAAACAAATTCAGGCTAGAGTTCTGAAAGCCCAAATGAATGCCCTGCAATGGAAAATAATATTACTATACATGTGTAATATATGATATATACTTACATATGTATGTTTATTACATATAAATTTTATTATTGATTTTGTATTTTATTTTTTATTTGATTCATTTATTTATTGTTTATTGTATTTAGTATTATTATACACATAATATTTAGTACATGTTTTACATCTATTATAAAATGATTCACAATAATTTAAGACATTGATTCATTTTCATTTATACTTTATTAAGTGTTGAAACATGATACATAATTAAATGGAAGCATTTGTTACAGTCTTCACATGTTTAGAGTCTCGCCCACAGATGAGCTTTGTCTTCTTTATCTTTGGAAACCTTCCTATAGGGATTTCTTTAGATGATTTATAATCAGAGGTCTTTTCTTGAGGATAGGCAAGTTGAGGGATAAAATTTAAGGGTGGGGCTAGAAATGTGACTTAGTGGTAAGGAGCTTGCTCAGCATGCATGAATGCCATGGTTTGAATCCTCAGTGCCACATACTCAGAAAAACCCAGAAGCTGTGGAGTGGCTCAAGTGGTAGAGCTCTAGTCTTGAGATAAAGAAGCTCACAGAGAGTGCCCAGGCCCTAAGATCAAGCCCCAGGATTTTCAAAAATAATAGGCCAGATTCTGGTGCTGACATCTGGAAAACTAGCTTCTCAGGAGACTGGGAGCTGAAGAACACAGTTCAAAGAAAGGCTAAGCAAGGAAAGCCTGTTAGACTCTTATCTCCAATGAACCACCAAAAGACACTGTGGCTCAAGTGGTACTGTTTGCCTTGAGCTGAAGGGCTCAGAGACAGTGCCCAGGCTTGAGTTCGAGACACACAACTGGAAAAATGTGAGGGTTAATCAAAGTACTTTTCCTATTTGCTAATTAAGAGAACATTCTCTGGAAAATGAATGCTGATGTATACCAGAATTGGAGTCAGAGCTCAAGGTTCAAGTTTAGTAGATCCATATGCCCAGTCTCTGAGACTCTAGCATTATAACCTTGTGTGCTACAGGGTTCTGAAAGATCCAATGTTGAAAGGGTTAATATGCTCCCCAAGCCCTTTGTGATAAGCAGTTGACTTGTACTGAAAATGTCATTACAGTTCTGAACCTAGCAGAGAATCAGTAGCTCATGCCCATCACCCTACCTTAGGAGGCTGAGGTCTCAGGATCACAGGGTAAATTCAGCCAGAGTAGGAAAGTCTATGACACTCTGACTTCCACTTCTGAAACCTCAGATGTTCAAGAGCTTCCTGGGTTTCCCTTGGTGATGAGAAGTTACTTGCACTCTAAATGTTCTTAAAGTTCTCAAGCTATAGAAGCAGGAAAGAAACATTATTGACCCATCATGGGTTCAAATGAAGTTCTCAGGGTCAAAGCCATGTTAGCAGGAAGAACTCCATTATATCACTGTATTTGAAGGACAGAAAATAGTTGCAAAAGCCAGGCTAGGTGAAAAGACCAAGGCCTGCAGGATTAGGAGGCAGAATGTACACACTCAACAGGAAAGTGAGCTGCAAAACCACTTCATTAATTCCAGGCACAACCAGCAACGGGGGAGGGGGGACTTCAAACATTTGTTAGAGTTATACCAGGGTCAGGCTTTTCTCAGCCTCTTCAAACAATGACTGATTAACCTTCCTCCCTCAGGTGAAGGGAGCCTCAAACTATCTTTAGGTTACCAACAGAGAGCCAGTTTAGTGTGCGAGTGTTTGTGTGTGTGGGGGGAAGGAACAGAGTTGAAAACCCTGATCTCTGGTTTTAAGGAGTGGGTTTTTCACTCTTTATTTCTCAGATTTGAAGGCCCTTCTTCTACCTCGGTGAGTCCAATCTCCTTCCTTCCTTCTGCACATCATTAATGCCAATCCCCAGTCCAAAGAGAAGCAGGGCCATTTCTCTTCCCTCTCCAAGCACCTGGCTCTTCCCTCTTGGCTCTGGGGCCCTCAGCTGCCTGAGAAGTGGGAGAGAGACAGTCTTCCTGCTCTGTGGTTATGTGAATGCGATGCTGGTATCCTGGCACACTGCAGAAGGCCTCATGACTGCTAATTGTTCCCTTCTTCCCTCTTGACGTCCAAGAACAGATTCATCTATCATGTTTGTATCTATCTATCTATCTATCTATCTATCTATCTATCTATCTATCTATCTATCTATCTATCTATTATCTACCCACCCACCTACCTACCTACCTATCTATCTCTTTGTCAGTTCTCCGTTGAACTCAAGGCCTGGGCACTATATGTAGCACTCTATTACTTGAGCCACAGCACCAATTCTGGCTTTTTCTGTGTATGTCCTACTGAGGAATCGAACCCAGGGCTTCTTGCATGCTAGGCAAACAGTCTCTCACTAATCCACATTCCCAGCCCTCTCATCTTTTTCTTAATGGTATTTTTTACATAAGTATGCTGCCATTTTTCATCCGCAAGTTAATTTTTCTGAATACCGGTTACTTCTAAGAAACCTGATCTTGTCTTCCCTTGCCTGATTTGTGATTGTTCCTGTGTTGGCCTCATAATAAAATGTAAATAAACCCTGCTGAAAGCCTAAGTGTGCATCATATAAGGACACAGGCCTGACACCCTGGAAGAGAAAAGCTATGGGCCTGAAATCAAGATTAAGATGCAGTTCGTGCAACAGACATCTCTGGAAAATAAATCAGTAAATAAAAGCAGAAGCATAGCATATGGTCTGTTTGCACTCAGGGAGGTAATACACGCATAAGTAGGTAAGGCACTGATACATAACTTGGCCTTCTCCCTTTGAATTTTTTTGTAGTCATCCCAGGGCTTAAACTCAGGGCCCTATACAATCCTGAGTTGTGTTACTCAAGGCTGAGGCTCTACCACCACCACAGCTCCACTTCCAGCCATCTGGTCGATAAAAATTGGACATAAGCACCTCCCAGGCTTTCCAGCCTGCTCTGGCCAATATCTCCTGCTTGGCTTTCTCTCTCAAAGCTGGAGCTCTTCCCTCTAGGCCACTGCTCCACTTCTGGTTTTCTGGTGGTTCATTGGAGAAAAGAGACTCACAACTTCCTGCTCAGGCTGGCTTTGGACAGCGATCTGAGGAAGATTCAAGCAACTTTCCTCAGGGATTCGCCGAGGAACCCCTCTACACAAACCTTTAGTCTAAATCTCGAGAGGTACTGGAGAAAAACAGAAACAGGAAGATGTTTCTAGTGTGTTCTAGATACTTAAGGTTGGAAACACTCATAATTAGTAGGTCATTTTATAGGCAAAAGGAGCAGTGCAGACTGCATGAGGATCATTCCAGCTTTTGTTCCACTCATCCTGAGACAGTAAATTTACTGCAGCTCGATGCTAAGTGACTGAACTGATGTGTCCTGTGGACATTTGCTCCCAAATCCTGGAACACTCATTTCTCACTTTTGGTTGCAAGCCTGTGACCAGAGGAGAAGATGAGGAGAGAAAATCGTTTTCAGAGAAAGCAGCTATAAAGAACATTGGGTAGTTTACTTATAAATTCAAACCAATGGAATGACCCTGTTAAGAAGTCAGCTTGTCCAGAGTAAAAAATGAAGAAGGAAAGAAAGGGAAGAGCCAGTGGCTGCTGACTCTAATCTCAGCTCTGAGGAGGCTGAGATGTAGAGAACCTTAGTTTGAATCCAGCCAGTATTGGAAAGTCCATGACACTGTTATTTCTAAGAGCTCAGAGAAAAGCCCAGATGTGGGGCCTTTAATGCAATACCTGAGCAAAAGCAGCTCAGGAACAATGCCTATGCTCATAATCCAACCCCAGGACCTGCCCCCACAAAAAGGTCCTGTACCTCCATGTGTTTGCGTGTGTATGGATGTTCCTTTAGGTGTAGCTCCAGAGTAGTTATAATGAACAGCACCAAACTAGGAAATTTGTTTATAATACAATGATTTCATAGCATAGAGAGTGCTTTCGAAACAGTGCATGTTCAGGTACTCCCCTTACTGTTCCATGTAGCCTGAGGGTTTCTCTCTACCCCATGCTGTGGGAAGAAGTCTCACTCATTGTCTGAACAGGAAAACAAAAGGCCTTACTCCTGTACAGCGGTGAAACAACTCCCTCTGGGCCAATTAGTGAGTATGAGTGTGGGTAGGCTCTGAAGGCCCACAGAAAAAGGCCTCTTTGTACCCTAAGCTATCTCTCTCCCCAGTTCGCTGTTTTGACAGGATGCCTTCATTTGTGTAACCTCCATTGGCAGGCCAAGTTCCCTGCACTTATCCTGCCTTTGTCAGACTATATTCCAGTGTTCAGATACAGTGCTCAATAAAATTCAGGAGTTCTTCTGGCAGAAAACTAAGATATTGAACCTAATGAAATGTTTAATTGCAGGTGATGATGGGCCTATGATGCGTTTCCTAGGTTTCTGGAAGCTTGGGAAATCCAAGCACATATCACATAACAGAAAGCTTCCTGTCATCTAGGGCTGGTGAAGCTCATCATGTTTTGAAACATTTGACCTCTCCTTGTTGGGCCCTGGGTGGCTAGGTTTGGGTTGAACACAGGGCCTGGGTGCTGAACATGAGCTCAATGGAGAAGCCCAGTGCTTTACCATTCTGTGTCTCAGTTTCACTTCTGGTCTGTGTGTGTGTGTGTGTGTGTGTGTGTGTGTGTGTGCGCGCGCACGCGCATACACCAGTCCTGGAGCTTGAACTCAGCACTGTACTTTGTTTTTCTTGCACAAGGATAGCTCTCTCCCACTTGAACCACGGAGCTAATTCAGGCTTTATTCTAGTGAGGTGGTCCTGAGAAATGAAGCCCAGGGTTTCATATATGCAAAGCACTCTACCCCTAAGGCCCATTCCCAGCCCTCTACTTCAGGTTTGTTAGATTTTTTTCTGCTTTTTTGTTGTTGTTGGTTGTAGGAGATGATGCATGGGCCTGCGTGCTGTCCCTGAGTTCTTTAGCTCAAGTCTAGTGCTATACCACTTGAGCCACAGAGCCACTTCAGGTTTTCTGGTGACCCATAGGAACTAAGTGTCTAAAGGACTTTCCTGCCCCAGACTAGTTTGAACTATGATCCTCAGATCTCATCCTCCTGAGTAGCTAGGATGACAGGCATGAGCCAAAAGTACCAAGCTTCCACTTCAGGTTTCTTAGGGGTCAATTGGACATAATAGTCTCATAGGACCTTTTGTGTCTGGGATAGTTTGGAACCTAGATCCTCAGATCTCAGCTTCCTGAGAAGGCAGCTATCGACCCCTAGGTCATGGCACTCTGCTGCAAGGGGATCCGTGGTTCCACATGGTGGAGTGGTAGCCATGTGCCCAAGAGGTAAGGGTCAGAGCCTAGGCCCTGAGTTCAAGGTCATGACTTAGCCAAAGCAGAACAAAACAATTGTCTTCAGGAGACAACTCACTAGTCTTCAGTAATACATAATTTTGTCCCTGCCATGAAGACATATCTGAGCTCAAACTTCTTGTCTGCATAATCGTCTCAGTATGTAGCTCTTACAAGGACCCAATGAAAGAATGCATCCTGAGAAGGACTCAGCACATGGCACTCTTAGCTTGACTCAGCACACAGCATCCTGTGAAAGACTCAGAACACAGCACCCAATGCAAGACTCAGCACACTGCACACTATGAAAGACTCTGCACATAGCTCCCTGTGCAAGACTCAGCACAGAGCATGCAATGAAGGACTCAGCACATAGATCTATTCCACAAGATGTCATTAGAATTAGGGAAATACTAGAAATATACTGTGACATCATGAATATTGTGACATCACATTGCTAGATGTAATGACTGTTGTGTCACATTGTCACATCACAAATCTGTTCTGACTTCATCATATTTGTGCCAACAAATGCCTTTGGAATCCTCACAATCACATTCTAAAATTATATACTCATTTTGAGTTAATGACAATTGAGGTCTGGCATGCCATTGTCACATCAGCAATCTATTGCAACATCACAAAGGTATTTTGAACTCATCACTATTATGGCATCACCAACTAATTGTCACATAACACTCATGACACAATTTGACATCATATTGCAGTTGTAGTATTACTGTACCATCATGCTTTCACAAATCTATTATGCCCTCATCACATCTTAGAAAATTCATGGCCTTTGGGATATCAAGCTCTTTCTATGAACGTGTTTCATTATGAACTTGTAGCAATTGAAATTTGAAATAAGATGTGACATTACAAACTAGTTTTGACATCACTAACCCATTTTTATATCATTAACATTTTGAAAACTGAAATCTGTTAGGAATTTTAGCACTTTTGACAAAAACACATGGCCTTTGTGTCATTACAGTTCATTTGTGTATGTCATTATGATTTCATTCTCATATCCTCACTATAAACTAATGGCAGTTGAGATTTGACATGCCATTTTGACATCACAAACCCTTTGTGACATCATCACCAATTTGACATCAGACTGTCGTTATGACACCATCAGCTCATGGTGACATCACCAAGCTACAGTGACATCATAGCATTGTCATTTTGCTGCCATAGACACACTGTGAAAGTATATCCTGTGATTTCATAATATTTCAAATGTGGCATATCAGTTGATATCAGAAACACATTGTGACCTCATAACCATTGTAACATTATAAACCCTGTGTGACGTCATAACCAGTGTCATATCACATTGTTATTATGACATCTTTAGCTTATGGTGACATCACAAATTGACAATGACATTATAGGATTTGCCATTATGTCATTGTGATATCATAGTCACATTATGAGTGCCTGATCTGTGATTTCATTGTATTTGAAATGTGGCATATGGGTTGATATTAGAAACTCATTTTGATGTCATAACCATTGTCACATCAAAATCCCTTTGTGACATCAATTTGGCAATGTGACATAACAAAGGCAACGTGATGCTACTAAGGCACCGTGATATCACAATGGTCATGAACTCACAATGGGTTTCTGATATCAACCAACATGCCACATTAGAAATAGAATCAAATAACATAATAGGCAAACACAACGTGTATATGACATCAGAATGACAATGTGATGTTACAATGCTATGATGTCATTGTAGTTTTACATGTGAAAATTAGCTGATGGTGTCATAATGGCAACATGATTTCACAATTATGATGATGTCAGAAAAGATTTGTTATGTTTCAATGGTATGTCTGATGTCAGTTGTCATTAGTTCCCCATGAGGATATGGATACAAAAACGTTCTGTGATGTCACAGAGGTCACGTGTGTTTTCAAAGGTGGTAAGAAGTCATAATAGGTTTGTGATGGCAAAATGTGATCCATAATGTCACAATGGGAATGAGATGTCACAATGGAAATGAGATGTCTTATTGGGTTTTTGATGTCACAGTGGTGATGAGGTCACAAAAGTCTTGTGATGTCAGTTTATTTATAATATCAGAATGATATATCCAATTCCAATTACTCATAATTCAATGTGAGAATACCAGGTGATAGAAGAAGCTTCATAGAATGAGGTCATAGCATGTGAAAACCCAATAGGACAGTGATTTTACAATGACAATGTAATGTCTTAACATCATGTTATAATAATGTTTTGAGGTCACAATTGGTGACGCCATATGGATAAGGGGTCTCAATAGATTTGAGATGTCCCAAGGGGTTGGTGATGTCACAATGGCATGTAGGATCTCAATTGTCATTAACTCATCATACATATATGAGTTTGGGAAGGGATTCTGATGGCACCAAAGTATATGTAATCAAAAAGGTGAAGAACTTACAGGTCTGAGATGTCCAAAGTGACACAATCGTTATGATGTCCAGTGCTGTGATATCATGATGTTACATTGGATTTTAGATATCTCATGTCATATCTGAAATATGAGGTCAAACACAGTATTTCAACTGACAAAGGGCCTAAGATATCACAATGGCATGTCACAAAAATTATGAGGAGAGGAGAGGTATTTGATGTCACAGTGGGTTAGTGATATAACAAAAGCAATGTTCTGTGACAAAGAAATTTGATGTCACAAAGGTTATGAGTTCACAATGGTTTCCTGATATCAACTCACATGGCACATTTGAAATTGAATGAAATCAAAGAATAGGCATTCACAATGGGTCTATGACATCCAAATGACAATATAATGTCAAGGCAGCAATGTTTGATAGGATATGTACTCATTACCTCGCTAATGTAACTGCAATCCCTTTGTACACTATACTTACAATAAATAACAGAGAAGAAAATAAAAAGAAAAAATGATATGGTGTCATTGGGGTTTGGTGATGTCACAATGAGATGAAGATGTCATGATGACAATGTGATTTCACAGTCATAATTATTGCTCAAAGTATTTGTGATGATACAATGCTATGTGTGATCACAATTTTCATTAGTTCACTATGAGGATATGGGTACACAAAGGGTCTGTGATGCCACAGAGGTCATGTGTTTTATAAAGGTGCTAAGAGTTCACAATAGCTTTGTGATGTCACAATGTGATTGCAAAGGCACAACAGCAAGGTGATGTCACAATGGGTTTGTGTTGTCACAGTGGTGATGAGACCAAATGAATTTGTGATGTCACTATGAGTTTGTAATATCACAATGACATGTGTAATTTCAATTTCTACTAGTTCACAATGAGGAAACAATTTTGAAGAAAGAAATTTAAGCTCCAAAGACCTTGAGTTTTTAATCATAACTTGTGTGATATGCTGCCTTTAGTAAGCTTATAATGTTTTCAAACTCATAATAATTCTGGTATGACATATGATATTCGAAATTGACTCTGACATCATGAATATTGTGACATCACAATGATAGCTATCAAGACCATGGTATCATATTGTGAACTCACAAATCTGTTAGGACTTCATCACATTTGTGCCAATACATGACTTTGGAGACAACACAGTCCCTTTGTGAACTCATATCTTCATTGTGAATTAATGACATTTGAGATCTGGCATGGCATGGTGACATTTCCAACCAATTGTGACAACACAAACCTATTATAGTAGAAACACATTGTGTTCTAATAGCCATTGTGGTAGCACAATCCCTTTGTGATCCCACATTTTCATTGTGATATCACTAACCCACTGTGAAATTGCAATCCTCTCATACCCAATCCAGGAACGAAATGTGATACCTGAATTCAGTTGACATCTAGATCATGGTGACATCACACTGATAGATGTTATGAGTATTTTGTCACATCCTGACAACACACGCCTGTTAGGACTGCATCACTTTTGAGACAACGCATGCCTTTGGAGACATCACAGTCCCTTTGTGAGCTCATATACTCATTGAGAGTTAATGACAATTGAGATCATATGTGTCATTTTGATAGCACCAACCTATTGTGACCTCAAACACCTCTTGTAAATTCATCACCAGTGTGGCCTCACCAATTGTGATATCAAAACTATATTGTCATCATATTGCAACATCCATTACCATTGTGATATCACTGTTCCATTGTTTTTTCAAAAATCTAGTATGTCTTCATAGCATTTTAGAAAATTCATGGCCTTTTATATTTCATTCTTCTTCTGTGAACTCATATCCTCATTGTGAAATAGTTGCAACTGAAATTGGACATGTGATTATGAGATGTGACTTCACAAAACTATTTGATTTCATCACCAATGTGACATCACAAACCCATTGTGAGCTTTCATTGTCATTTGACATCACTATCACATTGTGACATCCCAAACCTATTAGAACCTCTTAGCACCTTTGAAAAAATACATATACTTTGTGACATCACAATCCCTTTGTGTAACTATACCCTCATTATGAACTGACAATTGATATCAGACATGCCATTGTAACATAACGAACCCTTTGTGACATCACCAATGTGATATAACATTCTCATTATGACAGCATCGACTACTTTTGACATCACAAAACTACAGTGATAAGAGGACACATTTTCATTGTGATGTTATAGACAGAATGTGAATGTCTATTTTTAATCTTTTTGTGTGTGTGTGTGTGGGTCGTGGGTCGTGGAGCTTGAAATCTGAGCTTGGGTGCACTCCATGCTCTTCAGCTCTAGGTGAGCATTCTATCGCTTGAGCCACAGCGCCACTTCTGGTTTTCTAGTGGTTTTTATTGGATATAAGAGTCTCATGGACTTTCCTGCTTGAGCTTGCTTTGAACTGTTATCTTCAGATCACAGCCTCCTGAGTAGCTAGGATTACAGGTGTGAGCCACCAGCGCCCAACTTTTTCATTGTATTTCAAATTTGACATGTGTGTTGATATCAGAAACATAATGTGACCTAATAACCATTGTAGCATTATAAATCAGCAGTGACATCAAATTGTTATTATGACACCATCAGCTCATTATGACATCACCAAATGTGGCAGGTGAGTTGATATCAGAAATACATTGTGAGGGCTTGGAAGGTGGCTCAGTGGTAGAGCGTTTGCCTTGCATGCTCAAGACCCTGGGTTCGATTCCGCAGCACCACATAAGCAAAAAGAAAAAAACGGAAGTGGCGCTGTGGCTTAAGTGGTAGAGCGCCAGCCTTGAGCTGAGAGCTGAGGGACAGTGCCCAGGCCCAGAGTTCAGGCCCCACGACCGGACCCAAAAAGAAAAAAAAAAAAAAGAAATGCATTGTGACCACTAACCATTATGATATCACAATACCTTTATGACACCATATTGGCATTATGATATCACTAACCCACTGTGACATCATAAAACTGTCCTATCCTCATAATTTTTTGACATGCTTCCAGTGTGTTATCTTTGGCTTCTCTGAGATCATAAATTGTTTAACTCATAATACTTCAGGTATGACACGTGATATCATAAATCCACTGTGACATCATGACCATTGTGACATCACACTGCCAGATGTCATGACCACTGAGTCGCATTATGACACAATCCTGTTAAAACTCATTAAACTTGTGCCAATATATTCCTTTGGAGAGACAATTAACACTTGTGAACTTATATATTCATTGTCAATTAGAGATCTGGCATGAGACTGTGAGATCACCATCCCATTGTGAAATCGCAAATCTATGTGACCTCCTCACCTGTATGGCATCACCAACTATTTGTGACTTCAAAAAAATACTATCTCATGTAATGGTAACATCACATTGTCAATGGGATTTTCACCATTGCATTTTCACCAATCTATTATTTCCTAGTATTTTACAAAATTCATGGCCTTTCTGGTTTCTAGCTCCTTATGTGAACTCGTATCTTGTGATCTAGTAGAATGAAATTGGACATATAATGGTGATATCACAAATTCATTGTGACATCACTATCCATGTGTGACCTTATCACCAAAGTGATATCACAAACCCTTTGTGACATCACCTTACCACAGTGATATCATGATCACCTTGTGACATCCCAAACCTGTTGTGACCTCTCAGCACCTTTGAAAAAGCACATGGTGTTTGTGACATCACAGTCCCTTTGGATAACCATGTCTTCATTGTGAACAAAGGACAACTGACATCAGGCATCCCATTGTACCATTACAAATGCTTTGTGACATCATCTCGAGTGAGATCACGTTGTTATGATACTGCCCATTGTGACATATCAAAATGACAATGACCTCATAGCATTATGACATCACATTTTCATTGTGAGGTCATAGAGACAATGTGATTAGCTATTCTGTGATTTCTTTCTATCTCAAATGTGGCATATAGGTTGATTTCAGAAACCTATTGTGACCACATCACCATTGTGACGTTACAATCCCTTTGTGAACTCATGTTGACATTGTGATATTATTAATGCAATGTAACATCACAAACCTGTCTTGACCTTACAAATTTTATAATAAGCGACTACCTTGACCTGAGCTGGATGCCCAGAGCTAAATGCAGCCTCAACCACGAATCCTCAGACCTCTCAAGATGAACCCAGCCATTTGTTAACTGGTCTGCAAACAACCAGCCCCCAACATAATGAACTCCAAAGCTCTACACTTCAAAGGAAAAGGCTTTTTCCTTTCTCTTCATCCTACTTCTATCCAGACCTGTCCTATCTTTCAGGTCTTTTCAGTTTTTCCTTTAACCATTCCCTTCTTCTCTTCAGGCTGCTCTATTCTTGAGAGACCTGCCCTGCCCTGTCCAGGTGGCCAGTTGCCATCCTTCACCACCTGCTCTCCCTCAATTTCCTCTCCTCCCAGGTCTTTACCCTCCTGTAGTTCATCACTTCTTTCCTTCCAGGACTTTCTCCTTTTTCTCTCCCCTTCTGTTGCTCTGAACATGCATCTTATATATAGGCTGTACCATTCCCCCAATGGAATATATTTCCTGCATAAGGGTTTTCAAACATAACTTCCCAAATGTCCATGCCAAATCACTTCTTGGCAGCTCACCATGTGGGGCTTGACATCCGATCTCCTTCAGCAGCATGTCCTTCCCCCTCCAGTGGCATGTACTCCCCTCTCCGGTGGTCTAGACCAGGAGGCCATGATGACTATCTGTTCCCGTGGATTATAGGGGCACTGCTGGTTATTACAATGTCCTCATGGTGAACTAGGAGCAATTGAAATTGGACAAATAATTGTGATATTACAACTTGTGACATAACTAACCCATTGTGACCTCATCACCACTGTGACATTACAAACCCATTGTGAAATCACATTGTTGTTTTGACACTAGGATCACACTGTGACATCCCAAATCTATTATGACCTTTTATAACCTTTGAAAAAAATACATAGCTTTGTGGCATCACAGTCCCTTTGTGCACCCAAATCCCCACTGTGAAATAGTAACAATTGAGAATCATACATGACATTTTCACATCAAAACAATTTGTGAGATCATCACAATTGTGACATCACATTGAAGTTTTGACACCATCTGCTCATTGTGAAATCACAAAACGAAAATGATATGATAGAATTAGAACTTCACATTGTCATTGTGACATCATAGACACAGTATGAATGCCTTTTCTGATTTCATTCTATTTCAAATGTGGCCTGTAGGTTGATATCATAAACAAATCATGAACTCATAACCATTGTGACATCACAATCCCTTTGTACATCACGTTGCCATTGTAATATCACAAACCCACCGTGACATCAAAAACCTATCCTGTCATCATCTTTTGTGACATGCTGCAATTCTGATACCTTAGGCCTTTTTGTCCTCATAATCTGTTGTCGACCTCATTAGATTTCACATATGACATTTGATATCACAAATTCCCCGTGACATCATGACCATGGTGAGATCACACTGCCAGATGTCATAACCATTGTGCCAAATTCTGACATCACAAATCTTTTAGGATTTCAATATATGTGTGACAACACATACTTTTGGAGAAGCCACAGTACCTTTGTGAATTCATATACTCATTGTAAGTTAAAGACAATTGAGAACCATCATGTAATTGTGACATGCCCGATACATTGTGACATCACTGATCTTTTGTGACTTCATCACGAATGTGGCATCATCAACTAATTGTGACACCAAAAGAATATTTTGAAATGATGTAGTGAGTTTATATTGCCATGGTGATATCACTGTCCTATTGTGTATTCACAAACCTAATATGACCTCATAACATTTTTAAAAATCCATGTCCATTAGGACTTCAAGCCCCTTTTGTGAACTTTATGCACATTGTGAAATACTAGCAATTGAATTGGGACATGTGTTTGAGATATTACAAAATCATCATGATATCAAAAACCCATGGTGACCTCATCACAACTGTGTATCATAAAGCTATCATGACCCCTAAGTACCTCTGAAAACACACATGGCATTTGTGACATCACAGTCCATACATGTACCCATATCCTCATTGTGAACACATGACAATTGAATTCATATATGCCGTTGTAACACCACAAACCCTTTGTGACCCCATCACCACATATTCATTATGACATCATTACTTCCTTGCAACATCACCAATTTACAATGACCTCATAGCATTATGACATTATATTGTCATTGTGATGTTATAGACACATTGTAAATGCCTATTCTCTTATTTCATTCTATTTCAAATGTGCCATGTGGGTTGATATCAGAAAACCATTGTGATCTCATAAATATATGGCATCATAATCACTTTGTGACATCACAGTGCCATGGTGTATCACTAACACACCGTGGCATCACAAATCTGCCCTGTCCTCATAAGTCTTGAGATGTGCTGCAATTGTGATGTCTTAGGGCCTTTATAAGCTTGTAATCTGCTTTAAACCTTATAATATTTCAGTTATGATATGTGACATCATAAATCCACTGTGACATCATGATCATTATGACATCATACTGACAGACACCATGAATATTGCATCACACTGTGACATCACAAGCCTCTTAGGACATTTGTGACAACACCTGCCTTTGGAGATACCTCAGTCTGTTTGTGAACTCTTATTCTCTGTGATTTCATGACAAATGGGATTGTTTTTATCATTTGGATATCACCAACCAATTATGACATCATAGACCTACGATTACCCCTTATCTGTATGGCATCAGAAACTAACTGTGACATCAAAATTTGTGAAGTCATAATATTACACGATGATCATGACATCTGTCAGTGTGATATCACAATGGTCATGATGTCACAGTGGATTTCTGGTATCTCATGTAACACATGAAATATGAGGTTGAAAACAAATTCTGAGGGCAAAAGGTCTAAGATATCACAATGTCAGCATGTCACAAAAGTTATGAGGACAGGAGAAGTTTGTGTTGTCACATTGTGTTAGTGATAGCACAATGGCACTGTGATGTCACAAAGTGATTATGATGTCAAAATGGTTATGTAGGCACAAAAGTGCCTTTCTCATATCAATTCTCATACCACAGAATCACAGAATAGGCATTCACAATATGTCTATGATGTTATAATGAGAATTGTTGTCATAATGCAATATGTCATTGAGTTTGGTGATGTCACAATGAGCTGATGTTTCCATAATGAAAAAGTGATATGACACTGTTGAGGATGTCACAAACACTTTTTGATGTTATAGTGGCATGTCTGATCTCAATTGTCATTACTTAACAACAAGGATATGGATACACAAAGGGCATGTGATTTTTCAAAGGAGTTAAGAGGTCATAATAGATTTGAGATGTCACAATGGAATCATGATGTAACAATGACAATGTGGTCACAATTGCTTTCTGATGTCGTGGTGGTGATGATGTCAAAATGTGTTTGTGATGTCACAACGAGTTTGTAATATCACAATCAAATTTCCAATTTCAGTTGCTACCAGTTCACAAGGAAGATACTGTAATAATCAGCAGGGTCCCAATAATATATAGGGTCCAATAATCAGCGTGGCCCCATCTCCTGGCAAGCTGGAGAGGACAAAGTATGCCACCAATGAAGGTGGGGCATTTGGTGGGAGGTGCTGGTGCATTAATCTCCACGTGTTGAGCTGTTAAGAATTTATTGGGCTGTGGGCAGTTTGGGATGTGACAGTTGAAAAATGTTAGGCAGTTGGAGTGGAGAAGGGGTACAGACTTCAATAGAAGTGGAGAGAAAAAGGGAAAAGTCCTGGAAGGAAAAAAGTGGTGTGATAGCATAAGGGGAAAGACCTCGGAGGAGAGGATGTTGAGGGAGAGCAGGAGGTGAAGAATGGCAACTGACGACCCAGGCAAAGCAGTTCAGGCCTGTGGAGAGTGGAGAGGCCTGAAGAGAAGAAAGAACTGGTAGAAGAGAAAAAGGGAAAGACCTCGAAGGAAGTATAGGACTGTGAAGGAGAGACAAAGGAAGGGGAGAAAAAGGCTTGCCCTTTGATGTTTGGAGCTCTTGATATCATAATTTTGGGGGTTGATGGCTTGGAGAACATTTATTATATTAACTGTGTCTTGATGGATTCTCTTGAACTATAAAGGTCCTAATTTTTAGAGACCACATTGACATAATCCATTTGGATGGCAACAGGCCTTGGCCCCAGAGAAAAATCCCCATAGGAGAGAGTGTCAGCACTCAGGGTTGAGAGTTTACCTTGAGTGTTTGTCTCCAGAAGACCAAGAGGGACAAAAGTCATTTAGGAACCTCTAAGGCTACGTCTGGGCAAGCTTGCCAGCTTGTTTTGAGGACCCCCTCTAGAGGTCAAGTGTGGCTTCCTTGGGAAGCCATCTGGGAACTCTTTGAGAGGCTGTGTAGGGCTTCCAAAGAAAGCCATCTGGAACCTCATCAAGAGTACATCTGTGAGTTCCTCAAGAAACCATCTGAGACCTACTCTGGAGTTCATCTGGGGCCTTCTCCAGGGGCCATCTTGGACATTCTCCAGAGGTCATCTGGGGCTTCTTCAGGAGGCCACCTGAGACCTCTTCAAAAGTAGTCATTGGGGCTTCGTTATGAGGCAATCTAGGACCACCTCCTGAGGTCATCTGGAGCTTCTTTGGGTGGTCATCTCGGGTTACCTTGATGAGAAATGTATGACTATCTTCGGACATCATCTGTGACTTCCTTGAGGAGCCATATAGGACCTTCTCTGGATGTAATCTGTGGCTTTCTCAAGAGGGTTATCTGGAACCTCCTCTGAAGTTCATATGTGGCCTCTGTGAGTGGCCATCAGGGAGCTACTCGAGAGGTAATCTCAGCCACATTGAGAGGACATCTGGGACATCCCTTGGAGGTCATCTAACACTTCCTTGGGAAGCCATTTGAAACCACCATGAGAGGTCTTTTAGGGCCTCCTAGGAATGACATATGTGACATCCTCCAAAGATCATTTGTGGCCTCCTCAAGAGACAATCTGGGACATTCTCTCTGTCATCTGGGACCTCCTGTAGAGGTCAACATTGAGAGGCATGGGAGATGTGGGTTGTCTGTGGCTATTGGTCTGTGTATGTATGCTGATAGTTCTGTGTCCTGTATGCACCTCTGTTTACTCCTTTTCTCAGGATGGGAGAACAAGGCCTAAAGGTGTCATATCCAAAACATATTCGCCTCCAGGTTTACAGAATTCCTCAGAGGAAGATGCACTGATGTACTCTCTCTCCTATTCTTTGCCATCATCACCTCTAATGTTAAGTCCTCCCATACCAAAAGTGGTTACTTGTACCAATCTGAGGTGGTACAATGTGGTATGTTACCCTTATTACCTTTGAGACAGGAACATGGAGGAGATGGTGGGCAAGCCCCATTTCTAATATATGTTCCCTTTACAACTAGTGACCTGTATAACTGGAAACAGCAAAATCCATGCTTTTCAGAAAAAAGGGGCTCATTACTTCGTTAGAGACAGTAATTTTCAAACACAAGCACATCTGGGATGAGTGTCAGCAAATTTTACAGTCACTTTTCACCTGGTAGAAAAGGGAGTGAATCCTGCTTGGTGACTTGAAGGTGGTCCTTCGACCAGAGAGTAGCCCCACTATTGAACCAGCAAGTCTTTGCACAGACTTACCCAAGCTGAGACTAACAGCAATTGAGGTATGGAGGTGCTTACCTATTATTGCCAGGTTCTGTTAGCAGGGATACCGCAGTGGCTAAAAAGCCAAATCATCAATCTAAGGTGGGTGAGATTTTACAGTTCCCCAGTGAGTACCCTAATGCTTTTCTGAAACTTCTCCCAGAAGCCTATAGGATGTATAGGCCTATAGATCTTGAAGCCCTGGAGAATGAAAGAGTCCTCCTAAATATGGCATTTGTTACCCAGACAGCCCCAAATATTAGAATAAAGCTTCAAAAGTCAGAAGGTTTTGAGGGAAAAGTTTATTCTACTTTGGAATTAGTCGTCCAGAGGGTGTTTGTTAACAGAGATACCTGGGAAAAAGAGTCTAAGAAAAGGGTTTGAGTTTTGGTAGGAACACCAGAATAGGGATCAAGAAACCCTTGGCAAAGACAGTACAATTCATTTGCAAATGGCAATAGGGAACCTCTAGGACTACATCAGTGTGCTTATTGCAAACAAAATAGACATTGGGAAAAGGAATGCCCAAGGAGGAGAAAGATAGAAAATGACAGGTTAATTAATCACATTAACCACCTGGAAAATGTGTTCATATATCTGGAGAAACATGAAAAGGAGCTTGGGGCTCTGAATTCCAACTATGTTTAATTTAAAAAGCAGCCCTCTGAAGTTAAGAAATGTGGCAAAGAAAAAATTCCACCATTCTATCTCAAAACATAGTCTTATAAAAGACTGAGTCTCCAATATATACCAGTCAAAACCCACTAAGAGATTGAAAGCACATAGAAGAGCACATTGGAGAAAACAGAGAAAATTATTTGACGTGAAGAAAAGATTTAAAGATATAAATTAAGAAATTGTGCGAGTCAAAAAGGAGAAGAAAATCCTCAAAAAGAACCTAGAAAACACTGAAAATCAAATGAAATTCAAGTACATTAGCCTGGGTGAGCATGAGGCAAATTAGGGGACCACAGGTCAGAGGCAAACAAGCACAGGACAGCAATGCTGCCATCCTTGCTAACCACAAGTGAGGCCAAGAAGAGATCCTAATGCTGCATTAAGAAACCATCGCCATGACAAAGGAGCTCTACCTGATATAAGAATGTATTAGGCTGAAGTACATGTTGATTATAAGCTTTGAAGAGTGTCACCAGAAATTCAAAGCAACAGAGAAAGAAGGAAAGAGTAATTAGCAGAGAAGACGGGGAAGTGCTGTGTCATAGAAGAGGAGGCCAGGAAAAGTGAACTGGAAAATATCAGGCTCAAGAAAGAGATTGGTACTATTCAGAAAGAGTTAAAGGACCACATGCTCTGACAGAGAGTGCCGGGGAAAGGAAAAGAGCATTAGGAACAAAAACAGAAGAGCTAAACAAACAGTTGGAAGATCTGTCACAAAAATACACTAAAGTGGAAAACTAGAAAGAGAGACTACTAGAATAAAAAGCCAAAAAGACTGCTGAGATCTTCACCATAAATGTAATGCAGAAACTTCATGTCCCAATGGAACAGGTGGAGGTGGGAAAAATTACCTCTCAATAGCACCTTTGTGAACTTAAGGGAGGAGCTGAAGAGCAAGCAAAGGTGTTGTGAGAAGGAGCAGCAGTTGGCTAGTCAAAGAACTCTCCTATGACCCTGCCAAAACACTTGAAGGTTAAGGAGCACATTGAGAACTAGAGTGGGATCACGAAAGCAAGTTTGAGAGAAAAGGAGGAGAATAAAATGGAAGAAGACTCCAAGGTTCAGAGTACAATACAGGAAGTAAAGAAACTAGAGACCCTAAGATACAGGGAAACAACTGAGCTGATCACGTAGCTTGGGAGACCACTCTAAAACCAGTTGGTTCTCTAGAGCTACTAGTTGTTAAGATTAAAAGAAGAAGCGAACACAATAGTAATAAGTGTGCAAATGTTGATACTGAACTTGTGAAAATAACATACAGGCTCAAGCTTTCTGTTAGTTTACATATAGATATTTGCACCCAGGTAAATTGAGTGAGGCCACTGCCTAAAACTTCTGAAACTAGTGGGGCCTCAGCCTGACAATTCTGTGTAATGTGTGTAGGTAATTTCCATCAGGTAAATGCTGAAAAGCTGGAACCTATGGAAAGAATTCATATATGAAGAACCTCAGATCATGAATTTGGGAAAGTGGACTCCACAGATGTAAAGCCTGGAAAGTATGGCTATTGGTATCTGTTAGTAATAGTGGACAATTTTTCAGGCTGAGCTGAGGTGTGTACTAATTCCTTGATTTGGCTTACCCTTAGATTTAGGGTCCAAAGATGGCCCTGCATTCATGGTCCAAGTTCTTAATTATTAACTAACAACCTAGGAATAAATTGGAAGTTACAATCCATTTATAGACCTTAGAGTTCAAGGCACTAGAAAGAATGAATATGACCTTAAAGAAAACTAACTAAATTAAATAAAGATACTGGCCATGGCTACGTAAGCCTCCTCCACTTTGCTCTCCTTTGAGCAAGATGTAGCTTCTATGTTAAAGGATTTAATCCCATTGAAATACTTTAGTGTAGACCACCCCCTTTGGTTCCTAAACTTGGGAAGGTTATATTAACAGAAATGTCTAACTACAGACTGCAGGCATTAAAACATATTCTTTTTTGTACCTATCCTTTGGTAATCAAGGCCCACTGGCCACCTAAGAAAAACTCCACCTGAAAGGGAGGGGCCAAGATGGTGATGGAACAGCAGGGAAACACCTCAGCTCTCTCCAACCAAATACAGAGTTTGGATTTCAATGCTCTGTTTCTCGAAATGACCCACAAAAAAGGCAATTACTCAGAGAGATACAGGAAGTGAAAAAAGAAAAGGGAAAAACCTACACAGACAGTAAAGTGGGAAGACACTTCCCCCACCCGTTGTTGGTGATGGGGCTCCACACTAAGCAGCTTAATTGGTAGGGTTTCATGCCCAGCTCCTTAAGTGGCCAGGCTCTGGACTGTCTGTGGACCACACACTCACAAGCATCCCAAGGCTCTCAGAAGACTGCCAAGAGGTGGTGCCAACCTAGAGAATACAAGCAGAAATCTCAGAAGGCAGAGCCAGCACGAAAACTCGCCTCACCCTCCCTGGCATAGCACCTCTTCCTGGCTGGTACAAGCAGCCCAATCCAGTCAGGAGGAGCAGCAGCTGTCAGCAGTGGCAAATGACCCAAGACTGAGCGTGGCTCCTCTGTCCTGGTGGTTTAAACAGCCTAGCCTAACCTGGAGAAGCAGTGGCAGCTGGCAGTGGTGGCAAACCACCCAGACTCCGGGCACAATGCCTCTTGACACTAACCCACAGGAACAGCCCAGACCAGCCTGGGGCGGCAGCAGTGAATGGGGCGGGGACAGCTGCAGTGAACAACTCCAGATCCGTGACGGTTTGTGCCTCTCCATACTGGTCCGCATAAGGAGCCCAGCCTAGCCTGAGGTAGCAGCAGTGGTTAACACCTGACTGGTGGTGGGGTGCCTGGCTTGCATAAGTGGCCCAGCTGATCTTGGAGCAGTGGCAGCAGCTAAGGCAGTGGCAACAGCTGTGGCAGCAGCAGTGGCATCAACAGCAGCAGCGAACAACTCCGGACCCATAGTGGGGTGCAGCGCTTCTCCATACTGGTTTTCATAAGCAGCCCAGCCAGGCCAATGATGGCAAAGGGGGTGAACAACCCCAGACTTGAGGCAGGATGTGGTCCTGAACAACCCCAGAAAAGTCTCATGAACTTTCCTGCCTGGACTGGCACCTGAATACACATATCTGAGCCTCCTGAATAGTTAGAATTACAGGCATTCACACCAGCAAGGTCTTATTCTTGCCAACCCCCTATTTTTTATGAAATAGATCATTTCTTAGTTCATACAAGGAATTTAAGCAAATACAAGAGAATCGATATAATACCCTGTATTCTATCTGACCATAGTGGAATCAAACTAGTTCTCAATAATAAGGCATAAATTAGAAAAAACTTAAACACATGGAAATTAAACAGAACTCAGTTGACCAATACATGGGTCACAGAAGAAATTAAAGAAGAAATTAAAAACTTCCTACAATTCAATGAAAATGAAGAAACATCACAGCGAAATCTATGGGACACACCAAAAGCAGTCCTGAGGAGCAAATTTATTGCTCTCAGTGCACACATCAAGAAAACAAAGACCGGATTGGGAAAGTGGCTCAGTAGTAGAATACTTGCCTTGCATGCATGAGGCCCTGTGTTCGATTCCTCAGCACCACATAAGCAAAAAGAAAAAAAGCCAGACGTAGCATTGTGGTTCAAGTGGTAGAGTGGTAGCCTTGAGCTGAAGAGCTGAGGGACAGCGCCCAGGCCCAGAGTTCAGGCACCATGACCAGATCCCACCCTCCAAAAAAAAAAAAAAAAGAAAAAAAGAAAACAAAGATCAAGTAAACAGTCTTATGATGCAACTAAAACTGCTAGAGAAACAAGAAAAATTTGAACCTAAATTTGCTAGACAGAAAGAGATAACTGAAATAAGAGCTGAAATTATTGAGGTAGAGACTAAGAAAATTATAAATAAAATTAATAAAATAAAAAGTTTTTTTTAAAGTCAATAAAACTGAAGGACCATTGGCAAGAGTAACTAACAAAATAAGAGAGGAGACCCAAATCAATAATAACAGAGATATCCCAGGAAAATTACAACAGACATCCAAGATATCCAAACAATCGTAAAGAAGTAATTCCAGACTCTAATCACAAAGGAAGGAAAACCTAGCAGAGAGGGATAAATTTCTACAGAAATTCAAATTTCTATTCTGCCCTTTCCTTTTCAGCCATGCTTCTCTACCATGTATTGTGGGGGTAGCAGTTCGGTAAACAAACATCTTTTCCTGCCTGAATAGCATGTGGTGTTCTCTTCATTGGCTTCCTAATGAAACCTACCTATTTCATATACCTTACATATGGTGCCATGGTTCGGATGTGGTTTTTGAGTCAGAAATGTTAGAATTTCCTAACCACCACTTTTCTGTGAACCAAACTGCCTTGAGACTTTTAACCAATACCATTGCTGGCCTTCACATCCACATCCACATTACTTGTCCAGTCTGGTGAGTGAAACTACTCTCTATGGCTCTCTGTTGGTCAATCTCTCTGCAGATGTGGCACCATGACAGATAGCTCGTATGGCCTTTAGCCGAAAGGCTGGTCACCTATGAAGCTGAGGATGCTAGGTTTGTGGGGCTTGGCCATTTCTCTCTAGAGGTCTCTGTGGAAAGTCGGGATGCTGCTTCTGCCTGGTCAGCTCTTCTTCATTCACCAGACTGACTCTCCTACACATTTACTGGGGTGCTGTGAGTCATGCCCGAGCCGTGAAACACCTTTGATATGCCCCCTGTGCTCTTTGGATAGCCAGAGCACCTAATGTTTTAATACTGTTCTCAGATTTAGACGATTATTGCCTCTGCAATGGTACATGGTCAGAAGTCTGTTTACTTTCAGGTTCTCTATGCTCTCTGCTATTCATGTCCAACTTTCTATATCTCTCCCTTTCTTTTCTACAACTTTTTGGATTGTGCCCTGAAGAATGGAATATGGGCTGGGATCCAGGGACCCCCTCTGGGTTCCCTCTCAAAGGCTTGCCAAACTAAGCTTGATTTTTTTGTTTAGGCTTTCTTTGCATTTTTTTCAGAAATTTGCCATCTTGAGTTCACCATCTTGGCCACATGGTTGATTAAGGGTTTGGCCCCACACAACCCTTTCCGCTCCACCAAGCTTACTACTCCTCCAACCACCTATTCTAATGTGCCTTGCTATCAAGTTGCTCTTTTCACAGACCCTGGTAACTGAGGCCCAACCATCTGATGTGATTTGTTAGCAAAGATGTCTAAAAAATATTGTCAAAAAATTTAGGTTTTGCGTTTTGCCTTTTTTGTTTTGTGTTGTGTTCTAGTACTGACAACATGATTCTAAAATATTGGGCATATGTATCCTAAGATTCTCTCATCTAATGAGTTTTTTTAATTGCAGAATATTTGGTCAATTTTTGATAAGGACCAGGTAAGCTCTACTTATTCTATTTGATCTCCTTGTTACTTTAGTTGGAAATAACAAAGGGCTTTTGTGGCAAAGATTGCAGTTCAAAGCCAGGCCGGGCTGAAAAATCCCTCAGACTCCATTTCCCAACTAACCTGCAATCAGCCAGGCAGGAAGCATTTGCTCAAGCCTCTTATCTCTAACCAGCAAACACTGCAAGTGGTACTATAACTCAAAGTGGTAGAGTGCTAGTCTTGAGCAGAAGTGCTCAGGGACAGTGCCCAGGTCTTGAGTTCAAACCTCCTTGAATACCAACTGGGACAAACCATCCCAGTAACAAGCACCTAGATTCAGCCAGTCTGGGGAACAAGGAAAAATGGAAAGGAGTAAGAGGAGATATTATCACATCATCCATTTTGTGCCTGCACTTTAAAAATTAACCAGAGCCGGGAGATCAACAGAAGTAAGAAGACTGCCCATCTAATGTCAATACCTGTTTAACTTTCAACTGGAAAGGAATTTACATTCTTACCTTTGTTACTTGACTTATTCTCTACCTAGTCACCAGATGTCAGAAATAGCTAGCGACATTTGTACCAACATTTTCAGCCCCAAGTCCTTCCTCTTGTTATTTATTTGCTCTATATTATTTTTTTCAGTCCCTCAATGCCTGAGTCTTCTCCAGACTACATCCAAGAGACTTGTCTCCTCTAGACTTCATCTAAGCACTCAATGCCCAAGTGACAGCTGTTTCCTGCTGCCTTCTCCTAGAGGGGAACATATCTCAGCCTTTTACCCCTACTGTTGACACCCGTGAAAACAGGAAGTAGCCAGAGAGAATCTTCGCCCTTTTTCATAATTATCAAAAGGCTGGAATATAAGGTGTGAACAGGGACACCTTCCTCCCTCGTGGCTAAGTTTCAGCCCAGTATCTGTTACATAGGTAACTGGCAGACCTGGAAGCAGTCACTTTCCCCTCCTCTTAGGTCACATCCTGGGCCACCTGTGGTCACATGCCTCCCATCTGATCTTAAGAGGGTACCAGACCCTGAGGTCACATCTGGATCCAGTGTGACCACACATTTCCCCCACCTGGACACAGCTTCTCCTGTTCTTGGCCTAGATAAGTCCTGGTCCAGAGGTGGGTCACCCCTTCCTTTTCAGCCATGCTTCTCCACCATGCATGGTGGGGGCAGCAGTTCGGTAAATAAATTCTTTTCCTGCCTGAAAAAAAAATTGCCCAAACAGAACCAAGAAGAAATGAATCAATTAAACATGTCAATAACCTACAAAGAGATAATAGAAGTAATCAGAATTCTTCCAACTGTAAAAGACCAGGACCTGATGGATTCACTACAGAATTCTATATGGCCTTTAAAGAGGAACTAATTCCCATACTCCTCAAGCTCTTCAGAGAAATAGAAACAGAGGGAGTAATCCTAAACTCATGCTATGAAGCCAATATCACCTTCACACCCAAACCAGGCAAAGACTCAACAAAAAAAGAACTATACACCAATCTCTTTTATTAAGACAGATGCAAAGCTCCTCAGTAAAATTGCAGACAACAGAATCCAGAAACCTCACAAAAAATATCATACATTATAACCAAGTAGGCTCCATCCCAGAGATGCAGGGATGGTTTAACATATGTAAGTTAATAAATGTAATCCATCACATCAACAGATCCAAGGTCAAGAACCACATGAATATCAACATTGATGCAGAAAAGGTTTTTGATGAAATTCAGCACTCATTCATGCTAAAAGTTCTGGAAAAAAATAGGAATATATGGAACATTTGAAAAGACCATAAAAGCCCTACACGGCAGATCAAAGGCCAATATTATACTTAATGAGGAAAAACAACAACCAATTCCCCTAAAAACAGGAAAAAGGCAAAGATGCCCAATATCTCCACTCTTCTTCAGTATAATTCTGGAATTCTTACCCAGAGCAATAAGGCAAGAAGAAGACATTAAAGGGATCCACACAGGAAAGGAAGAAGACAAACTATCTATTTTTTTTCAGATGGCATTATTTTATAAATTAATGATCCCTAAAGCTCAGCCCCAAACTCTTAGAGCTTATAAACCAATTTGTCAAAGTAGCAGGATACAAAATTAACCCACAAAAATCAGTCGTCTTTCTGCACACCAACAGAAATGGAAATCAAGGAAACAACCCTATTCACAATAGAAAAGTATCTAGGAATTAAACTAACCAAAGATGTAAAGGGTCTATTTCATGGAAAGTGTAAAAGCCTTAAAAAATGAATCATAGAGTGTGAAGACTCAGTGTCTATGTTGAGGGGGCAGAATGATACAGGCTCCAGTCTCAGGATTATCTGAGGACTGTGTTTGGGATTAGGAAAGCTCTTAGCACGCCGGGCTAGAGAGGGAAAATGTTCTCTCTCCCTATCTCAAAACACATGTCACAGACTCCTGGCAGCTGAGGAAGTAGCTCTTCTGCTTGCTTAAGCATAGATGAACAGCTGGTCAAGCATTTTCCTGAGATTGGTGAAGTGGTTTGAGCTTGCTCTAAAATAGTTTAGATAATAATATACCAAGAAATTTTCTCATAGGTCAAGTAAAAATGTATCTGTTGAAATTTTTGTGTGAATGTCTTCTGACCAAATCTTGGCAAAGATCATACTTGCTTGTCTTTAAATACCTATTAACAATAAAGCACAGCATGC
Organism: Dipodomys spectabilis; assembly: GCF_019054845.1. NCBI lineage: Eukaryota > Metazoa > Chordata > Mammalia > Rodentia > Heteromyidae > Dipodomys > Dipodomys spectabilis. Next base: position 459,697 of record NW_024870986.1, read on the forward strand.
AGTGGCAATTGCTGTTTGCACTCTGCATCCCCTGTGTCCTGGTGATTTCCTGACCCTTACCCAGGGACCCCAATGAACTAGACGTTGACAATTGGCGCCCAAACAGGGACCCTGCATTGTTGAATTCAGGAAGGGATATTCAGGTAAGTACTTTTAATTACAGGGTGATGGGACAAGTTAAGTCTACTCCGTACTTACATATGCTTAAACATTTTCTTGCTACCTATGGTGTAAATATTTCTTCTTTTGACATAGAAATGTGTATTAATGTAGTTAGGGAATGGAATCCTTTGTTCCCCGATAAAGGAACATTAGATGTTGATAATTGTAAACGAGTAAAGAATAATGAAGAAAGAGCTGTTCGAGAAGGGGAAGAGATTAGATTTTGGTCCTATTAGATTTTGGGCTATTTTACATACCCTTTTTAAAGCTTTGAATGAGGAAACATTAATAGCAGACTTAAAGAAAGAGGCCACCCCATCTATTGTAGATTTACAATTGGACTCTGAGGTTAAGGACGCAATAGATAAGGATGCATTGCAATTAACAGAGAAAAAACTAGAGGTAAAAATGGGCTGAAAAGGAACAAACTGAAAGTGTAAATAAAATGAGCAAATGGAATTGATTTTATCAAAATTACAACATATGGAGTTGGAAGTTAGCAGAGTGAAAGAAGAACCTGAGAAAGTGAAAGTAAAGCAGACTTCGGCTCCTCTGCTGGCTGATATAATTTTTACAGCGTCACTCCCTCACGAAACAGAGGACTCAGACAGTGAGTTTGATGATGAAATGCCTATTTTTTCTTATGCTGTAATTCGACCACCCCCTATGAATGGTATAGCTCAACCAGCCAGATATGAAGGTGTTGCTGTTTATGATATTGGTAAACTTAAAAAGGCAGTGACTTTGTATGGACCTCAATATCATTATGTTAAGGAATTGCTTAATGGGCTTGCTCGACATTACAATAATTTTGCTCCCGAGGATCGGAAGATGCTTTGTAGAGCCTTGCTTAAGAAACCTAAATACCTACAATGGCAAATGTGGTTTACTGAGTTATGTACAGAAAGGTCTAGACAAAATGCACAGAGCAGTAATCCATGCCTACAGGTCATAACCTTTCCCATGTTGAGTGTAACAGAACAATATGTGGAGGCTCGTATGCAAGTGAACTCTCTGAAAGAGATCCATGAGCAGTTACAAGACATAGCATGGGAAAGGATTTGGACAGTAGAAGAGCATTATGGCTCTTGGACTAAAGTAATTCAAAAAACTAATAAACCCTGTGTTAAATTTTTATCACAGTTAAAATAGCACCTAAAAAATACAAAAAGATACAGTGGTTAATTATTTAGGATATGTTATTTCCAGACAAACAGTGACACCTCAAAAATATCTTTATGACGTGATCAATTACATACGTTAAATGATTTTTAAAAGCTATTAGGAGATATTAATTGGATGCGACCAACCTTAGAAATTCCTACTTATCAATTACATAATTTGTTTTAATTGTTACAAGGGGAGCCTGATTTACATAGCAAAAAATTTTAACTAAGAAGGCTAAAAATAAATTACAATTTGTAGAGCAAAAAATAAAAAAGAAATGTTTTTACATCGAGTAATGCTGAATCAACCCATAAATTTATATATTTTGGATACATGGAAATACCCAACACGAATTATAGGACAAAATGAGCTATGATTAGAATGGATTTATACACGGCATAGATTTACAAAGAATATTATGCCTTATGAACAACAGTTGATAGTTATTTTTTTTTTAATTCCATTTTATTCTATTTGAGAACATACTGTACAGAGGGGTTACAACTACATAGGCAGGACAATGCATACATTTCCTACCAAGCATTGCAGCCTCCTCCTTTGTTTACCCTTCACCTCCCTTCCCAGCCTCCCCCCTCCCCCCCACCCAATCATACCCCCCCTCCCCCCCACCGACATTGTAAAGCTGGTTTTGACATGACATTTTGTACTTCTCATTGTTGCAACAGGTCCACCTGAATCCTTAAACGACTTGTTTGTCCAGTTGACAGTTATTATTCAACAGGCCAGGCAACGGGTATTTACCCTATCGGGGTATGATTTATTTAAAATTATTTTTCCTTTGCCAAAAGACCAAGTAAAATATTTGTTAAACATGTATGAAATGCTACAAATAACATTAGTAAATTTTAGTGGGCAATTTTCCTATCATTTTCCCAAAGGCAAATTGTGGGATTGCTTGCATAAACAACAATTTGTCATTAATGATATAATTACCAAGGCCCCTATTCCCACTGCTATTACCGGTTTTACAGATGGCTCGAAAAAATAAAGTGCTTATTGTGCAACAAATAAATATTGGGTACAAACAACTACTTTAGCATCAGTTCAACAAAATCAACTTTTGCTATTATTAAGGTGTTGCAAGATTTTGTGGGAGATATTTATATTGTTACTGATTCTGCCTAAGCTGTAGTAGATGAGACTAATAGCTATTACATATTCATCTAAACCCCAGCTAACTCAGTTATTTAAACAATTACAAGCATTACTGCAACAACGTAAAGCCAAAGTATTTGGAACTCACATTAAGGGTCATTCTTCATTACCTGTGTACCTTGTATATGGTAATAATCAGGTTGATAAATTAGTTAGTTTTGCTTCTGCTGAACAGGATCATGCTCATTTACATACAAATGCTGGCCATTCACATATGCATTATAAAATACCTTATTCTCAAGCTAAACAAATTATTAAAAGGTGTCCTATCTGCAGACCAATGCATTTGAGAGTTGTACCTGCTAGAGTAAATACTCGAGGATTACCACCTAACAAGCTCTGACAAATGGATATAACCCATGTACAAGCCTTTGACCGTTTTTCGTTTGTACATGTTACAATAGATACTTATTCAAAATTTGTTTGGGCTTCTGCCCTTATAGGAGAAACTGTTAACCATGTAATAGAATACTTCTTGGAAGCTTTTGACATTATGGGAGTGCTTGCCAAAATAAAGATTGATAATGGACCAGCCTAAAAATATCAAATTTAAAAGATTTTGAGAACTTTATGATGTGGTACATATTACAGGAATAGAATATAACCCCCAAGGACAAACTAGTATTAAACGAGTTCATGGCACACTAAAACAACAAATTAAAAAATTAAAAAGGAGGAAAAGGTTGGATGAAGGTATGAATAATTTGTGGTTTTCCATGCAAAAACCTAAAATAATTTTACATCAAGCTCTTAACTTTTTAAACTTACCACAAGGAGATATTTTAACTAGAGCTGAGCGCCATTTTGAACAAATATCACAAAAACATTATCTAAATGCTCCCACATGGATTAAGATTACATTGAAAGCAGAATGGCAACTAGGAACATTATTATATAAGGGGCGAGGATAGAGTTTTGTGTCTACACAGGATGGCAAACAATACTGGCTTCCTGTACGATGGATATAGACGCGGCCCAGTGAGGACAGCCCCATATCCTGCAAGAAATCGTCCACCAGTTGAGGAAGAATAAATCGCCACTGCCCACCTGGGGGCAGGTTTAAAAGTTGACTGGAGAAGGACAAAAGTTGTTACAACACACTGGTAAACCTGTCGCAGGTGAGAACTTGTTCCGGCCATGTGTGCCCTGCTTACTGTGAATCCTGTCCATGCTAATGCTAATGTAAGTTATTGGGCCTTTGTTCCTAACCCTCCTTTTTTGGAACCTGTTGTTTGGGGAGACATGGATATAACCGTCTATACTGTTCCTGCTGTTTTATCTCCTCCTTGGAATAATTTGACATTTTACAATAAGGATAATGATAGCTTTTTAAATTTTACTTACTATACTCATTCCTTGCGTGTTTTTCTGGAGCCTCCTCCATGTTTACTTATGAATTGGCAACATTGAGTTTTACCTGGGAAACACACTTCCAATTCTAAAACACAGCTGCAGCGATTAACTACTTAGTCCATTAATAGTAGCTGGGAAAGAGTCACCTTTGATGGCGAGTTATCCTTACCAATGTGCCCTGATTTTACTTATATTGATTTAAAATATCAGCCTTTTGTGTGGCAAGAGTGTAGAGGAACATTTGGAAAAATGTTCAATAATTGTATTAATTGGGGAACTTTTGGACAATTTATTAACACATGTTCAGAATGAAATATTACCAGATGTGATTTATCAAATGTCACTAGGATGACGGATGCCATTAATGGATCGCTTACTGGAGCTCGATTGATGGCCTGGGGAGATGGGGGCATTACAGATGCTCGATGGGCTTTCATATCTGTACCCACTGCTGATCAAACTCATCTTTAGAAGATCGCATCGGCGCTGAAACCCATGATGCTACCAAATGGATTGTTTTCGGGGATGGCGAACTCTGCATCCACTTATAATTTTACTTTGTACAAATCTTATAATGTAACTGCTTGTGTGCCTCTGCCTTATGTATTTTTAGTGGGAAATTTTACATTTTATCCTGCTATTTTTTGTTTTAATTGTCCCCTGTATTCTTGCATTAATTCCTCTCTTAATTTTAATGACAGTGATAGTATTATGATTTTCCACAAAGAACTCATATTTGGCTACCTGTTAAATTAGGAAGAGAATGGTCCCAAAATCCTTTGGATAGTGTTGTTATTGAATTTTTTACCAAACTACTAAAACGTACAAAACGTATGATTGGAGCCATTACAGCTGTGATTTTAATCCAAATTACTATTACCACTGTTGCTGCGGTGTCTGGAATTGACCTACACACTTCCTTATAAACTAACACTTTGTGAAAGAATGGCACCGGGATTCACATTAATTGTGGGTCTTACAGGCAAAAATTGATGCTCAATTACAAACACAGATTAATATTATTAAACAGACAGTGGGATGGTTAGGAAAAAGTTATTGGTTTTGGAGAAACAGTTATTGTTAAAATGTTATTGGAATTCTACTACCTTTTGCATTACTAATGTAAAATATAATAAATCTATACATGATTGAAATGGATTACAGCAGTATTTATCTGGAAATTCTACTGCTGCTCAATTGATTGCTCAGTTACAATTTAATGTACATGATATTTTTTGTAAACAATTTGCCAATGATGATGCTTCTAATATTGCTGATACATTTATTAAACAGTTGGAAGGATTGGATCTGAAAAGAATACTACAAACCATGTCATATACTGTTAATGGTATGGGAATTATGATTGTGAGTATTCTGTTTGCACTTGTGCTGTTATATTTGATTTTTATGAACCCAATGCAAGCTTCTATGATAACCCTGTGGAAAGCTTTACTTTTAAAACAAAAGAAAAAAGAAGGAAATTGTGAAGACTCAGGGTCTATGTTGAGGGGGCAGAATGATACAGGCTCCAGCCTCAGGATTATCTGAGGACTGTGTTTGGGATTAGGAAAGCTCTTGGCACGCCGGGCTAGAGAGGGAAAATTTTCTCTCTCCCTATCTCAAAACACATGTCACAGACTCCTGAAAGCTGAGGAAGTAGCTTTTCTGCTTGCTTAAGCATAGATGAACAGCTGGTCAAGCATTTTCCTGAGATTGGAGAAGTGTTCTGAGCTTGCTCTAAGATAGTTTAGATAATAATATACCAAGACATTGTCTCATATGTCAAGTAAAAATGTATCTGTTGAAATTTTTGTGTGAAGGTTTTCTGACCAAATCTTGGCAAAGATCATGCTTGCTTGTCTTTAAATGCCACTAACAATAAAGCACAGCATGCAGTGGCAATTGCTGTTTGCACTCTGCATCCCCTGTGTCCTGGTGATTTCGTGACCCTTACCCAGGGATCCCAACACACTAGACCTTGACAATAGAGGATACCAGTAATCAAAAGATTTCCCATATTCCTGGATAGGCAGAATTAATATGGTGAAAATGGCCATACTGCCAAAATTAATAAACACATTCAATGCTATTTCCAATAAAATTCCAGTGACCTACGTTTCTGAAATAGAGAAAATAGTCCAAAAATTCATATGGAACAACAAAAGACCTAGCAAAGCCAAAACAATTTTAGGCAAAACAAAGAATGCAGGAGAGATCATGATACAGGACTTCAAGCTATACAATAGAGCCATATTAAAAAAGACAGCTTGGTACTGGCACAAAAAGAGACCCAAAAATAAATGAGACAGATTAGAGGAACCAGAAATATAGCCACATTTGAACAGTCAGTTGATATTTGACAAAGGAGCCAAAGACATACAGTGGAAGAAACACAACCTCTTCAACTACTGGTGTTGGGAAAACTAGCCACATGCAGAAAACTAAAAGTGGATCCTAGCCTATCACAATGCACTAACATCAACTCAAAATGAATTAAAGATCTTAACATCAAGCCTGAAACTCTGAAACTACTGCAGGACTGAGTATGAGAGACACTTGAACTTATAGGCATAGGCAGGAACTTCCAGAACAGATTTCCAGGGTCACTACAAATTTGAGAATGACTTGATGGTACTACCTTGAAATAAATAGTTTCTGCACAGATAAAAAATAGCAATCAAACTAGAAAGAAAGCCAAATAATTGGGGAAAATACTTACCAGCAATTAACTTGCCCATGTAATTGTAACCCCTCTGTACAGTTTTTTCACAATAAAAATAAAATAAAATAAATATTTGCCAGCAATATATTAGACAAGGGTCTAATAGCCATTATATATGATGAACTTAAGAATCTAACTCTTCATAAATCTAACAAACCAATCTTAAGATGGTCAAGGGAGCTAAACAGATAGTCCTCAGAAGAAGAGAAAAAAAACAGCAAAGAAACACATGAGGAAATGTTCATAATCCCTGGTTTTAAAAGAAATGCAAATAAAAACAAATCTGAGATATCACCTTACTCCATTCAGAATGGCCCACATCCTAAATTTAGCCAATGACAAATGCTGGAAGGGATGCAAAGAAAGAGAAACATTACTGCATTGCTGGTGGTAATGTATATTAATACAACCACTTTGGAAAGCAGTCTAGAGGAACCTCAGAAAGCTAAATATCGACCTCTCCTATGAACTGGTCATACCACTCCTAGGCATCTACTATGAACAACAGGAACCAGTATACAAAGACACACACCTCATTGATTATTGCAGCACTGTTCACAATAGCCAAGATTTGGAAACAATCCAGATGAGCCACTACTGATAAGTGGATCCAAAAATTGTGGTACCTATATACAATGGAACACTATGCAGCCTTTAAAAAGGACAAAATGATGGCATTTGCAGGGAAATGAATGGAACTAGACCAAATTATTTGAGTGAGGTAAGCCAAGAACAACAAGACAAATGGCACAGGGTCTACCTGATATGTGGAGGCTAAAGCCAAAATGCCAGAAGGTATGACAAAGTAAACAGGTCTCGAGAAACAAAGGACAGCCACTCATTTTGTTGTATCACCATTAATGACCCCATGTTCTTGACCATGTAGACTGTTGAAATATGCACGCAATGGAGGGAAGCCAGGAGGAGGAACACAATAAGTGGAAAATGGAACAACATACAACAAAGTGGCCCATCAGCTGCACTGGACATAGAAGAAAAATAACTAAGCAACCCAAACACAGTGATGGGAAGGGAGGAATGAGTGGGAAAGAGGGAAAGAGGGAAAGAGGGAATAGCCTACACTAAGCAAAAGGAAAAAATGTAAACATCATCTGAGGTGGGAAAAATAATTTGGATTGTCAAAGCTCATATAATTAACAAACTTTAGACCATGATAACAATAATTTGCCTTGTCAAGGTTAAAAAGTGTTTGTCACTTTACTAAGTATCACAATTCCACAATACTGTGAAATATGTGAAATATATGTAATCACCTATCTCGATTTTTTCAAAACGTGTGAGAAGGGAAGGGTTATGAGGGATGAGTGATAATGTTGTCAGACACCTTGTATTCATGTACTGTTTTGTAGGATGGGAACTTCTTTGTAAAACTACTTATAGATAATAATAATAAAAACTGTGTAAAACTAAATAAACATTAGGTTGACGATAAAATAAGTTCAAATATAAAATAAGAAATTAAATCCAGTTGGAAGGAACATTTCTTTGGGGAGAGTAATGTAGTGTATTCTATAGCAAGTCTCACTTCAGCATTAAATTCAAAAGCTAGACCTCAAGTAAATGAAATAAACTAAGAAATTGAGTTGAAAAAAGAAAAAAAAAAGAAACTCCACCCACTCTTCCTTGCCTGGACAGCTGGTGTGTGTAAAACTGCATCATACTCCTGAATTGGAACCGAAGTAGCAAGGACCTTACTTGGTCGTTCTAACTTCACTGTTGCCTATTATATTAGCACGAAAAACAGCATTAGATACATCAGTCTCTAGTGAAATAGGCAGTGGACCCATATACAGAGAAGGCTACAAGATGGACTATGCAGACACTCCGAGGGTCCCATAAGGATAAGACTTACTAAGTGTTAATTAGTAATAACTAGTGTGTTTTTATAATTTACTTGTTTACAATTAAATTTACATTTTAAGCCTGGTCAGTGGGTGGAGATATGGGAATTTTTAGGATTTGGTAAGAAGGAATCAAGGATTTGATTTGACATGAAAACCAGTAGGGGATGTATAAAGCAGCAAAGCCCTAATAATCAGCATGACCCACTAATCAATGTGGCCCCATGTCCTGGCCCACAGGAGTGCATGGGTCATGCCACAAACGGGGACAGGGCATGCTGCTGGAGGGGGTAGGATGTCATTCTCAAATGAGCTGTGAAGAAGTTACTGAGGAATGTGCAGTTCATGAAGTGATGGTTGAAAACTGTTAGGCAAGAGACCCACTGGGTCTGAGAGGGGTTCAACCTATATATAGGCTGCATGGTCAGCGCAATGGAATTGGAGAAAATCAAGTGAAGACCTTGAAGGAAGGAAGTGGTGAGATAGCAGGAGGGGAAAGACTTGGGAGGAGAGGAATTTGAGGGAGTGCAGGAGGAGAAGGATGCCAATTGGCCACCAGGCCAGAGAAGTGTAGGCCTGTGGATAGTGGAGAGGCCTAAAGAGAAGAAGGAAGTGATGGAAGGGAAAAAGGGAAAGGAAGAACATGTCTATAAAGAAGGAGGGAGTAAGAGAAAAGGAAAAAGCCTTACCTATTGAAGTGTGGAGTTTCGAGATGATAATTTGGGGGGTTGGTGGTTTGCACACTAATTAACTATGTGCAGGGTTGCCCATTGGAGGTCTGAGATTTGGTGTTTGGGGCTGGCTTGTCAATGTGTGTACAGCCCAGGACAATGTAAATGCAGGCCCATTACTAGCATAAATAAAGTTATCCTCAATGTGCCTTATTAGATTGTCTTGTGTTTTGTGCAACATAAGTATACGAGTTTACAAGTTAATAGTGTCAAAGGCCATGAACTTTGTAAAATGTTATAAGGTCATAATAGGTTTGCAATACCCAATGTGACAATGATATCACAATGGCAATATGATGTCACAATATCAAGTCATAATAATATTTTGATGTCATAATTAGTTGGTGATGCCATAATGGTGGTGAGGTCACAGTAGGTTTATGATGTCACAATGGATTGATGATGTCACAATGACATGCTAGACTTCAATTTTCCTTTAACAAATGTGAATATAAATCCAGAATGGGATTGTGAGATCTACAAAGTTATGCATTAGCCCAAACGTTATGAACTCCCAACAAGTATGTAATGTCACAAAGGATTACAATGTGCATGATATCTGACAAAGTGATGACATAATTTTCATGATATCAGAGTGCATTTCTAATATCACATGTCATACCTGAAATAAGTAAAAAACAGATTATCAGATCAAAAAGGGTTTATGTATCACAAGGGCATCATGTCAAATTTATGAGGAGAGGACTAGTTAATGAAGTCACACTGGTGATTCTGCTTCGAAGGGTTTTTAATATAACAATGGTATAACTGATCTCAATTGTTAGACCACAATGAATACATAGGTAAACTACTGAATTTTTTTGTCACAAAGGCCATATGCTGTTTCAAAGATGCTAAGAGGTCATAACTGATTAAAACGTCACAATGTGATGGTGATGTCACAATGGCAATGTGATGATGCAATAGGTTTGTGATATCACTGGGGTCATGAGGTCACCCATGGAATAGTGATGTCATTATGAGTTTGTAATATTACAATCACATGTCTGATTTCAATTGCTACTAGTTTACAATGAGGAAAAGAGTTCAAGGAAGGAGATAGAAGTCCTAAAACCCATGAGTTTTCTAACATGAGATGTCATAATAGGTGTGTGAGAACAGAATGGTAGAGTAATATCACAATGTCAATATGATGTCACAATATCATGTCATAATAAAGTGTTAAGGGAGTTCTGAGGAAGATGGTGGAGGAGAAGCTGGAAACTAAAAAGCTTTCTCATAGATAGCAGTTTTAGTGTTCCAGTGAACAGTCCTAGGGTAGAGAATCACACCAAATGTGCCATCACAGTACAGAGAGTGTGTCCAGAAAGGGAAAATCCAGTCATGGAGACAGATCTGAGCACTTGCTAGTAGCCGTGGCTGCTGTGGCTGCAGCAGCAGCAGCATCGGCCATAGCTATCATCCCTACAACAGAGAGATCCCAGGACAAAGGTGCCAGACACAGCGGACAGGGGATTCTACTCAACACCAGCAAGAACTGAGAAGGAGCAGATACCTTCATCCTACAGATTGCAGACCAGAGACTGCCCAGGAACTAAGATACTGACAGGAGTAGAACCCTGAAATCCTCACTCCTTCTCAGGGAGCAGAGGTGGGAATGCCAGCCCTCTCCCCTTCCACCACTGGAAATCTCCATCTTTGATACTGACAAAGGTCTGGCTGAGCAGGTAGCTACAACTCAGCCTTTTGAAGAAAACAAAAGAGTCATTTTGCAAATCACAGGAACTAGAAGGGACCTACCAGGCTCATTTCCACCCAGGGGAAAGTCACCCCGCCCAGGCAGAGAGAGCTCTGCCCTCAGAGAAGTGACTTTCTTCACCATGTAAACAGAGGTAGAGTCTGTCCCTCCCTACAGAAGCCTAGACGAACAATTGAAATTCAGTAAACATAAATCCTGAGAATGACTCAAAGCTGGACTCTGTGTCTCAGGAGCTAGCCCCTCAGGGAAAAGCTACTGTTTGTTGAAAGGCCTCAAATCTACACAGAACCTAGCCTCATCACAGCTTCTCCAAACTAGAGGAAATTGCCATTTCCCTCTTTTCGGATACTCAAAGCAGATCTCCCTCCCATTGAACTAGCCTGGGAGGAGGAACACAAAATCCTGCCTAACACAGAGCATTTTCTGCCCAAACAAACTGACTTAAGAAACCAATCAAGCTATAGGAAAACCAAACACCACAAACAGACCAGAGACTCGACGAAGAGACTTGTTATGGACACAGGGGAGATACAGGTTCTTCCCATTCCCTGCCCCCCTAAAAAAACTCAAAAAACCAAAGACCTCTTTTATGATTTTTTAAAATTTTTATTTTTAAAGTGTTTTCTGTAAATATTTTTCTCATAATTTTTTTTTGGTGTATGTGTGTGTGTTTAATATCTTTTGACATTTTGGTCCTTTTTATTGTTTTCATATTTTCTCTTTCTTTTTTGCATGACTTAATTGCTGTTCCGCTCATCCCCAGATATATGCCTGTTGTCAATTATTACACCTTATCCCCCATTTTGTACATAATTAATACAGAAATTTATTACTCAATTCACAACCTCTTAGGCTTAAATTCTTTACGAGCAGTCTTATCTCTTTATACCTACATAATTTTCTAGTAACCAATATAAAAAATTATTTTTTAATTTTTCATGTCTCCTTCTCTCCTCCCCTCTTCTCGTCCTATTCTTTTCTTCTCTCAATATCATTTCTTTAAACTTACATAAATTGTGTTTCACTTCTTAAACTTGAATTTTTGTTTTCCCATTTTTCTTTAAAATATCTCTCCTATAATTCTGCCCAATCCATTTCCCTCTCAGAGATTAGGACTTGGTTCAATTTACTCTCCTTTAATCTGTCCACATCCCTCTAGTCCTATTTTTCCACACATTTCTACCTAAAGCTAATAATTTCTGGTTTGCCAAATCCTTCTTTGCTGTTTGTAACCCATTAATCCATGGTTGTTTGATGTTGAATAGATTGTATCTGTTGAACTATATTGTATTTGAAGCCATTTTGATTGTGCAACTACAGAACTCTGGTTGATGCTTACCTTAAAATAATATTCTAGCACAAAATTGGTGTTACTTTCATACCAAATTGGCACAATAAGCTGGAAGAACACAAGAAAAATGGCAAGTCCAGGTGTCTGAACTCCCACTCATGATAATCAGGTGACAGAACAGTTAATGAATAATTCAGAGGAGAGTTATCAAAAGCTCTACAAACACTGCTGGTAAACATGGTGAATGAAATAATTGAAAACTTGCAAAGGACTCAGTGTGAGTATGATAGAGAGCGAGAGGAGGCAAACAAAAATTAATACAGGAATCTTGTGAGCATTAGGGAGCTACTTAAAGATTAAAACAGGAATTGCATAAGCCGGTTGAGAACAGTTAAAGAGAAATACAAGGATAACATGAGAAGGCTGAAAACAGTCATAGAAAATTACAGGAATTGTGTGAATGTGAGGAAACTTATCAAAGTGTAATACAGGAATTGAGAGAGTGGGATGAGATTAGACGAAGATCAATACAGGCATTCATGGAATTCATAAACAGACAGCTGAAACAATTCAGAGAGACCACAAAAGGAATGATGAATGGAGCCCAACAGAAGGAATGGGAGTCCAAGGAAACACTAACCAATCAACTAAGTGATTTGAGAATAAACACTGAACATCAAATTAAGCAAGTAAAGTTCAAACAATATCTAAAACAAATCTCCAACAAAGAATTTGAAGCCATCAAAGCAAACCAATTAGAAGGAAAAGAAATAAAAAACAAAGTAGAAAGACTTGACAGTAAGTTAGACCATGCAGAATATCGAATCTCGGGGATTGAAGACAGCCTGGATATTATAGAGAAAGAACATACAATTATCCAAGACAAATCCTAGAAATATGATCTATTCAACACTTGGAAGACACCATCAGAAGGCGAATGTGAGGATACTGGGTGTAGAGGAGCACCTAGAGACAGACGTTAATGGTCTAGGAAATTTATTTAACAGAATCCTAGCAGAGAACTTCCCAAACATGCAAAAATATTGGCCTATTCAGATACAAGAAGCTTTTAGAACCCCATGTAGACCAGACCAAAACAGAACATCCCACCGTCATATTGTAATCTGCACAGGATCAATTCAGACCAAGGAAAGGATCCTTAAAGCTGTCAAGGAGAACAGATCAGTCGCCTCTAAAAGGAAAACAATTAGAATAACCTCAGATTTCTCAGCAGAGATGAATAAAGCAAGAGCTTGGCATGATGTATGCCATTGCCCTAAGGATAGTATCAGCCAAGAATACCGTTCCCAGCTAAACCCTCCTTCATAACCGAAGGTCAAATAAAAAGAGTCCATTTCAAAGAAAAATTGAAACAATAAATCTCCACCAAACCAGCTGTACAAAAGATACTTAAAGGTGTCCTACTCATAGAAAATGAACAAGACCACAGTAAAGGGTGAGAAACTGCATTCAAGGGAATAAAATTAGAACTCAACACCAAAAGCCACAAATGAAGTCCTGTAACACATGGAGGTTGAACAACACACTGTTGAATCACAAATGGGTCATGGAAGAAATTAGAAAGGAAATACAAATGTTCATGATATTCAACAAAAATAAACACACAAATTACCAGCTCCTCTGGGACACAGCAAAGGCAGTACAGAGAGGCAAGTTTATAGCTGTGATTTCCTACATCAATAAATTAGAGAGATCTGAAACCAACAATTTAATCAGACATCTGAACCTCCTTAAAAAAGAGCAGCAAAGATAAACCCCAATCCAAGAAATGGAAAGAAATAATTAAAATTAAATCAGAATTAAATGAATTAGAATCCAAAAACACCATATAAAGAATCAACAAAACAAAGAATTGGTTCTTCAAAAAAATTTAACAAAATTGATAGACGCTTAGCAATTCTTACCAAAGAAGACAAGACACCCAAATAAGCTCAAAGATGAGAATGGAAACATCACCACAGAAACAACCAAGATTCAGAACACTGTAAGGGAATACTTCTCAAACCATTATGCTAATAAGTTTGAGAACCTGGCAGAAATGGACATTTTCCTAGCTAATATCAACTTGCAGAAACTCAACAAAGATGAGATAAATCAAGTAACATGACCATAAGAAGCATAGAAATAGAAAGAGCAGTAAGAAACCTCCCATCTACGAAAATCCCAGGACCAGATGGATTTAAAAAGGAATATTACAAGGCCTTCAAACCAGAGCTCACACGAATACACCAAAAACTCTTCAATGAAATTGACAGAGAAAGTTCGCTACAGAAATCTTTCTTTTTTTTTTTTTTTTTTTTTTTTTTTTTTTTTAAATTTTATTTTATTTTATTTGAGAACATACTGTACAGAGGGGTTACAATTACATGGTCAGGATAATGCATACATTTCTTACCAAGCATTGCAGCCTCCTCCTTTGTTTACCCTTCACCTCCCTTCCCAGCCTCCCCCCTCCCCCCCACCCAATCATACCCCCCCTCCCCCCCCTCCGACATTGTAAAGCTGGTTTTGACATGACATTTTGTACTTCTCATTGTTGCAACAGTTCCACCTGAATCCTTAAACGACTTGTTTGTCCCCATCTCCTCCACATGTTATACTGACATCAAATATAGTGAAAGCAGGGGTTACACTGTGGGGGAGGGACATACAAAGCAACCAAGAAATAATCTTATAAATGCGTTAGAAACACATGCATGAAAGAAACAAAAACATTAAAATACATATTTGAGGGTTCGTTTTCCTAACATCACCTTCTCTGACTTTTTCCGCTTGACTCATACCTATACTAGATATTGCAAATAAGGGAAACCATGGGACCTATGTTTCTTTGGGTCTGGCTTACTTCACTTAATATAATTTTTTCCAAGCCTTTCCATTTCCTAACAAATGGGGAAATGTCATTCTTTCTGATGGAGGCATAGAATTCCATTGTGTATATATACCACATTTTCTTGATCCATTCATCTATTGAGGGGCATCTGGGTTGGTTCCATATCTTAGCTATGGTAAATAATGCTGCAATAAACATAGTTGTGCTGGTAGCTTTAGTGTGGTCTTTTTTGTAAACATTAGGGTAAATGCCCAAAAGTGGGATTGCTGGGTCATAGGGGAGCTCTATGTGGAGTCTTTTGAGGAACCTCCATACTGCTTTCCAAAGTGGTTGAACAAGTTTACATTCCCACCAACAATGAAGTAAGGTTCCTTTCTGTCCACATCCCCTCCAGCATCTGTTGTTGTTAGAGTTCTTGATTTTTGCTGTTCTAACTGGAGTGAGGTGATATCTCAATGTTGTTTTGATTTGCATTTCTTTTATGGCTAGGGATGTTGAACATTTCTTCATGTGTCTATTGGCCATCCTTCTTTCTTCTTCAGAGAAGCTTCTCTTTAAGTCTTTCGCCCACTTACTTATTGGGCAGTTGTTTCTTTGAGGATTTGTTGTTGGGTGGTTTAACTTTTTGAGTTCCAAGTATATTTTAGATATGAGACCCTTGTCCGTTGTATGGCTAGTAAAGATCTTCTCCCAGTCCGTGGGCTTTCTATTGATCTTGCTAGCTATGTCATTTGCCCTGCAGAAGCTCTGCAACCTTATACAATCCCATTTGTCCAACCTTTCTTTGATTTGTTGTGTTTCTTGCTCTCTATTCAGAAAATTTCGGCCTGAGCCAAGGAGACCCAGGGTTTCTCCTATTCCATCCTGTAATGTTTTCAGAGTGTCTGCTTTGAGTTCAAGGTCTTTGATCCATTTGGAGTTGATTCTGGTGCAGGGTGATATATAAGGATCTAGCTTTAGTTTTCTACATGTAGTTAACCAGTTTTGCCAGCACCATTTACTGAAGAGGCTGTCTGTCTTCCATTCTATTGTTTTAGCTCCCTTATCGAAGATTAGATGGCTATAGGTCTGTAGGTTCATTTCTGGGTTTTCAATTCTATTCCATTGGTCCTGAGGTCTGTTCTTATGCCAATACCAAGCTGTTTTGATTACTATGGCTTTATAGTAGAGTTTGAAATTTGGTATTGATATTCCTCCAGCAGTGTTCTTTCCGTTGAGGAGCGTTTTTGCTATTCGGGGTCTTTTATTGTTCCATATGAATTTTTGGATTGCCTCTTCTATTTCCTTGAAGAATGAGGGTGGAATTTTGATAGGTATTGCATTGAATTTGTAGATAGCCTTGGGAAGTATTGCCATTTTCACGATGTCAATCTTTCCAATCCAGGAGCATGGGAGGTTTTGCCATTTTTTAAGTTCTGTGTTGATTTCCTTTTTCAAGGTTTTAAAGTTTTCATCATAGAGGTCCTTCACTTCTTTAGTTAAGTTAATTCCGAGGTATTTTATTTTTTGTGGGGCTATTACAAATGGAGTTGCTTTCCTAATTTCAGCCACACTTTTCTCATTGTTGGCATACAGAAAAGCCATTGATTTTTGGGGGTTAATTTTATAACCTGCTACTTTGCCAAAGTTTTGAATCAGCTTGAGTAATTTGGGAGTGGAGTCTATGGGATTCTTTAAATACAAGATCATGTCATCTGCAAAGAGGGAGAGTTTTATTTCTTCTTTCCCTATTTGGATCCCCTTTATGTCTGCATCTTGTCTTATTGCTGTAGCTAGGCATTCTAATACTAGATTGAAGAGAAGTGGAGAAAGTGGGCATCCTTGTCTTGTTCCTGAGTTAAGAGGAAATGGCTTTAGTTTTTCACCATTGAGTATAATGCTGGCTGTAGGTTTGTCATATACAGCCTTTATTGTATTGAGGAATGTTCCATGGATTCCTAATTTTTCCAAAACCTTCATCATAAAGGGGTGTTGGATCTTGTCGAATGCTTTTTCTGCGTCTATTGAGATAACCATGTGGTTCTTATTCTTGCTCCTGTTGATGTGATGAATAATATTAATTGATTTGCGTATATTGAACCAGCTTTGCATCCCTGAAATGAATCCTGTTTGATCGTGGTGTATGATTTTTTGGATGAATTGTTGAAGTCGGTTGGCCAAAATTTTGTTGAGAAGTTTTGCATCAATGTTCATCAAAGAAATGGGTCTATAGTTCTCTTTCTTTGATGAGTCCCTGCCTGGTTTTGGGATGAGGGTTATGATGGCTTCATAGAATGTGTTCGGTAGTGAGCTTTCTCTTTCAATTTCATTGAAGAGTTGGAGGAGAATTGGTGTGAGCTCTGCTTTGAAGGCCTTGTAAAATTCCGCTGTAAAACCATCTGGTCCTGGACTTTTCTTAGCTGGGAGGTCTCTTATTGCTGTTTCTATTTCAATGCTTGATATGGGCCTGTTAAGCTGGTTTAACTCATCTTGGTTTAGTTTTGGCATGTCAATATTTGCTAGGAAGAGGTCCATTTCTGTCAAGTTCTCAAACTTATTAGCATAAAGTTTTGAGAAGTATTCCCTTATAATGTTCTGAATCTTGGTTGTTTCCGTGGTGATGTTTCCATTCTCATCTCTGAGTTTATTAATTTGGGTGTGTTCTCTTCTTTTTCTGATAAGATTTGCTAAGGGTCTGTCAATTTTGTTAAGTTTTTCGAAGAACCAACTCTTTGTTTTGTTGATTCTTTCTATAGTTTTTTTGGATTCTAATTCATTTAATTCTGATTTAATTTTGATTATTTCTTTCCGTCTACTGGATTGGGGTTTATCTTGCTGCTCTTTTTCAAGGAGGTTTAGATGTGTCATTAAATTGTTAGTTTCAGATCTCTCCAATTTGTTGATGTAGGAGCTCAGAGCTATAAACTTGCCTCTGAGTACTGCCTTTGCTGTGTCCCAGAGGAGCTGGTATTTTGTGTGTTCATTTTTGTTGAATAGCATGAACATTTGAATTTCCTTTCTAATCTCTTCCATGACCCACTCATGATTCAGCAGTGTGTTGTTCAGCCTCCATGTGATACAGGACTTTCTTTGGTGGCTTTTGGTGTTGAGTTCTAATTTTATTCCCTTGTGGTCAGAGAGAATGCAAGGTATAACTTCAATGTTTCTGAATTTAGACAAGTTTGCTTTGTGGCCTAAAATGTGGTCTATTTTAGAAAACGTTCCATGTGCTGCTGAGAAAAACGTGTATTCTGATGCTGCTGGGTGAAATGTTCGGTAAATGTCTGTTAAGTCTAGTTGATCTATGCAGCTGTTTAGATCTGCGGTTTCTCTGTTGAGTTTTTGCCGAGTTGATCTATCTAGTGGGGTGAGTGGTGTGTTAAAATCCCCAACAATTAATGTCTTTGGATCTATATGGGATTTGAGGGAAAGTAGTGTTTCTTTGATAAATTTTGGTGCTCCATTGTTTGGCGAATAGATATTTAGAATTGTAATATCCTCCTGAAGGAGAGATCCTTTAATTAGTATGTAGCGACCTTCTTTATCTCTTTTCACAAATTTTAATTTGAAGTCTATTTTATCTGATATTAGGATTGCAACTCCCGCCTGTTTATGCGGTCCGTTTGCTTGGTAGGTGTTGTTCCAGCCTTTAACATTGAAAATGTGTTTGTTTTTACGGGCAAGATATGACTCCTGCAGGCAGCAGATAGAAGGGTCTTGTTTTTTAATCCAACTAGACAGTCTATGTCGCTTAATTGGAGAGTTCAGTCCGTTAACATGAAGAGATAGGACTGAGAGGTATTTGGGAGTTCCTGCCATGTTATCTACCTTCTTGGGGGCTGCGAAAACTGGGTTCTTCCTATGGTTCTTGGATTCTTAGTTTGGGTGCAGTTTCTTGGCCTTTATTGCGGTCTTGTTGGTTTTCTATGTGTAGGACATCTTTAAGAATCTTTTGTAGGGCTGGTTTGGTGGAGATGTATTGTTTCAATTTTTCTTTGCTATGGAAGGTTTTTATTTGGCCTTCAGTTATGAAGGAGAGTTTAGCTGGGTACAGTATTCTTGGTTGATAGTTGTTTGTTTTTAGGGCATGGCATACATCATTCCAGGCTCTTCTTGCTTTGATTGTCTCTGCTGAGAAATCTGAGGTGATTCTAATTGGTTTCCCTTTATAAGTGATTACCCTTTTCTCTCTGACAGCTTTAAGGATCTTTTCCTTGTTCTGAGTTGATCCTGTGTGGATTATAATGTGGCGGTGGGATGTCCTATTCTGGTCTGGTCTATTTGGGGTTCTAAAGGCTTCTTGTATCTGGACAGGCCTATCTTTTTGCATGTTTGGGAAGTTCTCTGCTAGGATCCTGTTAAACAAATTTCCTAGACCATTAACTTCTGTTTCTAGGTGCTCCTCTACACCCATTATCCTTAGATTAGGCCTTCTGATGGTGTCTTCCAGGTGTTGGATAGATCTATCGTATTTCTTGGACTTGTCTTGGATGGTTGTATGTTCTTTCTCTATAATATCTAGGCTGTCTTCAATCCCTGAGATTCGATCTTCTGCATGGTCTAACCTGCTGTCAAGACTCTCTACTTTGTTTTTTATCTCTTTTCCTTCTAGTTGGTCAGCTTTGATGGCTTCAAGTTCTTTGTTGAAGCTCTGTTTTAGGTCTTGTATGAATTTCTTTACTTCCTTAATTTGGTGTTCAGTGTTTGTCCTCAAATCGCTTAGTTGATTGGTTATGGTTTCTTTGGGCTCCCATTCCTTCTGTTGGGTTCCATTCAGCATTCCCTTTGTGGTCTCCCTGACTTCCTTCAGCTCTTTGTTAATGGATTCCCTGAATGCCTTTAGTGATCTTTGTGTGTTCTCTACCTGGTCTCTCAATTCCTGTATTACTCTTTGATTAGCTTCCTCCCGTTCGTGGGATTCCTGCAGATCTCTTTGAGTGTTCTCAGCCTGCTCACGCCATTCCTCCCTTTCTCTTTGAGTATTCTCAAGTTGTTCACGCAAATCCTGTATCAGTTTTTGAGTAGCTTCCTCACGCTTATGATATTCCTGTATAAACTTCTGGGATGCTTCCTCTCTCTCCCTATCACGCTCATACAGAGTCCTTTGTACGTTGTCAAACTTTTCATTTATCATGTTTGCCACCAGTGTTTGTAGAGCTGTTTGGGAACTCTCCTCTGGATTATTCATTATCTGTTCTAACCCCTGATTATCAAGATTGGGAATTGAGATACCCGAATTTGCCATTTTTCTTGTGTTTTTCCGGCTTACTCTGCCCATTTGAGATGAAGATAGCACCAGTTTTGTGCTAGAACACTATCTTAAGGCAACCATCAACCAAAGTTTGCATTTGTACAGTCAATAGTCTACAGATACAATCTAGTTCAACAGATACATCTATTCGACATCAAACAACTATATGTTAAAGGGCTTCGAACCGCAGAGAAGAATTTGGAAAACCAGAAATTATTAGGGTTAGGGAGAGATGTGGGTAAAAAATAGGAATAGATTGGTGTGGGGAGGCACAGGGAGAGTTAACTATGTCCTAATCACAATGCAGGAAATAGGTTGGGTAGGATGCAACTAGAGAGAGAGAGAAAAAGAAGAAAGGGAAAGGGGAATGAAAAGAGACCAGAAAAAAAAGAAACGTAAAAATTAATGTTATTTTAGAGATTAAAGGACCATCTATTTATAGAGGAATATGAATATGTTGAGAGAAAGGGAGGGACATAGAGGAGATGTGAAAAACTTTAAAAAAATGCTTAAAATATTATATAGGTATAAAGAGGTAGTACTGCTATTAATGAATTTATGTCTCAGAGGTTTTGAATTGAGTAATAAGTTTGTGGATTAAGTGCGTACACAATGGGGGATAGGGTCTACTGGTTAACTACGGGTTTATCTGAGGATGTGCAGAACAAGAGTTAAGTTATATAAAGAAGAACAAAGAGGAAAAGATGGAAAGGATAGGAGAGTGAGAGGAAATGATCAGAAATTCAGTAGAGCTAGACAAAAAACAAAAAGATAATTAAGAATGAAAGAAAAAGAGAAAGAAGACAAGAAAAGAAAGGAAAACACACATTCACGTATTCCTAAAATAAAAATTATAAGAGGAGAAAGAAAAAAAAAAGGTTAATGGAAAACAATTATTTTTTCAGAAGAGGCAAAAATTAAGGATTAATAAAAGTTTCAGAAAAGCAAAAAAAATTTTTTTTATATATATAAGGTAACATAGGACGAGAAAAAAAAAAAAACAAAAATAAAAAAAGAAAAAAGAAAAGAAGAAAAAAAAAAAAAAAGTTCTTTGATTTTTTTTTTTTTTTGGGAGGGGTGGGAAGAGTCCTGTATCTCCCTTTTGTCTGTAACCAGAGTGTGGTTGGAGTCTCTGGTCGGCTTGAGGTCCTGTGGCTTGATTGGTTTCTTAAGTCAGTTTGTTGGAACAGGCAGAAAATGCTCTGCTTTACCCAAGATTTTGAGATTCCCCCTCCCAGGTTAGTTTACTGGGAGGGTGATCTGCTTTGAGAATCACAAAAGAGGGGGATGCAGTGATGAGGCTAAGTTCTGGGTAGAGTTGAGGCCTTTCATCAAACAGTAGCTTTTCCCTGGGGCTATTTTGTGAAAAAACTCACAGCACCCAGCCTGGAGCCATTCTCAGGGTTTCTGTTTTTCAATTGATTGTGGTGGCTGCTAGAGGGAGGGGCAGCCTCTGGCTCTGGTTACCGGGTGAGGAGAGCCACTCCAATGGCTGGCGTCTGAGCTGGGTGACTTTTCCCTGGATGGAACTGAGTCTGTGAGGTCACTTCGCCGTTAAGTTCTTGTGACCTGCTAAATGACTCGTTTTATTCCAAGGCCTGAGCTGGAGCTAGCCGCTCCTCCGAGCTTTGTCGGTATCCAAGATGGAGATCACCGGTGCTGGGGGGGGGGAGGGGTGGCCTTCCCTCCTCTGCTCCCTGGGAAGGAGTGAGGAAGTGGGGCTACTCACGCCGAGTCTTGGATCCTGGGTCGTCTCTGGTCTGCAAAGTGCAGGATGAAGTTGTCCGCTCCTTGTCGGTTCTTGCTGGTGTTGAGTAGAATCCGCTCGCCCGCTGCGTCTGGCTCCTTCGTCCCGGACTCTCTGTGTGAGCGCTCAGGTATGGCCGCGGCTGAGGTCGCCGCTGCGACCCTGCCGCCGCAGCAGCAGCTGCTGGCAGACGCTCAGATGTGTCTGCTTGGCTTCCCCTCTCTTGGCTAACTCTCTGTCCTGTGATGGCACACTTGGTGTGATTCTCTGGCTTGGGACTGTTCACTGGAACTCTGAAACTGTTTTCTATGCAAGAGCTTGTTCAGATTCCAGCTTCTCCTTCGCCATCTTCCCTCAGAAATCTTTCTATTAAGCCACCATAATCCTCATCCCAAAGCGAGGCAGGGACTCATCAAAGAAAGAGAACTATAAACCCATTTCTTTGATGAACATTGATGTAAAACACCTCAACAAAATTTTGGCCAATCGACATCAACATTTCATCCAAAAACTCACACACAATGATCAATCAGTATTTATTTCAGTGATGAAAAGCTGGTTCAATATATGCAAATCAATTAATGTAACTCATCACATCAACAAGAGCAAGGGTGAGAACCACATTGTTATCTCAATAGATGCAATGAAAGCATTCGACAACATCCAACACCCCTTTATAATGAAGGCTCTGGGAAAACTATGAATCCAGGGAACATTCCTCAATACAATAAAGGCTTTATATGACAAACCTACAGCCAGCATTATAGTTAATGGTGAAAAACTAAAGCCATTTTCTCTTAGGAAGGAGACAAGGATGTCCACTCTGCCTGCTTCTCTTCAATCTAGTATTAGAATGACTATCTACATCAATAAGAAAAGATACAAATAAAAAAGGGATCCAAATAGGGAAAGATGAAGTAAAATTCTCCCTCTTTGAGATGACATGATCTTCTATTTAAAAAATCCCATGGATCCATTCAGAAATTACTCATGATGATTCAAAACTTTGGCAAATTAGCAGGGTATAAAATTAACTCTCAGAAATCAATGACTTTTTTGTATGCCAACAATGAGAAAAGCGTGGCTGAAATTAGGAAAGCAACTCCATTCATAATACTCCACAAAAAATAAAATACCTAGGAATTAACTTAATCAAAGAAGTGAAGGATCTTTATGATGAAAACTTTAAAAGGAAATCAAATCAGAACTTAGAAAGTGGTAAAAAAAACAAAAAAAAAAAAAACTCCCATGCTCCTGGATTAGAAAGATCAACATCATGAAAATGGTAATACTTCCCAAGGCTATCTACAAATTCAATGTGATACCTATCAATATTCCAAACTCATTTTTCAAGGAAATAGAAGATGCAATCCAAAAATTCATATGGAACAATAAAAGACCCCGAATAGCAAAAACAATCCTCAACAGAAACAACAGTGCTGAAGGAATATCAATACCAAATTTCAAACTGTACTACAAAACCATAGTAATCAAAACAGCTTGGTACTTGCACAAAAACAGATCTCAGGATCAATGGAATAGAATTGAACACCCAGAAAATGAACACACAGATCTATAGCCACCTAATCTTTAAGAAAGGAGCTAAAAAATAGAATGGAAGAAAGACAGCCTCTTTAGTAAATTGTGTTTGCAAAGTTGGTTAATCACTTATAGAAAACTAAAGCTACATCCTTATATATCACCCCGCACCAGAATCAATTCCAAATGGATCAAAGACCTCGGAGTCAAAGCAGACACCCTAAAAACATTACAAGACAAAATAGGAGATACTCTAGATATCCTTGGAACAGGACTAAATTTTCTTAATAGATACCCATAAACACAACAAATCAAAGAAAGGTTGGACAAATGGGATTGCATGAAATTGCAGAGCTTCTGGAAGGCAAAGGACAAAGCTCTCAAGATCAAGAGAAAGCCCATGGATTAGGAGAAGATCTTCACTAGCTATAAAAGGGACAAGGGTCTCATATCTATAATATACCTGGAACTCAAAAAATTAAATCCCCCAACTACAAATCCTCAAAGAAACCACTGCCCAATAAATAAGTGGGCTAAAGACTTACAGAGAATCTTCTCCGAAGAGGAAAGTAGGATCGCCAATAGACACATGAAGAAATGCTCAGCCCCCATAGCCATAAAAGAAATGCAAATCTAAACAACACTGATATACAACATCACTCTAGTTAGAATGGCTATAATCAAGAACTCTAATAATAACAGATCCTGAACGGGATGTTGGTGAGATTGTAAACTTGTTCAACCACTTTGGAAAGTAGTATGGAGGTTCCTCAAAAGACTCTACATAGAGCTCCTTGATGACCCAGCAATCCCACTTTTGACATTTACCCAAGTGATCACAAACAAGAATATACTAAAACTACCAGCAAAACTATGTTCATTGCAGCATTATTTACCATAGCTAAGATATGGAACCAACCCAGATGCCCCTCAGTAGATGAATGGATCAAGAAAATTTGGTATATATACACAATGAAATTCTATGCCTCCATCAGAAAGAATGACATTTCCCCATTTGTTAGGAAATGGAAAGACTTGGAAAAAATTAAGTGAAGTAAACCAGACCCAAAGAAATATAGGTTCCATGGTTTCCCTTATTTGCAATAACTAATTTATGTCTGAGACAAGCAGAAATGGTCACATATGTTGATGTTAGGCTAAATGAACCCCTTGGTAAGGACTCAAATTTTTTTTCTTTTCTTTTTTCTAGTGTATTTATAAGATGATTTCTCTGTTGCTTTGCATGTTCCTACTCCACGGTTTAACCCCTGTTTTCAGAATATTTGATGTTGGTATTATTTTGAGAGGGGAAGGGAAAAACAAATAGGGATACAGGGTGACCCATTACAACAATGACATCTACGAGATATTCTGTCGAAAAGCAAACTTTATAACTTTGCCGTGGGGTGTGGAGGTGCAGAGGGGGAGATGGGAAGGGATGGGAAGGGGAAACAAAGGAGGAGGCAACAATGATTGATAAGAAATGTACTCATTACCTTATTCATGTAATTGTAAACCGTCTGTGTGTATTTTTACAATAAAAATCATGAAAATATAAAGTAAAAATCCATGTCACTTTTTTTTGTCGGTCATGGGTCTTGAACTCTGAGCCTTGGCACTGTCCCTCAGCTCTTCAGTTTGAGGATACCACTATATCACTTGCGCCACAGTACCATTTCTAGTTTTCAAGAGTTATGTTGGAGATAAGAGTCTCACAGACTTTTCTACCCAGGCTGGCTTTGAACCACTATCCTCAGATCTCAGACTTTGGTGTAGCTAGGATTACAGGATGAGTGAACAAAGCGCAGATCCAAGACAATCTTAAAAAAGCAAGCTTATTGAAACTTCTGGCTTTTTCCAAGAAACAATCTTACTTTGTAAGCATTAGTTTATAACTATGAGTAACTTTTAGATGTAACTGTGAGTTTTTCGATAGAATCAAATATAAGTTTTATTATTACTAAGTATCTCACAAAAATCCACTGCAATTGATTTCCCTCAAAGTCAATTATTACATACTATATTACTCACTATTATTGTTAGAGTCTATATTACATATAGTGTGAAGTGAACCATTTCATATAAATTAGTAGATGCTATTTTAGCATTATAAATTCACATCTGTGATTTTAAACGAAGGAAAAAATTTTTTCAAGTTTAAATGAAATATGAATGTGTAGTGTGTCCCAACTGAACCTAAAATTCTGAGTTCATACAGACATAATTATTTTCTTTCCACTAAAGATTTTGAAGTAACACTATTAGAAATAGTGAGGCAAGAGGAGGAAGAATTAAAATCATGTCAAACAATGTCTCCGTTATTCTGCTAACCCCACCTCTTTGATGACCTGCCAATTCCCAGTTGTCACAAAGCTTCAAGTGTCTCTCTTAGAATTCTATTTGGAAAAGTTCTCAATCACTGATTCTTTTTGTACTTTCCGTTATATGAAACAAAATATAGACACAAAACAATTTATATATAATGCAGACATATGTTGAAGTCACTACAACTGAAAAAACAACCAACAAAGTAGAACTCCCCCCAGAACAAAAACATGTTTGTCCATTTTTTTTTGAAAGCACAAATAACTCAAATACATATTAACTTGGAGTAGAGCCATAAAGATAACTGTGTCTCAAAAATACGGTTGTGTTAATTTGTAATTAAATTCGTCTAGATGAA
Organism: Dipodomys spectabilis; assembly: GCF_019054845.1. Lineage (NCBI taxonomy): Eukaryota > Metazoa > Chordata > Mammalia > Rodentia > Heteromyidae > Dipodomys > Dipodomys spectabilis. The sequence goes on from NW_024870986.1 coordinate 485,934, forward strand.
CCTAATATAGCAAATCCCTTGAATGGATAAAATTGTTTAAAACAAATGTGACTGTATGAGAATTGAGATTGGCACAAAATTAAAAGAATAAAATAACAAAATCATGACATATTTTAAAAATTCAGAAATGCAATGAATAAGTCCAATAATATCCATATTGAAAACTGATTCCTACTGATTTAACAAGAAAAAAATATGCAACTATACAATCTGAGCAGTGTACATGAGTCTACATAATTTTAAACTACTCCAAATTACACTTTGTAGAAGACTGAATGTGGGTTATCTAAAGGAAAACTTCAATACATGATATAAATGAGATAAAAATCTCATGAAAAGAGAGAAGTAGTTACTGGAAAATACTAGTTTAATAAATGGTGGTCAAAATCTTTCTAGTACTGAAAAAATTGCACACCTATTTAGTTAGATCCAGAAAAAGACCCAAGTTACTCGAGCTGATTTGAAACTTTGGCAAAGTTGCCGGATACATCTGTAACATTTCTATGGATGTTGACTCTGGCAAGGAATTCATTTCCTCTTTGACCTGACAAATAAATATATGAAAAAACATAACTTCTACAACTAAATATCAAGACCTAACTAAACATATAACCAGAAAAGTCATCATGTAAGCTGTATTGCAACTGGGGTAAAATTGAGATACCACTTCACCCCAATTAGAATGGCTATAATCAAGAACTCTAGTAACAACAGATACTGGACGGGATGTGGACACAAGGGAAACTTACTACATTGTTGGTGGGAGTATAAACTTGTTCAACCACTTTGGAAAGCAGTATGGAGGGTCCTCAAAAGACTACACATAGAGCTCCCCTATAACCCAGCAATTCCACATTTGGGCATTTACACAAATGTTCACACACAAGACCACACTGAAGCTACAGGCACGACTATGTTCATTGCACTCTTATTTACCATAGCTAGGATATGGAACCAACTCAGATGTCCCTCAGTAGATGAATGGATCAAGGAAATGTGGTATATATACACAATGGAATTTTATGCCTCCATCAGAAAGAATGACATTGCCCCATTTGTTAGGAAATGGAAAAACTTGGAAAAAATGATAGCAAGTGAAGTAAGTCAGGCCCAAAGAAACATATGTCCTATAGTTTCCCTTATTTGTGATAACTAGTATATGTCTGAGTCAAGCAGAAAAGGTCAGATAAGTTGATGTTAGGGAAATGAACCCTAAGATATATATTCAAATGGTTTTTTTTTCTTTCATGAGATTGTTTTTTAACACATTTATAAGATGATTTCTCTGTTGCTTTTTATGTCCCTCCTCACTGTATAACCCCTGCTTTCACAGTATTTGATGTCTGTATAATTTGTGGAGGGGAAGGGAAAAAACAAATCGTTTAAATAGGGATACTGGTGGACCCATTTCAACAATGAGATGTAAAAGTCGTTATGTCGAAAATGAACTTTACAAATTTGGTGGGGGGAGGATGATGGGGGTGCGGGAGGAGGATGGGAAGGGATGGGAAGGGGAAACAAAGGAGGAGGCTACAATGTTTGATAAGAAATGCATTCATTATTTGCTCATGTAATTGTAACCCCTCTGTATAGTACTTTTCACAATAAAAAAGATAAATCAGTCATACTGATTCTGTATTTATTGTAAATGTTGATTTTTTCATTAATTATTTCCTTTAGTTTGCTATTTTTAAAACATTGTGTTAAATGATGTATAACTTGGTAACTAATTTTGGATGCCTCCTTAAATTTTGTTCTGAGTGTAATGTCTCACTTCCGTTCCTAACCTGTGAAATGATGTTGATTACAAAATAATTCTAATAGCCACTGTTTATAATGCACAAAATCTCATAAGCATGACACCAAAAGCATTGGTTAACATTTGGATATCAGGGTCTCATGACTGGTGAGGCCTATCTGCATGAGTATCATTGTACCTAGATACCTCAGCCTAAATTCAGCCACTGTTTAAAAATGTTTATATCTTTGTCACCCATCAGAGATTAAGTCTGAATATAAAGCCTAAGGAAAATGATAAAGTAAGAATTTAGCTTTTCTGGATATAAAATAACAATATGCATCATAGAGCAACTCACTGGTTTAAATCAACCTATTTCTCCAAAACATTCTAAGTATTTCCTTAAAATGTGTATTATTCTCTTGAAAGGAATGGGGAATGTGAGAAGAGGACTAACCAAGCATTGCCTTCAAATATACGTAATGTGGATGTACCTCTACAATTCACTTTAAGCATTACTGATAAAAAATGTTTAAATAATTGATTTTCTGGTCAGATATAATATATCCTAGTTTCATATACTAAACTACATTCAGAAAATGGTATATACCGATTAACTAAAGAAAGTCCTGGAAGAAAAAATGGCATCTCTATACTATGTGATGCCCAATTCTTAGGTATTTCATCCTGCCTCCATTTAATGAATTTGATTGTTTAAATCCTTCATAATTTAGTAATTAAAATCGATCAGTGTCCTATAATATAATTGTGTATGATTTTATCCTAGAATGATTCAAAGAGTGCCCATTCAATCAGGACAAACATCACATTCCATTGGTATTCATGTGGATAGGAATGAGTTTCTTAGGCTCTCCTGCCATTTAAAGGTGGCAGGATCAGGATTCGAACTGTGGGCTCCAGCTCCCACCACTTAAACCTGAGAATAGGGAACTCACCTGTCTGTCCAAGAACATTAGCAAGAGCAGTGATAAGGCAGGCACAAGTGTCTCTCAGCATTCCTCCTTGATACTTATAAGGCTGTGATAGGAGGATCATGGTCAATGTCACCCTAGGCAGAAATGTCCTTGAGCCCATTTTCCTGCTTCAGTGCCAACAAACCAGAAGTTGGGGCGTATGGCTCCAGTTGTAGGAGGCTAGCCTTAAGCAAAAGCAGCTCATCGACTGTGCCCAGATCCTTAGTTCAAGATCTGGAACTGGCAACAAACAGATATATAGAACAATCTGTGCAGCCATCCAGGTAAAGCAGGTGACCCTCAGCAGCCTTTATTTACATTTTATGCTGAGGCCAATGCAGGAACAAGCACAAACGAGGCAGGGAAAGAGAAGATGAGGTTTCTTAGAAGTAATCAATATTCAGAAAATTAAACTTTGGAACATAAAATGGTAGCATAAAAACTACCATTAAAAAAAGATGAAGGGAATGGGAATGTGGATTACTGAGAGTCATTTCCTTCCATGCAAGAAGACCTGGGTTCGATTCCTCAGTAGCACATACACAGAAAAAGGCAGAATTAGTTCTGTGGCTCAAGTAGTAGAGAGCTACAGACAGTGCCAAGGCCTTGTGTTCAACCCAAGAACTGGCAAAGAGATAGCTAGGTATATAGGTACGTAGGTAGGTATGTAGATACATAGATACATAGATAGATACATAGAAAGATGAGAGGTGAATCTGGTTTTGGATGTCAGGAGGAAAGAAGGGCTTTCATAACTGTTTTCTACCTTCAAATACAATGTTACCCTGGAGTTCTTCCTGCTAACAACGCTAGGGTTCAGATCCTGAGAACTTCATTTGAACCCAGGATGGGTCAATAATGTTTCTTTCCTGCTTCTATACCTGGAGAACTCTAAGAACATTTAGAGTGCAAGTACTTATCACCAACGGAAACACAGGAAACTCTTGAACTTCTGACATTTCAGCAGTGGAAGCCTGAGTGTCATAGACATTCCTGCCCTGGCTGGCTTCACCCTGTGATCCTGAGACTTCAGCTAGGATGACAGGTGTGAGGAACTGGTGCTCTGCTAGGTTCAGAACTGTAATGACATTGACAATACAAGTCAAGGCTCATCATAAAGGGTTTGGGGAGCATATTAAGCCTTTCAACAATGGACCTTTCAGAACCCTGTAGGACACAATGTTGTAATTCTAGAGTCTGAGAGACTGGGCATATGGATGTGCTACACTTGAACCTGGAGCTCTGACTCCAATTCTGGTGTACATCAGCGTTCATTTCCAGAGAATGTTCTCCTAATCAGCAAATAGGAAAAGTAATTTGATTGACCCTCACTTTTTTCCAGTTGTCTGTCTGGAACTCAAACCTGGGCACTGTCCCTGAGCCCTTCAGTTCAAGGTGAACTCTCTACCACTTGAGTCATAGTGCCACATGTGGTCTTTTTGTGGTTCATTGAAGATAAGAGTCTAACAGGCTTTCCTTGCATAGGCTGTATTTGAACTGTGGTCTTCAGATCTCAGTCTCCTGAGACGCTAGGTATACAGTTGTGAGCCACCAGCATCTGGCCTATTGTTTCTACTCTCCTGGGGCTTGATCTTAGGGTATGGGTACTGTCTCTGAGCTTCTTTTTCTCAAGGCTAGCGCTCTACCACTTGAACCACTCCACAGCTTCTAGGTTTTTCTGAGTATGTGGCACTGAGGATTCAAACCCTGGCATTCATGCATGCTGAGCAAGCTCTATACCACTAAGCCACATTCCCAGCCCCACCCTTAAAATTTTATCCCACAACTTGCCTATCCTCAAGAAAAGGCTTCTGAGTGTAAATCATCTAAAGAAATCCCTTAGGAAGTTGTCAAAAGATAACTAAGACAAAGCTCACACTTGGGAGAGACTCTAAAGGTGATGACTGTGACTAATGCCTCCATTTAATTATGTATCATGTTTCAACACTTAATAAAGTATTAATGAAAAACAAGTCAATGACCTAATTTATTTTGTATAATTTTCTAATAGATGTGAAAAACATAATAAATATTATGTGTATAATAATACTAAATACAATAAACTATAAAATGTATAAAATAAAATAAATACAAAATCAATTAAAAGCATAATATGTAATAAACATACACATGTAAATATATAATATATTACACATATATAGAAATATTTTTTCTATTACAGGTCCTTCATTCAGAACTCTAGCCTGAATTTCTTTTCCTCCAGGACAGTGAGTTTTTCGTTCACCCATGGTGCAAAAGAGTTACCTGGAATGTGAGATCAAATCCCAGCAATGATGGAAATACTGCCCCCAGTTCCAAGACAGTGACTAAATTTTTAAAATCAAGTAGTTATGCTTATTCAGTTCCATACTGAACACTAAGAAAAAGCAGTGTAGAATTTTGTGTATCTATTCAGACATTTTTCCCTTACCCCCAAAAGGCTTCTCTGAGCATGACTTTTTTCATTTTTTTATTGTAAAAATATTATACAGATGGGTTACAGTTAAATGAGCAAGGCACATTTCCTATTGAACATTGTTGCCTCTTCCTTTGTTTTCCCCAAAACATCCCTTCCCTCCCATCTCCATATCTATTCCTCCTGCCGATCTCAGTGACTTATTTTTTTTATTTTTGGCTTTGCACAGGGTTTGATCTCAAGTAGTGGCAACTCTGAACTTTTCTTCACATTGCAACACATTTACCAAGACCCTGAGTTCAAATTCCAGGCTAGGAAAGAAAACTGGCACAAATTCCAAACCAGGGAGCTTTATTTTTTTATTTAGTTAAATGATTAATTAATTTTTTAATTTAATCTTTATTTTGCCAACACAGGGGTTGAACTCAGGTCGTGCAACTCTGCCTCAGCTTCAATCGCCCTAGGCTGGAGTACAATCTCTGGACCTATAGCCGATCTTGGGATCCTAGGCCCAGAGGGCTTGCACGAAGAAAAATAAAGTAGGATACCACAAAAAGTGGTGAGCTGCAGAGGGCTGGGGTTTACATTTTTTATCTTTACACGGTGACCATCCTGGTTCTGAATGACACAGCTGCAATTGGACCTGACCAGCCATTGCTGAAGGCTGGTGGGCTATCAAGGAAACCATAGGCCTACCTGTCAACCATAGGCCCATTGGTTCAAATCCTGATCCTGACACCTACCAATGGCAGGAGATCACAAGAGACTAATTCCTGTGCATAGGAATACCTATTGAAAGAGTACTTCATGCTTCAGTGTAGTCTAAAATTGGATGCAATAATCCTATCATACGGATTGATCTTAATTAATAGTTTATTGAACATGAAAAGAATAATATTCCTTCAGTGGCGGTATAATAAATGCCTAAAAGTTGTTAGGAATATAGTAGGTTTCATTCAATCATAGACAAACAGATCTGGTGCTCCTTTCCAATATGTATTTATTTGCATACCACCATCTGCCTATCCATGTATCACTGTTTTGGCCAAAACTAGGACTGGATCTCAGCACTTGGGAACCACCTGACAGCTTCATTGGCTAGAGGCTGCTGTGCTCACACACATCCATTCATGAATTGGGACTGCTAGGCCCTGACTTCAGATCCAAGCACTGCCAAAAATATAATCTTGCAGTAAGAAGCCGAGTATGACACATGTTTTCCTTTTCTGGGAGAGTCCTGAGTGTCAGGCATGATGGATATCATATCTACAAATCTGGATGCTGTGATAGGATGTAAACAATGTAATAAATGGTAACGGTGTCATCAGAGTCAATAAAATAATTGCTAAATAAATGAATAAAACCAGAAATAAAATGAATAACTACACCAAACACAATACGTACTGAATATCTGTATGGAAGTATAAATCCTGTGTTTAAAATGGATATGAAGTGTCTGTTTTCCCAGCCTGAAGCTTGAATTCAGACCTAGGGAACAGGCCTGACTTTCTTGTCTTCAAGCATGGTCAGATTCCCTTCTCTCACAGTGCTGCTTATTTACCTAGACCTTGAGTTCAAATACCAGGCCTGGCAGAAAAAATGGCACGAATTGCAAACCAGGGGGCTAAGTTTTTAATGGCGGGTTATTGTGGAAGCATTGTCCTGCATGACAACATAGGTTGTGAGCCTTGGAGAAGCAAAAGTTGAGGAGGTGACACCTCCAGAAATTGAGAATCGCAGAGGATGGAGACATGCCCCAGACCTAGAGGGATGTGGCTCTGCGAGCACTCAGAGGCTGAAATCCACAGGGGGAAACTCCTGCTGCAGGAGTGGTGACCCCTTTGCAGGGATCACCACACAGCAGCTCAGTGGCAGACAGAGCTGGAACCACAGGCCTCCTGCCCCATGAGCTGACACCAGAGCAGGCGTGGGGATCGGAAATGGGACAGGGGGCATCCGAGAACAAAATCTGCTTCATCCATGACCTGTATGATGACGTGGACTTCCATAGTCTAGCAGATGAGCACCACCATCGATGCAGCCAGCTGTTGGCACACATCTGCACTGTCTTGGAGTCCCTCATGGCGTGTAAAGAGCAGATGTTCATCCTGGATGAACTGTGTCTGGAGAAAGCCAAGCGTGTGTGCTGGCTCTCCCAGGAGAAGATGGAGAAAAGAGAGCTGGGGGAGCTGCTGTCCCTTCTTGCAGGGGAAGGAGCAGATAGAAGGCTCCAGATGCCGGCACAGGATGAGCCCCCATAACTGCAGCTGCTTCAGATGCCTCAGGCTCTGGGGTGGGCAAAATGAGGGAGGAGCAGAAAGGTTTTGAAGAATTGCAACTTCAAGACAGCTTGGAAACTGCCAGAGGAGTGGTCTGGGTTCCCGACCCTATAGATGACTCCCCTTTGGAGCACATCCTGCAGCAGATGCCCCACATCCAGAGCCACCTACAGCTGGTAGGATTGGTCAAGGAGCGCTCCCTTTCTTTCTTCTGTAGACTGATGTGGATGATGACTCTCTATGTGACATACTGATTCTTAAAAGCCACTTCAGCCACCAGAAATAAGTGGCCAGGTAGCCTTCTCTCAGGCCTCCATCTGCCGTGTGATGGGAAGGGTAAGCTGAAGGTCAGTTAGGGCAGAAGCTGCCGGGAAGCGGCCCGAATTCAAGGGATATCTAATAGCCCATTGGTGACCAGGGAAGAGACCTATGTTATGCTTATCTCAAACAATAAATTGTTTTCAAAGGAAAGAAAAACCTCCAACAAAGATTTGTTCTTCAAGGCCTCTGGCTTGAACTCAGGGCCTGGCCCCTGTCCCTGAGCTCTTTTTGCTTAAGGCTGTCATTCTACCAGTTGAGTGTTTTCTGATAGTTCATCGAAGATAAGAGTCTCACACACTTTCCTACCCAAGCTGGCTTGGCACCATGATCCTCCAGATCGCAGCTTCCTGAGTATAGGATGACAGGTATGAGCCCCCAGTGCCCAGCTTGTGATGACTTTTGAAGGCATTTTGTCAAGTCTGTAAAAGGAGTCGCAAAGGGCCTGGATAGACCATGACCCAATCAAGGAGCTGGGATGGGAGAAGGCTCACCTTCTAGCCATTCTGTTCTCCAAAATTAAAGATGCCAGTTGGTGTTGTATGCATCAAATACCTAGGCCAACAGCTATCAGGCTTAGTGGGGAATAGGTAGAGAATACCCAAAGATTGCAGTGTAGAAATCTCTGATTTTGCATGCATGTGGTGTGTGTGTGTGAGAACTCAGGGCCTAGGCTCTATCCCTGAGTTTTCTTGGTCAAGCCTAGTACTTGGCCACTTGAGCCACAGTCCCACTTGTTTTATGATGGTTAATTGTAGGTAGGAGTCTCATGCACTTTCCTGTCCAAGGTGGCTTGGATCAAGAGTAAACACAACTCACAGGTACAATCCCCATGGTGGGCAACTCCTGCCCCTTGCTGGCCAGACATGGAACATGAGAGGCCGTGCCATTTTCCTCTAGATTTCAATTGGGGGAAGTGACCAGGGCCAAGCTGACTTTTGCTCACCATGGGTGCTGATGCCAGAGCAGGTCTGTTCCACCCTAGGCCAAGAGAGTGCCAGGAGTCCCGGATCCCAGGGGCACAAGGAAGGGAGAGGTCAGCTCCAGGCCGAGCTAAGAGTCTTTGCCCACAGACACCCCAACTTGGCCTTCCTGATCACCATAAGATCTGACAAAGAACAACACCAAAAAAACAAAATTGGAGCTATGGGTCAAAGTGCTAGAGCTCTAGCATTGAACCAAAGAGATCAGGGACAGAGCCCCCAAGCTTTGAGTTCAAGACCCCCAGCTGACCCTGCCCCATAAAACACAGGTTGGCTAAAGTAAACTTGTAGGATTTGTGAAGTGTTTCTGAAGAATGGTGATACTAAAGAAAGCACCCTAATTCTAATGACAGCTGAAATTGTGACATACAGCTATGTGCTGAGTCCTTCACAGGGTGCTGTTTGCTGGGGCCTTCCCACATGGAGTTTTGTGCTGAGTCCTTCAAAAGTTGCGGTGTGCTAATTCACCCCAAAGGGTCCTGCTATATGCTGAGCCTTTGAGAAATGAGGGAGGAGGTGAATTTTTCAAGTGCTTTGTGCCAAGACCTTAAAATAGGGTGCTCTGTACTGTCCTGCAAATGGTGCGATGGGCTGAATCCCTTGACAGTGTGGTATGTACTGAGTCCTTCCACACTGTGGTATGTGCTGAGTCTTTCAAAATTGTGCTATCTGCTTAGTTTTTGAAGGGTGCTATGCACTGAGTGCTTTACACAGAGGGCAATGTACTCAGTCTTTCAAAGGGGGCTGTGTGTCTTAACACAGGATGCTATGTATTGAGTCCCTGGGAAACAGTGCTGTGTGCTTGAGTTTTTCAAAGCATGCCATGTGCTGAGTCCTTTACACTGTGGGCTATGGACTCCCTCTTTCAAAGGATGCTGTGTGCTGAGTGCTCTACACAGTGTACTATATACTGAGTCATTCAAAGGGAGCTGTGTACTGAGTCCTTTACACAGAGTGCTTTGGGCTATTTTTTGAAGTGTGCTGTGTGCTGAGTCATCTCAAAGGGTGCTATGTTCTGAGTCCTTGAGAGGCAGTTATCCCCAACAAGCACACACACACAAACACACACATACACACACACACACACACACACGCACACAAGGGTCACTGTACACCTGCTTGGTGTGTAGAATGGAGGGGGAAGGAGAAGAGTCTCCTCCCGTGGTGGGGCTGAGGGGAGATTCGATCACCTGGGCAGGTACTGGGGTTAGGGGGGAGTGATGAGCTGAGGTGAGGCTACAATTGCGTGGCCTGGAAGCCTTAGGGCCCAGTCAGGGCTGGGCTTGCAGCAGGGGTGGGGGCGGGGGCAAAGGGGAAGGGAGCATGGCAAGGGGAGGAGGGGTAGGACCCAGGGCACACTGTGTTCACAGCAGGGGGCGGGTGCACTCCGTGGGGACAAGGCAGCCCAGGAGAGGAGTGAGGTCAGAGAGAGAGAGAGAGAGCAGATCGAAGAGTGAGCACACACACAAAGGCAAGCAGCTTTATAGGCTGGCAACCTCCCAAATCTTAGCGCATGTCCTGTCGGGGAGCACAGAGCATGTGGAGCTTATGCAGCAGGACATTGCCACAGGCAGCTACTCGGAGGTGTGGTGGCCATGGCAGGCCTGAGTCTGAGGTCCCTGCACAGGGAGTATGGCAGTGGAGGTGGCTGAGGTGGGGGCAGTGTTGGCTCATGAGGAGGAGCAGAGGCCATGTGCAGTCCCTACATGCCCTGCAGACGTGAGCCTGCCCACTTCCTGAAGCATCGCGTTTCAAACATGGTGTTTTTGGCTCAGACCCATGGTGCCTCTTGAAGTCGCCTAGCAGAGATGGCACGCCCCTGGTTTGCTTGCAGCCCCTAGCAGGTCTCGGATTCCAGTCCTCATACTCTGGGCCTGCATGCCTCTGGAGCCTCTGCCTACAGCTTCTCCCAGTAGCACACATGAGTGGCTGCCCCATGGGCCTGCACCCTGGGAACCCTCCTGCCAAAAGACCCTCTCCTGCTGACATTGACCCGCCCTTCCTGCCTCCCCTCTCCTGTCCTGCTATTGTGTGCCCCATGCCCCACAGCCTGTCATGTCCCTGCCACAAATGTACCCCAGGGTTGGAGAGTGGGAGTGGGTGTTGACCCCGGGATCCCACCACCACACTAGTAAACGGTGTACCAGGAAATGGAGTGATGCAGGAATGGGTGAGGAGGGGCCGCCACAGAGCTCGTGGCCTGGAACAGTGGGAGCCACACAGCTGTGCATCTGCACCCTTCCTCTCCCTGTTGGGAACCTGGTGGCTTTACTCAGAGGTGGGAAGCAGCACCTCCACACCTGCCTTCTTGGGTCTTTTGCTTTTTGCTGGGGGTGGTGGGTGTTGGATGCAAAAGATAGGCCCTCCTTGCTGTGTGAGCCCTTATGTTCTGTGCTCGGTCACCCTTTCACCTGAGGAGGGTCCCAGAAAAGCCCAATAGTTATGTGAGGGCACTTGGAATCAGATAGAAGGTGAATATATGGGAAGAACACACCCCCTCTGACACGCATATACCTGACCTGTCCCCCCACATCAGCTGTCAACTGTTCTCACAGGGTGATCACATTTCCTAGCTCTCCCAGTATCTGCTGGCTCACATTCCATCTGCTCTCCTAGTCCTTCACAAGAATCCCTGAAGTCACCCAGAAGCATCTAGACTGGAAATAGGGAGTCTGTCCATGTATGTAGCCTTTAGGACCCCATGCATTTTGCAACACTGCCCCCACCCCAGGTCAGACACTCCTCTGGGATACTGTGACACCCCTGCTTGTTTTTAATCCTGGCTCTGAGGTTCCACCTATCTCAGGACACCTTCATAGAGAATCCTGGCCTGGGATTTTGGTGAATGGTGAGGAAATGCTGGTAGTTCCCAAGGGAAAGTGTCTGGCCCTTGAGAAGGGGAGAGGCAGAGTGGTTCTGCGTTATTAGAGCGGTGCTCCTTTGGGTGGGAGCCACTAGTTTGACAAGGGAATCCCTGTGCTCCAGCTTGTACCTTGCCCCAGAGGAGGAACCAACAAACTCAGGAGAGACACTGCTGGGTCTATTTGTGTGTGTGTGTGTGTGTGTGTGTGTGTGTGTGTGTGTGTGTGTGTGTGTGTGTATGCATGAGAGAGAGAGAGAGGGATGAGGGAGAGAGAGAGACAGAGAGAGAGAGGGATAGAGAGAGGAAGAGAGACAGAGAGGGAGAGAGAGAAGGAGAGAGAGATCATCGTTCTCCTTAAACTTGCCTGTCTGTGCTCAGGTGAGTGATCAGTTGGCAAATTGCAGGTGCTGCATGGAGGAGTCTTCTGTCACAGGTCTGGATTTATGTGTGTGTGTGTGTGTGTGTCTGTGTGTGTGTGTGTGTGTGTTCGGAGAACAGGGAGAACAATGAAAACATATTTAAGTCATTGTGTCTAAAAAGAGCAAAAGCATTTTATATGTATGCGTGTGTGTGTGTGTGTGTGTGTGTGTGTGTATGCTTCTTTTTTCATCAATGCCAAGTATGAGTCCAGCCATAATTTTTGTTTTCTCCTTGAACGTTTCTTGGCTCCTTTTTGGGGAAATTTTCAGTAGACGTTCCTTTCCACCTACCTCTTCCCTATTTCCTCTAGCCCACAGTAGCTGCTGGGCCTGTGTGGGTCTCCCCTAGGAGGCCTGTGTGAATTGCAGACCAGAGTGGACACCTGTCTTTCTGTCTTCAGCCAGAAGGATGATGAGGCAAGTGTGAATGTAGCCGTATTCTTCTAGCCAGACAGTCTGCTCTCATGTGTATACTTGGAGCTAATTCAAGGGTTGGGAATGTGCCTGCCAAATATAATTAAGGAATTAAATGTGGAGGGGTGAGGGAGGAGGGCAGGGGCTGTGAGGCTAGGAGGGTTTGGAGAGTGGTGAACGGTGTGACATGGCACATGGTTCACCACGACCAAGGATGAGAAGGCAAACTTACCCAGAGCATTGACAGTGTCCGTGGGAATCTGGGCAGGGTGCTCTGGACCCCCACTGGTGACATGGATTCCCTCGCGCGGCATTGTACCAGTGGTCAATCATCTCTGGGGTCCAGAAAACTCCAATCTGTGTCCCGCCTGGGCAGTTTCCAGCTGGGCAGTGGTAGGCACGTGCATTCCCCCTGTGGATCCCGCTCGTTATCAGGCCATGGCAGTTAGCAAGGGCTCTCTGAATGCCAGTTTCTTTTTTTTTATTTTAATTTTTATTTTTTGTGAACATACTGTACAGAGGGGTTACAATTACATAAGCAAGATAATGATAAGGAGATGGCTAAAGCCTCCTCCTTTGTTTACCCTTCACATCCCTTCCCAGCCTCCACCCGCCCACCCCCGACACAACCTCCCCCCCCCCCCCCCGCACCAAAGTTGTAAAGTTCGTTTTCGACATGACAACTTCTACTTCTAAAAGTTGAAACGTTTAACGACTTGTTTTTCCCCATCTCCTCCACAAATTACAGATATCAAATATAGTGAATGCAGGGGTTATACTGTGGAGGAGGGACACACAAAGCAACAAAGAAATAATCTTATAAATGAGTTAGAAACACATGCATGAAAGCAAAAAAAACATTGAAATACATATCTAAAGGTTCATTTTCCTAACATCACATTATCTGACCTTTTCTGCTTGACTCATACATGTAGTAGATATTGCAAATAAGGGAAACCATTGGACCTATGTTTCTTTGGGCTTGGCTTACTTCACTTAATATAATTTTTTCCAAGCCTTTCCATTTCCTAACAAATGGGGAAATGTCATTCTTTTTGATGGAGACATAGAATTCCATTGTGTATATATACCACATTTTCTTGATTCATTCATCTACTGAGGGGCATCTGGGTTGGTTCCATATCTTAGGTATGGTAAATAATGCTCCAATAAACATAGTTGTGTTGGTAGCATTAGTGTGGTCTTGTTTGTAAACATTAGGGTAAATGCCCAAAAGTGGTATTGCTGGGTCATAGGGGAGCTCTATGTGAAGTCTTTTGAGGAACCTCCATACTGTTTACAAAGTGGTTGAACAAGTTTACACTCCCACCAACAATGAAGTAAGGTTCCATTCTGTCCACATCACCTCCAGCATCTGTTGTTGTTAGATTTCTTGATTATAACCATTCTAACTGGAGTGAGGTGATATCTCAATGTTGTTTTGATTTGCATTTCTTTTATGGCTAGGGTTGTTGAGCATTTCTTCATGTGTCTATTGGCCATCCTTCTTTCTTCTTCAGAGAAGTTTCTCTTTAAGTCTTTAGCACACTTATTTATTGGGCAGTTGTTTCTTTGAGGATTTGTTGTTGGAGGATTTAATTTTTTGAGTTCCAAGTATATTTTAGAAATGAGACCCTTGTCCATTGTAAGGCTATTGAAGATCTACTCCCAATCTGTGGGCTTTCTACTGATCTTGCAAGATATGTCCTTTGCCATGCAGAAGCTCTGCAACTTCATGCAATCCCATTTGTCAAACCCTTCTTTGATTTGTTGTGTTTCCGGGTCTCTATTCAGAAAATTTCGGGCTGAGCGAAGGAGACCTAGGGTTTCTCCTATTCCATCCTGCAATGTTTTCAGAGTGTCTGCTTTGACTCAGAGGTCTTTGATCCATTTGGAGTTGATACTGGTGCAGGGTGATATATAAGGATCTAGCTTTAGTTTTCTACAAGTAGTTAACCAATTTTGCCAGCACCATTTACTGAAGAGGCTGTCTTTCTTCCATTCTATCATTTTAACTCCCTTATCGAAGATTAGATGGCTATAGGTCTGTAGGTTCATTTCTGGGTTTTCAATTCTATTTCATTTGTCCTGAGGTTTGCTCTTATGCCAGTACCAAACTGTTTTGATTATTATGGCTTTATAATAGAGTTTGAAATTTGGTATTGATATTCCTCCAGCAGTGTTCTTTGCCTTGAGGAGCGTTTTAGCTATTATGGGTCTTTTATTATTCCATATGAATTTTTGGATTGGCTCTTCTATTTCCTTGAAGAATGAGGTTGGAATTTTGATAGGTATCGCATTGAATTTGTAGATAGCTTTGGGAAGTACTGCCATTTTCACGATGTTGATCTTTCCAATCCAGGAGCATGGGAGGTTTTGCCATTTTCTAAGTTCTGTTTTGAATTCCTTTTTGAAGATTGTAAAGTTTTAACCATAGAGGTCCTTCACTTCTTTCGTTAAGTTAATTCCTAGGTATTTTATTTTTTGAGGGGCTATTACAAATGGAGTTACTTTCCTAATTTCAGCCACACTTTTCTCATTGTTGACATACAGAAAAGCCATTGAGTTTGGGGGGTTAATTTTATACGCTGCTACGTTGCCAAAGTTTTGAATCAGCTTGAGTAATTCGGGATTGGAGTCTATGGGGTTCTTTAAATACAAGATCATATCATCTGCAAAAAAGTGAGAGTTTTTTTTCTTCTTTCCCTCTTTGGATCCCTTTTATGTTTGCATCTTTTCTTATTGCTGTAGCTTGGCATTCTAATACGAGATTGAAGAGAAGTGGAGAGAGTGGTCGTCCTTATATTGTTCGTGAGTTAAAAGGAAATGGCTTTATTTTTTCACCATTAAGTATAATGCTGGCTGTAGGTTTGTCATATACAGCCTTTATTGTATTGAGGAATGTTCCATGTATTCCTAATTTTTCCAAAACCTTCATCATAAAGGGGTGTTGGATCTTGTCGAATGCATTTTCTGCATTTATTGAGATAACCATGTAGTTCTTATCCTTGCTCCTGTTGATGTGATGAATAATATTAATTGATTTGCCTATATTGAACAAGCTTTGCATCCCTGAAATGAATCCTGTTTGATCGTGGTGCATGATTTTTTGGATGAATTGTTGAAGTCGATTGGCCAAAATTTTGTTGAGAAATTTTACATCAATGTTCATCAAAGAAATGGGTCTATAGTTCTCTTTCTTTGATGAGTCCCTGCCTGGTTTTGGGATGAGGGTTATGATGGCTTCATAGAATGTGTTCGGTAGTGAACTTTCTCTTTCAATTTCATTGAAGAGTTGGAGGAGTATTGGTGTGAGCTCTGCTTTGAAGGCCTTGTAGAATTCCACTGTAAAACCATCTGGTCCTGGACTTTTCTTAGCTGGGAGGTCTCTTATTGCTGTTTCTATTTCAATGCTTGATATGCGCCTGTTAAGATGGTTTAACTCATCTTGGTTTAGTTTTGGCATTTCAATATTTGCTAGGAAAAGGTCCATTTCTGTCAAGTTCTCAAACTTATTAGCATAAAGTTTTGAGAAGTATTCCTTTAAAATGTTCTGAATCTTGGTTGTTTCCGTGGTGATGTTTCCATTCTCATCTCTGAGTTTATTTATTTGGGTGTGTTCTCTTCTTTTTCTGATAAGATTTGCTAAAGGTCTGTCAATTTTGTTAATTTTTTCGAAGAACCAACTTTGGTTTTGTTGATTCTTTCTGTAGTTTTTGTGGATTCTAATTCATTTAATTCTGATTTAATTTTGATTATTTCTTTCCATCTACTGGATTGGAGTTTATCTTGCTGCTCTTTTCCAAGGAGTATCAGATGTGTCATTAAATTGTTGGTTTCAGATCTCTCCAATATGTTGATGTAGGAACTCAGAGCTATAAACTTGCCTCTGTGTATTTCCTTTGCTGTGTCCCAGAGGAGCTGGTAATTTGTGTGCTCATTTTTGTTGAATAGCATGAACATTTGAATTTCCTTTCTAATCTCTTCCATGACCCACTCGTGATTCAGTAGTGTGTTGTTCAGACTCCTTGTGTTACCGGACTTTCTTTGGTGGCTTTTGGTGTTGAGTTCTAATTTTATTTCCTTGTGGTCAGAGAGAATGCAAGGTATAATTTCAATATTTCTGAATTTGGACAAGTTTGCTTTGTGGCCTAAAATGTGGTCTATTTTAGAAAATGTTCCATGTGCTGCTGAGAAAAACGTGTATTATGATATTGCTGGGTGAAATATTCGGTAGATGTCTGTTAAATCTAGTTGATTTTGCAGGTGTTTAGATCTGCGGTTTCTCTGTTGAGTTTTTGCAGAGTTGATCTATCTAGTGGGGAGAGTGGTGTGTTAAAATCCCCAATAATTAATGTCTTTGGATCTATGTGGGATTTGAGGGAAAGTAGTGTTTCTTGGATAAATTTGGGTGCTCCATTGTTTGGCGAATAGATATTTAGAATTGTAATATCCTCCTGAAGGAGGGATCCCTTAATTAGTATTTAATGACCTTCTTTACATATTCTCACGAATTTTAATTTGAAGTCTATTTTATCTGATATTAGGATTGCAGCTCCAGCTTGTTTATGCGGTCCGTTTGTTTGGTAGATTTTTCTCCAGCCTTTAACATTGAAATTGTGTTTGTTTTTATGGGCAACATGTTACTCCTGAAAGCAGCAGATAGAAGGATCTTGTATTTAATCAAACTAGACAGTCTATGTCGCTTAATTGGAGAGTTAAGTCTGTTAATGTTAAGATATAGGACTAAGAGGTATTTGGGAGTTCCTGCCATGTTATCCACCTTCTTGGGCGTTGCAAAAACTGAGTTCTTCCTATGGTTCTTGGATTCTCAGTTTGGGTGCAGTTTCTTGGCCTTTATTGTGGTCTTGTTGCTTTTCTATGTGTAGGACATCTTTAAGAATCTTTTGTAGGGCTGGTTTGGTGGAGATGTATTGTTTCCATTTTTCTTTGCTATGGATGGTTTTTATTTGGCCTTCAGTTATGAAGGAGAGTTTAGCTGGGTACACTATTCTTGGTTGATAGTTGTTTGTTTTTAGGGCATGGCATACATCATTCCAGGCTCTTCTTGCTTTGATTGTCTCTGCTGAGAAATCTGAGGTGATTCTAATAGGTTTTCCTTTATAGGTGATTAATCTTTTCTCCTTCACAGGTTTAAGGATCTTTTCCTTGGTCTGAGTTGATCTTGTGGGGATTATAATGTGACGGTGGGATGGTCTATTTGGAGTTCTAAAAGCTTCTTGTATCTGAATAGGTCCATCTTTTTGCATTTTTGGGGAGGTCTCTGCTAGGATCCTGTTAAACAAATTTCCTAGACCATTAACTTCTGTTCCTACGTGCTCCTCTACACCCATTATCCTTAGATTAGGTCTTCTGATGGTGTCTTCCAAGTGTTGGATAGATCTATCATATTTCTTGGACTTGTCTTGGATGGTTGTATGTTCTTTCTCTATAATATCCAGGCTGTCTTCAATCCCTGAGATTCGGTCTTTTGCATGGTCTAACCTGCTGTCAAGACTTTCTACTTTGTTTTTTATTTCTTTTCCTTCCAATTGCTCAGCTTTGATGTTTTCAAATTCTTTGTTGAAGCTTTGTTTTAGATCTTGTATGAACTTCTTTACTTCCTTAATTTGGTGTTCAGTCTTTATTCTCAAATCAGTTCGTTGATTGGTTATGGTTTCCTTGGACTCCCATTCCTTCTGTTGGGTTCCATTCAGCATTCCCTTTGTGGTCTCCCTGACTTGCTTCAACTCTTTGTTAATGGATCCCATGAATGCCTTTAGTGATCGTTTTGTATTCTCATCCTGCTCTCTCAATTCTTGTATTCCTCTTTGCTTAGCTTCCTCCTGTTCATGCCATTCCTGTAGTTCTCTTTGAGTGTTCTCAGCCTGTTCACACCATTCCTGCCTTTCTCTTTGAGTATTCTCAAGCTGCTCATGCAAATCCTGTAGCAGTTTTTGAGTAGCTTCCTGACGCTCATGATATTCCTGTATAAACCTTTGGATTGCCTCCTCTCTCTTTCTCTCACTCTCATACAGAGTCCTTTGTAGGATTCCAATCTTTTCCTGCATTGACCTATTGTTTGCCTATTCTCTCTTCCTATCATGCTCATACAGAGTCTTTTGTAGGTTTTCAATCTTTTCCTGTATTGACCTTTTGTTTGCCTCCTCTCTCTTCCTATCTTGCTCATACAGGGTTCTTTGTATGTTTTCATTTATCATGTTTGTCAGCAGTGTTTGTAGAGCTATTTGGGAACTCTCCTTTGGATTATTCATTATCTGTTCTGTCCCCTGATTATAATGCCATTTTTCTTGTGGTTTTCCGGCTTACTCTGCTCATTTGCAATAAAAAGAACACCAGTTTTGTGCTAGAACACTAACTTAAGGCATGCATCAACGAAAGTCTGAATTTGCACAGTCAATAGTCTGCAGATACAATCTAGTTCAACAGATACCTCTATTCAACATCAAACAGCTATATATTAATGGACTATGAACCTCAAAGAAGAATTTGATAAACCAGAAATTATTAGGGTTAGGGAGAGTTGTGGGTAAAATATAGGAATAGTGTGATGTGGGAAGGTACAGGGAGAGTTAACTTAACTAAGTCCTAGTCTCAAAGCAGGAAATAGGTTGGATAGGATGAAAGTAGAGAGAGAGAATTCAAGAAGAAAGAGAAAGCAATAAAAAAAGAGACCAGAAAAAATACAAAAATAAAAATTATTAATATGCAGAAACCAGAACAAACTATTCAAAGAACGTGAATGTAATGAAAGAAAGGGAGGGATATAAAGGAGATGTGAAAAATTTAAAAATAAAAATACTTAAAATATTATATAGGTATAAAGGGGTAGTACTGCTATTAAGGAATTTAAGTCTCAGAGGTTTTGAATTGAGTAATAAATTTGTGGATTAAGTGTGTACACAATATGGGATAGGGTCTAAGAGTCAACTATGGGTTTATGTGAGGATGTGCAGAACAACAATTAAGTCCCATAAAGAAGAACGAAAGAGAGAAAAAGTTGAGAAGGATAAGGAAGAAAGCAAAAAAAAAAGATCAGAAGTTCAGTCAAGCTAAGCAAAAAACAAAAAGAAAAAAATATTTTTTTTAAAAAGGGAAAAAAATGAAAAACACACACACGCATGTATCACTAAAATAAAGATTATAAGGGGAAAATGTTTCTAGAAAACAATTTTTTTCAAAAAATTTAAAAATTAAAAATTAAAATAAAGTTTTAGAAAAGAAAAAAAATTTTGTAAAAGGTATAAAAAAGAAGAAGAAGAAGAAAAAATTCTTTGATTTTTTTGGGGAGGGTTGGGAAAAATCCTGTATCTCCCTTGTGTCTGTAATCAGCCTCTGGTTGCAGTCTATGGTCTGCTTGTGGTCCTGTGGCTTTGTTGATTTCTTAAGTCAGTTTGTTTGGACAGGCAGAAAAATGCTCTGCTTTACCCAGGATTTTGAGATCCTCCTCCCAAGTTAGTTCAATGGGAGGGGGATCTGCTTTGATTATCACAAAAGAGGGAGATGGCTTTTTCCTCAAGTTTGGAGATGCTGTGATGAGGCTAGGTTCTGGGTAGAGTTGAGGCCTTTCAGTAAACAGTAGCTTTTCCCGGGGGCTAGTTTGTGAGAAACTCACAGATCCCAGCCTGGAGCCACTCTCAGGGTTTCTCTTTACTGATATAGAGGCTGCTAAAGGTAGGGGCAGCCTCTGGCTCTGATTACCCAGTGAAGAAAGCCACTCCTAGGGCTGGCACCCGAACTGGGTGACTTTTCCCTGGGTGGAGATTAGTCTGGCAGTTCATGCCGTTAAGTTCTTGTGACCTGATAAATGACGCCTTTTATTCCAAGGCCTGAGTTGGAGCTAGCAGCTCCGCCGAGCTTTGTTGGTATCCAAGATAGAGATCTCCCGTACTGGGAGGGGAGGGGTGGCCTTCCCTCTTCTGCTCTCTACGAAGGATTGAGGATGTCAGGCTTCTACTCACTCCAAGTCTTGGTTCCTGGGTCGTCTCTGGTCTGCAAACTGCAGGATGAAGATGGCTGCTCCTTGTCGGTTCTTGGTGGTGTTGAGTGAAATCCGCTTGCCTGCCGCATCTGGCTCTTTCGTCCCAGACTCTCTCTCTTTCAGGTATGGCAGTACAGCCACCGCCGCAGCGGAAGAGGCGGCCGCTGCTGGCCATAGTTCAGATCAGTCTCCTTGCCTGGATTTTCCCTCTCTGGCCTAACTCTCTGTCCTGTGCTGGGACACTTGGTGTGATTCTCTGGCTTAGGACTGTTCACTGGAACTCTAAAACTGCTTTCTTTGCGATAGCTTGCTGAGCCTCGAGCTTCTCCTCCGCCATCTTCCAGGAACTCCTCTGAATGCCAGTTTCTGTAACCTGTGTAGTCTGTCTAGAAGGAAAAGGGGACAGCTGACTTTGGAACCTTTTGATTGGGACAAATTAAATACCATGTTTTCCAGGGTTTTATCATGAAGCTGGCAATTTGCACTAACACCTGGGATTATGGGTCAAATTTGACAGACCATTTCAGCCACCAAACAATGACGTTCAAAGCACCACAGGGAAAGTTCCCTAGCCAGATGGTCTCCTGCTATGAACATCATGCCTTGACTGCCTTTCTCTGGCAGCTGTTGATTCTATTCCTGCTCTCTCTAGGGTGACCACCACAGTCGATGACATGGGGGGGGCAGAGATTGTGACCTCACCATCTCCAGCTTTCCTGCTGTGAGCAGAGATTATTCCCAGCATCTGCACTGGACTCTTGGAGATTCAGAAACCCGGGATCCTTCAAGGATCCTTTCACTGCAACATGAATCTTGGGGGCCGGATATGGTAGACCATCCTGGCTAGCCCTAGGGGGAGAAGAGGAGGCCCCTTCAGCCAGGCCTTCAGCTCCAGGCAACCTCGTTCACACCTGTGTGGGGAATTGAGTGCCACAGAGATGGTCAGCCACTGGACAGAGATCTTTGAGAAGATAGGCATCCCAGAGGCCCCGGAATCCAGCAAGTACATCATGGCTCACTTCCTCGGAGCCAAAACAGTTAAGTGCAGTGGCACCAGGAGGGCAGGAAGAGGGAAGACAGAGAACTGTGGGAGAGCTACATCAGGCTTCCCCCCCACACACACCTGGATGCTTAGCTGTATCAGATGGGATTTTTCTGTAGTATTGTCGTAGGAAGATGCTCATTTATTTATCCAAAAAACAGTTACAGTGTGAGCCAGGCTCCGGAGGGTCGATAGACAATGAAAGGTTCCAGTGCTGATTCCACAGTACATGAAGAAACCTTGGTTTGAGCTGGATGCCGATGCTTCACACCTGTCATCCTAGCTACTAAGAGGCTGAGATGGGAGGATAGAGGCTTAAGGCCGGGGCAGGAAAGCCTGTAAGACTGTTATGTCCAACTAACTAACAAAAAGAAAACAGCAGAAGTGTTTGTGTGGTTGAAGCTGTAGTCTGTTGGCCTTGAGTAAATAGGCTCAGTCACATAACCCAGGTTCTGAGTTCAAGGCCCAGGAGTGAGAGAAAGAAAGGAAAGAGAAAGAGGAGGGAATTACAGAGAGAGAAAAGGAAGAAAGGAAGGAAGAAGGAAGAACATGCAAACCTTGGTTTGGAATCCCTGGATCAAGGAGCCAACCATTCACATCTCTGTGGGGACAGTTTCAGAGCATAAAGGCAGTATGTAGGACCAAGCCACAGACCCCTCAGCAACTTCATGACATCCAGAAGCCTGGTGGTCACCGACTGAAGCGGGAAGCAGGCTCGAGTAGACCCTTGGGCTCAGGGTGGGTCACCAGGTTTCAATCATCTCCGGCCCCAAGGAGTTTATTTTCTGGTCAGATAAGAAGGAAATGTGTAAGGGCTAGGGAGGTGTTGGGGTGATGGAGTGTCAAGAGGGGGGAGCAAGGGATAAAAAGGAAGATGAAGAGGGAGGATGATCCCAGTTCAGGTGTGTCAGAACCTTGCCTGTCAACCTAGACCATCACTGATAGAGCTTTTGACCCAGCCACGTTGCAATTAAATGTCCTGGTGCCCGTTGACCACCTGGCTATAATCCACCGCAGGAGCCTGTGCAGTACGACTTTGGGGAGTGGGATTTCCAGGCTCAATCTGAAGGTCACATCCCCGTTGTTCATTTCTCGACCAGAGAAAGAGGTAAGCATGCCACTGGCACAGGATAGACAGGGAATGAGGGCGGGAGTCGGTTTCAGTGGTGCCAGTCTTCCTCGAGTGGGCGTTAGGACCCTGTGATTGCCATTCTCAGAGGCAGAGGTGGGTGTCTTTGCTGGCTCAGCCTTTAGTCTAGATGGCAGATCTGGGACTCAGAGAGGGCCAACTGAAGGTGGGGAAACGTGGGTAGAGGCTGGTGGGAAAACTAGAGGCACTAGGCTCTGAGCATTGTTGTTTCTTTGAGGATACTCACCACCTAGGAACATTCCTGGGATGGATGAGCCCTTTTCTCCTTTCGAAGAGAGAGGAACCCTTGGCCCAGAAATCCTTTCGTTCCCACATCTTGTGGTTAGATAACTAGAACTCACCTCACTGCTCAGTAATGAGGCAGTACAGTGAGAGATCCTGAGTCTTTGATAAGGTCAGGGGATCCTCAGTATGAGATTGTACTTGAATGTCCTAACTAGGTGCATGGTCAGTCCCATCTAAGACTGTCATGATGTAGGACATAGAATCTAAAGAATCAGAGCATGATGGGGCCTGTTCTGGGGGTCTTGAGTATTATGTGTTAACTTCGAGCTCCCATGTGCCCAACTGCTTCTCTTTCTTGGGTGGGTCTTTGCTAGAAAAAGCATGAAACTAGGAACTGGGTCCTATCCCTTGGCTTTGATGCTGAAAGCTAGCACACTACCACTTCCGGTTTTCTGTCAGTTCCTTGATGACAAGAGTCTCAGGGTCTATCCAGACCCGGCTGGCTTTGACATATGGTCCTCAGATCTCAGCTCCTGAGTACCTAGGATGACAAACATGAGCTACTGGCATCCAGTGAAAGATATTTTCCATGCTTGTCATCCTATCCCCTCAGGAGACTGAGATCTGAGGACTGTAGTTGCATGCCACCCTTGGCATCAAAGTCAATGAGAACTCATTATCTTCAATTAAACACCCCAAAAAAGTTGGAAGTAAAGCTGTGGCTCTAGTTGTTGAGTGCTTTCTTTGAGCTGAAGAGATCAGGGACAGCACCCAGACCCAGAGTTCAAGCCCCACAACAGAAAAAAAGGAAGAAAGTCAGACATCTTTGCCTGCAAAGGGTGGGGGAGGTGGGGGGGTGCAGGCAGGCGGTTGCTGTGGTTGGAAGACTAGGTGATGGCATCACTGTACAGACATTTCTATGAACTCCCCAATTTTGCCCCAGTTTGAAGCCACAGCTTCAGGGGGACGTGGCCTGTATCAGGCAGGGATTGGGTGAATGGGTGCAGGGGTGGGATTGTTGTGTCTGTATTCTCTCCATTGAAGGATGGATTTGGATGCTGGGTGTCAGAGTCTGAAGTGAAGGTTTGCAAGAAGTTTGTGGCTTGACAAATTGGGTTTCCTCTGGGTATATAAAGGTGGCTGAAGCCGGGCGCCGCCGGTGCTCACAACTGTCATCCTAGCTACTCATAAAGCTGTAAAGATCATGGTTCAAAGCCAGCTTGGGCAGGAAAGTCTGTGAGATTCGATGGCCAATGGACCACCAGAGAACAGGAAGTAGTGCTGTGGCTCAATTGGAGAGTGCTCATCTTCAGCTGAAGAGCTGAGGGACAGTACCCTGGCCTAGTGTTGAAACCCCATGACCAACAAGAAAATAAGAGGTGACTAAGTTTTCTGTATAGCATTGTGTATGGTAGGTAATTCTATGCTGGGTTGTGAGACATTTCAGATATGTGAGAGGCTCATTGTTTTGTCTACAGTGGGTCTGAAGTCGGGAGTGCCAGCTTCTTGGGGATGGGATATGACCCTAATGGAGGGAGTTCATGGTTCCGTTCTCAGGGACTGCTGAAGGCTTGGGCTATACATGTCTGTGTGTGTGTGTGTGTGTGTGTGTGTGTGTGTCTGTGTCTGTGTCTGTGTGTCTGTGTCTGTGTGTGTGTGTGTGTCTGCGTCTGTGTGTTTTTGGAGGTAGAAAAAGTGGCCTTGAACTCAGGGCTTAGGTGCTGTGCCTGAGTTTTGTGCTCAAAGCTATTGCACTGACTCTTGAGCCACAGCTCCACCTCTGGCTATTTGGTAGTTCACTGTAGATAAGGACCTCACAGACTTTCCTGCATGAGCTGGCTTTGAATAGTGATCCTCAGATGTCAGCCTCCTAAATAACTAGGAAGACAGACAGGAGCCACTTGAGCTGGCTTTGTGTGTGTGTGTGTGTGTGTGTGTGTGTGTGTGTGTGTGTGTGTGTGTGTGTGTATAAAAGTGGTTTGTAACAAAGAGCACCTGAATCTTTGATAACTTCTAACCGCTGTCTTTGGGGGGTGAATGGGCTTTATGGCTGAGGTCTGGGGGCCTGAAAGGGTGAGACTTGAAGGGGACTCAGAGCTGCTAAATTATAAGATGAAGGGATTTGTGTGCCCTGGAACTGTTCACTCCCTTGGGCCTGGTTGGTGACAGAGGGAGATTGGGAGGACCTGGGCGTGGGGCCCACAGGGTGTGGCTCCCCAGGGCAACAGGGAACGTGGCCAGCACTTAGTATGGATGTGAGCCCCGTTAGTATGGAGCATATTTGCATGGGTCAGACTGGGTCTTCTCATCACGATGTCTGATGGAAGAGGCCAACCCTATTTTAAATATTGACCTGTGATCTTCAGATCTCAGCCTCCTAAGTATCTAGGATTATAGGCACGAGCCTCTGGCAGTGGGCCTCTGATTATTTTCGGTATATTAGGGTATAAACTCAAGGCCTTAGGCTTTCCAGTCAGGTCTTCTACCACAGGAGCCAAGCCTTTCTGTCTTGGTCATTTCTGAGATAGAGACTCAATATATGCTCAGGCTGGGCTGGATTGCTGTCCTCCTGTGACAGGAATTGGTCACCATGCCTGGTCCTTCTCTAGTTGGGATGCTAGACATATAACGCCATGCTCAGTCATTGGTTAGATGGATTGTCCCAAACTCTTAATCCATGGCAGCTGATTCTTGACCACAGTTGAAGCTCTGCATTGGGCCTCAACACTCTGACCTCAGTCTCTTCACAGGACAGTTGTGAGGAAAGAAGGGATCAATACAGGGGGATCTGTGGGGTAGAACCAGGCATTGAGGGAGTGGTCATCAGATATGGTTCTTGGCAATTATGTGAGCATATGACAGGAAGATATTATGTGAGCATATGACCTGGAAAGAGCTCAAATGGGGCCTATTATTTATTGTGATGCAGGTATGGGATTATGAAACAAAACATCGCTCCCTTTCATCCTTACACTATCCAATGAGGAAGGGGATCCTTCACTGTTGAGTTTTGTAGCTGGAGAAAATGAGGCACAGAGAAACTGGGTGACCTACTCATGACCCCCAGCTGACAGGAAGCTCAGCCTGACTTCTCTGCCATGCTCCCTAGGACAATGAGTGCTATTCAGTCCACTTCTTGTGGTGGAAAGTCCACTTATTGTCAGTTGTTGGGCTTGAACTCTGGGCCTGGGCGTTGTCTCCAAGCTCCTCAGATAAAGGCTACCACTCTACCACTTGAGCCACAGCACCACTTCCGGTTTTCTGGTGGTTCTTTGGAGATAAGAGTCTCACAGACATTCCTGCCTGGGCTGCTATGAACCATGATCCTCATATCTCAGCCTCCTGTGTAGTTACCATTATAGGCCTGTGCTACTGGCACCCGGCTTAAGTGTATTTCTGACTCTCTCTCTCTCTCTCACTCTCTCACAGGAACTGGTTAAATGGGTGTTGGAGGAGGTGGCCCAGGGTCCCCATGTGGCTGTGAGTCACGGTGTCCCTCTCATTCTGGAGGTGGGCTGTGGTTTAGGAGCTATCTCGCTCAGCCTGTTGAACTAGCTCCTTGAGGTAAGCCTCTCTGTGCCCGGGATAGGCTGTGATGGTTATTCCTTGTCAGTCCGTCTGGTGAGACCTTCCCCACTACCCTCTGCTAAGACATTTAAAGGAAAGTGGATGAGGAAGTGTTCCGTTGTCCAACTGCACAGCACGATCCCGGGCCTCTGATCTTCACCGCCACCTATCTGGCCAGACTCTGACTATAAGAAAATGAATTCACTCTATGTCTACTTCGCTTTGCTGTGGTGTGTTGTTTCGGAGAGGTGGGGGGCGGTGTGCAGCGGAAAGACCTGAGAACTAACATCTCCTGGGGAACATTTGTTCTTGTGACAGAGCCAAGTCATTGCTGTGGATAAGGAAGAAGCAGCCATCAGACTGACCCAGAACAATGCTCAAAGGTAGGTAGGCTGTTGAAGTATCAAACCCACCCATGTCTGCTTCCCACTCACAACAAGGAGGGTGCACTGAGGGTGGCCCGGCACTGGCCCTAGGGGATTATACATGGATGGTGGCGGTCAGGTGCCAGTGGCTCTCACCCATCATCCTGGCTATTCAGAAGGCTGAGGACTGATGGTTATGACTAAGAGCCAGCCCAGGCAGGAGAGTCTGAGGGATTCTAATCTCACATAAACCACCTCTCCCCCAACAAAAAGGCAGATGTGGTGCTGTCGCTCAAGGGTTAGAGCCTCAGCCTTGAGTTAAAGAAGCTCAGGGAATGAATCCAAGACCTAGGACTCACAAAAAAAAATAAATGAATAGTGGGCACCTGTTATCTTACAACCAAAAAGGATGGATTCAGTCTTCTCTCTGGTACTTGTAGCCAAAGGTAAGGGGCTTCCTTTGATGTTCCACTAAACCTCTCCTTCTCTCTATTAACTCTCCCGGCTTCAGTTGTGGGATAGAATTCAGATCATCATACTTGGTGTGACCTTATGTACCCTATTCTACCCACCTTCCTTGGGGTGGAGATCCTGGATGTACTCACCGCTGGGAGAATGAAGCACCAGAGTGATGTGGGTAGGTATCCCAGAAACTCATACTCAAACACATACACACACTCACCTAGCCAACTCAGACTAACCTTTTCCAAAGGCACTTTATCTCCTTGGATTAACTGACCTAGGAGAGGAACTTGATCCCCTGTAAATGATTATTTTAACTAGGGCTTGCTAGTTGACATGAGATAAAAAAAATCTCAAAAGAAAGGCCCTGGTGCCTGTCACCTCTGGCTCAGGATCACACCTGACAACCTGGCTACTCGAGAGGCAGAGATCTGAGGATCAAAAATTGTAGCCAATCAGAAGCTGCAAAGTCAGTGAGACTCTACTCTCCATGGAACCACCAAAAAGCCAGAAGTGGAGCTGTGGCTCAAGTGATAGAGTAGCAGCCTTGAGCACAAAATCTCAGAGAGACAGCTCCCAGACCCTCAGTTCAAGCCCACATAAAGAAATGGCCCCATTTGTTGCCCCCAGATTGCCTGGGCCTCGAGTGCCTTGTCATGGAGTTAAATACAGCACTGGTCCTTGGGTAGTATATCAGAGCCTTCAGAAAGAAATTGGATGGTGGAAGCCAGGCCTTCCCCTTTGTGTGCTCTCAACCCACATCAACTGGAAGGCAGAGCATGACAATAC
Source organism: Dipodomys spectabilis (assembly GCF_019054845.1). Classification (NCBI taxonomy): domain Eukaryota; kingdom Metazoa; phylum Chordata; class Mammalia; order Rodentia; family Heteromyidae; genus Dipodomys; species Dipodomys spectabilis. The sequence goes on from NW_024870986.1 coordinate 513,940, forward strand.
TGGCAGCTTGCAGAGTGGAAAAGAGCCTCCTCTGCCAGGGTTTTTGGAGTGGGCTTCTAAGAGACAGCACTTGAAATGGGGCATTGCTTAACAAGGAGGATCTGACAAGAAGCACAGAGAGCAAAGATGCTGTAAATCAAGGACAACATAGCAGAGTGTGTTCATTTCCAGCCAGGGCTGCTGTTGAGAAACTTGGTAAATTTGTGCAAGACTGTGCCGAGACAGGTCCAAGGGGTCACAGAAGAACAGCTTTCCAAGGTTGGGATTGTGTCTTAGCAGTAGTGGGCTTGCGTGGCACTCAGGAAACCCTAGTTTTGATTACTAGGTTCCACATACACAGAAAAAGCCAGAAGTCACACCTTGGCTCAGGTGGACGAGTGCTGGCCTCGAGCAAAAGTAACTCGGGGACAGCGCCTGGGCCACGAGGTCAAGCCCCAGGACTGACAATATAAAACAGCATTCCACGGGACCTGGGTGACAGGTGGATGGCTATGCCTTGTAGCTCCTAGTAGATCAATCCATGCATTGTGTCTCCTTCTTTGACAGTGAGGATCTGGACACTCCTTCTGTCCTGAGCACTCCTAGACCCACTTATCAGCAACCCTCCCAACATTTTCCACTGGGACATGGAGCAGCTGGCCCCAGAAATTCTCAGGTACTGGTTGGGTTCGGCGGGGGGATACAGGGCAGGCTGCTGAACACCTACTGGTCTCATCTGCCCTGGAAGACCAGGCCATCCAGAGGAGGCAGATGAGATCTTAGAGAGAGGTAGTGATGTGAAGGGGGCCCTTTAATACCCATGGCCCTACCCCAATTCTGAGCCTCCATTTGCCATGCCTGAGGGAGGTAGAGGAGTGTCTAGGTGGTAGTGTTTAGAGGAGAATGATTTGGAAATTCTAAGGAATGAGAAACCATAAGTCCCACTCTGGTGGCTCACACCTGTCATCCTGGCTACTTGGGAGGCTGAGATCCAGAGGAACTTGTTTCCCAGCCCAGGCAGGAAAGTCACATGAGAGTCTCATCTCCAATCTCCAACCAAAAGTGGTGCCATGGCTCAAGTGGTAGAGCACTGTCGTTGAGCAAAAATCATCATCGGGGACAGTACCCAAGCCATGATTTCAAGCCCCTCAACCAAAAATAAAAACAAAAAACAAAAAAAACAAAAAAAAATGCACCCCTTGCTTACAAGAGATGGTGAAGGAGTGCGGTTGCTGTGGTTGGAAGAACAGATGCTGGCCTCACTGTACAGACATTTCTAAGAACTCCCCAGGTTTGCCCCAGTGTGAAGTCACAGCAGGGTGTGCATTGGCTTACCAAGAACTCCAGAGGTTGTGTCCTATCTTACCTAAGGAGTGGACCAATGAGAGCAAGGGTGGGAGGGTAGTGTCAATTTTATTCTCTCCATCCAAGGAAGAATGGTTTTGGATGCTGGTGCCAAAGTCTGAAGTGAAGGGTTGAATGTGCTTTGTGGCCTGACAAGTTGGGTTTCCACTGGGTCTAAGAAGGTGGCTGAAGCCAGGAGCTGCCCGTAGCTCACAAATAACATCCTAGCTACTCAGGAGGCTGAGATCTGAGGATGACAGTTCAAAGCCAGCTTGGGCAGGAAAGTCTGAGAGACTTTATCTCCAGTGAACCACCAGAAAATCGGAAGTGATGCTATGGCTCCAGTGGTAGAGCGCACACCTTCAGCTGAAGAGCTGGGGGACTACACACAGGCCCAAAGTTCAAACCCCATGACCGACAACCAAAAATAAGGTAGCTGGCTTTTCTTCATAGCAGTGAGTACAGTAGGAAGTGCCATGCTGAATTATGAGCCATTCCAGATGTGTGAGAGGCTCTGAGTTTTGTCTACATTTGATATGAGGACTGTAGAGCCATCTTTCTGGGGGTTAGGATGTTCAGGTGATCAGGGACTGCTGAGGCCTTGACTTACCCGTGTGTGTGTGTGTGTGTGTGTGTGTGTGTGTGTGTGTGTGTGTGTGTGTGTGTGTGTGTATTTCCCTCATCTCTGTCCACTTCCAGGGTGCCTGTCTGCCTCTTCCTGAACTCGGATGATGCCCCTCCTCCCTGGCAACCTTGCATTTAGCCCCCTATCAGGGTCTACAATGAGTCCTAAATTGCCAGAGACCTGCATATACCAGCTTTTCTTTGGGGCCCAAGTCCGGCTGTCCATATCTTTGGCCGCCTCCAGGGGATTCTGAATCAGCAGGGTCAGCTGGCATGTGTTCTCCCCTGCCTCTGGGGTGGCAGGGTCAGTCATGCGTTGTTCTGTCATTTTCCTCTGGCTGCATATCCCACTCCCAGCAGGCTGGCAGTGGAGTGGGGGAAGGGTGGTTTCCAGTGGCTCTGGCCAGATCGAGCTTGATAGCTTACTGAAGGCTGTCCAAGCAAGGATGATCTGGGGCTACATGGGAGGTGAAGCCAAGGTGGCTGGGAAGTGTTAGACAGTATCAAGGAAAAGTCAAGGTACCTTATCACAGGCAAGTCTATATTCTGGGCCCAGCTGGGCCTCTCAGGTGCTTCTAAACAATTCCAGATGCACAGAATACAGAGGCACAGACTTTAGATTCTAGGACCAGGTAACTGGGATAAGGGACTGGTATGTACCAGTCCCTCAATGTACTGGGGCATTAGCCTTGACATGGCTATCACCCACTTGTGTAAGTTCACTTCTTAGTCCATGGCTACACACCAGCTACTACTGCTGTGGAAGTGGCAGGATCAGAAATGAGATCTAGGATGACCAAAATCTGGATTTATGGCTGGAGTGGGGTGGGGGATGTCTTTAAAAAATCTTAGAGCTGGAACTCAGTGCTTGGCACTGTCCCTGAGCTTCCTTTGCTCAAAGCTAACACTCTAACACTTGAACCACAACTCACCTTTCATCTTTTTTTAGTAGTTTAGTAGACAGAAGTTTCTCACATATTTTCCTGCTTGGGATGGCTTTAAGTTGCCACCCTAAGAGCTCAGCCCCTTGAGTAGCTAGGATTGCTGGTATGAGCCACGGGCAACTGCTAAGGTTGTGTGTGTGTGAGTGTGTGTGTGTGTGTGTGTGTGTGTGTGTGTGTGTGTGTGTGTGTGTGTCCCAGGGCTTAAACTCAGAGCCTAGGTGTTATCCTTTAGCTTGTTTGCACAAGGTTGGTGCTGTGCCACTTGAACTACAGTAGCTCTCTTCCCATCTTTTTGGTGATTTATTGGCAGTAAGAGTCTGCCCAGGCTAGCTTTTAATCTTGATTGATCCTCCGATTTCAGCCTTGAGTAGCCAGGATTATAGCCACTGGCATCCAGCTGTAAGGATATCTTTTCATACTCTCTTCTATTGTAACAGATGTCTACTTGCCCTGGCCAAGATCTTTGACCTCCATAACAGCTCCCACCAGCCCCTGATTGTGTAGAGACCACAAAGGTCAAACTGATCCCATTTCTTTGTCCTCAGGGGAGGAGGTTATGTTTCATCTGAAGCCTGGGATAGGAGTGGTGGCTGTAGATAGGTGCTTAGCTGGGAGAGAGGTAGTCTGTTTTACCCAAGAAGGTAAGTGTGGCCAAATGCTAATAGCTCATGTCTCATATTCCTAACTCCTCAGGAGTCTGAAATCTGAGGATTGCCATTCAGAGGAAGTGCAGCAAGAAATGTCTGTGAGACTCTCCTCTCCCCAGAACTACCTGAAAGCTGGAAGAAACGATGTGGCTCAAGTGGTAGAGAGCTAGTCCTGAATGAAAAAAGTGAGGGACAGAGCCTGGGCCCTGAGTTCAAGCCTTAGTACCAAGATCATACTTGCTCATCTACACACAAACACACACCACACACACACAAACACACACACACACATACACAAACACACACATACATACACATACAGAGGAAGGTAGTAATGATGAGCTGAGCTAGAACTGGGGCCAGTCGTGAGGCATAGTCAAAGTAAACTCTCAAGCCAAATCAAGTGGTTTCTCCCTAAGTCTTCCTTGGGCTGAGGGGTCTCGGCCATGGCAGTAAGTTCCATAGAACCTACCCCTCCAACTGTGCATGGGGCCATAGGACCAAGGGAAGGACACTAGGGATGCTCGTTTGTAGTTGGCCCACGATTGCAGATCTTAATCTGCACCCAAGCACTGGTGAGGAAAGCAGGACTCTGAGCCCTGGGATTCCTGGGATAGCGACTGTTACAAGCAGCAGCCAGTTGGCTGTGGATTCCTGAGCCTAAAAGGCTTTCATGAGCCCAACTCAACACCTGCCCAAGGTGTGCCAGACAAATTCACACACTTGTGATACCCGGATGAGTGGACGTTACTTGGTGTGACATCTTGCACCTGCCCCTCCTGGCCCAGAATCCTGGTCTGAGATGGCGATTTACTGCTCAGATCCACATTGCACCCATGACAGATGCAATTCTGATGATCTCCATGCCCCAAGGCTCGATCTTTCTCTGGTACTGTGGCCCGTTCTGTAGGCAATGGCCTCCAAACAGGCTCCACTCAAGACTTGTAGAACACCTACACATTGGGAGAACCTCAGGGGGCCCACTGGAAACTACTTTGCCTAGAGCCACACAGTGAGGTCCAAGCAGACCAGGTGTTGGTCACGGGGCTTGAACTCTGGACCTGGGCTCTGCCCTAGCTCTTAAGCTTACCACTTGAGCTACAGAACTACATTCAGTCCTCTGGAGGTTCCTTGGAGATCAGAGTCTCCCGGACTTTCCTTCCTGGGCTGGAATTGAACTGCGATCCTCACATCTCAGCCTCCTGAGGAGGTAGGAGGACAGGTATGAGCCACCGGCGCCCAGCTGATCTGGCCTTTCACCAGAGTGGACTAGGAGCTCCTGAAATCTATTCTTTATTTTTCTGTGCCAGTACTGGGTTTGAACTCAGGGTCTGGTCTCTGGTCTCTTAACTTTTTCCCTCAAGGTTAGCACTCTACCACTTGAGCCCCAGCTCCATTTCTGGTTTTTGGTAGTTCATTTGCAAGAAGAGTCTCACTAACTTTCCTCTCCTGATCTGGCTTGACCCTCGATCTCTATCTCAGTCTCCTGAGTAGCTAGAATTTACAGGGTTTGAGCCACTGGTGGCATTGGGCTAGAAGCTTTTCTTAAGCAAGTTTTCTTCCCTGTGTTTGCCCTGACTCCTCCATGCAATGGATGCCTGAGGGTTAAGAGCTGTGAAAAATAGGCTTCCAGCCACAGGAAATGGCTGGGGTCCTTGGTGTAAAGCCAAGCTAATCTTCCCCCTGGGGCCCATTCTAGGACTCCACCCTCTGCCCTGTGACTCAAGTGCAAACCTTGACCCAGCCTTGAATGTTCTACCAGACTTGTCTGAAGCCACAGAGCCTTCATTCCAACAACATCACCTGCTCTACAGCACACCTTAGGACCTGTGTCCATGCTGTACCTACTGCCTGAGGCTCTCTTCCTGTATCCACATCTTAGAACTCCTGTAGAATTTTGGCACTGGATCTATCACCTCCTGGAACAAGTCTTTGCTTCCCTTCTACCTCTTTTGTTATATTGAGTTGGTAGAGATGGAATTTTTGCAGGCTGACTGGCAAATGCTCTATCTTGGTGTGTGTGTGTGTGTGTGTGTGTGTGTGTGTGTGTGTGTGTGTGTGTGTGTGTGGTGTGTGTGTGTGTGTGTGTGTGTGTGTGTGTGTGTGTGTGTGTGCATCTCCTGGGTTTGAATTAATGGCCTGGATGCTATCCTAACCCTAAGCTTTTGTGCTCAAGGCTAGCACTTTACTACTTGAACCACAGTTCTATTTCTGGCTTTGGGGGTGTTTAATTGGAAAAGAGGTTCTCATATAGACTTTCTTGCCTGCAATTGGGATCCTTAGATCTCAGCCTCCTGAGTAACTTCCAAGGGTGAGCCACCAGCACCTGCCTTCTACCCTACTTCTTACATATAACCTTGGCCTTCCTCTGAGTCCCAGAAAAAATATGTCTCACCAGGTTCACATCTTTTTGTGCCAGTCTTGTAGCTTGAAATCAGGGTCTGGGCAAGTTCCTGAGCTTCTTTTGCTCAAGGGTATCACTTAAGCCAAAATGCGACTTTTGGCTTTTGCTGTTTCTGTGGTACTGAGGAATCGAACCGAGGATTTAGTGCATGCTAGGCAAGCACTCTACAACTAAGCCACATTTGCAGCCCAAGGCTCACTTCTAAAGGGAGTTATGAGGGTGGGATTTATTGGCATACCTCTTTCGGCATAGAAATCGCTGACTATTTCATACCTTTACCAAGATTTGGGAGCAGCCTGTGACTAGGCAATGAGGAATGATAATTGAGTGATAGCCACCAGGCACCAGAGGTCTAGGCTCACATCCTACAGAGGGATAGAGAATATGGAGCCAGAAACTTTGACAACTCCTACAGTCTAGGAACTGTGGTCTCCCTGGAGGCAGTGGCCGGCTTCTAATTGTCCCGATGGGACATCTCAGCCAGAACATCAAGCTTCAGTTATTTAATGGCATACAAGGATGCTTTGTTCAAGTTGCCGGCTCACACTTAGTACTCTTCAGGGCTTGTCTCAGCTTGCCCAGGTTGGGGGGCTGGGCATTGGCAACCTGCTGAATGCCCATCATCCATCCATCATCCATCCATACACAGAGACATGGAGTTATTGCCTCCTTTTTTTTGGGGGGGGGCAGTTCCGTGTTGTACTATCAGCCTAGGCCCTGTCCCTGAGCTCCTTTTGGTCAAGGGTATTGCTCTGCCCTTGAGCCACAGCCCCATTCATGTTTTTTTTTTTCTGTAATCTCTTAGAAATAAGAGGGTCGCGGACTTTCCTGCCCCGGTTGAATTCAAATTGGCATTCTCTACATCTCAGCCTCCTGAGGAGCTAGGATTACAAGCAGGAGCCCCTGGGTCTTAGTTTTCTTTTCTTCTTGTTCTTTTTGTAATCATAACAATCTGAAATCTTCATGGTGTTATTCCAATGGTTTGGATTCAAAGAAAACTACCCAGGCTTGGAGTTCGAATGCCAGGACTGCCACCCACAAACAGAAAGAGATCCTGACAAACTCATTCCTATTTATGTGAATGCTAATGGAATGTTATAAAAGTAATAATTAAATTTGCAGTTAATTCATGATTCTATTTTAGAATGCCACGCAAAAATTATTGGATTTGTATCTGGCATGGTAGCACCATGGTGTGATTTCCCCTAATGGAAGGATATTGAATAATTTTTAATTAATGCTTCTATAAATATTCAACCAAGATAATTTATTAAATGGAGGCATAATTTCATAACTAATAATCGGTAATAATGTACATAATTTAATATCCTCACATTCTCTCTCTCTTTATGCATATATATATATATCTACACATCTATCTATCTATCTATTTATCTATCTATCTATCTATCTACCTATCTATCTATCTATCTATCTACCAATCTACACAATTGATCTGTTTATTCTCTTGTCACTACTGGCACTACTGGGGCTCAGTGGTAGAGTCCTTGCCTAGTACATACAAAGCCTTGGGTTCAATCCTCACTACAATGTGCATAGAAAAATCCAGAAGTTGTGCTGTCGCTCAAGCAACGGAGCACTAGCTTTGAGCATAAAAGCTTAGGGACTGTGTCTAGACTCTTACTCAACACCCAGGAATGGCACCAAAAAAAGAATGTTCTGACTGCAACTATATAACGATAGCACTGCAAATACCTCATCACAGAGCAAGCCAGAAGTCTGATGCTGACAGCTGCCATCTAACCTGACTTAGCCAGAGGTAAATGGCTGCAACCCAGCTCCACAGAACCAGATGGTGCTGGCTCCATCACCTTTGTCATGCAAGATACTCGGGGGCTGAGATCTGACACTGGTGGGTTTAAAACCCAGCCCTGATAGGAAGTCGGTGAAATTCTGAGCTGTGGCACACAGTGGTAGAGTTCTAGCCTTGAGCAAAAGATCATAGGACAGTACCCCCAAACTTTCAGTGCAGTTCCCGTGGCTGACTCCACCTCCCCCCAAAACCCCATCCCTCTTAATCATTAGATGTGAACTTTATGTGGCTTGTTATGTGTTTCTGAAAGAATGGTGGTACTGAGGAAAGCACCCTAACACTGACAGCTTGTGGGATACAGCTATGTGATGAGTCCTTCATGGGGTGTTGTGTGCTGAGTCCTTCACGGGGTAAATTCTTCCACTTGGTCCTTGTAAGGGCTCCAGAAGTCAGATGATGGTGCAGATGAGAATCTTGAGGTTCAGATATGTCTCAATGTCAGTGCCAATTGTGAATGTACCTAACTCTAGTGAGTTGTCTCCTGCAGACAATTGTTTTGGTTTATTTTTCTTGGTCGTGAACCTTGAACTCAGGACCTAGCCACTGAACCATGTGGAGCCAAGAACCCTCTTTCAAAAGAATGTTACATCTACATCTGTAGCTGAGGTCTGTCATCCTACCTACTCAGGAAGCTGGTATTTGACAACCTCGGTTCCAAACTATCCCAGACACAAAAGGTCCCAAGAGACTATTATCTCCTATTCACCACTTAGAAACTTGAAGTGGAAGCTGGGTGCCAATAACTCGCACCGTCATCCTAGCTACTCAGGAGCCTGAGAGCTGAGGATCACTTTCCAAAACCAGCCTGGGCATGAAATTCCTTGAGAGGATTCTCTCCAGTGAATTAACAAAAACCTGCAGGGGTGCTGTAGCTCAAGTGGTAGAGCACTTGTATTTAGCTGAAGAGCGCAAGGACAGCTCCCAGGCCTAGACTTCAATTCTTCTGACTTACAAGAAAAGAAAGAAAGAAACCTGAAGTGGATTGCTGGGAATGTGTCTTAGGGTAGAGTGCTTTGCATCTATGAATACCTGGGCTTGATTATTTAGTACCACATCACTAGAATAAAGCCTGAAGTGGCTCTGTGGCTAAAGTGGTAGAGTGCTATCTTTGTACAGGAGAAACTCAGGTACAGTGTTCAGGTCCTGAGTTCAAGCTCCAGGACAAGTGTATGCACACACATTCGTGCACACACACACACACACACACACAAACAGATACCAGAAGTGATGTTGTGACACCAAATGGTAAAGCACTGAGCTTCTGTTCTGAGCTCATGGTCAGCACCCAGGCCCTGTGTTCAACCCCAAAACCTAGCCACCCAGGGCCCAACTAGGAGAGTTCAAAGGTTTTAAAACTTGATGAGCTTCACCAGCTCTAGATGACAGGAAGTATTGTGATATTACACATGTGCTTAGATTTAGCAAGCTTCCAGAAACTAGGAAGGCACTGTTGCCAATCATGAATGATTTTATAAGGTTCAGCTCCCTTGTTGTCTGCCAGAAGGACCCTTGAATTTATTGTAGCAAGTTATTTCAACACTGGAACATAGCCTAACAAAGACAGGATAAGTGCAGGGAACTTGGCCTTCCACAGGAGGTGGCACCAATGGAGGCTTCCAGTCAAAATAGCACTGAGGATAGAGATAGCTTGAGTTTCAAAGGAGCCTTTTTTCTCCTAGGCTTCAGAGCCCACCCACACTCCTGCTCACTAATTGGCCCAGGTGGAGTTGTTTGTTACACAGCTGTAAAGGTGTGAGGATTTTGTCTGCCTGTTCCAACAATGAGGCAGACTTCCTCCAGCAATCCCTGGTGTCGAGAAAACCTCAGGCTACACTGGTATCGGGGAGCCCCGGAACATGCACTGTCTTGAAAGCACTGTCTGTGCTATGAAATCATTTTATTCAAAGCAATTTTCCTAGCTTGGTGCCTTTCATCTTAGGGATTCTGGACCTTCACCGATAGAAATACATGCATACATATATGGGGAGACAGGGAGTTACTTTTTTTTGGCAGGTTCAGGGGTTGTATTATGAGCCTAGGCACATTTCCTGAGCTCCTTTTGCTCAAAGGTATCACTCTGTCCTTGAGCCACAGCCACACTCATGGCAATTTTTTTTATTTCTGAGATCCCACAGAAATAACAGTGCTGTGGACTTTCCTGTCCTGGCTGAATTCAAACTGGCATTCTCTACCTCTCAGAATTCTGAAGAGCTAGGATTACAGGCAGGCACAAATGACACCTGGCTTTCTTTTCTTCTTGTTCTTTTTTTCATTGTGACAAACTGAAACCTTCACAGTGTCATTCTAATGGTTTGCATTTTGAAGTAAACTACCCAGGCCTGGAGTTCGAATGCCAGGACTGCCTCCTACAAATGGAGGGAGATCTTGAGAAAATCTTCACTATTCAAGTGAATGTTTAATGGAGTGTTATAAAAGTAATAATTATATTTGCAGTTAATTCATGATTCTCTTATACAATGCCACACAAAAAGTATTGGATTATGTCTTCCATTCTAGCACCACGGTGTGATAGTCCCAATTAAGGAATACTGTCTACATTTACATTAATGCTTCAATAAGTATTCAACCATGATACTTCATTAAATGGAGGTATAATTTAATAACAATTCATAATATATATAATATAATATCCTCACATAGTCTCTCTCTCTCATATATAGCCAACTACACATCTATCTATCTATCTCTATATCAATCTCAATCTCTATATCTATATCTATCAACCACTACTATGGCTTGTTCTCAGGTCCTCAGAACTGGCTGGCAGCTCAGTTTGCAAAGGGCTTTTTGTCTACACTGAACTTTTCATGGAAAAATAAGGGTAATAAATGTCATAAGGAATAAACCCCTGTATGTAAATAGATCTCATATATGAATATTATTTATCAGTGCTGGGGCTTGAATTCGGGCCCTGGAAACTGGGCTGAAATTGTTGTATTCAATGATAGTGAGCTTCCTCTGCACCACAGTGACACAGAATTGCCCAGGCCCTGAGTTCAAATTCTCGGCCTTCCAGAAAAATGGTGCAAATTCCAAGCCAGGGCCTTAATTTTTTTTGGCCAGGCCTGGAGCTTGAACTCAGCTCGTGGCAACTCTGCCTCAACTTCTTTCATCCTAGGCTGGGGTGCAGCCTCTGGACCCACAGCCCATCCTAAGATCCTATGACCCGAGTTCAAATCTTGGGACTCGCAAAAAAAAAAAAAAAGGAGAAGTGCTGGGAAGGTGGATCAGTAATAGAGTGCTTAGCTTGCATGCACAAGGCTCTGGGTTTGATTCCTCAGCACCACATAAGCAGAATAAAGCTGGAGGTAGTGCTATGGCTCAAGTGGTACAACAATAGTCTTGAGCTGAATAGTTGATGGACAGCACCCAGATTCAGAGTTCTGGGCCCAATACCGAAAAAAAAAAAAAGAAGAACTAAAAGCGGGGGGAAAAAGGAGAAGGATACAACTGAGAAGTTCCAGAAGGCGGTTTTACATAGTTTATTCCTTTGCATTGCAACCATCCTGGGTCTAAATGACAGGGCCCAGAAAGTGTACATGACCTTGTACTGCTGAAATTTGGTGGACTATCATGGAAGCCATAGCCAAAACCGGCAACCTAGGCCCGGGGTGCGAATCTCAGGACTGCCACCTACGAATGGTGGGAGATCCTAAGAAATACATTCCGATATACATCCATACGAATGGAATGTTGTAAACTAACAATTACATTAGTAGTGTATGATTATATTATAAAATTATGCACAATAATTATAGTACACTGACTAATTTTCAATTAATACTTTGTTATGTATTCAACCACCATTCTTAAATAAAGGAAGGAATAATTTATCGATAAGTGGTAGTAATATAGTATATAAAATCAAATAATATACAGATATCCTTGTCTTGTTTTATACATACATGCATATATATATATATATATATTTCTATATATCTATGAAACAATCTATATATCTGTTTCTACATTTGTCATTCCTGCGGCTCAGTGGTAGAGTGCTTGCCTAGTACATACAAAGCCCTGGGTTTGATTCCTCTCTACTGTGTGCACAGAAACATCCAGAAGTCATGCTGTTACTCAAACAGCCAAGCACTAGCTTAGCATAAAAGCTTAGGGACTGTGTCTAGACTCTTACTCAAGACCCAGGAATGGCATAAAAAAAAAGATAGACTGTTCTGACTGCAACTATATAAGGATAACACTGCAAATACCTCATCACAGAGCAAGCTGGGAATCTGAAGCTGATGGTTGGCATCTAACCTCACTTAGCCAGAGTTTAACAGCTGCAATCCAGCACCATGGAACCAGACACTGCTGGCTCACCCTTAGCTGCTCGGGGGATGACATAAGACACTAGTGGGTTGAAAACTCAACCCTGGCAGGAAGTCTGCCAGACTATAAGCTGTGCCTCAAAGTGGTAGAGATGTAGCCTTGAGGAAAAGATCTCAGGACAGTACCTCCAACCTATGAGTGCAATCCCAGAGGCTGATGACCCTATCCACAAAAAAGACCTTTCTAAACCGTTAGATGTGAACTTGTGCGGTTTGTGAAATGTATCTAAAAGAATGGTGATACTGATGAAAGCACCCTAATTCTAATGACAGTTTGTGGAATACAGCTATGTGACGAGTCCTTCCAGGGGTGCTAGGTCGTTCATGGGGTACTGTGTGCTGAGTCCTTCACAGGGTCCTATATACTGAGTCCTTCATGAGTTATATTGGTTCATCTGGTCCTTATAAGAGCTACAGAAGTAAGATAATTGTGCAGAGGCTCATATATGTCCCCAAGGCAAGGCCAAATTTATGTATACACCGAGCTGTAGTGACTTGTCTCCTGCAGACAATTGTTTTGGTTTTGTTTTCTCCATCATGAACCTTGAACTCAGAGCCTAGTTGCTGACTTTCTTCTTGGGCTCATGGCTAACGTTCTACCATGTGGAGCCAAGGACATCCTTGCAGCAAAGTGTCAAGGCTTAGGTGTCTTTAGCTGAGGTCTATCATCCTGCCTGCTCAGGATGCTGAGGATCTTGGTTCAAAACTATCCCAGATCACGGTCCAAAGCCAGCCTGGGCAGGAAATTCCTTGAGATGGTTATTTCCAATAAACTACCAGAAAGCCTAAAGGGGTGCTGTAGCTAAAGTGGTAGAGCATTACACATGAGCTGAAGAGGTCAGAGGCAGCACCCAGGCCCAGACTTCAACTCCTCCAACTTAGAAGAAAAGAAAGAAAGAAACCAGAAGTGGAGCACTGGGAATTTTTCTTAGAGGTAGACTGCTTTGCATGTGTGAAACCCAGGGTTAAATTCTCAGTACCACATCCCTAGGGAAAAAAAAAGCCTGAAATGGCTGTGTGGCTCAATTGGTAGAGTGCTGTCCTTGTACAGGAGAAAAACTCAGAGTGGTTAGGAACTGAGTTCAAGCACCATGACTGGTGTATGCACACACACACACACACACACACACACACACACAACACACACACACGGAGGCACCGTTGCCAATAATGAATCATTTCATTAAGTTCAGCTCCCTAATTGTCTGCCAGAAAGACTCTTGAATTAGTGGTAGCAGTATGTTTCAACACTGAAACATAGGCTTACAAAGACAGGATGAGTGCAGAGAATTTGGCTTGCCACGGGAGATGGCACAAATGAAGACTTTCTGTCAAAACAGAGCACTGGGAGGAGAGATAGCTTGGGGTGTAGAGCACATGGGCAGCACAGATGGCGCTGAGGGGGGTTGAGTGGGCAGAGCCTAGTTTACTGTAGAGCACATGGGCAGCAAAGATGGCACTGGGAGAGAGTAGAGTGGGCAGAGCCCAATTTACTGTAGAGCACATGGGCAGCCAAGAGGGCGCTGGGAGAGAGTAGATTGGGCAGGGCCCAATTGATCTTCCGATCAGTGCCTAACCAGCCTGTGAAGGCTCAGGTTAATGATAGGGGGTGACCTTGACAGTGATTGGTTTCTCTTCCTCCCTTGCCATGCCACCAGCCCTTTTTGGCTTTAAAAAAGCCTGCTCTCTGTTAATAAAACAGTTTTTCTTTTTTTGTTTAATTTAATTTAATTTTTGTGGCGTGAACATACTGTACAGAGGGGTTACAATTAAATGGGCAGGATAATGCGTACATTTCTTATCAAGCATAGCAGCTTCATCTTTGTTTACCCTTCACATCCCTTCCCAGCCTGCCCCCCTAATCCTCCCCACGTCCCCCTCCCACCAACGTTATAAAGCTCATTTTCGACATGACAACTTGTACTTCTCAATGTTGCAACAGGTCCACCTGTATCCTTAAACGACTTGTTTTTCCCCATCTCCTTCACAAGTTATGCTGACATCAAATATAGTGAAAGCAGTGGTTATACTGTGGGGGAGGGACATACAAAGCAACAAAGAGATAATCTTATAAATGCATTAGAAACACATGCATGAAAGAAAAAAAACATTAAAATACATATCTAAGGGTTCATTTTTCTAACATCACATTATCTGAACTTTTCTGCTTGACTCATACATATACTAGATATTGCAAATAAGGGAAACCATGGGAACTATGTTTCTTTGGGCCTGGCTTACTTCACTTAATATAATTTTTTCCAAGTTTATCCATTTCCTAACAAATGGGGAAATGTCATTCTTTCTGATGGAGGACCCCTTCCTTCTTTTGTGGGATGGACGAAGACCCAACATTGGGGTACAAAGAGGCCTTTTTCTCCTGACTTTCAGATCCTGCCCACACACATCCTCCCTAATTGCCCTGCATGAATTGTTTGTTACAGAGTGTACAGGAGTGAGGCTTTTTCTCTGCCTGTTCAAACAATGAGGCAGACTTTCTCCAGCAGCCTGGGGTATGAAGAACCCCTCAGGCTACACTGGGAATATTGAGGGGAGCCAAGGAACATGCACCATCTTGAAAGTACTCTCTGTGCTATGAAATCTTTCTATTCAAAGCAAATTTCCCATCTGGGTGCCTTTCTTCATAGAGAATCTGGATGTTCACCGATACAAATACATGGATAAATTCACAGACACATGGAGTTACTGGCTCTTTTTTTTGTGGCAATTCCTCACGCTTGAACTGTGAGCTTAGACATTTTCCCTGAGCTCCTTTTACTCAAGGAAGCATTTTATTGTGTCTTAAACCATGATTACCCTAGGCTGGGTGCAGCTTTTACACCCACAGATGATTCAGGGATCCTAAGACCCAAGTTCAACTCCCAGCTCTTGCAAAAACAAAAACAAAAAAACAAACAAAACAAAAAACAAAAAAACCCCCATCAAACCAACAAAAATGGAGGAGGAAAAGACCAGGAAGTTTTATACAACAGTTTTACCTTTGTTTCCTTAGTACTGTGACCCTCCTGGGTCTCAATTACTTGGCTTGAAAATTGTACATGACCTTTCATGGTCGAAGGCTGGAGACTGTCAGTGAAGCCTGAGTCCAACCCAGACACCTAGGCCCTGAGTTCGATCCCGGGAGTGCACACGGCTGAAGATCTAGGAAACTTGTTCCTATCTATAGGAATACAAATACAATGTTTGAAATGTACTAATTAAATTACTAATTAGCTAGTCATTCCAGTATATGATTGTAAGCAATAAATATAGGTCATTGATTAATTAATACTTTATTAAGTCTCCTACTGTGATTAATTAATGGAGGTATAATTTTATACCAAATAATTGGTAATAATATAATATATAAAAATAAGATACAGACATCACTCAATAACTGGCCCGTACTGCGACCAGGTGAGGCAGGCCGGACTTGCCGAGTGGTACTAATTGGATGAAGGACCCACTAAGTTCCCCATAGCAGGAGTGAGACAAAACCTGGGTGAGCTTCTACCTGATTTTATAGACCAAGTCCAACAGAGTGTTCACCGCAAGTCGCCAGCAGGGGACCTCTGAGATCAGTTTGTAAAGCTACTGGTTTGGGAAGGGATGAATGCAGACCACCACACAGCCTGCGTGGGATTGAGAGAGTGTTCCCTGAGCACATGGGTGGTGGCCTCCCAGGATGTGGAACACAACAGCCCCAGGCCCAATCACTATCTTTACCTTTACAGGCTCAGACATCTGCAGGCTTTTACCCAGGCTCTGGCAGCCCAGGGCCAAGGAACCCCAAGGCCATCAGGGAGAGGGACTTGTTTTAAATGCAGACAGGAGGTCCCCTTTAAGTGGGACTGTTCAAAACAATCCCCCCTGCCCTCCACCCACTGCCAACCAGCCAGGGGGGTCCAAACCACTCCCTACACCCTGCCACAAGTGCAGGAAGGGATACCATTGGAAAAAGGATTGTTGATCCAAATTTGATTTAGATGGGAAGCCTTTAAACTAGGGGAGGGGCATCCTCCAGCCCCGTTAGCTCAAGGAGGAACCCCCTCTGCTATAAGGCCCAGGCAACCTCATGGCAGGACGACCCAGGCCCATTGGACCATCCCCCTGAGGGAAGGACTCCACCCTAAAATGTGTATTTTCATAGGGGTAAAGCAGTTTCACTGCCTAATTGATGTGAGGGCAGATTGAACCATACTCAGGGAGGAGGAAGTTCCCTAGGACTGGAAGCTTGCACACAGACCCCCGATATTGGGGGTAGGGGGCAAATCCCAGTCCAAAGAGTCGGTCGCCCTTATGAAATGGAATAGCCTAGATGGAGACCAGGGAAATATATGCCCTTTAGTGACAAAAAACCTCACCGCCAATTTACTAGGGCAAGACATGCTAAGACAAATGGATACTGTGGTCACTACAGACCATCGAGCATCCTATGATGATATCCTGGATAGAGTAAAATCACAAAAACTTAAACAGGATCTAGAGGGAGTTAAGAAAAAGAATTTTTTAACTTTCATAAGTACAGAGAAGAACATAAGGGACCCACTTGGGTGCACCCCCAATCCTAAAGGCAATTGTCCCTCAAGTACCTCCCATTTGGTGGAAACCGAGAAGCCCTATTTGGGTGGAGCAATGGCCATTGACCTAACCTAAACTTGTAGCACGCCACCTTTTGGTGGAGGAACAGATAAAACTTGGGCACATACTTCCTTCTGTGAGTCATTGGAACACACCTGTATTTGTTATCCAAAAAGCATCCGGGCTTGGTTTGTGCTCCAAGATCTACATAAGGAAACTGAAAGGATAGAGCTAGTAGGAATTCCCTAAGAGGACTGCCCTGGACTCCCGCTTCAGAATATACCTTGGTTGTAATTGATATTAAAGATAGTTTTTTTTTGATCCCCTTGCATCTGGATGACTGCAAGAAATTTGCCTTCCCCATCCCCTCTCTTAATTTTTTCCCATCCTGATCGGGGGTTTGAATGGACGTTGCTGCCACAGGGAATGGCCAATAGCCTGGCCTTTTGCTAACAATACTTGGCCACACTTTTAGGGCCTGTGCTGGGTTCAGACACCTCCCTTGCCTATGCCTACATGGATGAAACAATTCTGGGGCATCAAGACCTGGGCCGCCTGGAGGGTCTTCTAGCCCAGGTTCTCACCATATTAAAAAAGCGTTTTTTTTTTTTACCATAGCCCTAAATAAAATTCAAATGGTACCTCCTTTAAGGTGTTCGGATCCCACCTTACCTTGACTCAGGCCAGCCCCCTTAAGCCTTTGCTGGATATTCCAGCATCTCTGTCCCTAACCAAACTTCAAAGTCTTTTAGGGGAAATCAATTGGCTGTTTCCATGGGTTCCCATCCCTAAAATAGTCTTGTGCCCTTATTCACCAGACTAAAAGACAGGACACCCCAAGAAGTTATTATAATTACAAGCAGCCATCGGGCAATATTTTTACAGTTCCAAAGAGCCCTGTATGAACTTTCCCTGAAAAGGTATTCTATTCTTAAGCCCATTTCCCTCTCGTTGTTTGCAGGTGTTACATTGATTTCTGCAGTTTTAAGTCAAAGAGGGGGAGCCATTAGAGTGTGTTCACACTCCTCTGGGGGGCACACCTCAGGTGTACTCTCAGGCAGACCAACTTGCCGATGCTATTTTCAAGGGAAGGACCCAATCCCAAAGGCATTATGGCCTTGATCCTCACTCCATTGTTTTTCCATTTCGGATGGCAGATGTTGAGTGTTCACTTGAGCCAATGCTCAACTTGCTCTCTCCCTGGAAGGGTTTCTAGGTCAAATTGACTGCCATTATGGGTCATCTAAATGGACCGTCATGTTATGGTGACTTCCTCTCATAATGCCTTCTCTATTTTCTCCTAAACCTATTCCTGGTGCTTTCCATGTTTTTACTGATGGAGGTAAAACAGGCTCTGTGTATGCAGCCTTTGAGGAGCAACAAAAGACCCCAAGCCAACAAAGATTTCAACCTTGTCAAGGGTCAGCACAATAAAAAGAAATGTTTGCCGTAATTATGATCCTTTGGGGCATTCAAAAACCCCTTGATTTGTATTCTGACAGTTTATATGATTAACTTGCTCCCTCATATTCCCCAGGCACATATTAAGCTGGATGGAAACCCTGTTTTCCCATTTTGGACACCCTTAAGTGCCTTTTAGATGGACGGGGAGCCCTTATTCATATTCAACATTTGAGAGGGCATTCAAAACTTCCTGGGTTTTTATCCATGGGCAATAATTGGACAGACCAGTTAGCTACTGGCCCACAAGCTTTAATGTTACAAGAGGCCACCCATTTACATGATTTAACCCACAATAATTGGAGAGGTTTTCAACATAGATCCTCAGGTTCCTGTAAAGGATCTCAAAAGGATAATACATACCCGTAAAACATGCCAGCCCTTCTTAAAAGTACCCCCGCTACAACCACCAGAGGTATATCCCAGAGGCCTCAAACCCAATGTCCTCTGGCAACCTGATGTGACTCATTTTCCAGCCTTTGGTAAGCTTAAATATATATTTTTTTCTATATATAACTATTCAGGAGCATGTTGGGCTACAGCACATACAGGAGAAAGAACTAAACATTCAGAAGCACATTTTCTTCAATGCTTTGCCACCTTGGGTCTAGTAACACAAGTTAAAACTATAATGGACATTGTTTTGTTAGTAAAGCAATGTCATAGTTGTTTGAGAGATGACATATTACTCATACAGGAAATCCCTATAATCTCCAAGGCCAAGCAATTATAGAAATAAGTGGGAGTTAACCCCCATATATAGTTACAGAAAGCTTTTTTTACCATTAACATTTTAAATTTTTCAAAAGGGGCAATTGAATCCAGATTTCAGAAACACTGGGGACAACTAAATCCTAAGCCCCAAGTGAAAGTCAGGTGGAAGGACTCCCTGACACAACAATGGAGCAGACCTGACCCCCTAGTTACCATTGGCAGGGGATTCAGATATGTTTTTTCCATAGGGGAGACAGCCCTCATTTGGATCCCAGCCAGGAACTTTAAGTTTTACCCATTTCTTCTATACAGGAAGAAGCCCAAGGATAAACTAACCAACAAGGAAAGTAAAATGGCTATGCTGGTCAAGGCTTGTGTTTAAAAGAGAGAAAGCTAAAAAGATAATTACTGACCATCCCCAAGGGCAATCAGCCCTTGAGAAGCTCTTGCGTTCTTTAACAATTGCAGATGGTGATACTCCAGCTGTTGGCTGTCCTGACCCTCCTAGTCCTGGCAATGGCCCTACGGAATCCACATCAACCTCAATGTTTGACCTGGGCAGTGATCAAATGGAGAAATCATCAACAGCACCAAAAGAGATGCTGTCCCTTCGACCTGGAGGGAGGCCTGAGCTGCATTTTGACATCTTTGACCTGGCTAGAGGATCCTGGGATGTTGGAGATTGAGACCCCCCTTTACCAAGGGGGCCCACGAGGATGCACTGTGCCTCATGTGTGGTACCCCCAATATCCAGGCTGCTCCCATGCTTTAAAGAGGTCAACCTTATAAGATAGTGACTTTATATATGTCCCAGAAGTAATCGAACTGCTTCGGACATTTCTAACTGTGGTGGGGCTGACGTTTATTAACTTTACTGAGGAGGGAAAAAGGATAACTAACTGGGAAATGAGCAGGATGTGGGGGTTGTGGTTATATCGAAAAGGGTGGAGCCCAAGAGATCCAACGCATGGCTCTCCGTGTCTATTATGATAAGCTCAGTGCTGAAGATTACTCCATATTTTAGGTGAACCATGGAAAGAGGAGGTGCCAATTGTGCAAACCTCATAAGAGGTGCCCTGACCTGAACCTCAGCAAAGAGGTGGGTTTGCCATTATAAAATGGGGAATCTGTAGGGCACATGGACAGCAAAGGTGGCGCTGAGAGGCAGTTGAGTTGGCAGAGTCGGAGTTGTTTATGTTAAAATCTGACTGTGTACCACAACCAGGAACAGTGACGTCTGTAGTTATATAGCACGAAAGACAGCAGAGAAAGTATAGAAAGCTTAAGTGCATGATAGGATGACCTCTACAGTGATTGGTTGGTTCCTTTTCTTCCCCTTCCATGCCACGTGGTTTTTTGCTTTAAAAATTGCTTGCTGCATGGTGATAAACGAATTCCTGCTTGACTTGACTCCCTGCTGCATCTGACTGTCTCCGGGGCTACGGGAGGTTGGCGAATGGGCCAGCAGCACACTTACCTTTCCACGGACCCCATTCATCTTCCGCAGGACAGATGAAGATCAAACAGGTAGGAGGAGAATAAAGAAGGAAGCAACAATGCTCAATAGGAAATGTACTCATTACTTTGTTAATTTAACTGTAACCCCTCTGTACAACATTTTTACAATAGAAAACATACATAAATAATGTAGTGCTCAAAGAAGCACTTTGGGGGTAAGGGAAGGATATCTGAATAACTGTACAAAATTCTACATTGCTTTTTTTTTAATGTTCATTATGGAACTGAATAAACATAAATGCTTCCATTAAAAATTTTAAGTCATTGTCTTGGAATTGGAGCCAGTATTTCTTCCATTGAAGGAATTTGAGCTCATTTCCGGGTAACTCTTTTACTCCATTGGTGAAGGGGAAGCTCACTGTCCTTGAGGAAAAGAAATTCAAGCTAGAGTTCCCAGGGCCTGCATTGAGGCCCTGCAATGTAAAAACTATTTCTATACATGTGTAATATATAATATATATGTACATATGCATGAATATTATATATTGATTATTATAATTATTGATTTTGTATTTATTTTATTTTATTCATTTTATAGTTTATTGTATTTAATATTATTATACACATAATATTTATTATGTTTTGTACATCTAGTATAAAATTATACACAATAAATCAGATCATTGACTTGTTATTCATTAATACTATATTAAATGTTGAAACATGATACATAATTAAATGGAGGCATTAGTCACATTCATCACATGTTTAGAGTCTCTCCCAAGTATGAGCTTTGTCTTAGTTATCTTTTGACAACTTACTATAGGGATTCCTTTAGATGATTTATAATCAGAAGCCTTTTCTTGAGGATAGGCAAGTTGAGGGATAAAATTTTAAGGGTGGGGCTGGGAATGTGGCTTAGTGGTATAGAGCTTGCTCAGCATGCATGAATGCCAGGGTTTGAATCCTCAGTGCCACATATTCAGAAAAACCCAGAAGCTGTGAAGTGGCTCAAGTGATAGAGTGCTAGCCTTGAGAAAAAGAAGCTCAGAGACAGTACCCAGGCCCTTAGATCAAGCCCCAGGACTGGTAAAAACAATAGGCCAGTTGCTGGTGGGGAATTCTTGGAACCCTAGCTTCTCAGGAGACTGAGATCTGAGGACCACAGTTCCAAGACAGCCTACACAAGGAAAGCCTGTTAGACTCTTATCTCCAATGAATCACCAAAAGACCTCACATGGCCCTGTGGCTCAAGTGGTAGAGTGTTCGCCTTGAGCTGAAGGGTGCAGGGAGAGCACCCAGGCTTCAGTATGAGAAAAACAACTGGAAAAAGAGTGAGGGATAATCAAAGTACTTTTCCAATTTGCTAATTATGAGAACATTTTCTGGAAAATGAACATTGATATACATCAGAGTTGGAGTCAGGGCTCAAGTTTCAAGTATAGCAGATCCATATGACCAGCCTCTCAGACTCTAACATTATAACCTTGTGTCCTACAGAGTTCTGAAAGGTCCAATGTTGAAAGGCATAATATGCTCCCCAAGCCCTT
The DNA here is from genome assembly GCF_019054845.1 of Dipodomys spectabilis. Lineage (NCBI taxonomy): Eukaryota > Metazoa > Chordata > Mammalia > Rodentia > Heteromyidae > Dipodomys > Dipodomys spectabilis. Next base: position 535,835 of record NW_024870986.1, read on the forward strand.
TGTGATAAGCACTTGACTTATATTGTCAATGTCATTACAGTTCTGAACCTAACACAGCACCAGTAGCTCAGGCCCATAACTCTAGCTCAGGAGACTGAGGTCTCAGGATCACAGGGTGAAGCCAGCCAGGGCAGGAAAGTCTACGACATTCTGACTTCCACTTCTGAAAGGTCAGAAGTTCAAGAGCTTCCTGTGTGTTTCCCTTGGTGATGAGAGGTTACTTGCACTCTAAATGTTCTTAGAGTTCTCAAGCTATAGAAACAGGAAAGAAACATTGTTGACCCATCCTGGGTTCAAATGAAGTTCTCAGGATCCAAGCCTTAGCCCTGTTAGCAGGAAGAACTCCAGTGTAACACTGAATTTGAAGGACAGAAAACAGTTTCAAAAGCCTGGCTAGGTGAAGAGACCTAGGCCTGCAGGATTAGGAGGCAGAATGTACACACTCAACAGGGAAGTGAGCTGCAAAACCACTTTATTCATTCCAGGCATAGCCTGCAAAGAGGAAACCTCAAACATTTGTTAGAGTTACACCAGGGGCAGGCTTTTCTCAGCCTCTTCAAACAATGACTAATTAACCTTTTTCCTCAGGTGAAGGGAGCCTCAGTGTATCTTTACGTTAATAATAGAGAGCCAGTTTCATGGAGGAGAGGGGAGGAACAGAGTAGAAAAACCCTACTCTCTGATCTTAGGAAGTAGGTTTTTGACTCTCTGTCAGATTTGAAGGCCCTTCTTCTACCTCTTCCAGTCCATTCTCCTTCCTTCATTCTCCACATCATTAATGCAAATCCCCACTCCAAGGAGAGGCAGGGCCCTTTCTCTACTATCTCCAAGCACCTGAGTTAGAACCTGGCTCTGCCCTCTTGGCTCTTCTGCTGCCTGAGAAGTGGGATAGGGACAGTCTTCCTGCTCTGTGGTGTGTGATGGCGATGCTGGTGGCCTAGAGCACTGCAGAAGGTCTCAAGACTGGGAATTGTTTCCTTCTTTCCTCCTGATGTCTAAGACCAGATCGCCTATCTATCTATCTATCTATCTATCTATCTATCTATCTATCTATCTATCTATCTATCTATCTATCTATCTATCTATCTATCTATCTATCTATCTATCTATCTATCTATCTATCTATCTATCTATCTATCTATCTATCTATCTATCTATCTATCTATCTATCTATCTTTCTATCTATCTATCTATCTATCTATCTATCTATCTATCTATCTATCTATCTATCTATCTATCTATCTATCATCTACCTACCTACCTACCTACCTAGTGAGCTAGCTATCTAATACTAAATTAATTCTTACTTTTATAACATTCCATTTGTACGGATGTAACATCGGGATGCATTTCTTAGACCATGCCGCCATTCATTAGTGACAGTCCCAGGATTCGACCTCCAGGTCTAAGTTGCCGGTTTCGGCTATGGCTTCCCTAATAGCCCACCAAACATCAGCAATGCAAGGTCATGTGTACTTTCTGGGCCTTGTCATTTAGACCCAGGATGGTCACAGTTCAAAGGGAAAAAAAAGTAAAACCACCTTCTTGAACTTCTCAATTTTATCCTTTTCCTTATTATTTTTGCCAGCCTTGAGATTTGATCTCGGGTCCTAGGAAACCAGGGTTGGCTGTGGCAGAGGTGCCAAGACCTAAGTTCAAGCCCTGTGCTTGGCAAATAAGTAAGTAAGTAAATAAATAAATAATAAGGCTCTGGTGTGCAATTTGCATCATTGTTCTGGCAGGCCTGGGATTGAACTCAGGGTCTGGGTAACTCTGTAGCATTGTGGGTGAAGGGGAAGCTCACTGACCTTAAAGACAAGAAATTCAGACCAGTTCCCAGAGTCGGAATTAAAGCCTCAGCATAATATTCATATATGAGATCTATTTACATACATGGGTTTAATGCGTATAAGGTTTATTACCCTTATTTATTTAGTATTATACATATAACACTTCATTTATTACATCATTTCATCTAGATTATATTTGCATATGGATTATACATCGTACTGAGACCCAGGACTTTCACAGAAAAGATAAAAATTTGTCAAATTGGCTTCTTACTTCATGAATAAATTTTGGGCCTTGCTGGGATTTTAACTCACAGCCTAGAATGCCCAATTCATAAATGGGGTCTCAGTCTTAGCACACCAGCCTCTAGCAAACTGAGCTGTGAGGAAATTCTGAGGAGCCTAGATCAAGCCAGAGTAGTGCCCAATATACACATTGATAGATATGTATGTGAGTGTGTGTGTGTGTGTGTGTATATATATATATATATATATATAATATAGAGAAAAAGAGGGAATGTGAGGATATTCAATTATGTATACTATCACCAATAATTAGTTATTACATTATGCCACTATTTAATGAAGTATCATGGTAGAATACTTATAAAAGCATTAATTAAAAATTAGTCAATATCCTTCCATTTCGGGAATCATACTATGGTGCCAGAATGGAAGACATAAATCCAATAATATTTGTGTGGCATTCTAAAATAGAATCCTTCATTAACTGCAAATTTAATTATTTCTTTTATAGCATTCCATTCGCATTCACAAAAATAGGAATGAGTTTGTCAGGATCTCCCTTCATTTGTGGGTAGCAGTCCTAGAATTTGAACTCCAGGACTGGGTAGTTTACTTCGAATGCAAACCATTGGAATGACACCTTGAAGATTTCAGACTGTCACGATTTAAAAAAGAACAACAGGAAGAAAAGAAACCCAGATGTCAGCGGCTCCTGCCTGTAATCCTAGCTCCTCAGGAGGCTGAGATGTAGCAAATGCCAATTTGAATTCAGCCAGGGCAGGAAAGTCGGCAACACTCTTATTTCTAAGAGATCACAGGAAAAAAATAACACCATGAGTGGGGCTGTAGCTCAAGTTGCATAGTGCTTCCCCTGAGCAAAAGTAGCTAAGGGACAAGGCCTAGGCTCATAGTTAAACCCCATACCTGCACCCCCCCCCAAAAAAAGGGAGCAGTAACTCCATGTCTCTGTGTATGCATGGATGATGTATGGATGATGGGCATTCAGCAGGTTGCCCATGCCCAGCAGCCCCTGGGCCGGCTGGGACAAGCCCTCAGAGAGTACTAAGTATGAGCCGGCAGCTTGAACAAAGCATCCCTCTGCCATTTAATAACTGAAGCCCCGAAGGCTTTGCCTAGGCTGGTGTGTGCAATGGATGCATTATGTTCTAGCTGAGGTGTCCCATTGGGACACCTAGCAGCCAGCCACTGCCTCCAGGAGTGGTCGAAGTTTCTGGATCTATATTCTCTATACCTCTGTAGGATGTGAGCCTAGGCCTCTGTGGCCTGGTGGCTCTTACTCATTCATCATTCCTCATTACCGAGTCATTGACTGGTCCCAAATCTTGGCAAACGTTATGAAATAGTCAGCGATTTCTATGCCAAAGGGTAAGCCAATAAATCCTACCCTCATAACTCCTATTACAAGTCAGCCTTGGGCTTCAAATATGGCTTAGCGGTAGAGTGCTTAACTAATAGGCACGAAGCCCTGGTTTCAATTCCTCAGTACCACACAAACAGAAAAAGCCAAACGTGGCACTGTGACTAGCCTTGAGCAAAAGAATCTAAGGAACATGCCCATAGCTTGAGTTCATGCCCCAACACTGGCAAAAAAATAAAAGGGAGCATGGTGAGACATATTCTTCTGGGACTCAGGAGGGCCGAGGTTAGAGGAAAGAGGTAGAGGGCAGGTGCTTGTGGCTCACCCCAGTAATCTAAGCTACTCAGGAGGCTGAGTTCTGAGGATCACAATTACAAGCAGGACAGTCTATATGAAACAATTTTGTCTAATTAAACACCCAAACAGCCAGAAGTAGAGTTGGGATTCAAGGAGTAGAGTGCTAGCTTTGAGCACAAAAGCTCAGGGATAGTGTCCAGGCCATGAATTTAAACCCCAAGACTGGCACAGACACACAGACACACACACAGACACACACACAGACACACACACACACACACACACACACACACACACACACACACACACACACACACACCAAGATAGAGCATTTGCCAGTTAGCCTGCACAATTTCCATATCTTGAGGGAAAAAGGAAGGGAAGACTTGCTCCAGCAGGTGATATAACCAGTGCCAAAATTCCACAGAAGTTCTAAGGCGTGAAACAGGATAGAGAGCCTCATGCAGAAGGTACAACATGGGCAAAGGTCCTGAGGTATGGTGTAGAGCAGGTGGTGTGGGTGGAATGGAGGTTCTGTGGCTTCAGACAAATCTGGCAGGACATGCGAGTCTGGGTCAAGGTTTGTACTTGAGTCACTGGGAGGGAAGAGGATGGGGTCCCAGAATGAGGCCCAGGGGGAAGATTAGCTTGACTTTTCACCATGGACCTCAGCCATTTCTTGTGGCTGGAAGCCTATTTTTCACAGCTCCTGACACTCAGGCATCCTTTGCATTGAGGAGTCAGGGCAAATGCAGGGAAGAACTCTTGCTTAAGAAAAGCTTTTAGCCCAATGTTAACAGTGGTTCAACTCCTGTAAATCCTAGCTACTCAGGAGACTGGGTTCAGAGATCGTGGGGCAAAGTCAGCTCAGAGGAGGAAATTTAGTGAGACTCTTCTTGCCAGTGAAATACCCAAAGCCAGAAATTGTGCTATGGCTCAAGTGGTAAAGTGCCAACCTCAAGGAAAAAGTTAGGAGACCCGAGCCCAGTCCTGAGTTCAAGGCCAGTTCTGGCAAAAAAAAAAAAAATAAAGAAAAGCTTTCAGGAGCTCCTAGTCGACTGTTGTGAAAGGCCAGATCAGCCAGGCACTGGTGGCTCATGCCTGTCCTCCTAGCTCCTCAGGAGCCTGAGATGTGAGGGTCCCGGTTCAAAGCCAGCCCAGGCAGGAAAGTCTGGGGACTCTGAAACTCCAGAAACCTGGAAGTGGCCCTCTGGCTCAAGTGGTAAGCTGAAGCTAGGTGACAGCAACCCATGACCAACACCTGGCCTGCTTGGATCTCACTTAGTGGTTCTAAGCAGAGTATTTTCCAGTGGGCCCCTGAGTTTCTCCCAATGTCTAGGTATCCTACAAGTCTTGAGAGCAGCCCATTTGGAGGCTTTTGCCTACAGATTGAGCCACATTATCAGGGAAGTGTCCAGCCTTGGGGCATGGAGGTCATTGACTGGCTCATCAGAATGAAATCTGTCATGGGTGCAGTGTGGGTCTGAGCAGTAAATCAATGTCTCAGACCACGGTTCTGGGCCAGGAGCGGCAGAAGGTGACATGGCAGGTAAAGCCTACTCATGTAGATATCAGAAGAGTGCAAATCTGTCAGGCACACGTCCGGTGGGTGTTGAGTTGGGCTCATGAAAGAGTTGTGGGTTCAGGAATCCAGAGCCGGCTGGCTGGTGCTTGTAGCATTCACTATCCCTGGAGTTCCAGGGCTCACCAGTGCTTGAGGTCCAATGAAGGTCTTCAGTCGTGGGCCGACTATAAAAGAGCATCCATAGTGACATTTCCCTTGGTCCTGTGGCCCTGTGCATGGATGTAGGGGCAGGTCCCATGGAACTTACTGCCATGGCCCAGACACAGTCAGGGGCTGCTGGGAGCTTATGTGTACTGTAGTTCAAGTGGTAGAGCACAAATCTTGTGCAAACAAGCTAAAGGATACCACATAGGCTCTGAGTTCAAGCCTCGGTAGACGCATGAACACACACATACACACACACTCACGCAAATACACACACACACACACACACACACACACACACACACACACTCATGCACAAAAAAGCACACACAACAACATCCTTAGGAGGTCCCAATGGTTCATACCAGCAATCCTACCTACTTACGATGTTGAGCTCTAAGGATGGCGGCTTGAAGCCAGCCCAGGCAGGAAAGCATGTGAGACTCTTCTCTCCAGTAAACTACTAAAAAAGATGAAAGGTGAGCTGTGGTTCAAGTGACACAGTTTAAGCTTTGAACAAAGGAAGTTCAGGGAAAGTGCTTAGGCCCTGAGTTCCAGCTCTAAGATTTTTTTTTACAGACACACTTTGCCTCCACCTCACCCCCAATCAGGCCATAAATCCAGATTTCGGTCACCCCTTGATCTTACTTCCACTCCTGCCACTTTTATAGCACTGCCACAAGTGGCCGGTGTGTGGCCAGCACTGGATTCAGAGAACTTTTAACAAGAGGGGCATAGCCAGGTCAAGGCTAATGCCCCAGAACATTGAGGTATTGGCCATACCAGTTTCTCATGCCCCAGTTCCCTGTACGTAGAATCTAAAATCTGTGCCTCTGTATTCTGGTCATCCAGAATATTCTAGAACGACCTGAGAGACCAAGCTGGGGCAGGAAGATAGACTTTCCTGCAACAAGTTACGTTGACATTTCCTAGACACCAACGGATACTTCTAAGCCACTTTGGCCTCACCTCCCATGTATCCCCGGACCTTCCTTGCATGGGCAGCCTTCAGTCAGATATCAAGCTCAAGTTGGCCAGAGCCACCAGAAACCCCCTTTTCTCCACTTCACTGCCAGCCTAAAGAGAGGGACATGCAGCCAGAGGCCCAGCTGAGAAAAAGAACAGGACATCGAATGACTAAGGACCCACAGAGGCAGGGGAGACCCTATGCCAGCCGGCCCTGCTGGCCCAGAATCCCCTGGCGGTGCCCAAAGATTTGGACAGGCCAGACTTGGGTCTCAAAGTAACGCTGAAATGCAGGCCTCTGGCAATTTAGGACTCATTGTTGACCTTGATAGGGTGCTAAAGCACAAGGTCGGCATGGAGGAGGGGCACCATCTGAGGCAGAAAGAGTCAAACAGGCACCCAGGAAGTGGACAGAGAAAGAAGAGGGAAAAATACACACACACACACACACACACACACACACACACACACACACACACACACACACACACAAGTAGCCCAAGGCCTCAGAAGTCCCTGAGCAATCTGAACATCCCACCCCAAAGAAGATGGTACTACTATCCTCAGACCAACTGAAGACAAAACTCATGGCCTCTCACACATCTGGAATGGCTCATAACACAGCCTGGAATTTCCTAAATGTACACACGACTATGCAGAAATCTCAGCTACCTTATTTTTGGTCTGTCATGGGGTTTGAACTCTGGGCCTGTGCACAATCCCTCAGCTGTAGGTGGGCCCTCTACCACTGGAGCCACAGTGCCATTTCTGGCTTTCTGGTAGTTCACTGGAGATAAAGTCTCACAGATTTTCCTTTCCAAGCTGGCTTTGAACCACGATCATCAATCAGATCTCAGCCTCCTGAGTATCTAGGATGACACAGTGTGAGCCACCAACGGCGCCTGGCTTCAGCCACCTTCTTAGACCCAGGGGAAACCCATCTGGTCATGCCACAAACCACATGCAACCCTTCAGTTCACACTTTTACACCAGCATCCAAAACCATTCTTCCATGGATGGAGAGCATATAATTGACCCTAATATCCCACCCCTGCTCCCATTCACCCACTCCCTGCCTGCCACAGGCCATGACCTATAGAGTTCTTGGTAAGGCACCATCCATCCTACTGTGGTTTCACACTGGGGCAAACCTGGGGAGTTCTTAGAAATGTCTGTACAGTGAGGCCAGCACCTGGTCTCCCAACCACAGCAACCTCACTACTTCAACATCTCTTGCAAGCAAGGAAGGGGTGTCTTTCTTTCTTCCTTCCTTTCTTTGAATTTTGGTTGCAGGGTTTGAACTCAGGGCTTCGGTACTGTCCCTGAATTCTAATTTTCCTTAAGGCCAGTGCTCGACCACTTGAGCCACAGTACCACTGCCAGTTGCAGATTGGAGATGAGGCTCTCATGGGACTCTCTTGCCTGGTCTGGGAAATGAGATCCTCTGGATCTCAACCTCCCGAGTGGCCAGGATAACAGGTGTGAGATGACAAGTGTGAGCCACCTGCACACAGCTTAAGGTGTCTTGTCCTTCAGAATTTCCAGCTTGTCCTCCTCTAGATGTTACCACCTAGACACCCCTCTACCTCCCTCGGGGACAGCAAAGGGAAGCTCAGAATCTGGGTGGGGCCATGGGCATTAAAGGGCCCCTCCACATCACTAGCCCTGTCTAAGCTACCATTTGCCTCCTATGGATGGCCTGGTCGTCCAGGACAGATCAGACCCACTAGGAGTTCTGGTGCCTTCCCTGTATCCCCCTGCCCCAATCAACCAGTACCTGAGAATTTCTGGGGCCAGCTGTTCCATGTCCCAGTGGAAGATGTTGGGAGGGTTGCTGATAATGTGTCCAGGGTTTCCAGGGCAGAAGGAGTGTCTAGCTCACTTCTGTCAAAGAAGGAAACACAAAGCATGCATGATCTATTAAGAGCTACAGGGCATAGCCATCCACCGGTCACCAAGGACCCTTGGAGAGCTATTTTATGTTGACAGCCCTTGGGCTTGGCCTTGGGGCCTGGGTGGTATCCCCGAGTTTCTTTGGCTCCAGGTGAGCACTTCCACCTGAGCCACGGTGCCACTTCTGACATTTTCTGTGTATGCAGGACCTAGGAATCGAACCCGGGGTTTCCTGCATGCTAGGCAAGCCCTCTACCTCTAAGACACAATCCCAGCCCTGCATAGCTGTTCTTCTGTGACCCATCGGGCCTGTCTCCAGACAGTCTTGCACATCTCTACCATGTTTCCCACCAACAGTCCTGGCTGGAAATGAACACGCTCTGCTATGTTCTCCATCATCTGCTGCAACTTTGCTCTCTGTGCTTCCTGTCAGCTCCTCCTTGTTAAGCAAGACCCCCTTTTCAAGTGATGCCTCTAAGAAGCCCGTTCTGATCACCTTGGCAGAGCTGGAACCTCTCTGCTCTGCAGGCTTCTGGCCTTATCACACCCTGTCTTCCATCCAGTGTGGGTTGAGAATGCACAAAGGGGAAGGGCTCCACCACCGGATTTCTGAAGGCACTGATACACCACCCAGGGACAGGTGTTGTACCACACTCCGAGATAGGGCCCTCGAAGCTTAGGCAGTCTGTGGGCAAGAAGATGGGGCCGTTTCTTTGTGTGGGGTTGAACTCAGGATCTGGGAGCTGTCTCTGAATTTTCGTGCTCAAGGTTGGAGCTCTACCACTTGAGCCACAGCTCCACTTCAGGCTTTTTGGTGGTTCCATGGAAAGTAGAGTCTCACAGGCTTTCTAGCTTATGGTTGGCTTCAAACTGTGAACCTCAGATCTCAGCCTCCCAAGTAGCTAGGATGACAGTGTGAGCCTTAGCCCCGGTTGACGGGCACCAAAGGCTATTATTTTATTGCTCCCCTTTCAACTAGCAAGCCCAAGTTAAAGTAATCAGTTTCAGGGGATCAAGATCCTCTCCTAGGTCAGTTAATCCAAGGAGATAAAGTGTCTTTGGAAAAGGCTAGTCTGAGTAGGCCTAGTGGTGTGTGTGGGTGTGTGGGTGTGGGTGTGTGGGAGTCTGTCGGGGATACCTACCCCCATCTCTCCGGTACCACATCTTTCCAGCAGGGAGTGCATCCAGAATAGTCACCCCAAGGAAGACGAATGGGGGAGGGTACCTAAGGTCACATCCAGGGGGATGATCTGAATTATGTCCTGCAACCGAACCTGGACAGATAAAGGAGAGAAAGAGAAGTTTTGGGGAACATCAAGGGAAGCCCCTTATCTTTGGCTACAGGTACCAGCGTGAAGACTGAATCCATCTGTCTTGGTTGTCAGATAAAATGTATACACAGTTCACTTATTTTATTATTATTTGTGAGTCCTAGGGCTTATATTCAGGTTATCTCTGAGCTTCTTTTGTTCAAGGCTGAGGATCTACCACTTGAGCCACAACACCAAATCTGGCTTTTCTGTGTGTGGGTTTTGAGGGGGGGGTTGTTCTTGGGAGATAAGAATCTCACGGACTCTCCTGGCCGGGCTGGCTCTTAGTCACGACCTTCAGACCTCAGCTTCCCAAATAGCCAGGATGATGGGCCGGAGCCACCAGCTCCTGACCGCCACCATCCATTTATAATCCCTTAAGCCCAGGGCTGAGTCACCCACACTGCACCCCATTGTTGGGAGTGGGAAGCAGACATGAGTGGGTTTGATACTTTAACAGCCTTCCTATCTTTCAGCATTGTTCTGGGTCAGTCTGATGGTGGCTTCCTCCTTATCCACAGCAATGACTGGGCTCTGTCACAAGAACAAACGTACCCCGGGAGGTTTCAGGTCTAGGTTTTTTTTTCTGCACTCTGCCCCCCTAACCAAAATGACACACCCTAACAAAGGATAGTAGACACTGAGTGTTTTCATTGTCTTATAACCAGGGTCTGACCAGATAGGTGAGGGTGAGGGTCAGAGGCCCAGGATAGTGCTAAGCAGGGGGACAATGCCTCCTCATCCAATTTCCTTCAATGGTCTAGCAGAGGGATTTGGGGAAGGACTGATGGGATGGACAATGCATAACCATCATGGTCCAGACAGTGCACAGAGGGGCTTACCTCATGAAGCTGGTTCAACAGGGTGACCGACACAGCTCCTGACCCACAGCCCACAACCAGAATGAGAGGACCACCTTGGGTTCCAGTCAGATAGGGATGCTGGGCCACCTCCTCCAACACCCATTCAACCAGTTCCTGTGTGAGAGAGAGACAGAGAGATAAATAAGGACAAAATTACACTTATGCCGGGTGCCGGTGGCTCAGGCCTATAATCCTAATTACACAGGAGGCTGAGATATGAAGATCATGGTTCAGAGCTGGCCCAGGCAGGAATGTCTGTGAGAATCTTATCCTCAAAGAACCACCAGAAAACCGGAAGTGATTCTGTGGCTCATGTGGTAGAGCACTAGCCTTGATCTGAGGAGCTTGGGTACAGTGCCCTGGCCCAGAGTTCAAGCCCCACGACTGACAAGCAGTGGACTTCCCACCATAAGAAGTGGACTGCATAGCACCCACTGTCCTAGGGAGCATGGCAGAGAAGTCAGGCCAAGCTTCCTGTGCACTGGGGGTCATGAGTAGATCACCTGGCTTCTCCATGCCTCATTTTCCCCAGCTGCAAAACTGAATAGAGTGAAGGATTCCCTTCATCATGGAGATTGGGTAATGATGAAAGAGAACCATGTTCTGTTTCATTACCCCACACCTATTGCATGATTAAGAGCAGACCCCATTTGCCACATTACCTCCTGCTGAGTCTCCTTGAGAGATCATGCCAGGCAAAGCATAAGCTTCATGGAAGCATGCCTGCAGAAGGGGGTGCTGGTTCAAGGCTTCCTATACACTTGGCTGCACCTTTATTGCCTCTACCTTTATTCTTACTATATTCGTCTTGGCTGTACATTTGCTGCCTTTATTCTTGTTTTGGCTATTTTTCTATTGATCCGTAAACAGAGCATGTTGTTTCTTTCCAGTCCAATAGAGACGGCTTCTCTATATAATAAAGACTAGGACCAAAGATTAGATGTGGACAATTCCCTAATCAACATATCATCTGATGGGAAGCTGCCTCCAGAAACTCCTGCAACTTCAAAAGCAGTTTTACGGCTCCCTCATAGTAAATATAGAAATATAAAATTTCCAGATATGTTACAATAGGCAGAATTAATGAATTAAACTAAACCAGAAGGAGTTATCCCAAAAGCACAGAGAGTTATAGAAAAAGGGACCTCTGATAATAAAAGGAAAAGAAAGATTCCCACAACAGTTATGACTGAGTTTGGTCCAGCTTACATTATAGGGAATAGATGGCGGTTTCCCACCTCTTTCATTTGGAAATATGATGGCTGACTTATTAACTAGAGAAACCATCATGCTTTATTTGTAATTAATCACCTTAATACTAATGAACAAAAACTTACACTTATGCAAAAACATTGGAGCGAAATTGGATTTAAAGTTCAGCCAAAAGTTAAAAGGAAAGATTTGCTCACAGGCACCTGGAAAGGGCCTGATGTATTAATCACCTCGGGAAGAGGGTATACATGTGTGTTTCCACAGGATGCCGAGTCACCCATCTGGAATCTCAACCGACTCGTGTGCCTCTACAAAGATAAGAGAAACCCAGCAAAAAAAAAAAACAAAAAAAAACAAAAAAACAAAAACAAAAACAGAAGATGCAAATGAAGAAAACGATGCAGAAGCTCAAAAGTCTTCACCTTTCTCCTCAACAGGCAAAGACAACAAAAAAAGCTCAACCACCAACCTGGTAACAAATTAAGAAGATCACCCATTCTGCGGAGGAGATTGTGGTTTCTACGGTAAAGACTATCACAGTTGAAAATATGTTTCTTCCTATGCTTGCCATTATTGCTATGCAGTCAGTGTCTGTTTCAGGAGAACAATACAGGGCATATGTTCCTAATCCTCCTCTTCTATATCCCGTGCGATGGGAGGGATGAAGATTTAAGTAATGACAAATAATAGTGACCTGCTAGGGGTTTTGGAGGACTATTCTAATTCTCATATGACTTCTCAAACAATTAATTATGAAGGAATGACAGATACCACTCCAATTTGTATAACGCTATCAGGAGAAAATCTCCCTGGGTGTTTGCCTATAAACTATAGAACTTTTTTGACTGATGCCCTTGATCAATCCAATGATAAAAAGTTCAAAAAAAGATTGATGTGGGAAATTGGCATGATGACATTAGACTTTCATACTTATAATGAATCCTTTTTCATTCCCAAGAGTAATATACATTTAGGTAACTGCCTACGAAAATATCATGACAAGGATCAGTTTGGGGATGCATTAATTACCTCACCAAAATGGTGGGAATGTGGATTTCAAAAGGCCTCTTTTTTATAACCCTATTGGGCACCAGATAGTATTTTTGATTTTTCCATTGCTAACCCCGATTATGATTATGCCTGCTACTTAAAACATAATTCATCAAAGTTGAATGGCTATGCTCCTGATACGCACGGGGAACCCCTGAAAAGATGGCTCACTCCCGGGTGGGTGGCTTCCATTTTGGTTAGTCACTGTCCCTTTCACAATAAAACGGGCATTCAGCTGGATTTGTTCAGAATTTTTGCAGCAAAAACCATGATTTTACTGAAAAAGCCCAAGGAAACTAAGAGTACTGCAATTGGGGTAAGAGCATGTGTGGGTTATCCTATGGGAATTTTAGCTGGAAAACTAGATAATTTAATCATTATTAATCAAGGAAAATCTTATTATATTAGCTGTAAAGATTTTATTTTTACTAATTGTTTTACTTCTTCTCTGGGTAAAACATATTCTGTAATTTTTATTTTAAAAAGACCTTCGTATGTAATGTTACGTGTAGATCTATAAAATGACCCTTGGTTTAAAAATTCTGCTTTACAAATGTTGAAATCTCTGGATATTATGTTGCAGCCAGAACGCTTTGTTGCGGCCTTGATTTTAGGAATAAGTGCTTTAATAACAATAATTAGCTCTTTAGTGATTTCTACAGCAGCCTTAATAAATGAAGTAAACACTGCTCGTTTTGTTACTGATTTAAGCAAAAATATTTCATTAGCCCTAGTAAAACAATAAATTATAGATAAAAAGTTAGAAATGAAAATAAATGCTCTGGAGGAAGTGGTTCTGTCTATAGGTCAGGAAGTCCAAAATTTAAAAACACAACTCTTAGGTAAATGTCAGGCTAGTTTTAAATATATCTGTGTTACTGCTCTAAAATATAAATTTTCTTTTAATTGGAATGCCACCAAAAATCATTTGTTAGGAGTTTGGATAGATAAAGATATCTCTAATGTTATGGAGGTTTTACAGGACAAAATTACAGCAGTTAGTAAAGCTCATTCAGATGTAAAAAATTTACAATCTTTGGCAGCGTTATTTAAGCATAACGTGGAGGCCCTCAATCCTCTGGATTGGATTCATGTAATAATTATAATTGCCATTGTCAGATCAACTCACCCAATTCTTATTCTTATATTTCCAGTCATTTTCCGGATGATCTTTAGATTTGTCTCTTCTGTGAACCAAGACATTCATGATCTTCAATAAAAAAATAAAAAAGGAAGAATTTCCATGACACCTCCTGCTGAATCTGCATGAGAGATCATGCCAGACAAAGCATAAGCTTCATGGAAGCATGCCTGCAGGAAGGGGGTGTTGGTTCAAGGCTTCCTATACATTTCCCTGCACCTTTATTGCCTCTACCTTTATTCTAACTATATTCTTCTTGGCTGTACATTTGTTGCCTTTTTCTCATTTTGGCTATTTTTCTATTGATCCACGAACAGAGCATGTGAAGCCACTTCCCCTCGTGCCTGTCCTAGCTACTCTCTGCTCTCTCTCTCTACCTCCACTTCTCTCGCGGGCCGCCTCACACCCTTTGTGTATGCGCACCTGCCCCTGTGAGATCCTGGCCACTGCTGCCTCCACAGTGAGGCCCCTGAGCCCTGCCTCCTCCTCCCCTCGTCCCAGTCCCCTCTTCCCCTTGGCTCTGCCCCCTACCCTTGCCCACAAGAGCAGCCCTGACTGGGCCCTAAGGCTTCCAGGCCATGGGAATTACAGCCTCACTTCAACTCAGCACTCCCCACCAACCCTAGCACTTGCTCAGGGGATCGAATCTCCCCTCAGCCCCACAACAAGAGGAGACTCTCCTCCAAGCCTCTCCACTCCACATATCAAGCACATGCACAGTGACCCAGTGAGAGAGAGAGAGAGAGAGACAGAAAGACAGAGAGAGACAGAGACAGAGACAGAGACAGAGAGACTGAGAGACAGAGAGACTGAGAGAGATTGTTGGGGAAAACTACCTCTCAAGGACTCAGAACATAGCACCCTTTTGGATGACTCAGCACACAGCATACTTCAAAAAACATCACAAAGCACCCTGAGTAAAAGACTCAGCACAATGTGCCCTTTGAAGGACTTAGCATATAATAGCCTTTGGGATGACTCAGCACACAGCACCCGCTGAAGGAGGGAATCCATAGCATGCAGTGTATAGGACTCAGTGCATGGCACACTTTGAAAAACTCAGCACGTAGCACCCTTTCCCAGGACTCAGCATATAGCATCCTGTGTTAAGTCTCCATACACACTACCCTTTGAAGGGCTGAGTATGTAGCACCCTGTGTAAAACACTCAGTGCACAGCACCCTTTGAAAAACTCAGCACATAGCACAGTTTTGAAGGACTCAGCACATACCACCTTGTGGAAGAACTCAACACGCACCGCTATTTGAAAGACAGTACAGATCACTGTCTACAGGACTCGGCACATAGCACTCACCTCATCCTCTCTTCTCCAGGATGCAGCACATTGCACCCATTGAGATAACTCAGCACACAGCCCTCTTTGAAGCACTCAGCAAAAGTACCCTGTGTAAAGGAATGGGCCCACAGCACCCATTGAAAAATTCACCTGTCCCTCCCTTCTCAAGCGGTCAGCACATAACACCATTTGGGATGAATTAGCATCCCACACTTTTGAAGGACTCAGCATAAAGTACATTGTGTAATGGACTCAGCACACAGCACCCTTTGAAAAATCCAGCACAGCCTACTCTTCTCAAGGACTCAGAACATAGCACCCTTTGGGATGACTCAGCACACAGAATGGTTATTGAAGACTCAGAAAAAACACCCTATGTGGGAAGGACTCAGAAAACAGCACCTTGTGAAGGATTCAGCACATACCTGTATGTCACAAGTTCAGTTGTCATTAGAATTCGGGTACTTTCTGCAGTATCATCATTCTTCAGAAGCACTTCACAAATCCTACTAGTTCACATTTAGCTAATGTGTGTTTTATGGGGGAAGGTCAGCTGGGGGTCTTGAACTCAAAGCTTGGGGCCCCTGTCCCTGAGCTCTTTGGTTCAATGCTAGAACTCTACCACTTTGATTCACAGATCCAATTTTGGTTTGTTTTTTTTTTTTGGGTTGTTCTTTGACAGGTCTTATGGTAATCAGGAAGGCCAAGTTGGGGTGTCCATGGGCAAAGGCTCCTAGCTGGCCCTGGAGCTGACTTCTCACTTCCTTGTGCCCCTAGGAGCAGGGCCTACTGGAGCTCTCTTGGCCTAAGGTGGAACAGATCTGCTCTGGAATCATCACTCAGGGTGAGCGAAAGTCAGGTTGGCCCTGGTCACTTTCCCAAATTGAACTCTAGAGGACGATAGTCCTCCATGATGGCAGAGGGATGCATGTTCCACCAGGAGGCAGGATTTGTCCACCATAAGGATTGTATCAGTTGTATTTAATCTTGTTTCCCTGGGGCTCCCATCACGCTTTGAAGCCACCCTGGACAGGAAAGTCCTTGAGACTTACCTACAATTAACCATTGAAAAGCACAAGTGGCAGAGCACTAGTCTTGAGCAAGAAAACTCAGGGATAGAGCCTTGGCCCTGAGTTCACACACACACACACACACACACACACACACACACACACACACACACACACACACACACACGTGCGCGCGCGCGCGCGCACACACACACACGCACACACACCACATGCATGCAAAATCAAGGATTTCTACACTGAAAACTTTGGGTATTCTCTACCTTTTCCCCACTGAGTCTGGTGGCTATTGGCCTAGGTGTTTGATGCATCCAACACCACCTGGCATTTTTAATTTTGGGGAACAGAATGGCTAGAAGGTCAGCCTTCCCCCACCCAGCTCCTTGACTGGGTCAAGGTCTATCCAGGCCCTTTAGGTCTCCTTTTACAGACTCGCCAAGATGCCTTCAAAAGGTATCAAAAGCTGGGCACTGGTGGCTCATGCCTATCATTCTAGCTAATCTGGAAGCTGAGATCTGGAGGATCATGGTTCAAAGCCAGCCTGGGCAGGAAAGTGTGTGAGACTCTTATCATCGATGAACCATCAGAAAACAAGAAGTGGCCCTGTGGCTCAAGTGGTAGAGTGCTAGCCATGAGACAAAGAGCTCAGGAACCTGAGTTCAAGCTCCAGGACTGGAAGAACAATCTTTATTGAAGGGTTGTTTTGCCTTTGAAAACAATTTCTTCTTTGTGATAAGCATAGCATGGGCCTCTTCCCTGGCCACCAATAGATGTCCCTTGAATATGGGCCACCTCCCAGCAGCCTTTGGCCTACCCAACCCGCAGTTTACCCTTTCCATGGCCCAGCAGATGGAGGCCTGAGAGAAGGCCACCTGGCCACCTACTTATGGTGGCTGCT
This sequence comes from Dipodomys spectabilis, assembly GCF_019054845.1. Taxonomy (NCBI): domain Eukaryota; kingdom Metazoa; phylum Chordata; class Mammalia; order Rodentia; family Heteromyidae; genus Dipodomys; species Dipodomys spectabilis. The sequence goes on from NW_024870986.1 coordinate 552,933, forward strand.
GAGGCTTTGGAGAATCATCATGTCACGTAGTCATCATCTACATCAGTCTACAGAAGAAAGGGAGGGACTGTTCCTCAACTGAGCCCATGAGCTGTGGGTAGCTCTGGATGTGGGGCAGCTGCGGCAGGATGTGCTTTGTGGGGGAGTCCTCTATGGGGTTGGGAATCTTGATCTCCCTTCTGGTAGTTTCCACACTGTGTTGAAGTGGCAATTCTTTAAAACCTTTCTTCTCCTCCCTCATTTCGCCCGCCCTGGAGCCTGGAGTCATCCAAAGCGGCGGCAGTGATAGTAGACTCAGCCTGTGCTGGCATCAGGAGCCCGTTGTCCATGTCTTCCCCTGTGAGGAGTGACAATGGCTCCCACAGCCCTCTCCATTTCTCCATCTTCTCCTAGGACAGCTGGTACACACGCTCAGGTTTCTTCTGATACAGCTCAGCCAGAATGAACATCTGCTCTTTACATGCCACGAGGGACTCCTCAACAGTGCGATCTGTGCCGACAGCTGGCTGCATCTATGTTGAAGATCACCCGCTGGACTATGGAAGTCCATCTTATTAGGCAGGTCATGGACAAAGTATAATTTCTTCTCAGACGCCCACGTGTCCCGTTTCCCATCCCCACACAGCTGTGGTGCCAGCTCATGGGATGGAGTGCTTGTGGCTCAAGCTTTCTCTGGCACTGAGCTGCCAAGTGAACCTGGTGCCTGCAGCAGGCCTGCCACTCCTGGTGCAGGAGTTTCCCCCTGTGGATTTCAGCCACTAAGAGTGCTCACAAATCCATGTCCCTCTCAGTTTGGGGAATGTCTCCATCCTCTGCAATGGTCATTTGGTGGGGAGTCGACTCCTCTCCTTTTGCTTCTCCAGGGTTTTAGACTTCCCCTTTCCCAAGGAACACCAGGAAGCTCAGCTGGGCCTGCAGCCGCTCCTCCTGTGGTCTGATTACTTTCAGGCACTTGAGAGTGTCCTGCCACTTTGAGGGCACCACCTGGTTTCCTCAGTTGGTCGGGCTGTGCACTTTATTCAGCTGTTCCAGGAGTTGGGTCTGCCTCTCTATGTGCTGCTGCAGGGCCTCCTTCTCGGAGCTAAGCCGCTAATTGGTGGTGATGTGCCGCTCATAGATGGCTCTGAGCTCCTGCAGCGGGGCCAGGGACTGCTCCTGCTGATCCTGAGATGCTTGGCTTTCTTTCTCTCTCAGCCACTTCTTTCCATTCCTCTCTCTTCTCCTCTGTGTGTACCAGCTGTTCCCACAGGTGTTTCTTCACCTGCTGCTGTGTCTAGGATGCTGGCGAGCTCCTTCTCCTCACCGATCACCCTGTGGAGAGCCTCCCACAGCAGGGCCAGCTGTTCCTCCAGCTGTCTGTCACACACATATGCACATCATGGGGTCTCGGGGATCTCCTGCCAATCCTTGGCCTTCTCCTCCAGTCTGCACAATTGCTCCTGCTGCTCTGCGTTCTGGAGATGGAGCCTCTGGTTTTCCTAGATCTGGATGTGAAGTTATTCCTCCAGGTTTTTCAACTCCATCTTTGTGCATTAGGCCTGGGCCTGGAACTGCCACTCAGCCTGAGATGGGCCATGGTTCTTCCAGTATTCTCTAGGCCGAACACCTGCCTCAAACCTCGCTCCTTCTCCTCTGTCAGTTTTTTTACCTTCTGGGTCAGCTGCCGGGCCTCCTCCTTCCACGTGGTCCTCTCAATGCTCAGGTCTTCTGTGAAGGTGTCTCTCTAGATTCGCTGTGCTCACCAGTCAGTTCACGTTGTCTAGTAGTCTCTTCAATTCTTCATGCCCCACCAGTGCTTGTTGGAACTTGCAGATTCCTTTCTCCCTATTGTCCAGAGCACATCCAGCTTCTCCTGTAACTTTGAGTTCACTTGCTCCAGGTCATCGAAGCTTCTCGCCTTCCTTGAGCAGAAGGGTCACCACATGCAGCTGTTCAAAGAACATTTCAGTCTCATTCTGTGATCAGTAACCACAGAAGCCGACATCTCCAGCTCTACCATGCACTGCTCTGCGGCCTGCAGGCAGCTGGTGAGAGCTTCGTGCTCCCTTTCTGTGTCATTGGCCACCTGCTGCATGCAGGCGGGTCCACATTGTAAATTGCCTTCTGCGGAAATCAAACTCTGTATGGGTGCCTTGTGGATCTCTAGCTCCATTTTAGGTGCTGCATGCACCTGGGCTATCTTCTGCCTCTTTTTCTTCCATTGATCCTGCAGGTCTGACTTTTCCTGCTTCAGTGGTTGGATCTTGGCATAGAGTGCCTGGTTTCTTCTTTTGCTGGGATCCAGGGTGGGCACCACGTGTCAGTAGCACCTCTGCAGATCCTTGGTGGTATCAGGACCATTGACACTCTGGAACCTCGTGGCTGTGACTGTGTCCAAAGGCACGGGAGGCCAGTGATGGGCATCACCTTTGGCGGGACCCTTCCCTTTTTCATGTTCTTTGTTTTCTTGAATGTTGCAGATCTGTCAGGAGGATTCTTCTACCGGTGTTCTGGTGGCAGTTTCATCCCCACAGCTTTCTCATGGAGTCTTGTTTCAGACATCTGAGCGCTAGGATGGGAAAGATGGGCTGGCCACGTTCCCAGGCTCTGGGAAACCCTGTCTTCTCCCACTCACTGATTAGGATGTCAATTTCGTACTCTACTCCAAAGTCACCTGGAGTCTCTTGCTCACCACTTAGCCACCTCTACTTTCCTCAACTGCTGGTAGTGGTGTCAACCAACAGAGGGAATCCTGGTCCTTCTGGGCAGCATGGAATTTGGGTGTGGCCTCCATTCTTGTATCCCATTGTTCAGAAAGAACCATGAAAGAATGGAGATGTGACCAGAATACTGTGATGCAGGCAGAATGGGTGGAGTCAAGATGAGAGCAGCTGCTTTCCAAGGAAACTCTGTCCAATCCTGCTGGGGAAACGAAGGTGACCTGCTTTAGCTGGATGGCTGCACAGATTGTTCTGTATGTCTGTTTGTTGCCAGTCCTGGACCTTTAACTCTGGATCTGGGCACAGTCCTTGAGCTGCTTTTGCTCAAGGCTAGCCCTCAACCTCTGGAGCCACACGACTCTACTTCTGACTTTGTTGGCACTGAAGTTGGACAAGGGTGACTTTGACCATGATCCTCCTATCACAGACTTGTAAGTATTAAGGAGAACTACTGAGAGCCACGGGTGCCTGCCTAATCATTGGTATTGCTGATGTTCTTGGGCAGACTTGTGAGTTCCCTATCCTGAGGATTAAATGGTGGAAGCTGGAGCCCACAGTTTGAATCCTGTTCCTGCCACCTCCAAATGGCAGGAGATCCTAAGAAACTTATTCCTATCCATATGAATACCAATGGAATGTGATATATGTCATGATTGAATGGGCAGTTCTTGAACGATTCTAGGATAAAATAATACACAATTATATCCTAGGACTCTAATCAATTTTAAACTAACACTTTATGAAGCATTTAAACAATCATATTCATTAAATGGAGGCATAATGAAATATCTAAGAATTGGGTGTCACATTGTATGAAAGTGCCATTTTTTCTGAAAGGACTGGGATTGGAACTCATGGTCTGGGTAACTCTGTTGCACTGTGTGGGAAGGGGAAGCTCACCCCCGTGAAGTCAAGAAATTCAAGTCTGTTCCTTAGGCCTGAAATCGATCCCCAGCACTAGAAAACATCTTTTTCATGTATATTTTATATACATTATTTATGTTTACATACATATGTTGACTCTTCAGTGTAGTTATTCATTTTATTTTTTGTTTTATTCACGTATTGGCCATTTATTTTATTGAGTATTATGGTACATAGAATATTGATTACATTGATTACATTGATTACATAGGATATAGGTCTGCATATGTATTCCACTTCATACCTGACACCCAGGAATTTCACAGAAAAAGAAAATGTGTCACCATCAGCTTCTTACTCTATGATTCATTGTTTGGGAGTGTTGGTGTCTGAACTCAAAGCCTACAAGGCCAAATTCCTTAATGGGTGAATATCAGAACGCCATCCTGGGGCAAACTGAGCTGACAGGCAGTTCCCAGGGTCTGAGATCAAGCCCCTAGGGTTGACAAAATAAGAACAAATTGACATGTAGATGGTATTATGCTAATAAATATATATCTTTATAGAGTGCCAGAAGTGTCTACACATTATTCAGTTATATAGACTACATTTCTACCAATTCTTGGGTATTTATTATGCCTCTATGTAATTAATAGTATTTTTTTCATCCTTAACAAACTATTAAGTAAATCAAGGTACTGAAATTATTATATCCCTGTAAGAAATTGTATTCTTTTAATGCTTCATATTAAATAAAATCAGTCTACTGAAATTATGATGTCTAATTTTATATGAGTAGCATTCACGATTAGCTCATTCAACTGTGACATTGATAACATTCCATCATTATTCCTATGGATGAGAACGAGTCTCTTAAGATCTTCCACTATTTGGAAGTGGCATGACTGGGATTCGAAATCTAGACCTATGTTCCTGTGAGGGATTATGGCTTCCTCAATAGCCTGCTAGCCTTCAGCAATGCAAGATGAAGCACCCTTTGGAGCCCTGTCATTCAGATCCAGATGCTCATAGCGCAAAGGAAGGAAATGTAAAAGTGCAATCATGCAACATTTTTTTCTTTGGTAGGTCATAGGGCTTGAATTCTGGGCCTGGGTACTGTCCCTGTGCTCTTCAGCTCAAGGCGAACACTCTACCGCTTGAGTCACAGTGTTACTTCCGGATTTCTAGTGGTTTATTGGAGATAAGATTCTAACGGACTTTCTTTCCCGGGCTAGCTTTGAACTACGATACTCAGATCTCAGCCTCCTCTGTAGCTTGGATTTCAGTTGTGAGCCACCTGCCCCCGGCTCTGCCACTTTTTTTCTGTGCATATTTTTTCCACTTGCAAGGCTTGGAGATCTAGGATTCCAGGATTGGCTGTGGCTCCAGTGGCTGCACCCCAGCCTAGGATGATGGAAGCTGAGGCAGAGTTGCCATGACCTGAGTTCAAGACCTTGCTTCGCAAAAATAAATAAATAAATAAATTAGCTCCTTGGCTTGCAATTCACGCTTTTTTCTTCTATTAGGCTTTGGATTTGAACTCAGGGTCTGGGTAACTCTGTAGCACTGTGCACGAAGGGGAAGCTCACCATGCTTGAAGACAATAAATTTGGGCCTGGTCCCTAGGCCTGAATTCAAGCCTCAGCCCTGGAAAACATACTATTTATATTTATTGTAAAGATAGTATTTGTATTTACCACAGATGTTCAGTCCATATCCTGTTAGTTGTGGTTATTGATTGCATTTTTGTTTTATTCAATTATTTACCATTTATTGACTGTGATGATGTGCATTCCATTTATTATACTGATGGCATCCCATCACATAGTATCTAAATTTGTAGACGTGTTCTCCATCATGTCTGACACCCAGGACTCTCAGAGAAAAGGAAAACAGGTGTCACACTTGTCTTCTTATTCCACAATCCAATTGTTTGCAGTGCTGGGATCTGAACTCAGGGCCTATCAGACCTAATTCAACACGGCAACCTCTAGCCAAAGAAGCTTCCAGACAGTTCCCAGACCCTGAGATTGAGCCACAAGGGTGGACAAAATAGCCATACATGGATAGGCAGGTGGCAGTATACCAATAAATATATATTTGTATAGAATTCCAGAGACATCTACTTAGGATTCAATGACATCAACTACATTCCTACCAACTCTTATGTATTATTATGCTGCCATTGAAGGAGTAGTATTGTTTTCATGTTTAATAAACCATTCATTAAGATCAATCAGCTTCCTAGGATCATTGCATCCCATTTTAGATTGGACCGATGCCCGCAGATACTTATACATTCATGAGTTTGCAAACATTCCATCGTTATTCCCGTGCATAGGAACAAGTCTCTTGGGAAATCTCCCCACTGGTAGGTGTCAGGACCAGGATTCAATATTAGGGCCTTCGATGACATATGGGCCTGTGGCTTCCACGATAGCCCGCTAGCCTTGGCCAATGCTAAGTGAAGTAAACTTGTAGCTTTGTCATTCAGACACAGGTTGGTCACCATGCAAAGGAATAAAATGTAAAAAACCCTCCCGCAGCTATTTTCCAGTGTGGTTTTTTGTTTTTTTGTTTTTTTGTTTTTTTTATCTCCTGCAAGGCTTCAGGGCCTAGGATCACAGGATCGGCTATGCGCCCATGGCAGCCCACCAGCCTAAAGTGATCGAAGCTGAGGCAGAGTTGCCATGAACTGAGTTCAAATCCCTTGGTTGGCAAAAAATAAAATAAAATAAAAATAATAAATAATAAACCACCTTAGCCCAGAATTAGCACCATTTTTTCTGCCACAGCTGGGATTCCAACTCAGATCTGGGTAACACTATAGCACAGTGGGTGAAGGGGAAGCTCACCATTCTTGAAGACTACAAGGTCAGGTCTGCTCCCAGGGCCTGAACTGAAGCCCATGTCACCTTCACTCTGCAGGCCGCCGAGTTCGGACCCAGCATGGTCACCATGCAAAGGAAAATGAACATAAAAAGCGCCAGATCGAACTTCCTGCCACTTTTTTTTCCCCTTCGCTGCTTTTTTTCCCTGCAAGCCCTGGGGTCCTAGGATGCGATGAGTTGTAGGTCCAGAGGCTGCAGCCCAGGATGATTGGAACTGAAGCAGAGTTGCCACGACTTGAGTTCAAGCTCTGAGTCTGTTAAAAAAAATTGTGAAGGAAGAACCCTAGCTCCGAATTCACCCCATTTTACTGCCTTAGCTGGGATTTGAACTCAGGTCTGGGTAACTCTGTTGCACTGTGGGGGAAGGAGAAGATCACCATTCTTGAAGAGTACAAGTTCAGGCCTGCTCTCAGTGCCTGAATTGAAGCCCCAACACTAGCAAAAATCATATGCCCACCTATTTTACACATAGGATCTCTATTTACATACATGTGTGAAATGCATCATGTTTTCAGTGTAGTTATTTATTTTATTCTGTGTATTAGAGATGCATTTTGTATTTTATTGTGTATGATGACAGATATAAATGTGCTGACATGCATGACAACCTATTCACATGTCTATAGAGTTGCCTATGCCTTGTCCATCCTAGATGAGACCCAGGACTTTCACAGGGCCGGAAAGAAGGTGAACTGATGTACTGCTCACATCAGGATTCATGTTTTGGCAGTGTTGTGATTTGAACTCAGAACCTAGCAGGCCCATTTGGCGAAAGGGTCAAGGTGAGGACACTGGCCTGTGAGCAACTGAGGAGCTAGACCGTTTCCAGGACTTGACATTGAGCACCAGGGAGGGCCCGGATAGGCATAAATTCATAATTTAAACATAGGACCTCTATTTATATACATGTGTGGACAGCATCTTGAGGTCAGTGCACTTCTCCTTAATTTGTGTCTAATTCATGGAAGTAATGTGTATTTTACTGAGTATGGTCACAGGTATAACTGTGCGGACATGGATGTCAACCTGTTCACATGGCTGTAAAGTTGCCTATATAACATGCTCCATTCCTAGCTGAGAAGCAGGACTTTCACAGCAAAGGAAAAGAGGAGGATCACTTGGCTTCTCACATCAGTATTCATCTTTTGACAGTGCTGGGATTTGAACTCAAGGCCTAGAAAACCAAAGCGGTGAATGGGTTATGGTGAGTACACCAGCCTCTGAGCCAATAGAGGGTTAGGTCCGTCCCGGGTCCTGAGATTGAGCCCTGGTGGGGGCCATTATTGTTATAAATTCATAATTTACAGAGATGATCTCTATTTACTTACATGTGTGGAATGCATCATGCATTCAGTGTAGTTATTCTCTTTATTTTGTGTCTTAATCAGGGATGCATTTTGTATTTTATTGCAGATCATGACAGATATAACTTTGCTGATATGGATGACAATCTATTCCAATGTGTATAGAGTTGCCTATATAGCATACTGTGTCCTAGCTGAGACCCAGGACTTCACAGCACAGGAAAACAGGTGCAACAATGGGCTTCTGAAAGAAGCATTCATGTTTTGGCAGAGTTGGGATTCGAACTCAAAGCCTAGCAGTCCCAATTGGTAAAAGGGTCAAGGGGAGGACACTGGCCTGTGAGCAGCTGAGGAGTTAGGCCATTCCCAGGACCTGACATCGAGCCCCAGGGAGAGCCAGGATAGGCATAAATTTATAATTGAAACAAGATCTGTATTAACATATTGGTGTAGATAGCATCTTGTGTTCGGCGCACTTCTCCTTAACTTGTGTCTAATTCATGGAGGTATTGTGTATTTACTGAGTATGGTGACAGATATAACTGTGCTGACATGGATGGCAACCTTTTCACATGGTTACAGAGTTGCCTATGCATTCATTCTCCATCCTAGCTGAGACCAAGGACTTCCACATGAGAGGAAAACAGGTGCAAAGACTGGCTTCTGACATCAGGATGAAACTTTTGTCAGTGCTGGGATTTGAACTCAAATCTGGGTAACCCCATTGCACTGTGGGGAAAGGGGAAGCTCACCATCCTTGAAGACTAGAATGTCAGGCCTGGTCCAGGGCCTGATTTGAAGCCCCAGCACTGGACAAAATAACAAGCCCACCTCTTTTAAACATAGGATCTCTACTTCCATACTGGGGTGGTATGCATCTTGCCTTCAAGGTAGTTTTTCTTTAATTTTGAATCTTATTCATAGATGTATTGTGTATTTTATTGAGTATGGTAACAGGTATATCTGTGCTGCCCTGGATGACAACTGATTCCCATGAGTAGAGAGTTGCCTATGCATTCTTCATCGTAGCTGAGACCCAGAACTTGCACAGCACAGAAGAACAGGTGCAACGACTGGTTTCTCACATCAGGGTGAATTTTTGTCAGAGCTGGGATTCGAACTTGGGGCCTAGGAGGCCCAACTGCCCAATGGATCCATGTGAGCACACCAGCCTGTGAACCACTAAGGAGCTGGGCCTTTCCCAGGAACTGAGATCTAGCCCTAGGGAGGCCACAATAATCCTCAATGCATCATTGAAACATGGGATTTCTATTCACATCCATGTGTGGACTTCCTCCTGCATTGAGGATAGTTATCCTCTCCATTTTGTGTGTTATTCATGGATGTATTGTATATGTTCTTGAGTATATGATGACAGGTATAACGGGGCTGGCATGGATGAAAACCTATTCCTATGGTCACAGGGTGGCTCATGCATTTTCCATCTTAGAGGAGACCCAGGACTCGCACAGGAAAGGAAAACAGGTGCAATGATTGGCTTCAGACATCAGGATGAATCTTTTGGCACTGCTGGTATCTGAACTTGGCGCCTAGCAGGCCCAATAGGTGAATGGGTCCATGTGAGCACACCAGCCTGTGAGCCACTAAGGATCTAGGCCATTCCCAGGACCTGAGATCAAGGCCCGGAGTGATGGGGAGCACAATTGTTGTCCATTTATAAGCTGAAGGTAGTATGCAAATAAGTACATATTTGAATAGAGTAGGAGACATGGCGACCTGTGATGGAATCCAATTTACCATGTGACTACCTATTCTCAGATCTTCCCCAATGCCTCCATTTCTTGACTGTGATGATTATTGTCACACTTCATCAACTCTTCATAAAAAATAATGGATACCCCATGAGTCTTGCTTATCATTTCCTACTCTCATCCTGCCGGAACTACTAATTCAAGGATGAGATGATCACATTCCACACTTCCTAGGTCCGGAAAGGAGTACTTCAGGATCTTCCACCATTCCCACAATGTAGGGGGGCTGACCCGGATTCAAACCCATGCCCTCCGTTGCACGGTTGGCTGTGACTTCCCCGATAGCCAGCAGGCCTTCAGCCATGCCAGGTCACCTTCACTCTGTAGGCCGCTGGGTTCAGACCAACATGGTCACTATGCAAAGGATAATAAACGTACAAGCACGAGGTGGAAATTCCTGCTGCTTTTTTCCCCTTCTGGTCGTTTTTTTTTTTTTTTTTTTCCTGCAAGCCTGGGGCTCCTAGGATCCAAGGATGATCTGTAGGTCCAGAGGCTAAAGTCTAGGATGATTGCATTAAAGGCAGTGTTGCCTCGACTTGAGTTCAAGGCCTGGGTTTGCCAAAAAAAAAACATAAATAAATAAAAAATTATGAATGAAGCACCCTCGCTCAGAAATCACGCCATTTTATTGCCAGAGCTGGGATTTGAATTCAGGTCTGGGTAACTTTGTTGCACTGTGGGGGAAGGGGAAGATCACCATCCTTAAAGACAACAAGGTCAGGGCTGGGAAGGTGGCTCAGTGGTAGAGCGCTTGCCTTGCATGCCTGACGCCCTGGGTTCAATTCCTCAGCACCACATAAGCAAAAAGAAAAAAGCCGGAAGTGGTGCTGTGGCTCAAGTGGTAGAGCGCTAGCCTTGAGCTGAAGAGCTGAGGGACAGTGCCCAGGCACAGAGTTCAGGCCTCACGACCGGACCAAAAAAAAAAAAAAAAGACTACAAGGTCAGGCCTGCTCCCAGGACCTGAACTGAAGCCCCAACACTGGCAAAAATCATATGCCCACCTATTTTACACATGGGATCTCTATTTACATATGTGTGTGGAATGCCTCATGCTTTCAGTGTGTTTCTTAGTCAAGACTGCATTTTGTATTTTACTGAGTATGATGACAGATATAACTATACTGACATGGATGGACACCGATTCCCATGCCCATGAAGTTGCCTATGCTTTCTCCATCCTAGCTGAGACCTAGGACTTTCACTGGACAGGAAAGCAGGTGGATCTATGGGCTTCTAATATCAGGATTCATGTTTCGTACTGTTGTGATTTGAACTCAGAACCCAGCAGGCCAATTGGCAAAAGGGTCAAGGAGAGGACACTGGCCTGTGAGCAACTGAGGAGCTAGGCTGTTCCCAGGACCTGACATCGAGCCCCAGGGAGGGCCAGGATAGGCATAGATTCATGCTTGAAACATAGGATCTATATTGACATATATGCGTGAACAGCATCTTGCATTCAGTGCACACCTTTTCCTTATTTTGGGTCTAATTCATGGAGGTATTTTGCATTTTGCTGAGTATGGTGTCAGATAGAACTGTGCTGACATGGATGATGACCTGTTCCCATGGTTATAGGGTTGCCTATGCATTCATTCTCTATCCTAGCTGAGACCCAGGACTTCCACATGAGAGGAAAACAGGTGCAATGACTGGCTTCTGACATCAAGATGAAACATTTGTCAGTGCTGTCATTTGAACTCAGGTCTGGTTAACTCCATTACACTGTGGGGGAAGGGGAGCTCAACATCCTTGAAAACTAGAATGTCAGGCCTGGTCCAGGGCCTGATTTGAAGCCCCAGCACTAGACAAAATATAAAGCTCATCTCTTTTAAACATAAGATCTCTATTTACATACAGTTGTGGTATGCATCTTCCATTCAATGTAGTTTTTTTTAATTTTGAGTCTTATTCATGGATGTATTGTGTATTTTATTGAGTATGGTGACAGGTATATCTGTGCTGCCATGGATGACAACCTATTCCCATGGCTATAGAATTGCCTATATAGCATTCTCCATCCTCGCTTAGGTGCAGGACTTTCACAGGATAGGAAAACTGGTAAATTGATGGACTTCTCACATCAGGATGGATCTTTTGGAAGTACTGGGATTTGAACTCAGGGCCTAGCAAGCAAAATTGGTGAATGGATCAAGGTGAGCACATCAGCCTGTGAGCCACTAAGGTGCTAGGGCATTCCAATAACTTGAGCTTGAGCCCCAGGGTGGGGCTGGTGCAACATATTCCTCCATTCTTATGCTGAAACTTGTGTGCTAATAAATACCTATTTGTATACAGTAGGAGATGTGACGGACCGTGTTGGAATCCTATCTACCATGTGAGTACCGATTCTTGGATCTTTCCCAATGCCTTGATTTCCTGAACGTAAGTATTATTGTCACACTTCATGAAGTCTTAATTTAAAATAATCATTTTGCCAAAGGTCTTGTCTATCATTTCCTATGTGAATCATGCATTAACTTCTCAACTCTTCCCTAGACCTGAATTCAAGCACCAGCCTGAAAAACGTAACATTTATAGACATCTTAAATATATGATTTATACTTACATCTATATATTCAGTCTATATCGTGTTTGTTGGAGTGATTCATTATATTTTATTATTGATAGATTGATTTAGCATTTATTTTATGGGCTGTGAGTGCACCTATAACATTTATTACATTTATTCCAATCTATTCCATAGAATGTAGCTTTGCAGATATATTATGTACATCATACCTGACACCCAGTACTTGCACAGAAAAGGAAAACAGGTGTCACACATGGAATCTTACACCAGAAAGAAACTTTTGGCAATGATTGAAACTAGACTAAGAGCCAAGGAGTCCCAATTCATGAATGGGTGAGTGTCATCATGGCAGCCGCTAGCCCATTCAACTGCCAAGTGGATCCCAGTGTCTGGGATCAAGCCCCAGGTTTGGCCAAAATAGCAATAACTCTCTATGCAGATGATGGTATATAAATACATATAAATTTAGATATTTAGATACTGTCAGAAATGTCTATCTGGTATTCAATGATATATACTACATTCCTATGGATTCTCAGGTCTTCAGTGAGGATTCCATTTAATCAATGGTATTCTTTTAATGCAAAATAGACTATGAATTTTAATCAATCTGTGTCCTGTGATTATTGGGTCTAATGTTATGCCAGAATGATTCATGAACTACTCATCCAACCATGACATTGATCACATTCCTTTGGTGCTCCTAGGGACAGGCAATAATTTTGTAGGCCCTCCAGCCCTTTGTAAGTGGTATAATCAGGATTCAAACTCAGGGCCTAGGTGTCCAGGTTGGCCTATGGCTTCCCTGACAGCCCGACAGCCTTCAGCAATGCCAGGTGAACTACAGGTTGCAGCCGTGTCACTTGGACAAAGGAATGGTCACCACGAAAGGAAGGGAAACCCGAGAAACTACTGACCATCCGCAGTTCACAGCTTTTTTTCAATGCCATTTTCATTTTGATTTCCTGTCAGCCCCTAAGGCCTAGGATCCTAGGATGGGCTGTGGGTCCAGAGGTTGCACCATCCCAGCCTAGGGTGATGTTAGCTGAGGCAGAGTTTCCACGACCTGAGTTCAAGCCCTGTGATTGGCAAATAAATAAATAAAACCTAAAAATATTAAAAAGACTAATGAAGCTCCCTGGCTTGGAATTTGTGCCTTTTTTTTTCTGCTAGTCCTGAGGTTTGAACTCAGAGTCTGAGTAAATCTGGTGCACTGTGGGGAAAGAGGAAGTTTACCCTCCTGTAAGATAAGAAATTCAGGACAGTTCCCTAGGCCTGAATTCTAGCCCCAATCTTGGAGAACATAACATTTATAGTAATTTTTAGTATATGATTTATACTAACATCCATATGTTCAGTCCATATCATGTTTGTTGGAGTGTTTCATTATATTTTAGTATTTATTTATTTACCAATTATTTTATTGATCCTGAGTACACCTATAATATTTATTTCATTTATTCCAACCTATTCCATAGCATGTAGCTTTGCAGACATACTAATACTATATACATCATACCTGACACCCAGCATTTGCAAAGAAAAGGAAAACAGGTGTCACACTTGGAATCTTACTGCAAGATGAAATTTTTGGCAATGCTGGGACCTGAACTGAGGGCCAAAGAGGCTCAATTCATGAATGGGTGAGTGTCAGCATGGCATCCTCTAGCCCATTCAGCTGCCAAGTGAATCCTAGGACCTGGGATGGAGCCACAAGTTTGGCCAAAAGAGCAATACCTTTCTATGCAGACAGTGGTATACAGATAAATATATATTTAGGTATTTAGATACTGCCAGTGATGTCTATCTTGTATTAAATGACATATATTGTGTTCCTACGGGTTTTCACGTCTTTAGTGAGGACTCCATTTAATGAATAGTATTCTTTTAATGCATAATAAACTATGAATTCAAATCAATTTGTGTCCTGTGATTATTAGGTCTAATTTTATGCTATACTGATTTATGAACTACTCATACAAACATTCCTCTGGTGTTCCTAGGGACAGACAATAGTTTCTTAGGCTCTCCAGCCCTTTATACTGGCATGACCGGGATTCAGACTCAGGGGCTAGGTGTCCAGGTTGGCCTATGACTTCGCTAACAGCCTTCCAGCCTTCAGCAATGCTAGGTGACATACAGGTTGCAGTCTTGTCATTTGGACCCAGGATGGTCACCATGCAAGTAAGGAAAACCAAGAAACCGTCATCCATCCACAGTTTGTGACTTTTTTTCACTGCCGTTTTCATTTTGTTTTCCTGTCAGCCCCCTAGGCCTGGGATCCCAAGATGGGCTATGGGTCCAGATACTGCACCATCCCAGCCTAGGGTGATATTAGTTGAGGCAGAGTTGCCACGACCTGAGTTCAATCCCTGTACTTGGCAATAAATAAATGAATGAATGAATGAATAAATAAAATAATTTTAAAATATTAAAAATAGTCGGGTGCCAAAGGCTCATGCCTGTAATCTTAGCTACTCAGGAGGTTGAGATCTGAAAATCACGGTTCAAAGCCAGCCCAAGCAGGAAAGTCCTTGAGACTCTTATCTCCATTAAACCACTATAAAACCCGAAGTAGCGAAGTAGCACTGTGGTTCAAGTGGTAGAGTGCTTGCCTTGAGCTGAAGAGCCCAAGGACATCTTCCAAGGCCAGAGTTCAAGTCCCAATGTATATATATATATATATATATATATATATATATATATATATATATATATATATATATATATATATATAAATGAAGCTCCCTGGCTTGGAATTCATGCCTTTTTTATTTCTGCCAGGCCTGGGTATTGAACTCCGAGACTGGGTAACTCTATTGCACTGCTGTGGACAGAGAAACTTACCCACTTTGAACACAAGAAATTCAGGCCTGTTCCCTAGGCCTGAATTCAATCCCCATCCCTGTTAAAGTAATATTCATCCACATTTGAAATAATGATTAATATCTACATACTTATGCTTATTTCATATTGCTTTGAGTATATTTATTTTACTTTTTGTATTATTCATTCCTTCATTATTTTTATTGACTATTATTATACTTATGTATTAAATTGATTACATCTTCTGAGAACTATACAGATTTACATATGCATTATATATCTTACTTCAGACCCAGGACATTCACAGAAATTCTATAGTAGATCATCCCATGCATAGAAAAACAGAATGAATACATCAACCAAAGTCTAATTTATCCATAGGTACCCCAGTGGCTCACATCTGTAATCCCAGCTATTCAGAGGTGAGAAGTGGAAGATTAAGTTTCAAAGCCAATCCAAGCAGAAAAGTCTGAGAGATGTCATCTCCAATTAACTGGTCAAAAACCAGGTTACAGGGATGGCTGAATTGGTAGAAAATCAGCTATGAAAAACAAAGCCAAGAAAGAGCAAGCTGAGATCAAGTGCAGGGAGAGGGGGTTTGGGGCATAAAGGGGAGAGAACTCCTCCAAAAACAGAGAACAAACAACAGTACACAAATCCCACCTAATTTAGGGTATCAAACAAAGGGAAAAACAGATCAAGCTTGTGCAGTTGTATAACTTTACATGATCACATATATTCTTAGGTACACTTCAAAGCTATGTTTCTAGTAATATATATGTATATGTTAATAACGTATGTTATGTATATATATTAATAATATATATATATGTGAAGAAACTAAGAAACCAGTCAATGAATAAATACTTCTGAATTAGTGCCTTAACCATGGCATTATAAATTATTTGTACTAAAAGTATATTCCAAGTTTCTTTCTTCAGAATCAATCTTTAAGACGTTTGTTCATGTGCCAGGCATTGGAGGCCCATGCCTATGATCCTAGTTACTCAGGAGGCAGAGATCTGAGGATGGTGCTTCAAGGCCTGCTCTGGCAGGAAAGGCCATGAAACTGTTATCTCCATAAAACCACTAGAAAACTGGAAGTGGTGCTGTAGCTCAAGCAGTAGAGTGCAAGCCTTTGGTCTGAAGAGCACAGGGATAACGCCCAAGCCAAGAGTTCAAGCCCCACCACCGAAGAAAGAACTTTGTTCATACAAAATTCTAACATTCTAAGCTTTAGGAATCTTTCCTTCCAGGGTCTTATGCTCTTTAGGCAACTACTCCACTGCTGGGCTACATCCCAGTCCCAATGTTTTTGTTTTTAATTTTACAATCCAGTTTATTCCCAAAATGCTTACAAGTAACTACTCTCCTCACACAAGTGAGTTTTTATCCACAAACACAACCTTTTGTGGTATGAAGACACCCCTAGTGTATTTCGTGGTAAGCACGAGGAAAACTCACACAAATTGCAGACAGTTTATAATTACAGAAGTAACTCTGAATTGAAAAAAAACATCAGTTGCCAGGTGCCAATGACTCAGATCTGAGGGTCATGGTTAAAAGCCAGCCCAGGCAAGAAAGTCCATGAGACTCTTATCTCCAATAAACCACTAGAAAACCGGAAGTGGTGCTGAGGCTCAAGAGGTAGAGTGCTCGCCTTGATCTGAAGAGCGCAAGGACAGCGCCCAAGCCCAGAGTTCAAGCCTCAGGACCAACCAAAAAAAAAAAAAAAAAAAAAAAAAGAAATATCATCAACTCTCCCAACCTTCTAGGGAGAAATGATGTCCTCATTTTCATTCTCACTCTTCATTGCAGATGGCCAAAATAGAAACACCAATGTGTTATGCTAAAATGTAAAAGTTTAAACCCCCTTATTGAAAAACTCTCATGTTTTAAAATCAAAATGTATCAAATAAAGGCAAAGTGAACTTTAAAAAAATATTTAAAATGCTAATGACGCTCCCTGGCTTGGAATGTGTGACATTTTTTGTCTGCAAGACCTGGGATTTGAACTTGGGGTCCAGGTACCTCTGTTAGACTGTGGGGGAAGTGGAAGCTCACTGTGCTTGAAGACCAGAAAGTCGGGCCTTTTCCCTAGGCCTGAATTCAGGCCCTAGCCTTGTAAAACGTACTCCTTATATATATTTTAAAGATAGGATTGAACTTCCATACAGATGCTCATTCTATATTATGTTTGGTGTGGTTATTTATTGTATTTTTTGTTTTATTCATTTATTTGCCACTTATTTTATTGGCTGTGATGATACCTAACCATGTATTACATCCTATCACATAGCATTTAGATTTGTAGACTTGTTATCCATCATGCCTGACACCCAGCACTCTCACAGAAAAGAAAAACAGATGTCACACTTGGCTTCTAACTCCAGGATGAAATTTTTGTCAGGAGCTGAGATCGAGCATCAGGGGTGACCAAAATAGCCATAGATGTATAGGCAGGTGGTGGTATACCAATAAATGTCTATTAGTACAGAGTGCCATAGCCATGTATCTAGTATTCAATGACATCTACTACATTCCTACCAAGTCTTTGGTATTTGTTATGCCTCAATTGTAGGAATATTATTCTTTTTGTGCCTAATTAACCACTAATTAAATTCAATATGCATCCTAGGATTATTGCGTCTAATTTGAGACTAGACCTCTGCACGGACTACTCATTCTATCATGAGTTGGATACCATTCCATCTGAACTTCTATGAATGGGCAGGAGTCTCTTGGGATCTTCTGCCATTGGTAGGTGTCAGGACAGGGATTTGAACTCAGGCATTCTGTTGTGTGGTTGTCCTATGGCTTTTCTGACAGCCATCCAGCCTTCAGCAATGACAGGTCACCTGTGTGTTGCAGACATGTCATTCAGACCTATGATGGTCACCGTGCAAGGAACCAAAGCCAAGAAACCACCTACCATGTGTGGCTCGCGGCTTTTTTTTTTTTTGGTGCCATTTTCATTTTGTTTTCCTGTCAGACCTCGGGTCTTAGGATTCCAGGATCAGCTTTGGTTCCGGAGGCTGCACCCCAGGGTAGTGTGATAGAAGCTTAGGCAGAGCTGCCACAATCTGAGTTCAAGCCACATGCATGGCCAAAAAAATAAAAAAAGAAAAGAAAAGAAAAGAAAAAAGAAAAAAATTAAGACAACTAAAAAAAGTAAAAAAAAAATTACTTAACTCCCTGGTTTGCAATTCGTGGTATTTTTTTTCTGCCATGCCTGGAATTTGAACTCAAGGTCTGGGCAAATATGCAGCACTGTGGGGGAAGGGGAATCTCACCATGCTTGAAGACAGAAAGTCAGGCCTGTTCCCTAGGCCTGAATTCAAGCCTTAGTCCTGGAAAACATACTCTTTACGTAGATTTTAAAGCTAGGATTTACACTTCCATA
This sequence comes from Dipodomys spectabilis, assembly GCF_019054845.1. NCBI lineage: Eukaryota > Metazoa > Chordata > Mammalia > Rodentia > Heteromyidae > Dipodomys > Dipodomys spectabilis. Next base: position 571,222 of record NW_024870986.1, read on the forward strand.
CAGATATTCAGTCCATATCATGTTTGATGTGGTTATTCATTTTATTTCTTGTTTTATGCATTTATTTACCATATATTTTATTGACTCTGATGACACCTAAACCATTTATTACATTGTTTACATCCTATCACATAGGATCTAGATTGGCAGATGTGGTCTCCATCATGCCAGACACCCAGGACTCTCCCCGAAAAGGAAAACATGTGTCACACTCAGCTTCTTACTCCAAGATTAAATTTTTGGCAGTGCTGGGATCTGAAGTCAGGGCCTAGCAGGCCCAATTCATGAATGGGTCTGTGTGAGCACGACAGCCGCTAGACAATGAAACTGTCAGGTGGTTCCCACATAGTGAGTTCGAGTTCCAGGTTTGGCCAAAACAGCAATACATGAATAGCCAGACGGTGGTATACAAACAAATATATATTGGTAAAGATTGCCAGAGCTGTCTATCTATAACTGAATGACCTCTACTACATTCCGACCAACACTTAGGTATTTATTATACTGCCATTGAAGGAATATTATTCTTTCCATGCTTAATAAACTATTAATTAAGATCAATCAGGGGCTGGGAAGGTGGCTCAGTGGTAGAGCGCTCGCCTTGCATGCATGAGGCCTGAATTTGATTCCTCAGCACCACATAAGCAGAAAAAAGAAAAAAGCTGGAAGTGGTGCTGTGGCTCAATGGGTAGAGTGCTAGCCTTGAGCTGAAGAGCTGAAGGACATTGCCCAGGCCCAGATTTCAGGCTCCATGACTGGATGCACCCCCGCCCCCCCAAAAAAGATCCATCAGCATCCTAGGATTATTGCATCCAATTTTAGACTTGACTGATGCACAAACTACTCTCTCAATCGAGTCTCTTGTGATCTCCTGCCATTGGTAGTTGTCGGGACTGGGATTTGAAAATGAGATCTATGTTGACAGGTCGGCCTATAGCTTTCCTGGTAGTCCACCAGCCTTCAGCTATGGCAGGTCAGGTCCACTTTGCAACTGAGTCACCATGCAAAGAAAAAAAATGTAAAACCTCCAGCCCTCTGTAGCTTGTAACTTTTTGTGCTGTCCCACTTTTTGTTTCGTCCTGCAAACCCTCTGGGCCTAGGATCCCAGGACTGGCTGTGGGTCTGGAAGCTGCACCCCAGCCTAGGGTGATTAAAGCTGAGACAGAGTTTCCACGACCCGAGTTCAATCCCCATGGCTGGCAAAAGTAAAAAGAATAAATACAAAATTAATTAATTATTTAACTAAATAAAAAAAATCTCCCTGGTATGAAATATATGCTAATTTTCTTTCCTACCCTGGGATTTGAACTCAGGGTCTTGGTATATCTGTAGCAATGTCAGGGAAGGTTCAGAGTTGCCAATACTTGAGTTCAAACCCCATGCCAAGCCAAAAATAAAAAATTAAGTCACTGACCTTGGCACGGGGAGCAAATGTGGAGATTGGAGGGAAGGGATGGTAGGAGGAAAACAAAGGAGGAAGCAACAATGCTCAATAGAAAATGTACTCATTACCTTGTTCATGTAACTGTAACTCTCAGTCCAACATTTTTACAATTATAAATGTGCAAAAAAAACCCAAAACAATATTATGCTCAGAGAAGCATTTGGGGCGTAAGGGAAGGATGTCTAACTAGCTGTACAAAATTCTACACTGCTTTGCTTTTAATGCTCAGTATGGAACTGAATAAACATAACTGCTTCCATTAAAAAAAATCAAGTCACTGTCTTGGAACTGGGCCAGTGTTTCTGCCATTGCTGGGATTTGATTGCATTGCCCAGTAACTCTTTTGCAACGAGGTTGAAGGTGAAGTTCACTGTACTTGAGGAAAAGAAATTCAGTCTAGAGTTCCCAGGAACTAAATGAAGGCCCTACAATGGAAAAAATATTTCCATGCATGTGTAATATATGATATATACTTACATATATATGTTTATTACATATTATTATTTTTATTATTGATTTTGTATTTATTTGATTCATTTATTGTTTATTGTATTTAGTGTTATTATACACATATTTTACATGTTGTACATGTATTATAAAAAAAACAAAATAAATTAGGACATTGACTCATTTTTCATTAATACTATATTACGTGTTGAAACAAAATACATAATAAAATGGAGATATTTATCACAGTCTTAACATGTTTAGAATCTGTCCCTAGTATGAACCTTGTCTTACTTATCTATGGCATCTTCCTATAGGGATTTCTTTACATGATTTATACTCAGAAGCCTTTTCTTGAGGATAGGCAAATTGACGGATAAAATTGCAAGGTGTGGTTAAAAATGTGGCTTAGTGGTAAAGAGATTGCTCAGCATGCATGAATGCCAAAGTTTGAATTCTCAGAGCCACATACTCAGAAAAAGCCAGAAGCTGTGGAGTGGCTCAAGTAGTACAGCGCTAGGCTTGAGAAAAAGAAGCTCAGAGACAGTACCCAGGCCCTAAATTCAAGCCCCAGGGCTGTCAAAAACAATAGGCTAGATGCCAGTGGCTCACTCTTGGAAACCTAGCTTCTCAGGAGGCTGAGATTTGAACACCACAGTTCAAAGACAGCCTGCACAAGGAAAGCCTGTTAGACTCTTATCTCCAATGAACCACCAAAAGACCTCACATGGCGCTGTGGCTCAAGTGGTAGAGTGTTCACCTTGAACTGAAGGGCTCAGGGACAGTGCCCAGGCTTGATACAAGACACACAACTGGAAAAAAGTGAGGATTAATGAAAGTACTTTTCCTATTTGCTAATTATGAGAACATCCTGTGGAAAATGAACACAGATGTAACCAGAATTGGAGTCAGAGCTCAAGGTTCAAGTGAACACATCCATATACCCAGCCTCTCTGACTCTAGCATTATAACTTTGTGTCCTACAGGGTTCTGAAAGGTCCAATGTTGAAGGGATTAATATCATCCCCAAGCCCTTTGTGATAAGCAGTTGACTTCTATTGTCAATGTCATTACAGTTCTGAAGCTAGCAGAGTACCAGTAGCTCATGCCCATCACCCTAGCACAGGAGGCTGAGGTCTCAGTATCACAGGCTGAAGCCAGCCAGGGCAGCAAAGTCTATGACACTCTGACTTCCACTTCTGAAAGGTCAGATGTTCAAGAGCTTACTGTGTTTCGCTTTGTGATGAGAAGTTACTCGCTCTCTAAATGTTCTTATGATGTTTCTTTCCTGCTTCTATAGCTCAAGAATTCTAAATGTTCTTAGAATTCTTGAGCTATAGAATCAGGAAAGAAACATCATTGACCCATCCTGGGTTCAAATGAAGTTCTCAGGATCCAAGCCTTAGCCCTGTTGGCAGGAAGAACAGCACTGAAACACTATATTTGGAGGACAGAAAACAGTTTCAAAAGCCGGGCTAGGTGAAGAGACCTAGACCTGCAGGATAAGGAGGCAGAATGTACACACTCAACAGTGAAGAGAGCTGCAAAACCACTTCATTCATTCCAGGCACAGCCAGAAATAGGGGGAAACTTGAAATATTTGTTAGACTTTCACTAGGGTCAGGCTTTTCTCAGCCTCTTCAAACAATGACTAATTAACCTTCCTCCCTCAGGTGAACTGAGCTTCAAGCTATCATTAAGTTCATAATAGTGAGCCAGTTTAGTGGGGGAGAGGGCAGGAACAGAGTAGAAACGCCATGCTCTCTGGACTTAGGGAGTGGATTTTTGACTCTCCATCTGTCAGATTTGAAGGCCCTTCTTCTACCTCTTCCAGGCCATTCTCCTTCCTTCATTCTCCACGTCATTAATGCAAATCCCCAGTCCAAGGAGAGGCAATGCCCTTTCTTTACTGTCTCCAAGCACTTGAGTTAGAACCTGGCTGTGCCCTCTTGGCTCTGGGGCCATCGGCTGCCTGAGAAGTGGGACAGAGACTGTCTTCTTCCTCTGTGATTGTGTGAAGTCGATGCTGGTGTCTGGCACACTGTAAAAGGCCTCATGACAGAATTGTTCCTTTCTTTCCTTCTAACGACCAAGATCAGCTTCATTTATCATCTATCTATGTATCTATGTATCTATCTATTTATCTATCATCAATCTACCTACCTAGTCAGCTAGGTATCCTTTTGCCAGTTCTTGGGTTGAACTCTAGGCCTGGGCACTGTCTATAGCACTCTACTACTTGAGCCAAAGCATCAATTTTGGCTTGTTTTGTATATGTGCTTTTGAGCAATCAAACCCAGGACTTCTTGCATGTTAGGTACTCTCACTAATCCACATTCCCAGCCCCCTCATTTTTTGTTAATGGTAGTTTTTACTTAAGCATGCTTCCATTTCATGTTTAATTTTACGTTTAATTTTCTGAATACCGGTTACTACTATGAAACCTGATCTTCTCTTTCCCTGCCTCATTTGTGGCATTGGCCTCATAAGAAAATGTAAATAAAGGCTGCTAAAAGCTTAAGTGTGCATCATATAAAGACAGAGGCCAGGAACCCTAGAAGAGAAAAGAGATGGGCCTTAAGTGAAGAGAATGATGTAGTACTCACAATGAACATATCTGAAAAATAAATCAGTAAATAAAAGCAGAAGCATTACATGTGCTCTGTTTACATTCAGGGAGGTAATTTACACACATAAATAGGTAGGGCACTGATTCATAAACATGGTCTCCTCTTTTTGAATTTTCTTTTTGGCCATCCCAGGGCTTAAGCTCAGGGCCCTATGCGTTGCTGAGCTGTTTTGCTCAAGGCTGAGGCTCTACCACCGCCACAGCTCCAGCCATCTGGTTGTTAATTGGACATAAGCACCTCCCAGGCTTTCCTGCCTCGTCTGGACTGAATCTCCCACTCAGCTTGTTCTCTTAAAGCTCGAGCTCAACCATCTGGGCCACTGCTCCACTTCTGGTTTTCTGGTGGTTTATTGGAGATAAGTGTCTCACAGACTTTCCTGTTTGGGCTGACTTTGGATGGCGATCTCCTGAGGAGGTTTCAAGCGGCTTCTCTCAGGGATTCACTGAGGAGCCTCTCTACACAAACCCTTAGTCTAAATCTCGAGAGGTACTAGAGAAAACAGAAACATGCAGTTGCTTCTAGTATTCTCCAGATACTTAAGGTTGGAGACACAAAACACTCATAATTATTAGATCATTTTATAGGCAAAAGGAGCAATGCAGACAGTATGAGGATCACTCCAGCTTCAGTACTCTCATCTTGAGACAGTAAAATCATTTCAGCTCAATGCTAAGTGACAGAACTGGCATGTCCTGTGGACATATGCTCCCAAATCCTGTGACACTCATTTCTCACTTTTGGCTTCAAATCTGTGACCAGAGAAGATGAGGAGAGAAAATCCTTCTCAAAGAAAGCAGCTATAAAGAATATTGGGGTAGTTTACTTATAAATTCAAAATATTGGAATGATCCTGTTAAGAAGTCAGATTGTCCAGATTAAAAAAATGAAGAAGAAAAGTAAGGCAGGTGTCAGTTTAATCACAGCTTCTTAAGAGGCTGAGATGTAGAGAATCTTAGTTTGAACCCAGCCAGCATAGGAAAGGACATGACATTTTTATTTCTAAGAGATCCCAGAAAAACCCAGAAGTGAGGCTGTGACTCAAGGTTAATGCACTACCCTTGAGCAAAAGGAATTCAGGGACAATGTCTAGGCTCAATGTTCAACCCCTGGACCTGCCCACCCCCAATAGAGCCTATACCTCCATGTCTTTGTGTATGTATGGATGTATTCCTATAGGCAAATCTCCAGAGTAGATATGATGAATGGCACCAAGCAAGGATTTTTTTTTTCAATACAATGATTTCATAACACAGAGACTACTTTTATGACAATGTATGTTCCAGGGCTACCTTCACTGTTCCCAGTGTAGCCTGAGGAATTCTCTGCATCCCAGGCCTGCTGGAAGAAGTCTCTCTCATTTTCTGTACAGGCAGACAAAAGGCCTCAGACCTGTAAAGCTTTGTAACAGCAACTCCATCTAGGCCAATTAGTTAGGATGAGTGTGGGTGGGCTCTGCAGGCCAGGAGAAAAAGGCCTCTTTCACTACAAGCTATCTCTCTTCCCAGTGCTCTGTTTTTACAGGAAGCCTTCATTTGTGCCACCTCCCATGGCAGTCCAAGTTCCCTGCACTTATCCTGCCTTTGTGAGACTATATTTCGGTGCTCAGATACAGTGCTCAATATAATATATAATGAAATATTACATTGCAGGCGATGATAGGCCTATGATACCTCTCCTTGGTTTTCCGGAAGCTTGAGAAATCCAAGCACATGTCTGATATAACAAAGCTTCCTGTCATCTAGGTCTCGTGAAGATCATCAGGTTCTGAAACTTTGACCTCTCCTAATTGGGCCTTGGGTGGGTAGGTTTGGGGATTAAACACAGGGCCTGGTTGCTGACCATAAGTTCAGTGCAGAAGTCCAGTGCTTTACCATTTTGTGTCAGAGCTTCACTTCTGGTCTATGTGTGTGTCTGTGTGTGTATGTCCATGTGTGCACACATACAGTCATGGAGCTTGAACTCAGCATTGTACCTAATTTCTCTTGTACAAGGATAGCCTTCTATCACTTGAGCCACAGAACCACTTCATACTTTTTCTAGTGATTTGGTCCTGAGTAATCAAGCCCAGGGTTTCATATATGCAAAGCACTCTACCCCTAAGGCACATTCCCAGCCTTGTATTTCAGGTTTGTTAGATTGTTTCTGGTTTTTTTTTTTTTTATGTTGTCGGTTGTAGGAGTTGAAGTCTAGGCCTGGGTGCTGTCCCTGAGCTCTTCAGCTCAAGTCTTGTGCTCTATCACTTGAGTCACAGCTCCACTTCAGGTTTTCTGGTGGTCCATTGGAGCTAAGTGTCTCAAGGACATTCCTGCCGAGGCTAGCTTTGAACCATGATCCTTAGTTCTTTTTTTTCTCATTATTTAGAGAATACTTTATTAGTTTCTGTAATCAAACCCACATAGAAAAGACCTTACATATTTAATACAGTGCTTTTACCCCTGTACAAATGGAAAAAAACTTAAGTTTAACGTTTCTAGACCAATATGGCTATTAATTTCTGTACAATGCCAACTCAACACGGTAAACTGGGATACTTTTTCCAAAGCTGACAGCACAGGTAAAGTTTCCAAAAATTCAAATTATATATATGTATATATATATTTGTATAAAAAGACCAATAATAGCAGTATGTTATGCATCAATAGCAGCAACAGCTTTTCCAGCTTTGAACCATGATCCTTAGTTCTCATCCTCCTGAGAACCTAGGATGATAGTCATGAGCCACAAGCACCAAGCTTCCACTTAATGTTTGTTAGTGGTGAATTGGAGATAATAGTCTCATGGGACTTTTTGTGTCTGGGATAGTTTAGAACCCAGATCCTCAGATCTCAGCTTGCTGAGAAGGCAGGATGACAGACCTCAGCTATCGACCCCTAGGCCATGGAACTCTGCTGCAAAGGGATCCTTGGCTCCACGTGTGGAGTGCTAGCCTTGAGCCCAAGAGGTAAGGGTCAGAATCTAGGTCCTGAGATCAAGGTTCATGACTGAGAAAAAAACAAAGCAAAACAATGGTCTGCAGGAGACAACTCACTAGTCTTCAGTAATACTTAATTTTGTCCCTTCCATGGGGTTATATCTGAGCCTCAATATTCTTATCTGTGTAAGCATCTCAGTTGTGGAGCTCTTACAAGGACCAGATGAACAAATGCACCCTGTGAAGGACACAGCACATGACACTGTTTGAAGGACTCAGCACACAGCATCATGTGAAAGACTCAGCACCCAGAACCCAATGCAGGACTCAGCACACTGTAACCTGTGAAGGACTCAGCATATAGCACCCTGTGCATTACTCAGCACAGAGCACCCTATGAAGGACTCAGCACATAGCTCTATTCCACAAGCTGTCATTAGAATCAGCATGCTTTCTTCAGTATCACCATTCTTTGAGGAACATTTCACAAACCACACAAGTTCACATCTAATGGTTTAGTGGGGTGTTTCTTTTTAGGGGGGGAGGTTACCCATGGGGCTTGAACTCAAATATAGGGATACTGTTCTAATAACATTTGCTCAAGGCTACAGCCCTACTACTTGGAACCACATTTTGAAGAGTCTCACAGACTTCCTGCCAGGGCTGGGTTTTAAAGCCCATGAGCAGCTAGAATGACTGAGGTAAGCCAGCAGCGTCTGGTTTGGTGGAGCTGGGTTGGAGCGATTTACATCTGGATAAGTCAGGTTAGGTGGAAATTGTCAGCACCCGACTCCTACCTTGCTCTGTGATGAGGTATTTGAAGTTTTGACTTTCTATAGTTGCAGTTAGAACAGTCTACCTTTTTTGGCGGCAGTCCTGGGCCTTTAGTAAGGGCTTAGACACTCTCCCCAAGGATTTGTGCTCCAAGCTAGTACACAATTGATTGAAAGAAAGCAGAACTTCCGGTTTTTCTTTGTATGTGGTACTGAGGAATGGAAGCCAGAGCTTCCTGCTTACTAGGCGAGCACTCAACCACCCAGTCCCACGAGTGCATGAGGTATAAATAGAGATTGCTGAATATAAATATTATATATATACAAAAAGAGATATGTGGTCTGGGAAGGTGACTCAGTGATAGAGCGCTTGCCTTGCAAGCATGAGGCCCTGAGTTCAATTCCTCAGTACCACATAAGCAGAAAAAAAGCCGGAAGTGGTGCTGTGGCTCAAGTGGTAGAGTGCTAGCCTTGAGCTGAAGGGCTGAGGGACAGCACCTAGGCCCAGACTTCAGGCCCACGACTGGACCCAAAAAAAAAATAAAGAGAGAGAGAGGTATGCATATTATTAAATTATAGCTAATAGTACTACCAATTATTAGGTATTAAATGATGTCTTCATTTAATGATGAATCCCAGTTGAACAATTAATAAGACATTAATTATTACTCAATATACTGTTATTGTTTATCATATATGTACATACATCCATACATACAATTACATATTTTATAGAATGAGACGTCTATTTATATTAATTTATGCATCATGTGTTACTACCAATTATTAGGTTTTTAACTCTGTCTCCATTTACTTTTCATTCTGTTAATGCTTAATAATATAGTAATTAAACTTAATCCACATCCTATAATTATTTTGTCTAATATTATCCCAGAATGATTCACTAATAATTCAATCTGTTTTTCATTTATTATAGTGACAATTCTTCCACCTATGACATTTTTACCTTTATGATATCCTATTACATAGCATATAGATTTGCATATGAATTATACATCCTACCTGACATCGAGCAATTTCATAGAAAAGGAAAGTATGTGTCAGTCTCGGCTTCTTACACCAAGATTGCATTTTTGGCAGGGCTGGGATCTAAACTCAGGGCCTAGAAGGCTCAGTTCATGAATGGGTGACTGTCAGCACAGCAGCCTCTAGCCAATTCAGCTGGCAGGCAGTTCCCAGGCCATGAGACTGAGCCCCATATGTTGACCACATATTGCGCTTAGTGTAGTTATGCATTTTATTTGTTGTTTTATTCATTTATTTTATTGACTGGTATTACTCATAGAATATTTATTACATTTATTACATGGGATATAGATTTGGCTATGTAAGAAACTTCACACCAGACACCCAGACGCTCACAGAAAAAGAAAACATGTGTCACCAGTGCTTCTTACTCCACGATTCAATTTTTGTGAGTGCTGGCATCTGAACTCAAAGCCTACAAGGCCCAATTCATGAATGGGTAAGTGTCAGCACTGCCAGCCTGGGCCATATGGAGCTGACAAGCAGTTCCCAGCACCTGAGATCCAGCCCCAGGGATTGACAAAATAAGATAGATTGACATGTGGATGGTAGTACACAAATAAATATAGATCTTTATAGAGTGGCAGAGATGTTTATATATTCTTCAGTTAAATAGACTACATTTTTAACAATTCTTGGGTATTTATTATGCCCCCATGTAATTAATATTATTGTGTTCATCCTTAATGAATTATTAATTTAATTAACCACTATCACAAAACTATTGCGTCCATGTAATTAATAATATTCTTTAATGTGTCAAAATATTCCTTAAAATCCATCAGCCTCCTAAAATCACTAATTTTATAGTAGTATCATTCAGGAACAATTAATTTAATCTTGATATTCATAATCTTCCATCAGTATTCCTATGAATAGGAATGAGACCCTTAAGATCTCCCACCATTGGTAGGGGTCGGGACCGGGTCTCAACCACAGGGCCTATGTTGCAGTGTTGACCTATGGCTTGCCTGGTAGCCCACCAGCTTTCAGCAATGTCAGGTTACAAAATTTTCAGCAATGTCATTCAGACCTAAGATGGTTACCTTGCAAAAAAAAACAAATGTAAAACAGACAGCCATCTGCAAGTTGCCAGATTTTTATCTGTGTCATTTTATTTATATTTTTCCTGTAAATCTTTGGGGCCCAGGAACCCAGGTTCGGTTGTGGGTCCAGTGGTTGCACCCCAGTCTAGAGCGATTAAAGATGAGGCAGAGTTGCCACAACCTGAGTTCAAGCCCTGTGCTTGACAAACTAAAAATATATAAATAAATTCATTAAAAATATTTTAAAAAATTATGAGGCTCCTTGGCTTGGAATTCACGCCATTTTTTCTGGCAGGCCTGGGATTTGAATTCAGAGTCTGGGTAAATCTGCAGCATTGTCGGGGAAGGGGAAGCTCACTGTGCTGGAAGACAAGAAATTCAGGCCTGTTCCCAGGGCCTGAATTCAAGTCTTAGCACTCAAAAAATAATATTCATATACATTTTAAGTACATGATTTATATTTGCATACACATGTTTACTTATCTTGCAGTTAGTGTAGTTATTCATTTTATTTTATTTTCATGTATTTTTTATGTATTTTAGTGAGTATGATTACACATATAACATTTTTTACATCCTATTACATAGGACATAAATTTGCCTATGTATTATACATCATTCCTGAGACCCAGGAATTTTGACACCCATAAAGAAAACAAGTGGGACAATTGGCTTCTTCCACCAGGATTAAGTTTTTGGCAGTTCTGTGATTTGAACTCCGGCCCTAGAAGGCCAACTTCATGAATGGCTCAATGTTAGCACACCAATCTGATGCAAATGAAGTTGTCGGGCAAATTTGAGGACCTGAGATCAAGCCCTAGGAGTGACCAATATATAAAAAGATAGATATATAGATTGAAGTGGGTGTGTATTAACATATGAATATGGATCTATAAATAATGTATACAGAGACAGACATTTATGTAGATTCTAGTGTATAACTCTTTATATAAAGTGATGTCTATATCTTATTTTTATATATTCTATTACTACAAATTATATATTCTATTACTACCAATTATTTGGTCTAAAATTATGCCTCCATTAATTAATCACGGTAGAAGACTTAATAATTATTATTAATTAAATTAATCGATGACATATATTTATGCGTACAATATTATATTAGAAAGTCTAGCTAAATAGTAATTCAATTTGTACATGCCAAACATACTATTAATGTTCCTATTGATAGGAACGAGATTCCTAGGATCTTCAGCTGTGTGTAGGTGGCAGTCCGAGGATCAGACTCACGGCCTAGGTATCTGGGTTGGGCTCAGGCTTCACCAACAATCTGTGAGCCTTTGGCCATGCAAGGTCACATACAATTTTCAAGCCCGAGATATTGAGACCCATGGTGGTCACAGTGCAAAGGAAACAAAGGTAAAACGGTTGTGTAAAATTTTCTGGATTTTTCCTCCTCCATTTTTGTTGGTTTGATGTATTTTTGCCAGTGCTGGGAGTTGAACTGGGGTCCTAGGATGACTGGATCATCTGTGGGTGTAAATGCGGTAAACAGGCCTAGGGTAATCATGGGTTAAGACACAATTCGGTGCTTCCTTGTGAAAAAGAAACTCAGGGATAGTGCCTAGGGTCACAGTTCAAGCCTCAGGACCTGCTTCAAAAATAGAGCCAGTAACTCCATGTGTCTGTGTATGTATGCATGTATTTCTAGCAGTGAACATCTAGAGTTGCTATGAAGAAAGGTATGAATGGAATGATTTAATAGCACAGAGAATGCTTTCAAGACAGTGCATGATCCAGGGCTCCCCTCACTGTTCCCAGTGTACCCTGAGGGCTTCTGTGCACCCCAGACTGCTGGAGGAAGTCTGCCTCAATGTTGGAACAGGCAGACAAAAGGCCTCCCTCTTGAACATCTGTGTAACAAACAATTTATCCATAGCAATTAGTGAGGATGAGCAAAGAGTGAGGATGAGGGCAGACTCTGAAGGCCAGGAGGAAAAGGCCTCTTTGTACACCAAGCTATCTCTCCTCCCAGTGCTCTGTTTTGACAGGAAGCCTTCATTTGTGCTGCCTTTCGGGGCAGTCCAAGTTTCCTGCACTCAACCTGTCTTTGTTAGACTATTTTCCAGTGTTGAAAAAACTACTACAATTAATTCAAGGGTCCTTCTGGCAGAAAACAAGTGAGCTGAACCTAATGAAAAGATTCCAAATTGGAAAAGGTGCCTCCCTAGTTTTCCGGATGCTTGCTAAATCTAAGCACTTGTGCAAAATCACAATGCTTCCTGTCATCTAGTGCTGGTGAAACTCATCAGGTTTTGAAACCTTTGCCCTCTCCTAGTTGGGCTCTGGGTGTTTATATTTTGGGGTTTAACACAGGGCCAGGGTGCTGACCAAGAGCTCAGAGCAGAAGCTCTTTCCTTTACCATTTAGTGTCACAGCTTCACTTATGGTATCTGTGTGTGTGTGTGTGTGTGTGTGTGTAGGTGTGTGTCTGTGTGTGTGTCTGTGTGCGTCTGTGCGTGTGTGTGCAAACACCAGTCCTGGAGCTTGAACTCAGTACCTCAGCTCTGTACCTGAGTTTCTCCTGTACAAGGATAGTGCATTACCACTTGAGCCACAAAACCACTTCAGGCTTTTTTTTTCTAGGGATGTAGTACTGAGGATTCAAACCCAGGGTTTCATACATGCAAAGCACTCTACCCCTAAGACACATTTCCAGCACTCCACTTCAGGTTTCTTTCTTTCTCTTCTTGTAGTTGGAGGAGTTGATGTCTGGGACTGGGTGCTCAAGTCTAGCACTCTACCACTTGAGCTACAGCGCCCCTTCAGGCTTTCTGGTGGTTCACTGGAGATAAGCATCTCAAGGATTCTCCTGCCCAGGCTGGCTTTGGACTGTGATCCTCAGCTCTCAGGATCCTGAGTAGCTAGGATGACAGGCATGAATCACCAGTACCCAGCTTCCACTTCAAGTTTCTAAGTGGTGAATAGGAGATAATATTCTCATGGGACCTTTTTTGTCTGGGATAGTTTGGAATCCAGATCATCAGCTTCCTGAGAAGGCAGGAGGACAGACCTCAGCTAAAGACACACTTTGCTCCAAGGGGGTCCTTAGCTACGAGGTAGAGCACTAGCCATGAGCCCAAGAGGAAAGTCAGTGCCTAGGCTCTAAGTTGAATGTTCATGATGGAGAAAACTAAACCAAAACAAATTATTTCTTCCTTTATTTAAGTGTCATGGTTAAATACATAATAAAGTATTAATTGAAAATTAGTCAATGTACTATGATTATTGTGTATAATTTTAATATAATCATACACTAAATACTAATGTAATTGTTACTTTTACAACATTCCATTCATATGGATGTCTAACAGAATATGTTTCTTAGGATCTCCTGCCATTTGTAGATAGCAGTACGGGATGCCAACCCTGGACCTAGGTTCCTGGTTCAGGCTGTGGCTTCACTGATAGCCTACCAAACTTCAACAATGCGAGGCCATGTACAGTTTTCGGGTCCTGTCATTTAGACACAGGATGGTCACAATGCAAAGGAAAAAAAATTGTAAAACTGCCTTCCGGAACTTCCCAGTTTTATACTTCTCCTTTTTTCCCCATCTTTTTTTTTTTTTTTTTGTCTGTTGTGGGGCCAGAAGTCTGGGTCTGGGCGCTGTACCTCAAATCTTCAGCTCAAGGCTATCGTTCTACCATTTGAGTCATAGCACCACTTCCAGCTTGTTTATGCTTATGTGGTGCTGAGGAATCGAACCCAGGGCCTTATGCATGCAAGGCAAGCACTCTACTATTGAGCCACCTTCCCAGCCCTTCACCTTTTTTTTCTTTTTGCCGGTCCCGAGATTTAAACTTGGGTCCTGGGATCTCAGGATGGGCTGTGGGTCCAGAGGTTGCACCCCAGCCTAGGATAATCAAAGCTGAGGAAGAGTTGATACAAGCTGAGTTCATGTCCCGAGCCGGGCCATTGAAAAATGAGGCCCTGGGTTGGAATTTGCACCAATTTTCTGGCAGGCCTGGTATTTGAACTCAGGGTCTAGGTAACTCTGTGGCACTGTGGGGGAGAGGAAACTCACCATCATTGAAAACAAGAAATTCAGAGCAATTTCCAGGGCTAAATACAAGCCACGGCACTGGAAAAAATAATATTCATATATGAGATCTTTTACATACATGTGTTTACCCCATATTACATTTATTACCCTTATTTATTTATTCTTTATTTTATTATTATTACATATATAATATTTATTTCATTTATTACATCATATCACATGGATATATTTGCACGTGGATTTTACATCATCCTTAGACCCAGGACTTTTACAGAGAAGGAAAAATATATGTCAGATGTGGCTTCTTACTCCACCTATAAACTTTTGGCCATTCTGGGATATGAACTCACAGCCCACAATGCCCAATTCATGAAAGTGTCAGTTGTAGACAAAGCCTTTGGCAAATTGAGCTGCCAGCCAGTTCTGAGGACGTGTGATCAAGCCATAGTAGTGGCCTTGATATAGATTTAAATATAGATATAGATAGATAGATAGATAGATGTGTAGTTTTCTCTCTCTATATATATATGAGAGAGAGAGACAATATGAGGATATTGAATAATATATATTGTGAATTATTAGTTATTAAATTAAGCCTCCATTTAATGAAGTATCATGGTTGAATACTTATTAAAGCATTAATGTAAAAGTATTCAGTATTCTTTAATTAGGAGAATCATACCATGGTGCTAGAATTAAAGACATAATCCAATACTTTTTGTGTGGCATTCTTTAAGAGAATCATGAAAAACTGTGGATTTAATTGTTACTTTTATAACATTCCATTAAGCACTCCCATGAATAGGAATTATTTTCTCAAGATCTCCCTCTATTTGTAGGTGTCAGTCCTGGCATTTGAACTCCAGGCCTGGGTAATTTACTTTGAAATGCAAACCATTAGTATGACACTGTGAAGATTTCAGATTGTCATGATAAAACAAAGAACAACAAGAATAAAAGAAAGCCAGGTCTCAGAGGCTCATACTTGTAATCATAGCTCCTCAGGAGGCTGAGAGTTAAAGAATGGCAGCTTGAATTCAGTCGGGACAGGAAAGATCAGGACACTCTCATTTCTAAGGGATCACAGGAATATAAAAACCCATGAGTGGGACTGAAACACAAGGGCAGAGCACCACCCTTGAAGAAAAGGAGCTCTGGGAGAGTGCCTAGGCTCATAGTACAAGCCCTGGACCTGCCAAAAAAGAAAAAGCCAGTAAATCCATGTCTCCCCATGTATGTATGCATGTATTTGTATTGGTGAAGATCCAGAGTCACTATGTTGAAAGGCACCCAGCTAGGAAATTTGCTTTGAATAGAATGATTTCATAGCACAGAGAGTGTTTTCAAGACATGCCTGTTCTGGGGCTCCCCTCACTGTTCCCAGTGTTGCCTGAGGGTTTCTGTGCATTCCAGGCTATTGGAGGAAGTCTGCCTCATGGTCTGGACAGACAGACAAAAAGGACTCATTCCTATACAGCTGTGTAACAAACAACTCCATCTGAGCCAATTAGTGAGGATGAGTGTAGGCAGAATTTGAAGGCCAGGAGAAAAAGGCCTCTTTGTACTCTAAGCTATCTCTCTCCCCAGGAAGCTTTCATTTGTGCCAACTCCTGTGACAGGCCAAGTTCCCTGCACTTATCCTGTCTTTGTTAGATTATGTTCCAGTATTGAAATAACCTGCTACAATTAATTCATGGGTCCTTCTGGCAGTCAATAAGGGAGCTGAACCTAATGAAAAGATTCCTAATTGGCAATGGTGCCTCCCTAGGTTTCCAGAAGCTTGCTAATATAAGCATTTGTGCAAAATCCCAAAGTTTCCTGTCATCTAGGGCTGGTGAAGTGCATCAAATTGTGAAACCTTTGACTTATCCTAGTTGAGCCCTGGATGGCTAGGTTTCGGGGTTGAACACAGGGCTAGGGTGCTGACCATGAGCTCAGAAGAGAAGCTCAGTGCTTTACCACCATTTGGTGTCACAGCTTCACTTCTGGTATCTGTGTGTGTGTGTGTGTGTGTGTGTGTGTGTGTGTGTGTGTGTGTGTGTGCGCACATGCATACACTTGTCCTGGAACTTGACCTCAGGACCTGAGCATGGTTCCTGAGTTTCTCCTGTACAAAGATAGAAGTCTACCACTTGAGCCACAGGGCCACTTCAGGCTTTTTTCTAGTGATGTGGTAGTGAGGATTCAAATTCAGGGATTCATACATGCAAAGCAGTCTAACCCCTCCTCTTTAGGTTTCTTTCTTTCTTTTCTTTTCTTGTAAGTTGGAAGAGTTGAAGTCTAGGCCTGGGTGCTATCTATCCTAGAGCTCTTCAGCTAAAACCAAGCACTCTACCACTTAAGCTACAGCACCCCTTCAGGTTTTTGGTGGGTCACTGGAGAGAATTGTCCATCTCAAGGAATTTCCTGACCAGGCTGGCTTTGGACCATGATCCTCAGCTCTCAGGCTCCTGAGTAGTTAGGATGACAGGCGTTAGTCACTGGTGCCTAGCTTCCATTTCAAGTTTCTAAGTGGTGAATAGGAGATAATAGTCTCATGGGAACTTTTGTGTCTGGGATAGTTTGGAACCCAGATCCTTACATCTCAGTTTCTTGAGTAGGCAGGGTGACAGACCTCAGCTACAGACGTCTAGATCATAACTCTGTTGCAAGGAGCCACGGGGAATGCACTGAAAATTTGGGGGTACTGTTCTAAGATCTCTTGCTCAAGGCTAGATCTCTACTACTGTGAACCAAACTCAGAGTTTCACAGATCAGCCCACGAGTATCTTGGATGACAGTGGTGAGTGAACCAGCAGCTTCTGGTTCCGTGGAGCTGGGTTGCCGTGGTTTATTTCTGGCTAAGTCAGGTAGTATGGCAGCTGCAAGCACCAAACTCCATGCTTGTTCTGTGATGAGGTATTTGCAGTACTATACTTATATTGTTGCAGTCAGAACATTCTATTTTTTTTTTTTTTTGGTGCCAATCCTGGGTCTTGAGAAAGGGTCTAGACACAGTCCTGAAGCTTTTATGCTCAAAGCGAGTGCTCAACTGCTTAAGCAACAGCACGACTTCTAGATTTTTCTGTGCACAAGGTAGTGAGGAATCGAACCCAGGGCTTTGTACGTAGTAGGTGAGCAAT
The DNA here is from genome assembly GCF_019054845.1 of Dipodomys spectabilis. Taxonomy (NCBI): domain Eukaryota; kingdom Metazoa; phylum Chordata; class Mammalia; order Rodentia; family Heteromyidae; genus Dipodomys; species Dipodomys spectabilis. The sequence continues at coordinate 588,670 of NW_024870986.1, forward strand.
CTACAAATGAGCCCCATGACTGACAAGTGTATGAACACATAAATATGTAAATTGAATATGTAAATATGAATATGTAAATATGAATACATAAACATGTAGATTGGTAGATAGATAAATAGATGCATATGTATAAAACAAGAGAAAGATATTTGTATACTAGGAAATTGCATATAAATTTTACTACCGATTATTGCTATTTAAATTATTCCTTCCTTTTTTAAGTAACATGATTGAATAACTAAGAAAGTATTAATTGAAAATTAGTCAATGTAGTATAATTGTTGTGTATAATTTTATATAATCAAAAATTTAATTGTTACTTTTTTCTTTTATTTTAAATTGTGAAAATACTGTACAGAGGGTTTACAATTACATGGGCAAGATAATGGGTACATTTCTTATCAAGCATCATAGCCTCTTTTTTTGTTTCCCCCTCTATCCTTTCCCATTCTCTCCCCTCCTCCCACCCCCCCACACAATCATCCCCCAATGTCCCCCACCCCCACCACAGTTGTAAAGATCGTATTTTGACATAACGACTTATACATCTCATTGTTGCAATGGGTCCACCTGTATCCCTATTTAAATGATTTGATTTTTCCCTTCCTCTCCATAAAATACACCGACAACAAATACAGTGAAAGCAGGGGTTATACCATGGGGGAGCAACAAAGAAATAATCTTATAAATGTGTAAGAAACAATTGCATGAAAGAAAAAAAAAACATTTGAATACATATCTTAGGGTTCATTTCCCTAACATCAACTTATCTGACCTTTTCTGCTTGACTCAGACATATGCTAGTTATTGCAAATAAGGGAAACGATGGGACCTATGCTTCTTTGGGCATGGATTACTTCACTTAATATAATTTTTCCAAGTCTTTCCATTTCCTAACAAATGGGGCAATATCATTCTTTCTGATAGAGGTATAGAATTCCATTGTGTATATATACCACATTTTCTTGATCCATTCATCTACTAAGAGGGATCTGGGCTGGTTCCATATTTTAGCTATGGTAAATAATGCTGCAATAAACATAGTCATGCAGGTAGCTTTCGTGTGCTCTTGTTTGTGAAAATTTGGGTAAATGCCCAAAAGTGGGATGGCTGGGTAATAGGGAGGCTCTATGTGGAGTCTTTTGAGGAAACTCCATACTGTTTTCCAAAGTGGTTAAACAAGTTTACACTCCCACCAACAATGCAGTAAGGTTCCCTTCTGTACACATACCCTCCAGCACCTGTTGTTATTATAGTTCATGATTATAGCCTTTCTAACTGGGGTGAGGTGGTATCTCAATATTGTTTCGATTTGCATTTCTTTAATGGCTAGGGAGGTTGAGCATTTCTTCATGTGTCTAGATTTATTTTAGGAGGATTTAATTTTTTGAGTTCCAGGTATATTTTAGATATGAGACCCTTGTCCATTGTATGGCTACTGAAGATTTTCTCCCAATCCGTGGACAAAAAGTCCAGTACAGAAAAAGGGCACGTATAAATACATACACATATGGCAAATGTATTGATGTGAATATACATAGAGAGACGAGAGAGGCGCATAGTCCCAGGACCCAGGCCCTGGTGTCATGCACATTAGGGGGGATCCAGCAGCGGAGTGGAGTTCAAAGAAGTGGCAGTATGGAACGACATTTGAACCTGCTCAGGCCTGCTACCCAAACTGTTACTCAGGAACCTGACATGGAGAGGATGGCGGTTTGAATCCAGTCGGGCTTCAAAGTCCCTGTTCCATGAACCTTGCAAGTTTATCTTGTTTTCTAATTTTCTGACAGAACTGCAGGGAGGCTCCAACACTTGGTTTGCCCACCAGTCCCCAGGCCTTTGGCAAGACCAACCCCGGACTCCCTGCATTAGGTCACAACCACCCCTGCTCCCTGCATTAGGTCACGACCCTCTTTGGGGCTTGACCCTTGGGCGAGACCTGCACCACCCCTCCATTAGATGGCCAGTATGGGCGCCTTGGGTGGGACTAACACAGGAGCTCCGCCCCTCTGTTTGTCAGCAGGCATAGGTGCTTTGGATGACACCTGCATCGGGGCCCCGCCCTTTGACTCAGCCGCCAGTACTGGCAACCTTGAGAGATGGCCGGTGGGCTCCACCCATTAATTAGTTGTTGGTGGTGGTGCCTTGGGCGACATCAGCACTGGGGCTCTGCCCCTCAGACTGCCCACCAGCAGCGGTCCTTTTCACAACATCCACACCTTGGCTCTGTCCATTCGTTCACACTCCTGCACTGCCCAGTAAGCGAGACCTGCACAAGGGTTCCACCCCTTAGTTCGCCCGCCAGCACGAGCACCAGCGCTTTCAAGGAGGTTCTCACCTGGAATCTGCCCCTTAGGCTGCCTAGGGCGGGACCGGCATTAGGGATCTGCCCCTTATGTAGCCCGCTGGCACTGGGGCTCTGTTCCTAATATTGCCTGCCTGCACCGCCTGCCTGGGGCAGGACCTGCACCGGGGCTCTGTCCCTTAATTCACTCACAAGCAGAGGTGTCTTAGGAGGGACTGGCAACTACACCTGGGCTCCACCCCGTAGTTCAGCCTCCAGAATCCCCTGCCTTGGAGGAGACAGCACGGGCCTCCACCCCTTGGATGGCACCTGCTGGCACTTGGGCTCCACCTATCCATTCTTGCCTGCAGGCACCAGCATCATTTGACAAGACCAGCCCCAAGGCTCCACCTCCTAGCTTGCCTGCCAGCAGAGGTGCTTGGGGTGGTTTCTGCCATGGGACTCTCTGGCAGGAGTGCCTTGGGCAGCATCTGAACTAGGGCCCCATCCCATCGGTTTGCCCACCAGTACTCGCACCTTGGGCAGGAATCACCCTTTAGGTCTCCCGCCATCCCTTAGATTCAGGGCAGAACAGATGCAGGTGCCTGATTGAGCCCACCCACTTCCTCCTGCTCCCACCTGCATCACAGGACAGACTTGTGCCAGGGCCCTGCCCTTTCAGGCTTGCTGACATCTGTTTCCTGAGCCTGGTCCCACCCCATTTTTCCTGCTGCTGCTAGTATCCCGGATCCCAGGTCAGACCCACAAACCAGTGCCTTGTTCCCAGTAGGCCTTTTGCAACCCCGGTACCCCAGGCAAGACCTCCAGGCTGAGGACCCAGCAACTCTTCCTCCTCCCCGTGTTAGCCTATGAGAGTGGGAAAGCTCCAGAAGTCATTTCCTGGAAATCAGGGGATGGCCCTGTACCACAGGAAGTCATGTTGGGAACAGGCTGGGAAGCTGGAAGGTAAGACATGGGTGATCCAAGGTGCTATTGTCCTGCATGGCCTCTGAATCCCGTGGGCTTTCCTACCCAGACCCAGTGAGAACTGGTGCAGAGCCCTTGACAGAGGAATGAGGAGCTGAGCCAGCCAAGTGTGCTTTTGCACCCTTGGGGAGCGGGGCCCTCAGTAGAGATTTGTGGGTTGGGAGTAGAAGGGGGAATGGGGGCCTGCACCTGGGAACTTTGCCCCAGGAAAGGCTGCTTTGGAAGGAGCAGGACCGGAAGGGAAGAGGTTGGAGCAAGCTCCAGGACTGGGAACTGACTCTTGATGGCCCATGGAGCATTTGCCATTCTGAGAGGGCTGGGCTGCCCAGGAGGGTTGGCATAAGTGGAAGGGGCATGAAACTTAGGACAGGGGCAGGCCAGGAATGGAGGAGGTGTCGCCGATAGGGGAAATGGAGGATCAAGGAGGGAGCAGATGGGGAGGGAGTCTTGGTGTTGTGGCTGCTGGTCCCCTATGCCCCTATGGTTAGGAGAAGCAGGAGAGGGATTGGAGGGGCAGGAGAGGCAAGAGCAGTCAGTGAGAAAGGGCTGGCCAAGCGGGGAAGAGGAAGGCAGGAGTTCTGGGCTTTCTCAATGAGAACCAACCCGGGCTGCCAGGGAGGGGCAGCAAATGGAGAGCAGGCCAACCTAGCAGTGTGGAAGGGGGAACTCGGGGCTGCTGCCATCTGCCTGGGGGGGGGGCTAGGCCTCCAGCAGGCTTTGCTACAGTACATCTGACCATACCAGTGGGGCCACGGGGCACCAGCACCATCAGTGGGTGAGGCCTACCTCCTCCCAGCATAACATCCTGGGAAGGGGGAATGTAGGAGATAGGAAACGCTGCCCTCAACCTGTGGGTCCCTTCTGGCTCCTGAGGCCTCTCTAATTCAGACCCACTGTGGCTGACATGTCCCAGCTCTGTGTGTGGCTGTGGCTGTGTGTGAGGTCATTTCCCAGGGAAATGGGCGAGCCTGCGGGATGGAACTCAAGACACATCTGGGAGCAGTGGAGGGGGGAGCCTCCCACGAGGCAGCCCAGCTTCTGGATTTCCCACACAGATCAGACTTGGTTGCATAGGGCTTGGCAGCCAAGAGGGAGCCAAGAAGGACCTGGGGATGAGTGTGGGGGGGAATCAGCTGGTGACCTCCCCAGGTGGGGTGAGGAAAGTCATCTCCAGAGGAAAGGGTTTGGGGGAGGCCGCATGCACCTGCAGAGACCACAGCAGAAACAGGCCAGGAAGGAAGAGGGAGAAACGTGAGCCAGGTGCTTGGGCCTACCCCTGCCCCACCAGGGAGTCCATCTCTCCTAGTGAGCTGTCTCCCTGGAGTGGAGGGAGGGGTGGGATTGCGCCTTTGGCTCCCTAGGTGGGGGAGGGGGCAAGGGCATGTCCCACAAGCCTTATCCAGCCATGGAGAGGTCCTTCCTGCACGGGGAAGGTGGAGAGGGAGAGCACAGTGCAGAATCAAGCCCAGGAAGGAGCAATGGAGGATGCATGGTGTACAGGGAGCACCCTTTGGCTCAGCAGTGGGTGGAGCAGGGAAGAGCTGGCGGGGGGTGGGGGGCGAGGGGGAGAGTTGTGAAAAACCCCATCTGGTGCTGGGCACAGAAGTGCAGGAAGGCTCCAGTGAGCCTCTTGTCCTAGGGGCAGGCACACTTATGGCCTGGACTGCTGGACATGCAGGAACTGGGGGCTGGAGAAACAGGAAAGGGGGGAGCAGTTAGCATCCAGGCTCCGGGGCATGGGACAGGGGGTGGGAATGGCTGGAGAGCATGAGGCCCATGGCGGCCATGGGAACAGAAGGCTGGGTGGACTCTAACTCCCACATGAGTCCTGGCACAAGGGGAAAAGGAGGGATGGTTTGGCCTGGCTCTGGAGCCAGTTCCTGGCCCAGAGTGATGGCTGGGGCATGCCCCTACATGCTGGGAGGGGATGAGGCTTCTGGGGACAGATATAAATGAACTTTCCTGTCCGTACCCAGAAGCCTTCAGGAGCCAGGGGCCAGGGATGGGATTAAATCATCTACTTGAAAAGCATTTTGTAATATCCTATAGAATATGAAATTACAAACCCAAAACATTATTTTAAATCTAAACTAAGTCCTACATTAGATGAACTTTGCTATTTCTCCAGGCTTAAGCTTTCGTAATACTTCATCATTTCTTTGGAATCCAACAGAATGATGCTTACTTTTTCAAATTTTTCATTGGGAATCATGAGTCATTTTGCATCTGGGAATGTTCTGTAATGAAAAGAGCATTTAAAACACAACTGAGGATTATATATGAGTTGCATGTCAATAGGAAACTTGACATCTCAAAACATAGTGACAAAATTAGCCCAAACTTCAAACTGTGTATTCCTTTCTTGTTGTTTGGTTTGTTTTATTGAGACAAAATTATGCTACCTGGTCCAGGGAAGGTATCGCTATGTAATTCCACTCTCTATTCTCTTGTCTTAGTCTCAGTGCTAGAATTGTTGTCTTGTATCACATTCTCCTACCATGGTTTGTTGGTTTATTTAATCTATATACAGACTAGCAATTCTGAACTTCTCTGATGATATTATCCATGAGACTGACTGCTTGGACTGTTTATGTACATTTTTGAAAGATGTTCTAACATTTGACACAGGATATGAACATTTTCAGATGCACCTGCAGGGGTCTCTGATTCATTCCTCCATGGATCTGATCCCATTAATAATGATTACTTGACTCTCTTACTATCTCTAGTCCCTACGTCTGTATTAGTCCTAAACTTTTTTGAAGAAAGTTCACTTGAATATTTTCTAATATTAAAAATTATCACTTGATTCTAGTCTTACTCAGGAAATATTTTTTATTGTTTTCTAACTTTTCTATATATTCTGAGAGTTGTTTCATTTGTGTATTTGTTTGTGCACATATAAGTGCCTCTGAGTGTATGTGTATATGTATATTTGTATGTATGTATGCAAAAGCCTCAATCTCTTATTCAGCCATCTTTCTCATGACTGGTATTCCATCACCTGAGACCTTCTTCCAATTCAGCTTTTGCCTGGATAATTATAGGTAGTGTCTCAAAGCCTGTTCTTCCCAGGCAAGATATAAACTGAACTTCCCAGACTCCTTTACATCCTTATTTTTTATTTCTCCAGGAGTATCAACTTTTAAATGACAAACATTTTTGTGAGTATAAAGTCTGAGCTGTAGCCCAAATTTTTAACTCAAGAATACATATAAAGATAGATGAACATACACATTACATATCCTGAGTGTACACTGTTAAAAATGTGATCTTACACCGGGTGGCAGTGAGATCTGAGGATGAGGTTCAAAGCCAGCCCAGCTAGGAAAGTCCCAGAGTCTCTTTTCTCCAATTAACTACCAGAATCCTGAAATGGCACTGTGGCTCAAGTGGTAGAGCACTAGCCTTGAGCTGAATAGCTGAGGGACAGTTCCCAACCCCAGAGTTTAAGCCCCACTACCATAAAAAAGAGAGAGAAAGGAAAAGAAAGAAAAATAGAAAAAGAAAAGTGATCTTAGCCACCAGTTCATTGCTAGTATCATTCCTGCTCTCTCAACATGCCCTTTTTTTCCAGTTATGTCCATGCTCTTATATCTGACTTGCTAGGAACCAAAATTATACTTCCACTGGAATTTTCACTAATTTACATGATTAGCTACCATGATGAAAGAGATGAAAGAGCCTCATACGTCATGTTCCACTTAGTAGTAATGCTTTCTCTATATCACACTCATAGATCGAAATATTGGCCTTGGCCTTATTGTTTCAAAGTTGTCTTATTTGCAGAGTCTTCTATAGTGTTTTGAACCATTATACTTAAACACAAAACTTCTCTTTCTCCTATTATTCCTAATGTTTCTCCTAATGTTATCCTATGTACACTTGGAAAAGAATGAACAACACCCACACTCACAAAAAAATGTTTCTGAGAACCTTCTTCCCAATTAAAATTGGGCTTAATTTACAGAGCATTTAGGAAATTTATACTTAATGTACTCCAGGATAATGTTTTCTTTCATGTTTTTTATTGTGGGTTAGTTACATAAGTAAGCTAATGAGTACATTATCTAATGAGCATTGTTAGCTCCTCTTTTATTTGTCCCCTGCCATCCCTTTTCTCTTCCCCTACACAACTTACTCCTCCCCTCCCCAAGTTGTAAAGTTTGTTCTCTACATGGTGTCTTGTTCATCTTATTGTTACAATGGATCATACTTTATCCTTGTTTCAGCATTTTGATATTTCCCTTCCCATCCTCACATTAGGAAAATGTATGTGCAAGAAGCAGATCACCAAACTCAAATACGTTGAAAAAATACCGTGGAGGATGAAAATAGAACAGAAACAAACGAACGACATAGTAGGGCTGGGAAGGTGGCTCAGTGGTATAGCGCTTGCCTTGCATGCATGAGGCCCTGGGTTCGATTCTTCAGAACCACAGAATCAAAAAGAAAAAAGCCAAAAGTGGTGCTGTGGCTCAAGTGGTAGAGTGCTAGCCTTGAGCTGAAGAGCTGAGGGACAGCGCCCAGGCCCAGAGTTCAGGACCCACCACCGGACCCCCCCCCCAAAAAAAAGACATATTACATGTTAGATACATTAAAAATAGCAAGAAAGCAAAAAAAAAAGTTGTGTCCCTATCTTGGGATTCATTTCACTTAACATCATCTTATATGGCGATATGTACATGGATAATTTTTATAAGCCATGTAAATTCCATATTTTCTCATTTCTAAGTTGTTTCTGAAAGACATGTTACCTCATGTCCAAAGATGTACTTGTGCTATTTCAATGAATCCAGAAAATATTCCTTTTTACTGGGAGCAGCACCATAGATTGTTATTGGAAGTAGATGGAAGGAACTGTTATGGGCAGTGGAAAATGATTCCAAGTCAGGAATTGAACATAGAGAAATGACAAAGTTCAAGATAATTTGTGCTGTTCTTTTTACTGAAAAAAAAAATAATCCAAGGCTGGAAGGAAAATCTGTCCCTGATTTTTCGAGTGTGTTCTTTACTCATATAAAACTTTTCTGTAAACTTCTAGTTGAGAGTATTACAAAAAGAAACAATATGCCATTCGCAGGCCAGCATAGAAAAAAAAACGAAATAACTTTGTTTTAAAGTGTTCTACTGCAAAGAAAGAAAGACATGGAGGTTTTAAAATGTCTTATGCATGGATATTTCAATCCTGACATGATTGTCTTGTTGCAGAAGTCCTTTATCCATTCCTTTAATCTGGTCCTGATTTTGCCATAGCAATAAAGATTCCCAAAAGCAGGATGCAGTGCGTATGATCAGCAAAAAGAGCCTTTTCTCAAACAGTGTTAAAGGATGTCCCAAAGAAATATGTGGGGTTATTTTTTTGTTAGTTTGTGCTGGTTCTGGGGCTTGAACTCAGAGGCTGGACCCTGTTCCTGAACAATTGTCTTTCCTGCCCACCTGACCCCAAAGCTAGTACACTATTGCTTGAACAAATACTCCACTTCTGTTTTTTTGGTGTTTAATTAGAGATAAGAATTTGACAGACTTCTCTTGCCAGGGTTGGCTTTGAACTGTGATAGTAAGAAAGCCAAGTGACATCAAATATATGGACTTCTCATTTGAGAAATATTAGATGAAGTTTATTATAAAGCTGATATTTGACAATTTTTAAAAGAAGAGAATATGTCCAACAAAGAAGCCATAACAAATAACAGCAAAAGTAGGTACACTGAATCATTTTGAAATCATTTTTTCTGCTTGGGAAGATTACTATTGACTTTGTAGTTCTTTTTGGGGAAATTTAATGTCATATTTGCACTTTTGTTTATTGGTCGTGAGGCTTGGACTCTGATTCTGGGCAATGTCCCTCAGCTCTTCAGCTCCAGTTGAGTGCTTTACCACTTTAGCTACAGCACCACTTCCGAGTTTCTGGTGGTTAATTGAATATAAGAGTCTCATGGACTTTGCTGACCAGGCGGCTTTGATCTACAATCCTCTTGTTTCAACCTCCTGAGTAGCTAGAATTACAGGCGTGAACCACCAGCACCCGGTTCATATTTGCATTTATGTGCACTTAATGACACTATGTGGACAAAGAATGGAAATTTGAATCAAATGATCTGACATTGCAGGTTTTCAAAAAAATTGAGGTAGCAATAAATATGTCCTCCTTTTCCATGTTGTTACATTAATGACTCTTACATTAGCATCCTCTGCTGTCTGCGAATGTGGACTTAGTATCAATAATTGTTAATAGGGAAATAGAGAAAGACTGATTTTTAGAAAGCAAAGAAGATCCGGTATGAAAAAACAACATAGAAATACATACAACTTATCCCACAGAGATTAAGAACTAGCCTAAGAGATAAAGGCAATGAGGAATAAGTATAGTTGATAACTAGTTCTTCAATAAACAAAACTGGTTCTCTAGAACAGTTTCCAGTATAATTATTTATTATTATCATTTATTTCTTCCATCTGGAGTTATTTCTTCACTTCTGTCCAAACTATTAATTAGCCTGTGCTTTTTGGTGCCATAACTGAACAAAATTTTTCCAAATCTCACTTAGACTATCCTCGTTGTTATTAGCAGTGACCATTCAGAAGACTGGAATCTTTGAATTTCCAGGATTAATCCCCACCTGATATCTAAGCACATTCCTAACATTAATTGCTGTGACCTATTAGCAAACCTTTTTTTGTTTTGCTTTCAACTCAGTATTCTAATATAGGTAAAGTATATGAATTAAGGACGATTGTTAGACATAGTTGGGAAGAACAATTATATATTTCAAGTATACTTTCTTTATTTGTCATTTACTAGCTAAATGACTTTTTTTGCCAGTCCTGGGGCTTGAACTCAGGACAATGGAACTGTTCCGGAGCTTTTCCGTTTTTTTGCTCAAGTCTAGCACTCTACAACTTGAGGCGCATCACCACTTCTTTTTCTGTTTATGTGGTACTGAGGAATTGAACCCAGGGTTTCATGCATGATAAGCAATCTCTGCCATGAAGCCACATTCTCATAGCCTTAAATGACTTTCTTAAGATGGCATTACTTTTTCATTCCATTATTTTAATTTAGACTGAATGGTAGAAAAGGAAGTGGAAGCCAATACTAAGTCCAGTAAGGTTGACATTCCTATCACATCACTAAGGAAGTACAGTGTTAAGAACTGCAGGACTCAAAAGGCTGTTTCATGTAACATTATTATGGGAAAAAAAAACATTTAACAGTCATCTCCGACATCCAAAACATTCTGTTTCACTTTCAAGGTCAAGAGCCAAATGATTTGTTTTTCCTCTTCCCCTCCACAAATTATGCCGACATCAAATACAGTGAAAGCAGTTGTTATACTGTGGACGAGGGACATACAAAACAACAAAGAAATAATCTTATAAATGTGTTAGAAACAATGGCATGAAAGTAAAAAAAAACATTTGAATACGTATCTTAGGGTTCATTTCCCTAACATCAACTTATCTGAACTTTTCTGCTTGACTCAGACAAATACTAGTTGTTGCAAATAAGGGAAACCATGGGACCTATGTTTCTTTGGGCCTGCCTTACTTCACTTAATATAATTTTTTTCCAATTCTTTCCATTTCCTAACAAGTGCCATTCTTTCTGATAGAGGCATAGAATTCCATTGTGTATATATACCACATTTTCTTGATGTTAGGGGAATGAACCCCAAGATAAGTATTTAAATGTTTTTTTTTTCCTTTCACACAATTGTTTCTAACATATTTATAAGGTGATTTCTATGTTGCTTTGTATGTCGCTCCCCCACAGCATAACCCCTCTTTTCACTGTATTTTATGTTGGTATAATTTGTGAAGGGGAAGGGCAAAATCAAATCGTTTAACTAGGGATACAGCTGGGCCCTTTGCAACAATGAGATGTACAAGTTGTTATGTCGAAAATGAACTTTACCACTTTGGTGGGAAGGATTGGGTGGGGGGCTGGGAGAGGATGGGAAGGGATGGGAAGGGAAAACAAAGGAGGAGGCTACAATGCTTGATAAGAAATATACTCATTATCTTGCCCATGTCATTGTAACCCCTCTGTACAGTATTTTCACAATAAAAAATAAAAAAGAGCCAAAAATGGTCAGCCTTTTAGTGATTGAGTGTGATTCCAAGGAAGGCAGAAGGAGGATGTGGAAGTTGATGGTGGGAATATATGTATATTGGCTCCCTGTCAACATTTTTTTGCATTTTTAAAAAGTGTTACTGATGAATTCGCACATACATATAATTGACTATGCTATCTGCACAAGATGCAGATAAATGAAGATATTTCTTCTGGTGGATAGTCACATATATTATCAAAATCCAGTTCTGGAAACAAAAGAGACTAGCTAAAAAAGTATAAAGTATTGTTCCTAGCAAAACAAAAATGTAATATTGAAATGATTACTCCAGATTTCTTTGACATTTTATGCTGTCTCAGAATCAAAATGTTCTCTAATTCTAGTAATATCCAAGCATAAAAGAAATAATTTGAAGATATCAGTAGTTTTAGAAACAAAGGTACATAATACCTTCCTTCCTGCAGAGACATGTGATGGCAAGTATATTTGATTGTGTTATAGTTCTCTTCTTTTTCTTCTTTATCTCAAGTGCTGCATACCTTGGCATATTATTCTGCCCTGCATCAGCTTACTGTAGGTGAGATTTACCTCTACTCTGCAATGTCAAGATGGGTCATGTGACATACTTAAACTTACAAAAATGAACCAGAAGTGGTCAAAGGTTTTATTTTTAGGGGAAGATTTCTATCCCTTTGTCACTGTCTAAGAACTAACTTCTTTTCGCTTAGCTATAAAAAAAGAATATATACAGAGGGAATCTTCTTTCTACTTATATACTGGGAGAATATAGTATGTGAAATTGAGGTAAAACTCAAACAAGGAAGAATTAAGCTAATATTAGAATATGATATTAAGATATTAGTTTCTTACCATTGTTGTTTACCTGTATGATAGTTGACTATAACACACCAAAATTTAACAAATACTGAATAAGTACTAAACAAATAGATAACACTTCCTGTTTGATGCTATTACATTTTTTAATAAATAAGCATTATCTATGTGATCACTTGTGGGGGTAACTTTTTTATAAATGTTTTTAATCACTTTAGACCACTGTATCTAATATCCACAATCATTATCCAGACCTTGTGATTGAGATGAGGAAGAACAAAATATCTATATTTCACCTTCTCTTTTGCTCTTCTCCTTTTTCTAGTGTGAATTCTCATCCGTTCTCCAAATTCTCCTATTAATAAAGGAAGAATGACACATTGTGGATATCAAGCAAAAGGCTTCAAAGCCAGAATTTCATTCTTTCAGAAATAGATGAAGTAAATCAGAGTGGCAAGAGTAAGAATAATAACATAACTATTTTCCCTTTCTGGCTTCCATCATAGAGTCTGAACATGACTCTAAATAACTAATACACCATTTGCTTTGGCTAACTTTTTAAAAATATAGTTTTTTTAAATAAATAGAATTTTAAAAATTGAAAAGAATATTTCTAAAATAAATAGTAATTTGTTGTTTGCTTTTAGGAGGTATGAAATAAGACTGCATTAACACTGTGTGAGTTGAGAGGCTAAATTTTATCAGAATCTAAACATAATGAAAAATAGATGATTTTAAGACACACAGCTTTTAGATACATTTTTAACGTGACATACACACAGAGACATCTTTTTTCTTCTTTTCTTCTCCACACTGGTTCAACTTCAACAAGCAGTTCATGTAATTCAAATAACTGTGTTTCTTTCAGAACTAGATTAGACCCAAAAATGTTAGAAGAAAAGAACCAGTATTGGGTGGTGAGTTCTTTAAAAATAGCAGTCAAATAAATATTAACCATAATTCCAAAATAATAACAATCAAATGCTCTTGAAAAGAGATTTTTAAGCAAAGTGTATAAAAAGTGATAGTTCCAGAACTGTTTCAAGAGCTGCTATTTAGCATTTAAGATTTCTTGTACATAACAATGTTCTAATCAGGATTAAATGCTTTTAGGAACTAAATTTTTTTCTAGTTATATTTCATTGAAGAAATATGTTGTTCAAAATTAATGAAAGGATAACAGGTTACAATAGAAAGAATGCTTACACACTCACTGTGGTAGGCAGTAAAATACCTTCCCAAAATATACATAGTCCCCATATATCTAATCCCTCAAATGTAGATTTACATTTTATATATAATTTTGTAAAACAATCACCTTTCATTACCCAAGGAACACAAATTTCAATAATTATCAGATGGGGAAAGTATACTCAAACAGGTACTTAAAAGTCCCAGCTGTAGTTCAAAGGGACATAATTAGGTAAGAACCATCAGAAATATGTAAAGATGCTACATTAGAAAATAAAGGAAAACCACCCAGATTCTGAAGTTTGTGGAAAGCAGAACAGGAAGTAAATGACTTTTTCACTAGAATCATTTGAAAAATATTTTAGCTCTGTAGATGGCTTGATTTTAATCTAGTGAGACTTCTTTTAGATTTCTGTCCGCATTATTCCAGCCAATTAACTTGTAGAAATTTTTTTTGCAGGAGATTTGGTTTTGTAAACTAACTAAATTTTGGCCTTTTCCTGATGCAACTACAGGGACACCACATGTCCCAGTTTCCGAGAATAAGAAAAAGTTGCCACCGGCTTTGTACACGTGTATGATGTAAATACTACTAAGGGCCTTAATTAATGACGTCTTGAAATTCTAAATAATATCTAAATAAGAAGCTCCCTAACTTTATTTTCACATTTTGGGATTACTAACTACCAAACTTATGTAGAAGGCTAGCGTAAGAATATGGAAATGAAATCTGTCTCCTAATATTATAAAGAAAATTTGTCATTTTGAGTTATAGTGTGTAAAGTAATACAAAATATGATGACAGAAACAGAAACAATTTCCTATTCTTCCTAAATTTCCAACAGAAATTAGAGAATCCAGTGAAGATATAGATTCCCAGGATGTCATAGGATGTTATAAGATCACTAGATGTTGAAAAAGAAGATAACAAAAATGGGTCCCCTGGAACAATGTGAAACAAAATCTACACCTACAGATTGTAATATAGCTAGAAAATAGTTTCCACTATGCTAAGTCTTTGATATTTTATGTTTCTTTTCACAGCAACTTTCCTCACTTAGGAAATGAATTTTTATTAATACTCAAGGGTTTGCAGTTATAACCCAGCAACTAATAAAGCTTCTAAATGTAAACAAGCATGATTCTAAGAGTAACCAAAGCTACTTGTGTTGCTATAGCTGATAAATAAGAATGATCTTGGGGAATAGTCAAACAATCTTGAAATTTTACATACCTTTCCTCTCCTCCAACATGAGAAGTCCTAGTCAAGATATGTAAAACATTAATAAAGGAATTTTATACTTTTTATTATTCACACTAAATCAAATACACTTTTCCTCTTTGCAAGCCTGACTTTGAAAGAGTCAGAACCTCACAATTATTTTATAGCAAAACGTTATTGCTTTGGCTTAGTTACTTTCCTGCTTTTGGGTGTTGCTCTCTATTATTTTGGCAACAACATAGAAAAACGATATAAATTCATTATGCTTATGTTGGATTGTTCAGTCAAGTTGTTTTCAAACAAAGTTTTCTTTTCTCTTCTTCATTGATAATTCAAGTTTATTTATTGCTTTTTAAATGATAATAAAAAAGCATGAAACTTTAACGCATATTCTCATTGAAACCGGTGAAAACAAAAGTGTATGTGATTGCTTTTTAATTGTTTTCAAGTATTTTCCTTGGCTATTTTCATTATTGCCTTTGTTCCGGTCTTCTAATCAGGAACACAGGGTTACACAAAAAGATATTCCTAAGATATAAGATGTTAGACAAAATAAAAGATGTATAATTAAAGATTTTCATCTCTTAAGAGACAGAAAAGCTCAGAAGACATTTTGCTATTACTGGTATGGTTAAGATGACTTGAATGTTTTGGTTCTTAAACTAAGTGAAATGCATGTAAAATGTTACTCTTTTTCCAAACAATGATTATGGCTTATACTATTCTGATCTAATGAGATGAAACCTTTTACAAGGTTTGAAGGCATATCGATTTTAGAGTAGAAGGGTTAATGTTAGAAACCCTAGGGAGATTAATAAAACAGCACTGCCTATCGCTTATCAATTAATTATACTTATGGCATATTAGTGTATAAACATACAAATATGAATTGAGTGAGAAATGTATGATTTACACAAGTGACTCAATGACAACTAAAACCAGAAAACACTGCTCTACATTTATATAAACTATTATATCTGGTGAAGATTTAAATTTTTTAGAATATTTTTTTCTCTTTTTTTGTTATTTTAGTTTAATAATGTACAGAGGGGTTACAATTACATGGGCAAGATAGTGAGTATATTTCTTATCAAGTATTGTAGCCTCCTCCCTTGTTTACCCTTCCCATCCCTTCCCATCCTCCCTCCCTCCCCACACAATCTTCCCACCCCCCAAGTTGTAAAGTTCGTTTTCTATATGACAACTTGTACTTCTCATTGTTGCAACAGGTCCACATGTATCCTTATTTAAACGACTTGTTTTTCCCCTTCCCCTCCACAAATTATACCGACATCAAATAGAGTGAAAGCAGTGGTTATACTGTGGGAGAGGGACATACAAAGCAACAAAGAAATAATCTTATAATTGCGTTAGAAACAAATGCATGAAAGAAAAAAAACATTTAAAATACATATCTTAGGGTTCATTTTCCTAACATCACCTTATCTGACCTTTTCTGCTTGACTCATACGTATATTAGATATTGTAAATAAGGGAAATCATGGGACCTATGTTTTTTTGGGCTTGGCTTACTTCACTTAATATAATTTTTTCCAAGTCTTTCCATTTCCTAACAAATGGGGCAATGTCATTCTTTCTGATGGAGGCATAGAATTCCATTGTGTATATATACCACATTTTCTTGATCCATTCATCTACTGAGGGGCATCTGGGTTGGTTCCAGATCTTAGCTATGGTAAATAATGCTGCAATAAACATAGTTGTGCTGGTAGCTTTAGTGTGGTCTTGTTTGTAAACATTTGGGTAAATGCCCAAAAGTGGGATTGGTTTGTCATAGGGGAACTCTATGTGGAGTCTTTTGAAGAGCCTCCATAATACTTTCCAAAGAGTTTGGAAAAGTTTACACTCCCACCAACAATGAAGTAAGGTTCCCTTCTGTCCACATCCCGTCCAGCATCTGTTGTTATTAGATTTCTTGATTTTTGCCATTCTAACTGATGTGAGGTGGTATTTCAATGTTGTTTTGATTTGCATTTCTATATGGCTAGGGAGGTTGAGCGTTTCTTCATGTGTCTATTGGCCATACTTCTTTCTTCTTCAGAGAAGTTTCTAAGTCATTAGCCCACGTATTTATTGGGCAGTTGTTTCTTTGAGGATTTGTTGTTGGGAGATTTAATTTTTTGAGTTCCAAGTATATTTTAGATATGAGACCCTTGTCCGTTGTATGGCTAGTGAAGATCTTCTCCCAATGTGTAGGCTTTCTATTGATCTTGCTAGCTATGTCCTTTGCCATGCAGAAGCTCTTCAACTTCATGCAATCCATTTGTCCAACCTTTCTTTGATTTGTTATATTTCCGGGTCTCTATTAAGAAAATTTCTGCCTGAGCCAGGGAGACCTAGAATTTCTCCTATTCCATCCTGTAATGTTTTTTAGAGCATCTGCTTTGACTCTGAGGTCTTTGATTCATTTGGAGTTGATTCTGGTGCAGGGTGATATAGAAGGATCCAGCTTTAGTTTTCTACAAGTAGTTAACCAATTTTGTCAGCACCATTTACTGAAGAGGCTGACTTTCTTCCATTCTATTTTTTTTTTAGCTCCCTTATCAAAGAATAGATGGCTATAAGTCTGTAGGTTCATTTCTGGGTTTTCAATTCTAGTCCATTGGTCCTGTGGTCTGTTTTTGTGCCAGTACCAAGCTGTTTCGATTACTATGGCTGTATAGTAGAGTTTGAAATTTGGTATTGATATTCCTCCAGCAGTGTTCTTTCCGTTGAGGATCGTTTTTGCTATTCTGGGTCTTTTATTGTTCCATATGAATTTTTGGATTGCCTCTTCTATTTCCTTGAAGAATGAGGTTGGAATTTTGATAGATATCGCATTGAATTTGTAGATAGCCTTGGAAAGTATTGCCATTTTCACGATGTTAATCTTTCCAAACCAGGAACATGTCCACACTCTCCACTTCTCTTCAACCTATTAGAATGCCTAGCTACAGCAATAAGATAAGATGCAAACATAAAGGGGATCCAAATAGGGAAAGAAGAAATAAAACTCTCCCTCTTTGCAGATGACATGATCTTGTATTTAAAGAATCCCATAGACTCCACTCCCAAATTACTCAAGCTGATTCAAAACTTTGGGAAAGTAGCAGGGTATAAAATTAACCCTCAAAAATCAATGGCTTTTCTGTATGACAACAATGAGAAAAGTGGGGATGAAATTAGGAAAGCAACTCCATTTGTAATAACCCACAAAAAATAAAATGCCTAGGAATTAATTAACTTAACCAAAGAAGTGAAGGACCTTATGATGAAAACTTTAAAAACTTGAAAAAGGAAATTAAATTTTTTTAGAATATATTTTAATATTTATGTCAAAATATGTTTATTTTTAACTTTTTTAGTTTTTTTTTTTTCGGTCATGGGGCTTGAAATCTGGGCCTGGACACTGTCCCTCAGCTCTTCAGCTCAAAACTACTGCTCTCTGACTTGAGCAACTGCCTGTTTTCTGGTGGCTCATTGGAGATAAGTGTCTCATGGACTTTCCTGTCTAGACTGGCTATGAACCATGATTCTCAGCTCTCAGCCTCCTTAGTAGCTAAGATTACAAGCATGAGCCGCTAGCACCTAGCTACACAATTAGTTTTTACATATTTATGAAGTATTCAATGGTAATCCCAATCATGTATGTGTTGTGTAACATTTCTTTTTAGTGAGAATGCTCAAAAACTTATCTTCTGGTTCTGATGAAATATCTACTCTTAACTATAATCATTTTAAATCTTGTGGTATACAATTAGTAGATTTACTTATAGTCATGGAAGTCTGCTAATTAAAGTTATATAAAACATGATTTGAAAAGTGAAGGAAATTCATGGTTCCATTACTTGTTTTAAGAAAAAAATTATGCCTTTTGTTTCCAATTATATTTCTTTGGGAATGTGTAATATTCATTGATTTAACTTAAAATTGATAACAGTTACATTATATCAAGTTGATTCAAACTTATATTTGAAAATCGCACACTTAGCACAAATATGCTTCCACTTTCTTCTAACACATAATTAAAATAACAGTAAAGTAAAGCTTGGTGTTTGCGGCTCATGTGTAGAATCCTAGAAACTCAGGAGGCAAAGACCTGAAGATTTGGGTTAAATGTCAGCCTAAACAGACAAGAAGCAGAAGGTGAAGATGTAGCTCAAGGAATAGATTGTCATCAGCCATGAACAAAAAAAATACAAGGGATACAATAAACATTGAGTTCAAGCCCTATAAATGTCATACACACACAAGACAACTACAAAAAATATTATGAACATCAATAATGAAGACAAAATAGTAGAAAAGGTCATGAGAAATGTGCAAACATCTGGAAGACAGAAATCATTTGACAGAATTTTGATTCATGAGAGGGAAAAGTCACAGTCTCATTTGTACAATCTCATTGTAGTCATTTGCATTGAAACCTGGCTATTGGGTAACATTTGAAAGAGCAGACTGGATTACCTGACATAGCAGACATTGCCTGTGACTACGCACCATCCCACTCTGTAAAAATCTAAAATCATTCTTGTTAATTTAAAAAGAATCTCATGTTAGAGACTGTTTTGTTCACGCAGACTGGGGTCCTTATTTTGAGGCTTAAGACCAGTGCTTTTGTTTATAACCACTCTGCTTTACACCTCTCCCTTTGTACAGCTTTACATTACTTAGCTGGCACCAAACCAAGTCTTTGAACTACACCTCCCCCGCCTTAATCCCGCCCTTTCTCCAGCTACAACACATTCTACATGCTATCTGTGTTTTAGCATTAGTTGTTTTCTTACTAATCCCCATCAGAAAACACTTGTATTCATGTAAAACCATAATAAATAACCTAGTTAGAAAATGCAGTAAGGGTTTATCATTGGCTGAGACTCTCATCTATAGGTTTGCTCCCTAATAAATCTGTGCTACACTATCTCTTTTTTCTTCATGGCTTTTGAGTCTGACAAATGATTGATTTGGTTTGATGTAATCTCATTTATCCGGACTTACTTTGGAAGTTGTGACCTGTGCCAAGGAGCTTTCGGGTTTCCTCTAAATCTTCCTGTAACATTCTCAAGGTATCTGGACTTACATTGAGGTCTGCGATCCATTTGGCATCAATTCTGGTGAAGGGGGATATATAAGGATCTAATTTCAGTTTTCTGAGTACAGATTATGTGCCTATAGGATTGGATTCATTTCTGGGTTTTCAGTTCTCTTGTATTGATGGAATTCTGTGCTTCCATTGGAAAGAATGGCATTACACTATTCCTGAGGAAATGGAAAGACTGGGAAAAACTGATACTAAGTGAAATAAGCCAGGTCCAATTAAATATATGCTGCATGGTTTTCCTCATTTGTAATAATTGCACCATGTCCATAAATCTACAATTTAATACAATAGATAGTAAAAGACAAATAATTACACTTGGACATGATTAACTAACAGCCTTCTAAGCATTCGCATGGCAAGAAGAAGGGAAGCTATTCCTAGGAGAGGATCACAATGGCTCAATACCTATATGCATATGATGAGATTAAATGTTGCTTATTGTAATGAACTCTAAGAATCAATCATACATGTGAATTACATATATATGTATATATTGTTAAAAGGTGTCATAAAACAACCGACTTCTCTGTAAACTCAGCAGCAAGATTCTACGTATAGAAGATAAAATTGAGGAAAGTTTTCAACACATGAACTAAAATATGTAGGGGAAAAGGTGGGAGAGAAAAGATAAGATGAAAAGTAGAATAGCTAACTATTGAAGAATTCATAAACAATTTCCAAAACTATACAAGAGACCTGGAGTACTGCTCAGTTGTAGAACTAGACTAATATGTACAAAGCCATGGGTTCAATCTCCAAGAATAATAAGTTAATGAATAGTAGTAATACAATAATTATTTGAAATAAATGCTTTCATATTAGAGAGGCCTGAATCCTGAAACAATAAACAAATCCTCTCAATTCTTGTACCTAATGACAATAAATTACAAGTATGAAGAGGAAATATTTTCCTTTTCTATCCTTTCCTTTCTGTTTTCTTCTTTTCTTTGTTCCTTTGGCACTACTGGTGCTTGAAGTTTCTAAGGATCTAACCACTTTAGATTATTTTTCAGGCCAAAACTCCATGAGCGATGATATCTACCTATGGCTTCCAAAAGTGTGAGATAACAGGGAATTTACACTATATCTAGTTTATTTTTTGGTAATTTTTCACGAATTTTGTCAAAACTGGCCCTGATATCAGTCTTCTAAATCTATCTTCTGATTAGCAAGTTATGATTCATCTGAAACTTGAACCTAGACTATTTTTCAATGTAAACATTCAATGTTGACTTCTGTTTTCTAGATATCATTAAAGTATACTGAGGTTAATATGGATCTTTATGATGTTATGATAACACAGATAAATCCGTTGAATACTTTTTCCAATTTATTTATATATAGTATGACATCACAAGTAGGACATTAATATTTCACAAATACTTCAGTTATTTTAATTACTTTGTGCACATATTAAGTCCAATATATTTTTTAACAATTATATGAATATCCCATATCTACAGATACGTTACTTTACCAAAAATAAGTCTGTTTCATGCTTCCCTTTAATAATTAAACCCACTACTTCTCTTTGTCCCATTCCAAACCTGTTTCATCCTGGCAACCGACTTCTATACCATGCAATAAATAAGCTACCTTCAAATCTATGGTAGATTATTCCCAGTTATTTTATGCCTTAATATTGTATTGTACTCACTCGAGTTAGCTTTTGGTTCTGTTATTAGAGAATGTAGCAAAATTCGTTTCGCATTTACTTGAAGAAAGCCTGAATTGATTTCCATTTCTTTGACTAGAGGAAATAATGCTGCTATAATCCTGTGTTTTGGCCTTTGGGTGAATGTTACATTTTACTTCTATGAGACAAAGCCTGAAGAGCTCAATTCCTGTGCTATGGTGTGGGTGGTTGCATATTTCATATTCTAGGAACCTGTCAAAATGTTTTCAGAATTGGCTTTCCCATTTGACATTTCTACCAGCATTCAGTTTCTCTGTTTCTTGATATCATTATTAAGGTCATTATTGTTTTATGTTAAGTAATTCTCATACATGTTTTGTGATGTCATTTTATTTTAATGTGCATTTATTTGAGGATTGATGATGCTTTTCTTGTGTTTCTTTTACACAAGATGTATTTTGCTGGTTTTGAATTGATGTTCTTTTTGTTAGGTTTTGGTTACACAAGATGTATATTGCTGGTTTTGAATTGATGTTCTGTTTTTTTTTTAATTTTATTTTATTTTATTTGAGAACATAGTGTACAGAGGGGTTACAATTACATGGGCAGGATAAAGCATACATTTCTTACCAAGCATTGCAGCCTCCTCCTTTGTTGACCCTTCTTTTTATTAGGTTTTGAGAGTTCTATGCACAGTCTAGATTTGAGGCATTTTTCAGTTATAAGATTTGCAAATATTTCATCCTTGACTATGAGTACCTTCATCATCATTATCAACATCATCATCATCATCATCATCTTCATCACTATTAGAATTACTACCATTACAGTTGTACATGTATGTACGGTCTTGGGGCTTGAACTCAGGGTCTCTGAGATTTGTTGCATTTTGTTAACAATTAACCCTTTGAGTCATACCTCACATCTGTTTTTTGCTGATTAATCCGAGATAAGATTCTCAGGGACTTTATTTTGTGGTCTGGCTTCAAACAGCAATATTCATATCACAGCATCCCAAGTAGCGAGGACGAAATTGATGAGCCCCTGCTCCCAAATTCTATTCACTAATTGTATATGAGCTTTCACAGACCAAATTATTTTACACTTTTATTGAGTTCAACTATACCAAGTTTTCCTTTCCTATAATTTTAATGTGTAAGTTAAGAATGCTTCATCTCCAAAATTGTCAAGACATCTTTCTTTGCTTTATGTTTACATCGCTCCTTTTGTTTTATATGCATGTTTTAATTCTGCTTGAAGGTAATATTTCAATAAGTCAATTTTCACTCTTTAATTCTCCCCAAAACTGTCTAACCTATCACCACTTATTAAAGAGAATTTCATTCCACAAATACTTAGTTTTACCCCTTATTAACTATTCCTTGATAATAATTATGTCGTTCTAATATGGTGCCTTACAGACCTATTGAGCTGTGTAATCTTTCCTCTACAAACATAACATTTTACGCTAACAGGTTTAATATTCGACAGAGAAATATGTTCCAGTTTAGTTTCCTTTGTCAATGAGTCAAAGAGTACTGGTCAGGTGTTTTTAGAAATTGTCATAAACCTATAAATAAAACTGTGAAGCTGGGTGCTGTTAGCTCATTCTTGTAATCCTAGCTGTACACAAGGCTGAGAACTGAGGATTGCGGAACGAGAATGTCCGAAAGACTCTTATGTTCAAACCACCAGAAAGCCAGAAGTGTCACTGTTGCACAATAGGTAGAGCCCTCACTTTGAGCTGAAGAGCTGAGGAACAGCACCTAGGTCCAGATTTCAAGTCCCATGAATGATCAAAAAAAAAGTAGGGAGGCAATTTATATCTTTGTTCAATTGTATCCTCCAATCCACAAAAATGATATGTCCCCATTTATTCAGATTTTTATTTAGATTTTTTAATTTTGCTTTTATATTCAGCATTGTATAATTTTCAATGACGGTGGGTGAATATCACTTTAATATATTTTGACAGTGTGTGTAGTTAGCACAAACAAATTCACAGTAAACTGTTGAGAAGTAAGGGACAATGGGAATGGAGAAAGACAGAAACAGGTTAATCAGGCCCTTGATCAATATGTGAGTGTGTAAAATATTTCAATAAGATTTCTTTGTACAATTAATATACACCAATAAATAAATATTTTCCAAAGGCATTGGTATTCAATATGACATAAAGAATAAATACATTTTCTGTGGTGAAATGAAAGATACAGATAAGATACAGACAAATGAAAATAATAATGTACATATGTCTATATACATGTACATACACATCTGTATATTCATATATATGTATACATATCTATAGGTATTTGTATATATACACATATTAAGTATGAATATAAGTATATGTACACATAATGTGTATACATATATATTTATTTAAAGAGACGAATCAGAAATATATTAAGAGCATATTAATGACAATGAAAAACTTTAGCCATCCTGAATACATTATCAAAAAGTCCAAATACATATCTCTTTAGTAATATAACAACAACAAAGGGAGACATGGAAAGATCATAGCATACCTAGACATTGCATACATATAGAGATTAGGGGAAATAGAAACAACAATAAGATAGCCTGCAGGACCACTATGTAGAAATTGGAATCCTTATACATTGGTGATTGACACTTAAAATGATATAGTCAGTTTGTTAAACATACTGGCGATCTTTAAGATATTACACATAGCCGGGCGCTGGTGGCTCACGCCTGTAATAATCCTAGCTACTCAGGAGGCTGAGATCTGAGGATCGCCGTTCAAAGCCAGCCCAGGCAGGAGAGACCGTGAGACTCCTATCTCCAATAAACCACCAGAAAACCGGAAGTGGCGCTGTAGCTCAAGTGGTAGATGCTCGTCTTGAGCTGAAGAGCTGAGGGACGGCTCCCAGGCCCAGAGTTCAAGCCCCACGACTAACAAAATATATATATATATATATATATATATATATATATATATTACACATAGAGTTGTCTCTATGATCCATGATTTTGAATCATAATTTTATATACAAAATATGTTTCAACATAAGTCCAATGAGACACATGTACAAGAATATACATAGCAAAACCTTTTACAATAACATATAATAAAATATTGAAATCCCCATTGAAGATGTTATACCAATATACACATGCATATAAAACAATATGCTCTATCCATGAGAAAAATTTACATGGACTTACTTTGGAAACAGTAATATTACATGGGCTAAATGGATAAAATAGACTATATTTTCTAATTACATGAGCTTTTTAATGTTGGCCCATCTGTAGATGTAGAATATGAAATAATAGCTGCTCAAGAGGAGGGTAGGTTGAAATGATGTCAGGAAGTGATTACTGATAAATATTGCAGTACTTTGAAAGAGGAGTGATGATAAAATGTTCTAGAACTGAGGGTGATGTTCTTACACCAACTCTTTAACATTCTAAGAATCATTGTATTTTATCGAAGAATTACATAGAACATTTACATTAACCTTAGGAAAAATTTTAGAATAGTAGTCAGTGAATCTGAGTGATAATTTAGAAGTTAAAAGCACAGAATTCTGAAATGTATAAGTTTAGTATGTTGATGAATAAGACTATCAAGAAAATATGATCTGTGATATATTCTCTGAATGACTATACATGACATTGTGAGTGAGTGAATATTCTAAAAAAATATGTAAATAAAGGGATGAGAGAGACTTGAGAGGGATGAGGGATAATGATCATCAAGATGCATTGTACTGGCCCTGGAATGTGGCTTAGTGGTAGACTGCTTGCCTTGCATGTGTGAAGCCCTGGGTTTGATTCCTCAGTACTACTTAAACAAAAAAAAGATGGAATTGGCACTATGACACAAGTTGTAGAGTGTTAGCATGAGGAAAAGAAGCACAAGGACATTGCCAATGCCCTGAGTTCAAACCCCAGGGCTAGCCTAAAAATAAAAAAAGATGCATTGTATTAAGCCAGGCACTAGCAGCTCACACCTGCTGTCCTAGATACTCAGGAGGCTGAGGATTGAGGTTTGAAGCCACCCCAGCCAGGAAAGTCTGTGAGATTCTTATCTCCAATTAAATCTCAGAAAAATCTGAAAGTGCTGCTTTGCCTCAAGTGGCAGAGTTCTAGCGTTCATTCACATGAGCTCAGGGACATCGCCCAGATCCAAAGTTCAAACCTCAGGAGAGAAAAAAAATTAAAAAACCTCAATAAACACTATTCATAAACTGCTTTGTCAAACAGCAATTTCCATAAAACCACTTCAAGTTAATTAAAAAATGTGATTAGAATAAAATACAAGTCATTTTGGGAACAAGACATAGGATTAAAAGATTGTTTACAGGGGACAAAGTAAATTTTATATCATGCAGTTTGGGTTGAAATGTTCTTCAGTCTTCTTACATCATTTATTAAATTGACAATACTGCCAATAATAGGTCAATTTCCTTGAGGAACAGGGTGAATTCTGCTGTCTTTTGATAGCAAACAATAGTGGTGAATTGTTTGCCTCTTATTGAAGTATATCTTATATTTTAAAGTAGATTTGTCCTAATATAATATTAATTTAATCAATCATTCCATTAGGCCGATGTTGGTCAGATTTTTTCCAGTAAATTTTATCCCTTATAATAAATGAAAGCATGCTGTGTCAGTCTCCTAATAATATAACAAAATATTTATAAAATTAACATAAAAGAAGGAAAGATTAATCTTGACTTCTGCTTTTATACATTTCAGTTTATGTTTCTTATTATGATTGCTTTGGTTTGGTGGTGGCACATTACCCCATGTCAGGAGCATGTGATGGAGTATGTGTATTCACGGAAGCCAGGAAGTAAAGAAGAGGAGGAATAGAAGTCGGGAAAGGGAGAAAGTGGAGGAAGGGAAGAGGGAGAGGGAGAAGGAGACAGAGAAGAAAAAGAAGGAAGAGGAAGAAAGGATTTTGATCTTAGCATCCTTTTTGATCACTCTTTCTCAGTGACCAAATCTCTACGACTATGCCCACTTGAAAGGGTTCACCTATTTATGGCAACATAGTGAAAGCTAATTATTAATCCCAATCCTTTATGATTTCAGATTTAATTTCTATAGTGGTGCATAATATTTCTATACAATTGTGGTAACGTCAACAGAATATTTAGGGACACCTAAATATTTACTTGAGTTAAGCAGAGAAGCTATTTGGCATAGAGGTGGTTTGGTTTTACCATTGCTGGAAAGATGAATGAAATATTTTGAGTGCAAATACCTTTTACTAAGCAGATAAAGAAGCTTCAAGAGATTTCATTTTTGACCCTCAAAAATGACTATTTCATCTAACTCATAATGACTTGAATTTTTCATAATTTTATGGCATTTCCAATCAAGTATTTGTCCTTTATAGTGAGGTTCTTTCTTTCCAGTTGAAAGAAAAGTGAATATTATCACAATCATTTATTTCTTAGTTATTCTATAGAGAGCAGGTATATTATGAATTTCCTGCCATTCAAAAATAAGTTATATTCAAGTCTATTGGAATAATTGGATAAGTGATGGAATATTTTGCTTTAGTTATCTCATATTGAGATTGATTCAATTTATAAAAATATCTGTTGACATAAAACACACAAAATTCAGTGTTTCTCTGAAACTACTTGTCACTCAAACCTCAGAAATACATGACCAATAACTGAGATTTTTATATACTCAAAAATTTTATGAATTTACATTTTTATGTCAAATATAGTTTAGGTTTAAAGGAAGAGAAAATCATGTGACCACAGTAGATAATATTTAATTCAATGTAAAATTGCTTTATTCAGCATGAAAGAGCCTATTGCTTTTAGCTGACATGAAAAATTTGATTAACCATCCCTTTTTCACTTTTAAATAATAGAATATTTCAATTTGTCCAAAGATTCTGTCATTTCAACTTTTGAGTGTATATTTTTAAAAAAAATGAAAACTATTTTTCAAATTGCATGTTCAGGTTTAATAACTAAATAAATATCTAAATGTTAATTTGTTAATTTGAGCCCCTAGAATTCAAATAATATGAAATTTAATTTAGTCTTGGATATATTAAATCTGTGCTGAATATGGGTGTCTCAAGCTTGTAATCCTCGCTACTCAGTACGCTGGGGTTCAAAGCCCACACACATCAAAACACACATACATATATCACACACAAATCACACATGCATCACAACACACAAACACACACACACACACAGACACATACATACACACACACTTACACAAAGCCAAAAATAGAATTGTGACTCAAATGATAGAGTAATATCTTTGAGGGGAAAAATAACCTAAGGGATACGTCTTGAGTTCAAATCACAAGAAACACACACAAAATATTATACCAAAATTCTTATTTTAGTTTGAAGAAATAAACAATATCATGAAAAGTAATATTTGTCATATATCTTGCAACGTTTGTGAAGTTGTTTTAGTATAATTTGTCTTAAGATAAACATAGGTTATTAAAATTAATATTAAACTAGTTAATATATATAATTACTCATAACACCTTGGAGGATAACAGTTGGTATTATTTCCATAGCCATAAGAAATATTCTGAGTAAAAGAAAGAAGGAAGATTGGAAGAAAGAAAGAAAGAAAGGAAGGAAGGAAGGAAGGAAGGAAGGAAGGAAGGAAGGAAGGAAGAAAGAAAGAAAGAAAGAAAGAAAGAAAGAAAGAAAGAAAGAAAGAAAGAAAGAAAGAAAGAAAGAAGGAAAGAAAGAAATAAAGAAAGGAGAGAAAGAGAGAGATGTAGGGATGGAGGGAAGGAGGATGGAAAAAAAGAAGGAAGGAAGGAAGGAAAGAAGGAAGGAAAAAAGAAGGAAGGAAAGAAAGAGGGAATGAAAGAACGAAGGAACGAAGGGAGAGAGGGAGAAATGTAGGGACAAAAAATTTAATTTATAAAATCTGTTATTAGTCCAACATAAACTTCATGTAATTAACCCTTTAGTGAATTTAAGTTTGCAATTTTCACTTCTTCGCATGTTCTCCATGCATGAATGAAACCAACAAATGAAGCATTATAAATAACCAGGTGAATCTGTTTGCATCTGTTGTAATATGTATGCGAATCTTTTTCTCATTTTCTGTACATTGCAAACAATTTACACTTAGTTATAAATATTTTAAAAATTGATGTAACCAAAGGATGTTAATATATTATATAATGTGAATACTGTATTTATAATGCTATTAATATTACACTCTTCATGTTATATTAATTATAAAAATTTTATTATGTACTTTATCAGAGAAATTAGAATCCTCTGATTTTGGTGTCTGTGGGAGGCCTAATAGTAAAAAGTAATTACAATCAAAGGAGATCTGTATTTGTTGTCTCAAATGCATATTTCTGAAAGCAATTAACTCATCAGAGATTTTCAAATACATCAGAAGGACCTTAGAAAAGCTGTACATGGCTTTACATGGCTACATAAGATGTGGTTCAAGAGCCACTAAACTATCATACTTCACGTTACAATCACGATAATTATTCCCATTGTAAGAAGAATCATTCACATAAGTCACATGATATAAGCTTGTCCTTAAGTTATTATCTTCTATGAAAAAATATCCTAATGATACACTACACTGAGTTAAAGCAAAAGTTGCAAAGTGTATTGGACGATGTAATTCCTTTCAGTTACACATGTTGAAATTCTATTTCCCTTTCTGGTGACATTAGAATCAGCCTTTCAGAGATGACACTACAATAATGATCCTGATAAAAGGAGCCAAATATAATTACTCTGCCATGTGTATGTCCAGCAAATAGATTAAGATGAACCAGAAAGTAGAACCCCATAAGACAAGGAATTGCTTTGAACAACCATTCTTATAATCAATGTTCAAGCTTCTAGAATATGGGTAATATATTTCGGATGGTTTTATGCCACATACTTTGAAGAATTCACTTATAAAAGCCCAATGGCTGACAAAAAGCACAGTAGTTTGAGTTAAATATCACAAAGTCTGATAAAAAAGGATTCATAATATTTTATTATTTGAAATTTATTCTCCAAGTCCCCAGGTTAAAAATATTTTTAAATGGGAATTAAATTGAGTTTCAACTTTAATCAACTATCATAATTAATTTTTCAAATATTTTTATTATCTTTAAGTAGTTGTACAAAGGAGTTGCCATTCACTAAACAGTTTATCATAATTAATTTTCCAAATTTTTTTATTATCTTCAAGTAGTTGTTCAAAGGAGTTGCCATTCATTGAAACAGTATATGGATACAGTGCATCTTGATCAATGTCATCACTTTAAACATTCTCATCCACCCCTCCCAAGCAACAACAATCCTTATGTATCTCAATATTATGTTATCGAGTTACTTGCCCTTTAACAAAGCAGTTCATGTGTACAATGCACCTGGAATTGTGTTATCAATTCAACATCTTCACTCTCATTTAACACTATGCCTTCCTTTGTATATTTCAATTCTGGGAAGTAAACAATGGATTCTTGCCTATATTCTATCCTTTTCACCTTCAATTTCCTACCCCTGTCAAATTGCCCCCCCCCCTCCTCTCTTGCAGTACATATTTACTGGAAATTATTTTGTTGAGTTTTAATTAGTCTTTTAAGAAACTTAGGGTATTTTCACTCTCCATGAACTCTGACATTGCAGATAATTCATTTGTACCATCCAGTGTGTTTACTTTTACATTAATAGGCACCTTGTACCTACCACAAATGAGGAAAATCATGCAACCTAAGTTTTTCTGGGTCTGCTTTATTTCACTGAATATGATTATTTCTAAATGTTTCATTTTCCTTAAGAATGGTGCTATATTATTCTTTCTTATGGATGAACAGAACTCCATTATGTATGTATATATGTATGCATATATGTATGTATACACACATATATATACATACATACTTGTGATTAGGGATCAATAAAATTATATATATATATATATAACTTATATGTATATATAATACATATATACATATGTAATTCTTGATCTCTTTTTACAATGAGAGTCATCTGAGCTGATTCCATATGTTGGCTACAGAAAATAATGTAACATAAACATGTTTGTTCTGATAGCATCAGTGTGGCCTTGTTTCTGCTCTATTGGATAAATGCTCTTAAGTGGAATTGCTGGATCATAGGTAGCTCTCTATTCGGTTCTGTTGGCAACTTCCATAGTGTTTTCCAAAGTGGTTGAACAAGATTACATTCCCACCAACACTGTAATAGAGTTTCCTTTGGGCCACAACCCTATCAGTATCTGTGATTGTTCGTTTTTTCATTGTAACAGGGGTGAGATGAATCTCAGTTGTGTTTGGATTTGCATTTCTTTTATGGAGAGAGATGTGTATATTTGTCATTCTTACTACTTCTAAGAAGTTATCTTTAAATCTTTATCCCATATATTAATTGGGTTCTTTTTTGTTTGAAGGTTTATTTTTGTTGGGTTTAACTTATTGATCTCTAACTATGGGTTAGTTATGAAAACCCTTGTCTGATGCTTAGCTAGTAAAAATATTCTTCCATTCTGTTCTCTTTATATCCTGCTAACTTTTCTTTTGCTATGAAGAAACAACTTCAGTATGAAGCAATTCCATTGATCCAGAAAAAATAATATTACACCATTCATGAGGAAATGGAAAGACTTGGAACAATCTTATAGAAAGAAACTTTAGAAAACAAAATTTATAGAAAGAAAGACTCAAAGAAATATAGGTTGTCTGATTTCCCTCATTTGTTGTATTAGAATGTGCCTATAATACTGCAAGTAAAACACAGTTGGATGGTAAAAGAGAAAACATTACACTTAGACATCATAAATTATAAAAGATTCTAAACATTTATACAGTGAGCTCAAAGGAGGATGCTCTTTGGAGAGTATCACAAGTGCTCAATAGCTATGTGAATATTATCATATAAAATAATGTTCATCAAAATGACCTTCAAGAAATGATAATGAGGGTTCTTTTATTGTTTTGATTTTTCCTTCTGTCTTCTGAAGCTGTTTTTTTTTTTGCACCTTTGGTCTTATATGTAAGTTTGAAAAGTGCAAGGGGGAACAGAAATGGTGGGACAAAGGGTGAACAAATGCAGCAGTGCTACTCAATAGACACTACATTAAAACTGAACTATACAACTTGGGGGCAGGGAGGTTGAAAGGGAAAAACTGGGAGAAGATGAGGGAAGAGGTGACACTGTTCAAAAAGAAATGTTCTCATTATCTGACTTATGTGATTGTATCCCTTCTGTACATCATTTTTACAAATTAAAAATGGACCTCATAAACAAGCCAGAGTAGCTATACTAATATTAGATAAAATAAGCTTTAAATTAAAAGTGGTATGAAAGTAAAAAGAGACTAAGAGGGACCTTAAATATTGATAAAGAAAAGTCTCCATCAGGGGGATGTAAGAATTCTGGGCTGGGAATGTGACTCAGTGGTAGAGGACTTGCCTTGCATGTATGAGGCTCTGGGTTCGATTCCTCAGCACCACATAAGCAGAAAAAAGCCAGAAGTGGCGCTGTGGCTCAAGTGGTAGAGCACTCACTTTGAGATGAAGAGCTGAGGGATAGTGCCCAAGCCCAGAGTTCAGGACCAATGACTGGACCAAAAAAAAAAAAACAACAAAAGAAGAATTCTAAATATCAATGCCCTGTATCCTAGAGCTCCTAAATTTTCTACAAGTACCACTTACCCTAAAATCATGCACGCATCCAAACAGATTGTTGGTTGATTGAACACATCATTCTTACTTCTGGACAGGCCATTAAGGTAAAAACTTAGCAAAAAAACTTTAGAGATAAATAACAGCATTGACAAGCTGTAACTAACAGATTTCTACAGATTATTTAACTTAGCAGCATCACAATATATATTCCTCTCAGCAACTCATGGAATGTTCTCCAAAATAGATCATATCTTAGATCACAAGGAAAATCTGTGAAATTCAAAAATAAAAATGAAATTCTCCTTGAATCCTGACAGACCACATTGGGATCAAATTAGATATCAACATCAAAAGACATCACAGAAAATTCTGAAACTCACAGAGACAATATAACACATTGTTAAATGATTAGTGATTCACTGATGGAATATGGAGGGAAGTTCAACGTTTATGGAAATCAGTGAAAGTGAACACACAAAATACTGCCTCTTCTGGGACACAACAACACAGGCAATACTCAGAGGAAAATTTATAGCTTTGAGTATGTGCCTCAACAAACTAGAACAATCTTGAAGCAACACTAATGATGCACCACTAGGTCCTTGAAAAACAGGAACAAACCAAACCAAAAACCGGTAGACAGAAATAATACAAATTAGATTAAAGTAATACATGAATCAGAGTCTCAAAAAACATACAAATAATCATAATTGACTTTTATCTTCTAGTAGCTCACAAATTTGCCCAATAAATGTCAGTGTAGCTATTTTCAGAGATAGACTCAACCGCTCAAACCAGTGAACAAAACAAACTACTAGGATTCTAAGAAACAAAGATTTGTTTGCCTTTAAATAGATTTACTCTGTTTTTATTATTAAGGTGCTTTAAGAGTGATTATAATTACATGAGTCAGGTAATGAGTACATTTCCTTTTATGGAATGTCTTCAGTTCCTTTACTTGTTCCCAGTCCTACGCTACTGTCCCCACCCATGTGTTAGATCGTTCACTTTCATCAATGTTCAATGAACTCCACTGCTGCCATTTTTCACTGATTTCCCTAAAGCTCTGTGCTCACCCTCCACCTTCTTGAAGACGTAAAATGAATATACCAGACATAAGGTAAAGAAGACAGAATCATCACAAACTATAAACAACAACATCAGACACAAAACAAAAAAGAAGTCTTTTGTTTCCATATCTCATAGTTTGTTTCAGTTATGTAAATCATGTTATATAAATATAATTATTGTTTATCATAATGTCAATTCAGGGATTGAAGTGTGATAACTTATAAGTTTGCTTTCTATTTAAATAATGCTTTTTATTTTAACATTAAATGTGTAACACAAGACAAGTCCTAGTGAAATCTGAAGGTTTAGATTTAAAGTTAAATTTTCAAAATGTCTAATAGTTCCATTTTGGCAACCAAAATGAAAAACAGGAAAGTTTTTTCCTCAAGAATTAAATAATTTTGGGCTGGAAAGGTGGCTCAGTGGTAGAGCACTTGCCTTGCATGCTCGAGGCCCTGGGTTCGATTCCTCAGCACCACATAAGCAAAAAGAAAAAAGCCGGAAGTGGCTTTGTGGCTCAAGTGGTAGAGCATTAGCCTTGAGCTGAAGAGCTGAGGGACAGCGCCCAGGCCCAGAGTTCAGGCCCCACGACTGGACCCCCCCCAAAAAATTAAATAACTTCATGTGCAAAAAGGTAAAATATATGTAATATTAATTTAGTGGAAGTAATAAATCAAATACAATTGCAATGCATCAATTCCATAAGTTATGAGAGCTATTGATAAAATTAATATAACTTATTTTAACGAGATTACTTAACACATGAAA
This sequence comes from Dipodomys spectabilis, assembly GCF_019054845.1. Classification (NCBI taxonomy): domain Eukaryota; kingdom Metazoa; phylum Chordata; class Mammalia; order Rodentia; family Heteromyidae; genus Dipodomys; species Dipodomys spectabilis. Next base: position 622,505 of record NW_024870986.1, read on the forward strand.
CATGTGATAATTTTCTTTTCTAGGTGAACTGGATAAAGAAATTAAAGCCCAAAGATTCCAGTGTCCTGTGTGCTTAATACGTGTCAATTTACACATATGCTTTGCTCATCTCAATGTTATTTGAAGATAACTGAGAACAGGACTAGAATGGAAAGAATCACTCAAATATTTACTTTTATTTTGTGACTAAATATGTTTTTTTATATCTCTTTATTTTATTTCAAAAATATGGTAAATTTTACCATAGCTAAGATATGGAACCAACACAGATGCCCCTCAGTAGATGAATGGATCAAGAAAATGTGGTATATATACACAATGGAATTCTATGCCTCCATCAGAAAGAATGACATTGCCCCATTTGTTAGGAAGTGGAAAAACTTGGAAAAAATTATATTAAGTGAAGTAAGCCAGGCCCAAAGAAACATAGGTCCCATGGTTTCACTTATATGCAATATCTAGTATATGTATGAGTCAAGCAGAAAAGGTCAGATAATGTGATGTCAGGAAAAGGAACCCTTAGATATGCATCTTAATGTTTTTTTTTCTTTCATGCATGTGTTTCTAACGCATTTATAAGATTATTTCTTTGTTGCTTCGCATGTCCCTCCCCCACAGTATAACCCCTACTTTCACTATATTTGATGTCAGTATAACTTATGGAGGAGATGGGGAAAAACCATTTCTTTAAGGATACAGGTGGACCTGTTGCAACAATGAGAAGTACAAGTTGTCATGTCCAAAACGAGCTTTACAACGTCGGGGGAGGGGGAAGGGGGGAAGGAGAAGGATTGGGATTGGGGTGGGAGGGGGGAGGCTGGGAAGGGATGTGAAGGGTAAACAAAGGGAGGAGGCTGCAATGCTTGGTAAGAAATGTACGCATTATCCTGCTCATGTAATTGTAACCCCTCTGTACAGTATGTTCACAAATAAAATAAAATTAAACTAAAAAAAATATGGTAAATGTATTTCAGTCACATGAATAATAATGAGAAATAATCAGCCCCTATCTCCTTAAAAGACAATCAATAAGAAAGGAAACAACAAACATAAAAAATGAACCTCATTTTGAAATGGTCTTTGTGTATTGTGGTGCTTTGTAATTGTGGATTATGTGACTATCCCATGAATCTGGGCTAAAATCACTAGGGCTACTGGAAGAAAATTTCAAAATATAGTGCAGCTAACACAGCTTTGCAGTTGTTTGTTGGTTTCACTACAGTAGCAGCAGGGCATAAATTGTGCAAAGGAAATAATTCTACTACTTTGCATGCAAGAATGTGATGAAAAGCGTACTGTTATCTTCTTAGATGAAATATGAAGACCACACTTTAAAAGCTTACTAAACGATCAGCCCTTTAAATAACAGTGCCATTTTTAAGGCACTCTAGATAATTCAAGTCCTTCATCTCCCCACAACCATTACTGCCATTCACAAATCATTGCCAAGGTGAATTTGCAGTTCTTTTAGATATTTCAAATGGCTTAGGAGGAACATAAACAATAATTCCAGTTTTTGAGAAAATTTAATGTACAATCAGCAAACAAATCAGATTCAACTCCATAGCATAACCTTTAGGAAAAATGAATTAAGGAATATGGCATGTACTTTGTAATTTAATATTAGACATTAGAGCAAAATACCAGAAAAAGAATCTGCAAGAAATTAACAGAAGTCCTTGATAAGATATTAAAGATTATCTAGGGACAAGTAATTTTACCTACATTTCCTATTATATTATAGCATATTTTTATCTGCTAATCAGAGAGACTCAAAAAGATTTTTAAACATGATATGAAAAATGCATCATCATGAATGAATGAAATCAGGAAATAGATGGCTCAGGAGCTGAGTGGTTTGTTAAATATTCTCATTATTTTGAATGATCTGGTGTTTTTGTATGTGTGGAATTATGAGTGTATTTTATGTCTGGGCAGGGAAGTTTGATTATTAGAACATTGTCTGATACCCAATGTAAGGAACCTAATCAGAGTGATAAATATGTGTGCGTTTGTGCGTTTGTGTGTTTGTGTGTGCCTGTGTGTGTGTGTGTGTGTGTCTGTGTGTGTGCCTGCAAGTCTGTGTTTAGAAGGAAGAATCTTATTATGCTCAGGGTATATATTTAATTCTATTAGGTATACTACATTAATGATAGCAGATAAAAGTAATTAACTTTTTGTGCCATATGTTTGTGTTCATATGATTGCATGAACAATCTAAAAAGTTATGTTTGGCGTATGAGTTTTGTGAAAGATCAGCTGAAATTATAAACATTTGCAATCATCAGAAAGATATCAATGGCAATCTTTTCAGTGTAGATCAATTTTAGACAACACTTGCAAGAATATGTAATCTTATATGGAAAAGCAATATTTATTGATTTTTTTCATAGCTACAGTATTCTAAAAATTTGTAGGAAAACCAGTTAAATTATGGAAACATAAAAGTAATGTGATTATTTATTGCATACAGTTTTACACTTTAGTTTCATTGTCAAAATACCTTTATTTCAACTGTATTGGAAGGAAAACCCTAAATACTACATTTCGTGCCATATTTCATTGGGAAGCTTTGTCTGTATCAATAAGTTCATTTCTTTTGGTTCTGCTTTCCTATTCATAACTCTGTTTCTCATACTATTCTTCTAAGGAATTTTTCTTTCTTCCCAATTAGGCTTCAACATACCTCATGCTCTGTTTGTTTGCTAACAGTAGTCAGTCTACCATTTGAACCATGTCTCCAGCCCAGAGATTTTTGTAGTTAATTGGCGATAGAACCTTATGAACTTTACTACCAGCCTGAAAACCATTATCCTCCAAGTCTCATCCTTCTTAATCACTAGCGTTATAGAGATGAGTCATGGACCCCAAGAATCAATGACTTTTCATGTCTTATAGATTCCACATGTTTGCTAGTAATTGTAATAATAAACTACCATAGATTGGGTAGTGTTAACATTGTAAATACATTGCCTCTGAGATTGTGGAACTAGAACTCCTAGGTCAGAGTTGTTTTCTTCTGAGTCCTCTTTCCTTGGCATATTCAAGGCCTTCTGCTTCTCTTGGAGGACACTTCAACTTAAATGCTACCTTTGAGATTCTGTTTCCAAATGCAGTCACTTTCTGAGGCAATGGGTTTTTGATCTTCAGTATGATGTCAGTGGGACAGTATTCAACACATAACAGATTACTTAATGGATAGAAGAAAATCTCTAATAATAAATTATTTGGTTTGGACACAGAAGTTATGGTTGTACTTGTAAAACAATTAGCAAGAGAGGTAAAGGTTTTATTAGAAGTATGAAGTATGAAATCTTGACTTCAGACATGCCAAATTCTTACCCTGGCACACACTTAAATTCCTAGCGGTACCGGGGGATTGAACCCAAAACCCTGTACTTGTGAAACAGCATTTCTACTACTGCCATACCTGCAGATTGTTATTGGATTGCTTATTTTGAGGTAGTATCACTATGCCTGGGTCTGACTGGACTGTGGTAATCTTAACACAAGTAAAAAAGATTGCACCCAGCAAATGGTTAGAGTTTCTGAAACTTCTTTTTGTGCTAGGCTTTCCTGGAACTGGAATCTCTAATCTGTTTCCCAAGTAGATAAGATTACAGATTTGAGCCACTTTATCCAGTAAAAGTACATTATTTGAAAATATCTTGATATTGCCTATATTTGTGATTAACATACATAACTAACCTTAAATTTCTCCCTCTTTTGTTTAATACTCTGAGTTGAAAACATTGGCTTACTTGATATACATGGCTTGTTTTGGATGGAATCTCATAAAAATCCAAAAAAATCTCCCAAAAGTTTATGTCAAAAATCATGGAAAAAAGGCTGCAGGTTGGAAAAAAATTGATCCTTAAGTTATAAATGCAATCTATTTATAGTGTTAGTCAATGCTTTCTTAAGTATGAGAAGACAAGAAAGGCAGCAATGGAAAGATGTCAGATATTATTTTGATAACCTACTAAGTCTCTGTAGAAATTCTGTAGTTGTCACTTCATGTTAACTTCCTTTCTTAAGGCTTGCTTTATTACAACCCTGTGGATTGGACTGATTGGTCACCCTTTCCAGGAAATGAGGTTGATTTTAGAAGGCTGACGGTGTGGTAAATAAGGAATGATGAGAATGAGCACAGATATTGTCACAGAATGAGCCAACCAGGTTCAACTGCTGAACAGCAAAACAAAGCTAAGTATCAAATCTGATGATCCACATTGGAAGATATATAGATAGATATGTATACATATACATTTATTTGCATGCATGAAATAGTAAATCTCCATTTGAATATAGAGAAACTTGACCTGACAATTATTAAATTATATCAAACTGGTTGCAGGAAAGGTACAGTAAAATATCAATAGTTAGCATAGATTTTGCATAGATCTTTTTAAAGGATGAAAATTCTTTCTTCATAATATACTTTACAAATACCCTTAGTATGTTTTAAGGTTTTTTTACATTGTGGTAGGAACATCTGTACAATGCTGAGAATTGGAATTTCACACAATATGCAACATGGGTAGGCACTGGTGGTTCAAGGATTTAATCTTAGCTAGTTAAGAGATTGAGATCTGAAGATTACAATTTGAAGCCAGCAAGAGTAGGAAAGTTCTTTAGACTCTTATCTCCAATTAACCATAGGGGCAAATGGAGTTCCAGTTCAAATTGTATGTAGATCATTGGCCTTGACCACAAAAGCACCATCCAGACCCCGAGTTTAAGCCCTAGGATCAAAAGAAACAAAACCACAAAATACAACAAGGAGTTAGATATTTTATAATGAGGCACATTTTTATGTACTCTACATTGTTAGAAAGACTAGACTTCTGTGTTAGCTTTATAACCTACCATAATAAGTGATATTGTCCATGTATTAAGCAGAAAGGCTGACTCAGATTTACAATTTTGATGATTTCAGTGTATGTTCAGTTGGTTTTATTGCTTTGGTGGCCTGTGGCAAGACTATGTCAAGGTGGGGAGTATGTAAAAGAGAAATGTTTATGACCTAGAATGATTAAAATATAAAAGAAGAAAGTAGATGAGAGACTATGTTTTCATGGGTTTCACTCTGAAGAACTCAATCTCCAGAAGAACTATTCAGGTATTCTCCACAGTCTGGGAGGGAACGGAAAGCCATTTTTCTTTCACACATAGGCCTTTCTGTGGCATACTAAAATCAAATGGCAACATCTTCACCAATAACAGAATATTAGTCCATTATGATTTACAGAATAAGTCTCCTGGCATATATTTTCTTTTGTACTTCTTTTTGTGGGGGTGATATAAATATTTTTTTCCAGAAAGACAACCTGGTTTTAATCATTATCCATCAAATTTATGCTGTCATATAATCAGAGTTTTTTTGAATAAATTAACACAATAGTAGGCTCATTTTATGCCAACACAAAATATAAACACTAATTACATTTTCACTGAACAACCACTCATAAAAAATCATGAAATAATAAAGTCCAAGTCCATGTCAATTTTTTTTGTCAGTTGTGGGGCTTGAAATCTGGGCCTGGTCACTGTCCTTAGCTCTTCAGCTCAAGGCTACCACTGTACCACTTAAGCCACAGTGCTGTTTCTGGTTTTTAAGTGGTTTATTGGAGACAATTTTCTCACAGACTTTTCTGCCCAGGCTGCCTTTGAACCACTATCCTCAGATGTCAGATTCCTGAGTATCTAGGGTTACAGGCATGAACCACCAAATCCCAGATCCAAGTCAATTTTAAACAAGCAATCTTATTGAAACTTCTCGCATTTTCCAATAAAAAAATCTATTTTTTCAACATTAGTTTATAACTATGAGTTATTTTTAGATGTAACTGGGAATTTTTTAATAGAAACAAATATAATTTTTACTATTACTAAGTATCTCACAAAAATCCAGTGTAATTGATTTTCTCCAAAGTCAATTATTTCATACTACTCACATTATTATTATTACATTCTATACTGCATATCATGTGAAGTGAAAATAGAAAATAGTTTGAACAATTTCATATAAATTAGTAGATGCTATTTTAGCATTATAAATTCACATTTGTGGTTTTTAATGAAGGAAAGAAGATTTTAGAGTTAAAATCCAATAAGAATGTGTAGTGTGTCTCAAATAAACCAAAAATTCTGAGTTCATACAGACAAAATTATTACCATTGGAAATAATGAGGCAAGAGGAGGCAGAATTCAAATCACGTCAAACATTATCTGTTATTCTCCCTCATCTTCCACTAACAAGACCTCCCTGGTCCCAGTTGTCACAAAACTTCAAGTGTCTCTCTTAGTATTCTATGTGGAAAAGGTCTAAGTCACTGATTCTTTTTCTACTTTGTGTTATATGAGACAAAATTTAGACACAAAACAATTGAAATAAAATGCACACATATGTTGAAGTCACCACAGCTGGAAAAACAATCAAGAGATTGGAATTCCCCCAGGAACAAAAACATGATATACCCAGATTTTTAAAGTACAAAAACATCAAATACATGTTAATTTGAGTAGAGTATAAGGATAACTGTCTCTCAGAAATAAGGTTGTGTTAATTTGTAATTAAATTCATCTAGATGAACGTAATATAGCAAATCCCGTGAATGGATCAAATTGTTTAAAATAAAAGTAACTGTATGTGAAGTAAGATCTGCACATATTTAAAAGAAAAAAATGCTACAGTATCAAATCACAGACAGCATGACATACTTGAAAACTTCAGAAACGCAATGAATAAGTCCAATCGTCTCCATATTGAGAACTAACTACTGATTTAACAAGAACAAAATGTGCAAATGATAGCAATTGAGGAGAGTACATGGGTGTACATAATTTAAAACTACTCTAAATTACAGTGTAGAAGACTGAATGTGGTTTACCTAAAGGAAACCATAAACACATGATATAAATGAAATAAAAAATCTAATGAAAACAGAGAATAGAAGTAGTTTCTGGAAAAAATATTATTTTAATAAATGGTGGTCAAAATCTTTCTAGCACTAACAAAATTGCACACCTAATTGGTTATATCCAAAAAAGACTCAAGTTACTCGAGCTGATTTGAAACTTTGGCAAAGTAGCAGGATACAACTGTAACATTATTACGGATTTGACTCGGGCGTGGAATTCATTTCCTCGTTGATCTGACAAATAAGATATGAAAGAACATAACTTCTCCAACTACATATCAAGACCTAACTAAACATATAATCCGAAAAATTATCATGCAAGCTGTATTGCAAACTGGCGTATAAGAAAAATCAATCATACTAATTCTGTATTTATTTTAAATAATTTTTCCCATAAATTATTTCCTTTAGCTTGCATTTTTAAAACACTTTGTTAAATAGTGTATAACTTGGTAACTAATTTTGGATGCTTCCTTAAATTTTGTTCTGAGTATAATGTCTCACTTCAGTTCCTAACCCATGAAATGATGTTGATTACAAAACAAATGCTAATAACCACTGTTTATAATACACAGAATCTCATAAGCATGATTTCAGTAACCATAGGTTAACATTTTGATATCATGGTCTCATGACTGATGAGGCATATCTGCATGAGTATAGTTGTCCCTAGGTTCCTCAGCCTAAATTTAATCACTGTTAAAAAATGTTTATATCTTTGTCACTCATCAGAGATTAAACCTGAGTATAAAGCCTAAGAAAAATGATAAGGTAAGAATTTAGCTTTTCCGAATATAAAGTAAAGAAAAATGCAGCATAGAGTAACTCATTGGTTTAAAGTCAACCTATTTCCCCAAAACATTCTTATCATTTCCTTACAATGTGTATTATTCTCAAGAAAGGAAATGGGAATGTGAGAAGAAGACTAACCAAGTACTGTCTTCAAATATAAATAATTTGGATTTACCTCTTTATTTCATTATAGGCTTTTTGGATAAAAACTGTTTGATTAATTGATTTCCATGTCAGGTATAACATATCCTAGTTGCATATACCAAACTACATTCAGAAAATGGTATGTAGCGATCAAGTAATGAAAACATATTCAATATATAGCAAAAAGTATATACTTATAGGGATAATATTTTGAAAAGTGTATTGAAAATATTCTAATATAATAATTAATTGGATTGAACAATTTCACATTGACAGCAACTAACTAGAATATTTTAATGCTAAATCGACAAGATTGTCTTTCTAAAGGAGCAAAACCAATTTCTCCTTTTACTTTATCAGGGAAAAAACTGAACAAAAATTGGAAATTAACATATAAATCTATAACAACAGGAATTAATTTTTGTCTTTTTATTAGCAAATATTAATTTCAAAAAGTATTTTATTATGTTATACACATAGGTCCATATAATGTAGCTTGCTAAATTTTATTCATTTTATTAATTTCATAATCCTATTTTTATACATTTATTATGCCATCATACTAACATAAACTATTTGAAAATGTATACTCCACAATATTTCCCTTTATCTCCTCTCTTACTTTTTTCTGAATTTAATCAGTTCCATCTTTTATGCCTTAGTCATTCATTTTCTTTTCTCTTTTTTTTTTTGTTTTGTCGGTCGTGGGGCTTGAACTCTGGGCCTGGGCGCTGTCCCTCAGCTCTTCAGCTCAAGGCGAGTGCTCTACCACTTGAGCTACAGCGCCACTTCCGGTTTTCTGGTGGTTTATTGGAGATAGGAGTCTCATGGTCTCTCCTGCCCGGGCTGGCTTTGAACCGCGATCCTCAGATCTCAGCCTCCTGAGTAGCTAGGATTACAGGCGTGAGCCACCAGTGCCCGGCCATTTTATTTTCTAGGTCTAGAGTCTGCATATGAGAAATCTAGTATTTGTTTTTCATAGTATGGCTTATTGCTTCAATATGAAGGTTTGCAGTTTTATCTATTTTCTTTAAAATGCTATAATTTCATTATTATGTCTGGTTAAATAATATATCTTGTGTATATATGCATATATATTACAATTTCTTTATTCAATTAATGATTAAGGAACATATAGCTTAATTCTGTAGTTATTTATGTTTTTTATATGGGAGAAAGAAGAATGGAAATAATGAGGTTTGGACTGAGAAACATGGTCTTTAGGCAGGCACTCTAGTATTTGAAACGTCATTTCAACTGCTCTTTTATAACTATTTCAATAATGTATTATATCTAAAAAATAAAATGTAATTACATTTGAAAAGGTGTTCTTTTTCAGTATCTATATTATTACCTATTACAGTGATTCATTTAGCGTGTCATGTGAGTGTGGTGATGTATGTGAGCATGAAATTGCTTGCTTGTTTTTATATGTAGCTGACTCTAAGGAAACTGAATTTATGTGAGATACAGGATTCAAATGAAGGTTTTATACCTGTAAGTGGCTAAATTGATGTATATGTCTAGTATGTGGAGTGTGATTTCCAGATTACATTTTTGTAGGTTTCATACCAAGTAAGTAGATGTTTCTATTCCAAAATCATAAGGAATAAAACAGTTAATCTGTTTCATAATCATCCAATCTTAATACTCCAGAAATTGTAATAAGTGGAAAAATTGCTTGGAAGTATGATGAGTCAGTAGTAAGCCTTTAGAAACTCTAATTTTCCCCAAAATCTTCAGATGTACTCTTTGGATATTAATTACAAATCAATTTATAAACATACAAATATAATATGATCTTATATATGTAAATATGTTTATATAAGGGAAATATACATTAATTATATTTAAATGTGTACCATAAATATTCATTTATATTTAAATGTAATTCATTGCATCATATATGTGTGTATATATATATATTTTCTCTTCTTTGGTCAGTCATGGAGAGTCAACGTCTAGTGCGTTGGGGTCCCTGGGTAAGGGTCACGAAATCACCAGAACACAGGGGATGCAGAGTGCAAACAGCAATTGCCACTGCATGCTGTGCTATATTGTTAGTGGGTATTTAAAGACAAGCAAGCAGGATCTTTGCCAAGATTTAGTCACAAGACATTCACACAAAAAATTTCAACAGATACATTTTTACTTAACCTATGAGACAATATCTTGGTATATTATTATCTAAACTATTTTAGAGCAAGCTCAAACCACTTTTCCAGTCTCAGGAAAATGTTTGACCAGCTGTTCATCTATGTTTAAGCAAGCAGAAGAGCTACTTCCTCAGCTCCCAGGAGTCTGTGACATGTGTTTTGAGATAGGGAGAGAGAACGTTTTCCCTCTCTAGCCTGGCATGCCAAGAGCTTTCCTAATTCTCAAACACAGTCCTCAGATAATCCTGAGGCTAGAGCCTGGATCATTCTGCCTCTTCAACATAGACCCTGATTCTTCACAATTTCCTTTTTTCTTTTGTTTTAAAAGTAAAGCTTTTCACAGTGTTATCATAGAAGCTTGCATTGGATTCATAAAAATGAAATATAACAGTACCAGTGTAACAAAATAATAACAATCATAATTTCCAGACCACTAGTAGTATGTGAAATAGTTTGTAGTATTCCTTTCGGATCCAACCCTACCAAATGTTTAATAAATGCATCAGTGATAGTAGAAGTGTCATATTTGCAAATTGTTTAACAAAAATATCATGTATATTAAATTGTAACTAAGCAATCAATTGAGCAGCAGTAGATAATACTGCTGTATTAAATTCCAATCTTGAATAGATTCATTATATTTTACATTAGTAATGCAAAAGGTAGTAGAATTTCAATCACATTTTAACAATAACTGTTTTTCCACAACCAATAACTTTTTTCCTAACCATCCCACTGTCTAAGAATACTAATCTGTGTTTGTAATTGAGCATCAATTTCTACCTGTGAGACCCACAATTCATGTGACTCCCGGTGCCATTCTTCCACAAAGTGTTTAGTTTGTAAGGAAGTGTGTAGGGCAATTCCAGACACCACAGCAACAATGGTAATAGCAATTAAGCTTAAAATCACAGCTACAATGCCTCCAATCATATGCTTTATATGTTTTAGTAGTTTCGTAAAAAGTTCAATAACAACATTATCCAAAGTATTTTGCGACCATTCTCTTCCTAATTTAACAGGTAGCCAAATATGAGTTCTTTGTTGTAAAATCATAATACTATCACTGTCATTAAAATTAAGAGAGGAATTAACACAAGAATACAGGCAACAATTAAAACAAGAAATAGTAGGAGAAATGTAAAATATCCCACTAAAAATACATAAGGCGAGGTACACAAGCAGTTACATCATAACATTTGTACAAAATAAAATTATAAGTGGACCCAGAATCAGCTGTCCCCGAAAACAATCCATTTGATAGCATCATGGGTTTCCGCTCCGCTGCGACCTTCCAAAGATGAATCTGAACAGCAGTGGGTGCAACCATGAAAGTCCATCGAGCATCTGCAATGCCTCCATCTCCCCAGGCCATCAATCGAGCTCCAGTAAGCGATCCATTAATGGCATCCGGCATCCTAGTAACATTAGATAAATCACATCTAGTAATATTCCATTCTGAACAAGTGTTAATAAACTGTCCAAAAGGTCCCCAATTAATAAAATTATTGAACGTTTTTCCAAATGTTCCTCTACACTCTTGCCACACAAAAGGCTGATATTTTAAATCAATATAAGTAAAATCAGGGCACATTGGTAAGGATAACTCGCCATCAAAGGTGACTCTTTCCCAGCTACTATTAATGGACTAAGTAGTTAATCGCTGCACCTGTGTTTTAGAATTGGAAGTGTGTTTCCCAGGTAAAACCCAATGTTGTCAATTCATAAGTAAACATGGAGGAGGCTCCAGAAAAACAGGCAAGGAATGAGAATAGTAAGTAAAATTTAAAAAGCTGCCATCATCCTTACTGTAAAATGTCAAATTATTCCAAGGAGGAGATAAAACAGCAGGAATAGTATAGACAGTTATATCCATGTCTCCCCAAACAACAGGTTACAATAAAGGAGGGTTAGGAACAAAGGCCCAATAACTTACATTAGCATTAGCATGGGCAGAGTTTACAAACAGGGCACACATGGCCAGGAACAAGTTCTCGGCCATGACAGGTTTACCAGTGTGTTTTAACATCTTTTGTCCTTCTCCAGTCAACTTTTTAACCTGTCCCCAGGTGGGCAGTGGGGATTTCTTCTTCCTCAACTGGCGGCCGATTCCTTACAGGATACAGGGCTGTCCTCACTGGCTGCATCTGTATCCATCGGGCAGGAAGCCAGTATTGTTTGCCATCCTGTGTAGACACAAAACCATATCATTGCCCCTTATGTAATAATGTTCCTAGTTGCCATTCTGTGTCCAATGTAATCTTAATCCATACAGTAACATTTAAATAAGATTTTTCTGATATTTGTTCAAAATGGCGCTCAGCTCTAGTTAAAATATCTCCTTGTGCAAAATATTAAATAATTTTACACGGAAAACCACAACATATCCATATCTTCATCCACCTTTTCCTCCTTTTTAATTTTTTAATTTGTTGTTTTAGTGTGCCATGAACACGTTCAATAATGGCTTGTCCTTGGGGGTTATATTCTAGTCCTGTAATATGTACCAAATCATAAAGTTCACAAATTCTTTTAAATTTGATACTTTTATAGGCTGGTGCATTATCAGTCTTTATTTTGGTAGGCACTCCCATAATGGCAAAAGCTTCCAATAAGTGTTCTATTACATGGTTAATAGTTTCTCCCGTAAGGGCAGAAGCCCAAACAAATTTGGAATAAGTATCTATTGTAACATGTACAAAGGAAAAACAGCCAAAGGCTTTTATATGGGTTATATCCATTTGCCAGAGCTCATTAGGTTGTAATTCTCGAGGATTTACTCCAGCAGGTACAACTCTCAAATGCATTGGTCTGCAGATAGGACACCTTTTTATAATTTGTTTAGCTTGAGAATAAGGTATTTTATAATGCATATATAAATAGCCAGCATTTGTATGTAAGTGAGCATGATTCTGTTCAGCAGAAGCAAAACTGACTGATTTATCAACCTGATTATTGCCATATACAAGGTACCCAGGTAACCAAGAATGAGCCCTAATGTGATTTACAAACACTTTGGCATTAAATTGTTACAGTAATGCTTGTAATTGTTTAAATAATTGATTTATCTGGGGTTTAGATGAATATGTAACAGCAGTGACTACATTAGTCACAACTCCTACAGCACAGGCAGAATCAGAAACAATATAAATATCTCACGCAAAATCTTGCAACACCTTAATAATAGCAAAAAGTTCATTTTGTTGAACTGATGCTAAAGTAGTTGTCTGTACCCAATATTTATTTGTTGTCCAGTAAGCACTTTTTTTTTGGAGCCATCTGTAAAAATGGTAAGAGCAGTGGGATTAGGGGTCTTGGGAATTATATCATTAATGACGAATTGTTGTTTATGCAAGCAATCCCACAATCTACCTTTGAGAAAATGGTAGCAAAATTGCCCAGTAAAATTTACTAATGCTATTTATAGCATTTCAGAAATGTTTAACAAATATTCTACTTGGTCTTTTGGCAAAGGAAAAATAATTTCAAATAAATCATACCCCGATAGGGTAAATACCCATTGCATGGCCTGTTGAATAATAATTGCCAACTGTTGTTCATAAGCCATAATATTTTTTGTAAATCCATGCCTTGTATAAATCCATTCTAATGGTAGCTCATTTTGTCCTATAATTCCTGTTGGGTATTTTTATGTATCCAAAATATATAAATTTATGGGTTGATTCAGTGATGTAAAAACATTACTTTTATTTTCTGTTTTACAAATTATAATTCTCTTTCAGCTTCCTTAAAGTTCTTTTGCTATGTAAATCAGGCTCCCCTTGTAACAATGAAAACAAATTATGTAATTTATAAGTAGGAATTCCGAAGGCCATTCGCTTCCAATTAATATCTCCTAATAGCTTTTGAAAATCATTTACGGTATGTAATTGATCACGTCGTAAAGATATTGTTTGAGGTGTCACTGTTTGTCTAGAAACAACATATTCTAAATATTTTACCACTGTATCTTTTTGTATTTTTTCAGCTGCTATTATTAATCCAAAATCTTTAAATATAGAGATTAAGCACTGTAACACCAATTCTAATTCTGTCATATTTGGTCCTGCAAATAAATTATCATCCATATAATGAGAAATATAAATGTGAGGCCATTTTTGTCTAACAGGTTTTAAGGCCTTAACATATATCTATCATATAGTTGCAACACCTTCCATTGGAAGCACTGATGAGGGACATGTTGATTTATTTGTGGTAAAGAAATGGCAAATCTTTTACAATCTTTTACATGTACAGGAATGGACAAAAGTTCTGAATAGACATGTTTTCCAATAGCCTGAAAACCGCCAGTGGCTTTATAAAGTTATGTTTAATACCACTTCTATGCTGGTTTAATGCTTTCTGAACAGAAGTCCTTAGAGAAATGCAATTCAAAATTAATATGATACTACTTCATAACTATTATACTCATTAAAAAATCAGAGGAACCTGGTGTGGTGGTAAAGGCTTGTAATTCCAAGCATTTGAGAGGTTGGAGTAAGGGGATTTGAGTCTAAGGCCAGTCTAGGGTACTAAACATAGTAAAAACATGCCCTTTCAAAAAAGGGGTACTAAACATAGTAAAAACATGCCCTTTCAAAAAACTAAGAAGTTAATAATGTTGGTGAGAGTGTAGAAAAAGGGAGATTTTCTACACTCTTGGTCATAATACAGGTTAGTACTCTCATTATAGAAAGTAGTATGTAGTTTTCTAAGAAATGCAAACTTGAAATATCATCTGATCCACCGATCATGTGATTATTTCTCTATGGGTAACTGATAAATATATCTGTAGTTCATTATTATTCACATTATTCACAACAACAGCCAAGATAAAAATCGAAGTGTTCAAGTACAGACTAATAAAGCAACTGTGGTGCATGCACAAATACATTTTTCTGTTTCATACTTAAAATAGCAAGAGACTTTTCCCATTAGCCACAACTTACAATAACCTAAAAGATGTATTCATATCAAGAAAAATACTGTCTTCTTTATCTTTGTAAACCACACACACACACACACACACACACACACCAACCTCAAACATTTAGAGAGAATTTTTTAAAAAGTAAAGCAAAGTGGAATTCCTCGGGCATTTAGGTCACTATGTAGAAGATAGTAGATATTCAGGATGACCAAGGATAGAGTTGTAATGTACAACATGAGGATACATACAGAGGACAACACTGGCATTACATAGGAATGAAGATAAGTAGTTGTTCTTCCTCGTAGGGGTTGCTCTTTCAGTTGTTCTTCCTTCAGTAATGGATAAGAGGAACATAAGCCTTTAAGTATAACTGCCTGTTGCCCCATTTGTCAGGAAATGAAAAGACTTGAAAAAAATTATATTAAGTGAAATAACCTAGGCACAAAGAATCATAGGTCCCATGGTTTCCCTTATTTATAATAACTAGTATATATCTGAGACAAGCAGAAATGGTCAGATAAGTTGATGTTAGGCGAAAAGTACATCAAGATAAGAACTCTTTTTTTAATCTTTCTTGCTATTGTTTCTAAAATATTTATAAGATATTTCTGTGCTGGTTTGTATGTCCCTCCCCTACGGTATAACCCCTGGTTTCCACTGTATTTGATGTAGGTATAATTTGTGGAGGGGAAGGAAAAAATTGTTTAAATAGGGATACAGGTGGACCCATTGCAACAATGAGATGTACAAGATGTTATGTCAAAAATCGAACTTTACAGCTTTGGCACGGGGCAGGGGGATTGATAAGATGGCAAGGGGAAACAAAGGAGGAATCAACAGTGCTTGATAAGAAATGTACTCATTACCTTGCCCATGTAATTGTAACCCCTCTGTACGGTATTTTCACAATAAAAAATATTAAGAAGATACATTATATTACACCTGATACAGTGGCTACATACTTCACTTTATTGGTTAAATAAATGTTAGGCCTCCTCAAAAAAAGGAAATAATAACAAAAAATATAGCAATAATGTATGCTCAACATAGAACAAAATGTCAAATTAAAATACAGGAAATTTTCCTTGAAGTAAACTAATTATTACAAATAAGGGGAATCCTTGAGACCTATGTTCCTTTAAATCTGGCTTACTTCAGTTAATATGATTTGTTCCAAGATCTTCCATTTCCTTACAGATAAGGTGGTATCATTGTTTCTGATGGAAGCATAGTATTCCATGTATGTGTATGTGTGTATGTGTGTGTGTGTGTGGGTCACATTTTCTTGATCCATTCTTCTACTGAGGGGCATCTGGGTTGATTCCATATCTTAGCTATGGTAAATAATACTGTGATAAACATAATTGTGCTGGTAGCTTCAGTGTGGTCTTGTTTGTAGTCACATGGTTAAATGCCCAGTAGTGGGATTATTGGGTAAAAAGGGGAGCATTATTGTGTACATAAGGATAATCTTATTAGATGAGCAGAATAACTCAATAGCTATGTTCATATGACCTTATAAGGTGATTCCAAGTGAAATGAACTCCAAGACATGTTCTTTGTTGTTGTTGTTCTTAAAGTACTACGTGATTTCTTTTCATCCTTTTGTGTTTTCCCCACCAATGGTTTATCCCCTGTAATCATTGTATTTGATTTTCATACCCTGGGTATTAAAACTAGGGAACTAGGGAACTAGACAAAGGAAAGGGAAAAAATAAAATGGTGAGACAAAAGACAAAGGGGGAACCTATGCAACTATGTACTCACAAGACCACATGTTGGAAATGATCTTGGGGGGGTTGTTGGCAGTGAAGAGGGAGAGACATTGGAGAAGAGGTAAAAAAATTAGAAAAGAAATGAATTGATTACCTTACTTATGTAACTATAACCCCTCTGTACATTACCTTGACAAGCAAATTTAAATAAAAATAAAATATATGAGAGCAGCAATACAGGAGATGGGAGTGGGAGAAGTACTGTAGTATAATAGAGTAGAACAGCTGCAGAGAGCAATAATTTGACTTTACCTTAGGAAGTAATAAACTAGCATACAGATTTACAGCCTAATGTCAGTCACTGAAAAGGGAAAACAAAATGCACAATCAGCAAACCAACAGAGATAAAATAGAAAACTAAAAAATTAAGGTGAAGAGATGACTTGGACCAACAATAACAAATGACAAATGTTGTTTACATCACAATTTGTTAGAAATATAATTCAAATCACAGTTTAATAGTATATCATTTTAATAGTAGGTTACTTATTATTGCTTTCTTAATATTCAATGTTAAATATATAAGTTTAATTTCAGCACCTACAGAAAAGAAGAAAGTGAAACTAATCTTAACAATATATTTTATGAATTGTAAAATTGAGAAGCATTAGAATTTTAACACATAATATGTCATTATTGTTTCATTTCTGTGAATTAATATAATAATTCTAAGTGTATTCTGCACTTAGAAATCATCTTAACATCAAATAATAAATTATTGCACATGACTCTTGGTATTAGGTGGAACGGTTCAGAATTGTAAAAATTCACCACACATTACATGAGGGTATGTCTCCTCTCATCTAGCTTATATTCTAGAAATTTGATTTCTACATGCATGTTAAATTCTTGTCTAGGTGACAACTATACAATTATATGCAATTATAGACACAAGGAGTATTTCAGATGATACATAAAAGTCATATTCATTAATTAAATTTTTATTGTTTTGTACCAAATAAATATTTATAGACAGAATGAATTTCTGAGTAGATGATGGTGTACGTGTGCCTGATTATACGTATTAAGGCTTAATTTATATTTCTGACATTGTTTCTACAGTTGGATTTAATTTTCTATAAAAGGATAAGTGTATTATATTGGATATATGAAAATAAACTCAATGTTTATTCCATTAATCCTTGGCCACTTGTCTAATCCCGATATAAATTATCCATGTGTTTTTAGTAATGAAAATAACAACAGATATAAACCAGATAAATCCGTCTGTAGTAGATAAGTATTTTCACCTTTATTTTGATAGTTGATCCTCTTTTACATTACAGAATATTCTTGCGAAAATGTGCTCCAGGCTGGCCACAACTGCAGAATATTATGGTTTGATATATCATAAGAGAAGGAAGGAAGGGGATCCTTCTTTCTAAAATTTTGTTCCCAGGGATGTGATCTGTTTTATGGTGGTGAGTTGGAAATGAACATTTTTTACAGTCAACATTGAAAAGCCATCTTGATAGACCATTTCTGTAAGTGGTTACAGTGGATTATAACTGGATTTCTAAGGAAGCCAGATTGCCACATTTTGAGACAATTAAAACAGGAATTTAGTCAGCTGTATTTGTATGTTTAGGAGAAAAACCCATTGACTCTAGGCCAGCGGATCACTGGGGCCCAGAGAAGCCAATACATCAAAGAGTAATCCTAGACCTCTAAAAATAAAACAAACAAACAAATAACTCCAGTAAGCACTGCCAGTCAAGGCTGCTATCATAGCCTATATGAAGTCAGGCAAAAAACAGAAGCTGAGAGTAATTTAGTTGATAAATAAGATATTTTTGATGAGGCAGACTGAAATGAGACTCCAGAGAGAGGGTCAGAAAGATTGATCAGAGAGATTAAAATTGGTCACACAAAGATTGGAAAATAGTATTCCTTGTAGAACAAATAAATCATAGAAGTCCTGTGCATGTAAGAACAAGACAGCAGACCACATTCCAGAAATGCACATTTTCTTAGACATCAGCTTAATGAATTGTCAATGGAAATCTTTGAATTCTTAAATATTTGACCACATGTGGGAAAAGGCCAATTGCTGAAGAAAAAGAAAATATAATCACTCTGTTAGGAGTTCCATTATCACATTAGGAAGTAATAAAGCACAGATTTGTAATAAAAAGAGAAAACAATTATTCCAAATGAGGGTTTCATTTGTTTTGATCTAAATGTTCTTGATTTAGGTGCTAGCAATTACCATACAATTGAACCAGTCCCACAGCTGAGTTGATATTGACTGCAATATTCTCACATGAAGGAAAAAAGAAAATTTACAAATGTCTGATGAAATGAGTCAACGATGCAGTGTTCTAATAGTGATATCTGAGGTTTAGACACAGGTGAAGAGGTAGATTTTATTTTATAAAAGTCTCCCATTTTTAGCTTGGTGCCAGTGGCTCACAGCTCTAATCCTAGCTACTAAGGAAGCTGAGATCTGAGGACTGTAGTTCAAAGCCGTCTCAGAGACTCATCTCCATTTAACCACCAGAAAAACAGAAATGGCACTGTGGCTCAAGAGGTAGAGCCCTTACCTTGAGTTGAAGAGCTCAGGGACAGTGCCCAAGCCCAGATTTCAAGCCCCTATAACAACAACAACAACAAATCTCCCTTTTCTTGTACTGCATACATCTTTTCTAACATTCAATAAAGAAGCGATTTTATCACCCACTACATTTAAGTCCTATCCTAGCTGCTACAAATAGAATGATTTGGTATCTTATGTCAAAAGATTCATATTTGGGGCTGGGAAGGTGGTTCAGTGGTAGAGGGCTTGCCTTATATGCATGAGGTCCTGGATTGGCTTACTCAGCACCACATAAGCAAAAAGAAAATAGCTGGAAGTGGCGCTGTGGCTCAAGTAGTAGAGCGCTAGCCTTGAGCTGAAGAGTTGAGGGACAGTGCTCAGGCCCAGAGTTCAGGACCCATGACCAGATCCCCCCGCCTCAAAAAAAGGTTCCTATTTGGGGAAAAAATACCATCAGTGGTAACTTGTTTTCCAGTCCTTGAACTCTGGGTCTGGGCCCTGAACATAGTTATGCTGGTAGCTTTCATGTGAGCTTGCTTGTTACTTATTGGATTACTGCCCAAGACAGGAATTACTGGGTGTTAAGGGAGGTCTATGTTTAGTCTTTTAAGGAACGTCCGTACTGCATTCCTGAGTGGTTGAACAAGTTTAATTTCCCACTTGGCTACATCCCTGTCAGTATTCGCTATTGTCAGTTTTCTTGAAAATGGCCATTCTATCTGGGACGATGTAGAATTTGTCTTGTACTTGTAGATTTGTAGGCACCTTCTAGCTACCATAAATGAATGAATCTATGAAAACTATATTGCTCTGAGTGTCCATTCCTTTCTTTTAGTATAATTTTCCCAAGCCTTTCATTTTCCTTAAGACTGGTGAAAAGTCATCCATTCTGATGGGTGAATAGAATTCCATTGTGTGTGTGTGTGTGTGTGTGTGTGTAAAATTGCCCATGATTTCATTTCTAAGCCTTTGGTTCATCTGTAATTTTGTAATTTCTTATTACATTCAGATTGCTTTCTCTACTGCATTGAAGAATATTGATGGGATTTTGATGGGTATTGCACTGTCAATTGTTTGGGGGCAGTATTGAAGTTTCACAATGTTAATTCTTCCAACCAGGAGCATTGAAAGACTTTCCATTTCCTTGAATCTCCTTAAATTTCCTATTTTAGTGTTGTAAAGTTTTCAGAGCAGAGGTTTTTCACATTTTTAGTTAAATTTATTAATTCCTAGTTTTGTTGTTGTTGTTTTGTTTTGAATAGATTTGATTTGATTTTGAGGTTAATACATATGAGGTTGTGTTTTGGAGTTCAGTGTGGATGTTCACATTGTTGGTAACACAGAAAAACTACTGATTGTTTTGGGTTTTATACCCTGTTACATTGCTGAAGGTTAGCATCACCTTTACTAACATGGGGGAGGAAGCTATAGTGTCCTTTATATACAGGATCATTTCATCTGTAAAAAGGGATAGTTTTACTTTTTCCCTATTTGGATCCCCTTTATGTTTTTCTCTTGCCTATTGCTCTTGCTAGAAAGTCCACTACTATATTGAAGAATAGTAGATAGAGTGGACATCCTTTTCTCATTCCTGGTTTTAATGTCTTCATGCTTCCACCATTAAGTACACGCTTATTATCTCTCAATATATACATACTCTGTATTATATTTAAGAAAGTTCCATGCATTCCTAGCTTCTCAGACATTTAATCATAAAGGGGCATTGGAGCTTGTTAAAAGCTATTTCTACACCCATATTGATGATCATGTGGTTCTTTCCCCTACTTCTACTGATGGTGTGTGTTATGTTTATTGACAAGTATATTGAATCCAATTGTATCCTAGGATGAATACTGTTTGATCATAGCATATGATTTTTTTGTTAGTTGCTGAAATAGTTGGTGAGAAATTTATTGAGAAGTTTGCATCAATGCTTATCAAAGAGTTGGGTTCATAGTTCTCTTTCTTTGATGAGTCCCTATCAATTTGGGAAAGAGTCTAATTCTAGCTTCATAGAATGTGTTTAATAATTCCATTTCCCTTTCTATTCCATTGAAGAGTTAAATCTGAGTATTGTAAGGTTTTTTTTCAGCCCTTAATTTCATGGTAAATCCATTGAGTACTAGATTTTTCTGGTATGGGAAAATTTTTAGTGATTAGTGATATTTAATTTTCATTACTTCTTATGTATCACTTCTTGGCTCAGCTCGAGTATAGGAAAGCATCAATTTCTCCAGGATTCTCCAGGTGATTGGCATACAGTTTTCAAAGTACTTTCTTATAATATTCTCAATTTTCCTTATTGATGTTGTGATGCCTCACTTTTTTCTCTAGTTTTCTCTATTTGGGTGAGTTCTCTTATTGGTTTTTCGGTGTTTTGTGTTATGAAGGTGATATTCAGAGAGATGCGTTAGAGTTACATAAGTAATGAGTACATTTTTTGTTACTGCTTCCTCATTTTTTTCCTGCTTCCACCAACCCTGACATGCCATTTCCCCAAAGTTGTAAACTTCATTCCTAACATAGTGTCTAGTGTATATCACTGTTGCTTTGTTTAATCTTTGTCCCACCATTTCTGTGATTTCCCTTCCTTTCCCCAAATCAGATTAACTTATATATAAGACAAAGGGTAAAGAAATCAAAAACAGTGACTTAAGGGAATAAACCAAAGGGGAAAAAGTAAATAGAAATTACTGAAAAACAGTTCACTATATTAGTCTCATATCTAAAATATACTTGGAACTCAAAATTTTAAATCCCCCAACAACAAATCCTCAAAGAAACAACTGCCCAATAAATAAGTGGCTAAAGACTTAAAGAGAAACTTCTCTGAAGAAGAAAGAAGGATGGCCAACAGACACATGAAGAAATGCTCAACATCCCTAGCCACAAAAGAAATGCAAATTAAAACAACATTGAGATACCACCTCACTCGAGTTAGGATGGCAAAAATCAAGAACTCTAACAACAGATGCTGGAGGGGATGTGGACAGAAGGGAACCTTACTTCACAGTTGGGGTGGGAGTGTAAACGTGTTCAACCACTTTGGAAAGTAGTATGGAGGTTCTTCAAAAGACTTCACATAGAGCTCCCCTATGACCCACAAATCCCCCTTTTGGGCATTTACCCAAATGTTTACAAACAAGACCACACTAAGGCTACCAGCACAACTATGTTTATTGCAGCATTATTTACCAGAGCTAAGATCTGGAACAAACCCAGATGCCCCTCAGTAGATGAATGGATCAAGAAAATGTGGTATATATACACAATGGAATTCTATGCCTCTATCAGAAACAATGACATGGTCCCATTTGTTAGGAAATGGAAAAACTTGGAAAAAATTATATTAAGTGAAGTAACCCATGCCCAAAGAAACATAGGTCCCATGGTTTCACTTTTTTGCAATATCTAGTATATGTATGAGTCAAGCGGAAAAGGTCAGATAATGTGATGTTAGGAAAATGAACCCTAAGATATGTATTTTAATGTTTTTTTCTTTCATGCATTTGTTTCTAAGGCATTTATAAGATTATCTCTTTGTTGCTTTGCATGTCCCTCCCCCACAGTATAACCCCTGCTTTCACTATACTTGATGTCAGTATAACTTGTGGAGGAGATGGGGAAAAACAAGTCGTTTAAGGATAGGTGGACCTGTTGCAACAATGAGAAGCACAAGTTATCCTGTCAAAAACGAGCTTTACAATGTTGGTGCGGGGGGGGGGGGGGAGGGGGGGAGGATTAGGTGAGTGGGGGGAGGCTGGGAAGGGTTGTGAATGGTAAACAAAGGAGGAGGGTGCAATGCTTGGTAAGAAATGTATGCATTATCCTGCTAATGTAATTGTAACCCCTCTGTACAGTATGTTCACAAATTAAAATAAAAAGAAATTAGAACAAAAAATTATCTTGTATTCATTTCTTGGAGCTCATTTCAATAAGCATAATTTTCAGGTGATATACATATAGCTATTAAGCTATTCTGATCTTTTCTAAGAATATCCTAGGCATATTCTAGTTTTTCCAAATGAATGAAAACATGTAGCCTATGATTCTTTGGGTCTGGCTTGTTTGACTTATTATTTTTTCCAAGTGATTCCATTTCCTTACTAATGGGGCAATGTCATTCTTTCTGACAGAAGCATAGAATTTTTATTGTGAATATATATGACATTTTCTTGATCGATTCATCTACACAGGGGCATCTGTGTTGGTTCCATTTCTTAGCTATGGTAAATAATGCTACAATGGACATAGTTGGATTGTAGCTTTAGTGTGTCCTTGTTTGTGGTCATTTGGGTAAATGCCCAGTAGTTTGTTTGCTGAGTTATAGGGAACTCTTTGGAGGAAACTCTATACTTCTTTATGGAGTTTTGAACAAGTTTACATTTCCACCAATAGTGTAGTAATGTTCCTTTTTGGCCACATCCCCACCAGCCCATCATCTGTTGTTATTAGTTTTCTTCATAATGGTCATTCTAACTGGGCTGTGGTGGAATCAAAATGTTGCTTTGATTTGCATTTCTATGGCCAGAAATGTTGCATATTTCTTCATGTGTCTATTGGCCATTCATATTTCTGCTTCAGAGAGGTCTCTCTTTAAATCTGTAGTCCACTTATTCAGAGGGTTGTTGTTTCTTTTGGGGGGGGGTGTCCGGTCGTGGGGCCTGATCTCTGGGCCTGGGCGCTGCCCCTTATCTCTTCAGCTCAAGGCTAGCGCTCTGCCAATTGAGCCACAGCGCCACTTCTGGATTTTTTCTTTTTGCTTATGTGGAGCTGAGGAATCCAACACAGGGCCTCAGACATTCAAGGCAAGCGCTCTGCCACTGAGCCACCTTCCCAGCCTGAAGTTGTTGTTTCTTTGAGGATTTGTTTTTGGGGGGGTTTCCTTTTGGGGATCTAAATATATTTTATATATGAGGCCATTGCCTGTTGCAGAGCAAGTAACGATCTTCTCCCAATTGGTGGGCTTTCTATTTATCTTTGTATATATAAGAGTTCTCTTCTTAGTCAGATTTGTCAAGGGTCTGTCAAGTATGTTAATTTATTGAAAGAACCAACTCTATTTTGTTGATCTTTTTATGTTTTATTTTGTCTTTATTTAGTTATTTCTGATTTAATTTTTTTGTTTGTTTCTGTCTACTGCTATGAGTTTGGGCTTATTCCTGTTTTCAAGAAATTTGAGGTATATAATTAATATACAGGCTTGAGATTTCCCCAATTGCTTGATGTAGGCACTCAGAGCTATAAATTTTCCTCGAAGTACTGCATTTTTGTGTCCCAGAGGACTTGGTATTTTGTGTGTTCAATTTGTTAAATTTCAGAAACTTTCAGATTTTCATATTAATGTATTCAGTGCCCCATTGGTCATTCAGCAATGTGTTGTTCAGTCTTCATGGTTTTGAGAATTTTTTTACTTTAGCTGTTTAATTATGTTTATTCTGTTGTGTTCTGACAAGATTTGGGAATTTGATCAATTTTTCTTTCAATTTAGATAGAATTTCTTTTTTTTGGGGGGGGGGTCCGGTTGTGGGGCTTGAACTCTGGGCCTGGGCTCTGTCCTTCAGCTCTTCAGCTCAAGGCGAGTGCTCTACCACTTGAGCGACAGCACCACTTCCGGCTTTTTTCTTTTGTTTATGTGGTGCTGAGGAATCGAACCCAGGGCATCATTAATGCAAGGCAAGCACTCTACCACGGGATATGTTCTATTTTGTAGACTCTTCCATGAGCTGCTGCGAAGAATTTATATTCTGACACTGAATGTATATTCTGTAGATATCTGTTAGGACCAGGTGGTCAATGTAGTTATTTAGGTCTTCAGTTTCTTGGTTGAGTTTTGCTTAGATGACCTATCCATTGATAACAATGATGTGTTGAGATGTGTTTTTAGGTTAAGTAGTATTTGGTTGATGAAGTGGGGGTGCTCCTGGATTCAGGGCATTGATATTTAGACTTGTTATATCCTCCTAATGGAGAGTTGCTTTTATCAATATATGATGTCTCTTCCTACTAATTTTAATTTGAATTCTATTTTATCTTATGTTAGTAATTCTGTGGCCTTTTTATGGTGCTTGAAAATTTTCCTTCCAGCCTTTCAGTTTGAGTCTGTGTTTGTTTTTGTCAGTAAAATGTGTCTCTTGTAGATACTAGATAGATGCATCTTTTTGATACTAATATTTAATCATCTATGTTTTCTAATTGGAAAATTATGCCCATTTATATTAAAGGTTAAGACTGTGAAATATCTGATAAGTCCTGCTATGTTACGCACCTGCTGTTAGGAGCTGTGCCTCATCTACTCTTAATATATTTACCTTGTTCTCAGGTAGGGAACATTTTATATAACCAGTTGCTGTTCTTCTTGATCTTCTCTATGTAGGATATATTTGAATAACTTCTATCCTGCTGATTTGGTAGAGATACATTGTTTCAAGTTTTCTTTGTCATGAAATATTTTTACATATCCTTTTAATGTAAAGGAGAGTTTGGCTTGGGACCATATTCATGGTTGGTAGTTGTTTGCCTTTAATGTTTGTCATATATCATGCCAGGCTCTCCTTTTGACCATATCAGCTAAGAAGCCTGTATTTATTCTGACTGTATATCCTTTATAAATAATCCGTCTTTTCTCCTGACAGATTTAAGAATCCTTTCTTTGATC
This sequence comes from Dipodomys spectabilis, assembly GCF_019054845.1. Lineage (NCBI taxonomy): Eukaryota > Metazoa > Chordata > Mammalia > Rodentia > Heteromyidae > Dipodomys > Dipodomys spectabilis. The sequence goes on from NW_024870986.1 coordinate 648,419, forward strand.
TCTAATGATCCTCTAATAGATTATGACGTGGTGGTGGTTTGTTCTGTTCTGGTATTCTCTGTTTGGTGTTCTAAAGGCTTCTCTTCTCTGAATGAGCCTATCTCTTTGGATATTTGGAATGATCTTTGCTAGTATTCTGTAATATGTTTCCCATCCATTTAGTTTCCTGCTCTTCTCCTTCTTGATACCTATCTCCCCCAATTTGATCTTCTGAGTCTTGAACTTCCAGCAAGATCATTTCTTATTTCTTGGATTTGTTCTAAATGATTATTTCCTCTTTCCTATTAGACCTATTCTGTCTATGATCCCTGAGATTATCTTCCATATCATCTATTTCAATGGAGACATTCTATTTTGTTTTTTATTTCCTTGCCTTATAATTGGTTATTTTTAGGGCATCTATCTCTTTATTAAAGCTTTTTTTAGATCTTGTATGGACTTTCTTTAAACTATTCTTTGGGTGGGGAGTTGGGGGATATGGGTTTTAGCTGTGTCTTCTCTAATATCGTTTAACTAGGTATCTATTTTTTTCCTTGGACACTCTTGCTTTCTCAGAATTTATTTTTCTTTCTGTTTGGAGTCTCCATGAATGATTTTGCTAATCTTTAGTTGGGCTCATCTTGTTCACAAGTTTCCTTGTAGAGGTTTTGCATCTTTTCATTAACCACATTTTTCAGCAGTATTTGTAATGTATTTTGAAAACTATCTTCTAGGTCCTTGATTGTCTGTTCTAATGCCTTTTTATTTACTTTGTGAATTATATTACCTTGGCATCACTTTCCTCATATTTTTCTGATTTGTTCTGTCCATTTGGAAGATTTCTTGGCTTTCATTTGGGGGATCTATGATCTTAATAGGTGACTATCTATGTTCTTGGTTGATTTGCCAGGTGTTGCTTTGGTCTTCAGTTGTGATTTTTTTTTCTGGAATTAGGTTTTTGTCTAGACCATTAAGTGCAGGAGAAGAGATCAGTTGTGGTGAGATGTTGTGATGTTAATACTTGTGGTTCCAATGACAGTTCGGACTGTCCAGTGGTAAGGTGAATTGTGTCTGTGTTTAAATGTGACTGACTCTGTTCATGATGTTTTCCCATGTGGACCTTTTATTTCCACACTGCAGTTGTGCTTTTGAGTATGTTGGCCAACACAGTCACAGCAGTCACCTTCCTGGCTGAGTAACTTTTCCTAGATTTTTGTGTGCTTTTGAAGACAGTATAATATCTTCTTTTGGATTGTATATCTACATATAATTGTAGCTGACCCTCTAGAAGTGGAGTACCTGATAGGACTCTAAATCTCTGTTTCATTAGAGAGAGCTAGCATAATTTTCTGTTGTTATTCTGCCATAGTTTTTCCTCTTCCTCAGGTTTATTTTTTATATTGTGCATTTTTTCACATAATTTAGGATTTGTGATGGTTGTATCAGGGAATTTTTGTTTTTCTGTTTGTGTTACTTTGAAATAGTGATTTCAGGCATGTATGAAGAGACAGTAATAATATGAAATCTGAAGAGCCTAATGCTTAAAAAGGCACAAGGAAGGCCTAAGTAACTCCATTACATACTAGCAACCATCTTGTGAGGTATGAATCATAAAAATAACCATGGTTTTGACCGAGAAATGACACAAAAAGAATAACAATTCCCAGACAACTGAGACATAAGCTATACTTGGGAAAGCCACAGGAATTTTCTCCAAATGCATTGACCAAACACTGGGTGGCCATACTGGACACAGTGACCCAGTGGCCGGAGAAATCCCGTCAATAACACGTCAATAATAATATTAGCCAATCACATATGCATAGCTTAGTTTGCTTAAAATTTTGGCCAATCATGTAATTTCTCATGTAAAACTGCTTTAAAGTTGTTTGTTCAATACTATAAAAACTGTGCTGATTCTATGCTTGGGGTCTCTTAGCCTCACCAGTTACTGAGTGTGTGGAGGACCAAGCTCGAGCTTGCAAATAAACGACTCCTTTGTCATTTGCATTGGTTGTTGTCTCTGGTAGTCTTCGGTGGGTCTTGAATCCAGGTACAACAGATAGGTGTGCATCCGGGATCTCCCTCATAAGCCCACCCTGACACCTGATCAGGGAATAGCAAAGAACGGCTGGTAAGTTAAGGCATTGCCCCTTTGTAACTATCCGGTATTTTTTTTTGGGGGGTGGGTCCAGTCGTGGGGCCTGAACTCTGGGCTTGGGCAATGTCCCTCAGCTCTTCAGCTCAAGGCTAGCACTCTACCACTTGAGCCACAGCACCACTTCCAGCTTTTTTCTTTTTGCTTATGTGGTGCTGAGGAATCGAACCCAGGGCCTCTTGCATGCAAGGCAAGTGCTCTACTACTGAGCCACCCTCCCAGCCCCATGTATGGTATTTTTTGTAGCTTGCAGTTTGGGTATTGGAGTTGGCAAGAAGTCTTGGTGAATGCACTATAAAGCAGCCAACAGGACCAGTAGGAGACATCCTCCGGATGCCCTAGGGAGGTAAACTATCCACTAGTGCGACATTTGGGCCCACCTGTAGTCTGTCACTTTCTGTTTGATAGTTTACAAGGTAGACTCTCCACTAGTGCAGACATTTGGGAGTTTTCCTCTCTGTAGTCCATCACTTTCTGTCTGTCAGACTACCATGCACATGCTGTTAATGTGTCTTGTCTTAATGTCTGTGTGTCTGTCTGTATTGTGGCTTTCATGGAACATTTCCTCTTTCACATTCATTCTGACGCGGATGCCTGGAAACCCTATTTGCCTCCATTTAAAGTTGTTAGTCTTGGTTCTGTTCCTTGTCCAACAATAATTACTTTCTCAGACGCTCTTTTCTTCCTCCTCGAAGGGCGAAATTTGGCTTAGAAATTTGGCCCACTTGAAGCAAAGAGGGAGTAGGGTAGTCTTTTGCCAGATGACACTGCTGAAACATCAAGTGTCTCCCTCTACCCCTTTGGGATTGGAGACAGGCCAGCCAATCCACACTTTTCTCCTTGGGACACTCTGAGTTGTGGTTACACCCTAAATCCCTGAAAGCACAAGTTGTTTCATTTTGTGACATTTGTAATTGCCTTCCTCCTTTTTTCTTGTCTTGTGTTTGGATTGATATATGTTGAAATGGGTCAGAACCAAAGTATACCTTTTACCTTTCTGACAGCTAATTTTAAAGATGATAAGGAAAGAGCTAACAATTTAGATGTTGAACTTAAAAAAGAAAAATTACTTACTTTGTATAAGTCAGAGTGGCCTACGTTTGAGGTTGGATGCCCCCCACAAAGGAACATTTGGGCTAAATACTATTTAGAAGGTTAAACGAAGGGTTTTTTTTAACAGATAGCACAGGGCACCCCGATCAGATTCCCTATACTTTAGTATGCAGAATTTGGTGTAGGAATCCCCAAAGTGTCTGTCTCCCTTTCTACCCCTTTCTGTGGATAAAAACAAGATTTTAGCATCAATAAAAGATACGTCAACTACCCCCTCAGTCCCCTTATATCCCATTTTACAAGAAGGGAGTGAGGATCTTCTTCTCTCCTTAGACTCCGATCTCCCCCCATACCCTTCACTGCTGCCTCCTCCACCCACCATGGAGCAAGGGGAGGCAGCAGGAGGCAAGGATCAAGGAGCCAGCAGCAACTTGGAAGGGCCAGCAGGAAGAACTCGTGGTCACATTCAGATAGCTGCCAGCCTGAGACTCCCTGACACCACAGAGATTCTGCCGCTCAGAGAAATTGGACGACTGGATGAAACTGGAGACCCCCGACTTCACTATTTGCCCTTCTCAATGAGTGACTTATATAATTGGAAAACACAAAATGCAAAATTTTCAAATAATCCCAAAGATTTGATTTCTCTCCTAGATAGTGTAATGTTCATGCAACTGCCGACCAGGGATGATTGCCAGCAGTTATTTTGGGTCTTGTTCACCTCGAAAGAAAGAGAAATGATTCAAACTGAGGCCAAGAAACTAGTTCCCGGTGATGACGGGCAGCCTACTGCTAATCCTAATTTAATCAATGCATCTTTTCCATTAACCAGGCTCCAAGCAACGGTTGGGACTACAACACTGCAGAAGTTAGGGGAGATTATGGGTCTACCGCAAGATTCTAATGGCGGGTCTCAGGGCAGCAGCCTGCAATCATACCATTTTGGCTAAATTATACATGGTCTTACAAGGACGGAAACCCTACAACGCCCAAATAGTGGAGGTCTATGCAGAGATCAGTGCACTTACTGCCAAGAAATAGGCATTAGGCCAAAGAATGTCCTAAGAAAAGGGAACTTTGAACAAAGCAGTGCCAGCTGCATAGAACCTGGACACTAATGGTTAACAATCTTGCTAATAATGAATAGGGACCTCAGGGTTCATTTCCCCTCCTTGAACCCAAGGTAATGCTAAAAGTGGAGGGGACTCCAGTAAAATTTCTAATGGATAGCCGGGCTTAATACTCGGCTTTAATAAAGCCTCAAGGAAAAATCTCAAATAAACCTCTTGGGTGCAAGCAGTCATGGGGATTAAACAATACTCATGGACCACCAAAAGAAGAATGGACCTGGGGATGGGACCAGTGTCCCACTCATTCTTGGTTATTCCAGAAAGCCCTTATCCCTTTTTGGGAAGAGACTTGTTAATCAAGGTGTAGGCACAGATTCACTTCTATCCAGAAGGCCCCCAGGTGGAGGATGCTCAAGGAAGACCAATACAAGTATTGACTCTGGACCTAGAAGATGAGTACCGGTTGCTCCAAACACCCCAGCCTCCTGAACAAGAAATCACCTATTGGCTGGAAAGGTATCTGGAAGGTTGGGCAGAGACTGGTGGAGTGGGACTAGCGAAACATAGACCAGCTTTCTTCATCGAGGTAAAACCAGGGGCGGACCCAGTTAGAGTTCAGTAACCTATGTCCATGTAGCATGGATGGAATAACACTCCACATTAGGTTTCTGCTAGAACTGGGTATATTGTGACCCTGCCAGTCAGCGTGGAACACTCCCCTGCTACCGATCTGCAAGCCCAACTGTAATGAATATAGGCCAGTACAGGACTTAAGGGAAGTCAATAAAAGGGTAAAGGAAATTCACCTTACCCTACCCAAACCCTACACTCTCCTGAGCACCCTGCCTCCAAATAAGCAGTAGTATACCGTATTAGATTTTAAAGATGCCTTTTTCAGCCTACCCTTGACACCCAGAATTCAAGATCTCTTTGCCTTTGAGTGGACAGATGTCAAAGAGGTATCAACAGACCACTGACCTGGACAGACTCATTCAAGGATTCAAAAACTCACCAACACTCTTTACTGAAGCTCTGCATAAGGTCTTGGGTGAGTTTAGGGGAAGCAACCATGGTCTGACTTTGTTGCAATATGTGGATGACTTATTAATTGCCACTGAAATCGATAAAGAATGCATGCAAGGAACAGAAATTTACTCCAGACTTTGGGAAACTTTGGTTAATGAGCATCGGCCAAGAAAGCTCAAACCTGCAAATCAGAGGTAACTTACTGGGATTATTTATTGAAAGGGGGCAGTCATGGCTCATGAAAGCCAGAAAAGAAACTGTCTTTAAATTTCCAACACCCTGGTCACAGCACAAAGTAAGGGTGTTTTAGGGATCAGTCAGCTTTTGCTGTCTGTGGATTCTCGTGTTTATGGAGCTTGCTAAACCTCTTTACCAGGCTACCAAAGAGAAGCAACTGTCTCAATGGACAGAAGAACCTGAACGAGCCTTTGAACAGATAAAAATTGCCTTATTATCAGCTCCAGTGTTGGGAATCCCTGATGCCACTAAACCCTTTTACTTATATGTGAATGAACATAATGGGATATCAAAAGGAGTCCTAACCCAAAATTTGGGCTATGGAGGAGTCCAGTAGCTTACTTGTCAAACAAATTAGACTCACTAGCAGCAGGATGGCCATAATGTCTGAGAATGATAGTGGCTACTGCTCTGATGGTTAAAAGACGCAGATAAGCTAACCATGGGACAGGAACTCTATGTGACCACCCCCCCCACACACACACTATTGAGGGTGTGTTAAAGCAACCACCAGATCTGTGGCTCAGCAATGCCTGATTAACCCATTACCAAGGACTGCTAATCAACCCTTTCAGAATCAATTTACAAGCTCCCTCGGCTCTCAACCCGGCGACTCTGCTACCAGATCCAGACGTAAACATGCTGCTACATAACTGCTCAGAAATCCTGGCCCAAGGCCATAACATCCAAGAGGACTTAAGGAACCAGCTGTTGCAAGACGCTGAACTCATGTGGTGTACAGACAAAAGCAACTTTGTTCATCAGAGACAGTTATGCGGGAGCGGCAGTAGTGACTGAGACTGATGTGGTCTGTCCTGAACCTCTACCAGTAGGCACATCAACCTTGAGAGCCAAGTTAATAGCCCTGACCCAACCTCTAACACTGGGAAAGGACAAAAGACTGTGTACACTGACAGTCGGTATGCATTTGCAATGGCTCATGTACACAGAGTTATTTACAAAAAAAGAGGATTACTGACAGCTGAAGAAAAAATCATCAAAAATAAAGATGAAATCTTGACTTTAATTACTGCTGTTTGGCTGCCTAAGTTAGCCATTGTTCATTGCCCTGGACTTAGAAACCTAAAGATGATGTGCGTAAAGGCAATAACCTGGCCGACAGAACAGCCTGGAAGTTGGCAATACAAAGGTAATCTATAATGATGATTAACCTCCCAGACTGTGGTACAAGAACTATTCTGGACACTCCAATATACACCACTGAGCACATGAAATGGATTGATCAACTGCTGATGGCACAATGCCTAAATGGTTGGTGGAGAGATTCTAAGAGCATCATTATCTTACCGAGCAGTTAGGGAAGAAAGTACTGCTTTAGTTCCATCAAAGCACCCATGTGGGTGCTAGGAAGATGTAAGATCTGGTGAGAAATGCTGGACTTAGGATCAAAAATAGTCATGCTAAAATAGAACAGATTGTCAGGGACCATAAGGCATGTCAACTGACAAATGAAAGGAAGAACCAGACAGTAACAGGCAGTCAAATAAGAGGAGATAGACCAGGAACTTACTGGAAAGTGGGCTTCACGGAAATTAAACTTGGCAAGTATGGATATAAACATGTTAGTTTTCATAGATACCTTTTCAGGATGGGTAGAAGACTTTCCTACTAAGCACGAAACATTACAGGTGGTGGCTAAGAAGTTACTAGAAGAAATCTTACCCAGGTTTGGCTTCCCTATTATGATAGGATCCGATAGTGGACCAGTTTTCTTGTCCAAGGTAAGTCGAGGACTTGCAAGTACTCTTGGGGCAGATTGGAAATTGCATTGTACTTGTAGACCCCAAAATTCAGTACAGATAGAAAGGATGCATAGAACTCTAACAGACACCCTGAACAAATTGGCCATGGAGACTGGCGGTGACTGGGTAACTCTCCTTCCCTTTGCCTTATACAGTGTATGCAATTCCTCTTTTAAAATTGGTCTTTCCCCTTATGAAATTGTATTCGGAGTGCCCCTTCCCACAATTCTTAATTTGTCAGAACAGTTGCCTAGAGAAGATGATTACTCAGAAATTTTGTTCTCCTAACAGAGGGACTGAAGGCGCTGTACAAGTTAACTTCCACCCTGGAGATGGGTCCTGGTGAAAAGACACCGACAGGAAAACCTGGAGCCGAGGTGGAAAGGAACTTATGTGATCATCTTGATGACTCCGACGGCCCTCAAAGTCGATGGCATCACTACCTGGATCCACCATTCTCATGCAAAGCCTGCAGATACCATAGCAGATCTCGTTGAGGACCCAGTGTGCCAAGTCTTGTGCTCCAAAGAAAATCCTTTAAAGGTCAAATTGAACCGTAAAAGGACTTAGTCATGAATTGGTTATTGGTGTATACCTTAAGTGGAAATTGTATTAGCATAGTACTAAGTGCCGGCAATCCCCACTGCCCATATAATTGTACGTGACTGTTAGTAATCAGGTAATGGGTAAACGTTTACCTTTGGCCATGAAAGAGGGACTGTCCCTATGGTTCCCCGACAAGCTTCCATTTAACTTGTGTCAGCTTGCTGATGGTGTATGGGAAGGATATAGGCTTATGAAATGTAGATGGAGGCAATGGTATGTATGCCCAGGGGAAGGAAGAACTAGTAATTGTGGGAGGACCAGAGGACTTTTACTGTAAGAGCTGGGGCTGCAAAACAATTACCTCAGGAAAATGGAAAGGAAAGGGAGGAGACTTTATTATGTATAACAAACCAGGACCAATGGGCATCCATTTTAATGGGATGTCTGTACGTAAATAAATTAGGGTCTCCCAGGAGTATGATGCCAGAGTGCAAGTTCAGTTCACAGACAAGGGCAAACAAGCCCTAGGATGGGAATTAGAAAAGACTTGGGGACTAAGATTGTACAGATGGGGAGAGACACATGATGGCATTCTCATAACCCTACAAGCAATTGCCACAGCCAGATAGTCCCCTTCAGCAATCAGACCAAACACAGTTTTAAAACCAGTCTCTGCCATAAACCCAAAGTAGACAACAAGAAAGAGCTCTGGGCTGTAATGATCCCATCTCCTTCGAAAAAGAGAGACTAGACTTAGGGAGAGCATCCCCTTGGCAGAGGATTCCCTATGGCAGCTGTTGGTTCAAACTTACAATGTGATCAATTAGACCCGTGCTGATATTACAAGCTCTTGTTGGATGTGTTCTGATATGAGACCTCCATTTTATGAGAGTATTGCATTGATACAGAATGTGACAAATGTTAAAACAAGTAAATCATGCAGGTGGGAACAAAAGGAAGCAAAACTTATTCTACAGACAGTTATAGGACAAGGGTTATGTGTGGAACGAGTACCAACTAACTTTACACACTTAAGTAATCAGACTGAAGAATGGATTCCAGAGGAAGGATAACTATTACCTCCTCAAGATGCTTGGTGGGCATGTTCAACTAGCCTAACCCCCTGCGTCCATTTAGAAGTTTGAAATAGGACTAACAGTTTTTGTGTCATAGTACAACTTATCACACAACTACTCTACCATTCTCAGGAAGACATGATGAAAAAGATGTCTGCAGCAAGCTATTGGCCACGAAAAGCTAAAAAAGAAATAGTAACAGCAGTAACAGTTGAGGTTCTAGTGGGCTTAGTTGGACTAGGAACTTGGGTGGCATCCCTAATTACTCAGAGAACATTTTACGCTATAGATGAGGATATCAAAAACCTGGAAAGCACTATAGCCTACCTTCAAAAATCACATGACTCCTTAGCTGTGGTAGTGTTACAGAACAGATGGGAGCTGGACTTAATTTTCTTACAACAAGGAGGTCTATGTGCTGCCCTCGGGAAGAATGATGCTTCTACGCCAATCATTCCAGAGTTGTAAAAGAATCTTTAGCTAAAGTAAGAGAGGGACTAGCAAAATGAAAAAGAGAAAGAGAAAAACAAGAAGGATGGTTTGAGTCATGGTTTAATTATTCCCCTTGGATAACCATCTTCATATCCAATCTGATGGCCCCATTATCATTCTGGTACTTGTGTTCACAGTAAGGCTTTGTGTTGTCAATCTACTAGTGATGTTTGTTAAGGAATGTGTTAATAACATGCAGCTGATGGTATTGTGAACACAATATCTACTGATTCCTGACAAAAGACATAGTGCAGGCTCGTAAGGACCATGATTGGCCCTTAAGGTGCATATTAGAAAGGGGAGAAATGAAAGCCTAAAGCTTAAAGAGGCACAATGAAGGCCTAAGTAACTCCATTACACACTAGCAACCATCTTATGAGGTATGAATTATAAAAATAACCATGGGTTTGACCCACAAATGACACAAAAAGAAAAACAATTCCCAAACAACTGAGACATAAACTATCCTTGGGAAAGCCACAGGAAGTTTCTCCAGATGCGTGGACCAAACACTGGGTGGCCATGCAGGACACAGTGACCCAGTGGCCAGACAATTCCCATCAATGACATCAATAATAATATTACCAATCACATATGCATAGCTTAGTTTGCTTAAAATTTTAGCCAATCATGTAATTTCTCATGTAAAACTTCTTTAAAGTTGTTTGTTCAATACTACAAAACATGTGCTGATTCTATGCTGGGGGCCTCTTAGCTTCACTAGTTACTGAGTGCGTGGAGGACCAACCTCGAATTTGCAAATAAATGACTCCTTTGTTATTTGTATTGGTGGTGGTCTCTGGTGGTCTTCGGGGGGGGGGAATGACTCGAGTACAGGTACAAAAATGTAGGTTATTACATTGAAAGAAAGTGAGCAGACATTTTAACGTATTTGCTACAAGTAAATTAATATTAAGCAAAGCTAATTAAAATAATTACTTATTTACTCCAGAGAATGAGTACAGTATTCTTGGATATCTTGGAGGAAAAGACTTTAGACTCATTACAATTGATGCCTTACATTGAAATTACTGGCTAAATTTTCTTCTTCAGAAAGGCAAAAGCACCATTTCTTTCATATTAGTATTATAAAATCATAATATCTGCATGTTGAATTGTTTTCCTCTGTTATTTTCAATGCCATTCTTCATCCATTAGGTATCTAGGGCTTTGAATGACTAATTCCTTAAAATAACTATATTGCTTATATGTGATTGAAATCTCAATAATATTAATATGAATTTATCTCTGAGTCTCATCTTGAGCTACATTCATATGAAATTTATACAGTCTCAAGCAAGAAACCTGACTATTTTACTCTTTTCTATATTTTAATCAATAAATCTATTCTCTTTAGAAATATATTCTCATCTTTTATATTGCTCTAGTAAACATCATGTATTTCTAGTAATTTTACTGAAATAAATATAAAGTATGGAACATGAAGAAAACCACCCTTATCACTTTAAAGTAAATCCTTGGGGACTATTTTATATATAAAAATAAAAAAGTGCAATGCATATGTTTATTCATGAATAATCTAATGGTTAAGTCAATTAGACACAAGAACTACCATACCACATCAAGTCTCAATTTACTTAAAGTCACCAAAATGTAAGTGTTCATGAATATCACTCATTTTTAGAAAATGATAAGTCACAACAAAGTTTATATTATATTTCAAATTTTAAAAATTAAAATTACACCCAGATTAGATGTGAATATCCTGTTTCCAGGAATACATTTATTCAGCAAACAGGGAAACAAAAAAATAAGAGTTTGTCATATAGAATGAAAGATGTAAATGCAGACTGTCTTTCCTTAAGATGATAAGTACATGCAAATTGTGTGATTTATTCAAAGATACTATAAAAATTCATGAGAGGATTTGTGATCAGAAGTGATAGTTAAGCAAAGTAACTGGAAAACGGTTTGTAAATTGTGCTTTCAATATAGGATGACAAGTTTTCAATAAATGAGCCTATAGATGATAATTTTGTATCTGTAACACACATTCAGTATTCTACATTTTAGACATACTCCCATTCCCTTACTTCAGTTCTTGATCTACATTCCTCTAATTTCATGATGTCAATTGCTACTAAAGTAACAAGGTGGGTGTTTTCTTGGTTTCTAGATCGAATAAATTTTAGTATTTTGAAACAGTAGTATAAATTCATGGAGTTTGACTTGAATGTCAAGTTTGAGGATACTGTATTCAGGGTATGGTTAATTGGCCTGAAGCAGCGAGGAACATATTATAAATACACAGATACACAGTATACTAAGAACTAGAGACTTGATCTCAGAGAAGGATAAAGGTCCAGGCAAGATCTTGTTGTCGAGATAAAGAAATGGAGCAAACATCAATCAATATCATAATAAAGGAATGGAACTGATCTCTGATGTGTCTGGGTGACAGCTGTGTGTGTGTTTGTATGTGTGTGTGTGTGTGTGTGTGTGTGTGTGTGAGAGAGAGAGAGAGAGAGAGAGAGAGAGAGAGAGAGAGAGAGAGAGAGAGAAAGAGAGAGAGAGAGAGAATAGAGAATTTTAGTGTGGCTTCCATATTTACAGTCCTTAGAGCGTTACTTGTTAGGGAGAAGGTGCTCATACCAGAGCTGTGATACCACAGTCATCACTTTTTACTTCAAAAAACACTTGCTTAATCCCTTAAAAGAGAAAAGTAAACAAATATCGCACATGATTATTTTGAAAATTAATTGGCATATTGAAGTCCAAAGGGAGGAATTGGAGAGTAATATAATCTTCCTTCTGATTATTACACCGCAATAGCTGTGATTTTCAGGAGTCTTCTGTAATGTACTTACAGCTGAATTACTACTATGCTTGATAATATGAAACATATGATATAGAAATAGATCAGCCAGCAAGCAAAAAGAACTAGTGATAAGATCGAGCTTTTGAGCAGGGTTGCCACATCTTTTAGGAATGCAATTCCTTCATATGAACTTCAAATTTTATGGCTTTCCCTGTGTGATTAAAAGGTAAGAAAGTACTGTAGAAACAAGAATTCCTGTTCAGCCAAGTAGAAAGTGCTCCTGTTCCCATCCTCATGTTGCAAATTTCGATTTTATAAAGACTCTTTGTTAGAGTGTTTTCATTTAATATACTTCAGCACATCATCTTTCCCTGTTGGAGACAGGAAAAAAGATAATTTTGTTTGAATATTATCTTATGTAAATTAGTGTGTACAGGCATGATTTGCATAATTACAAAATTTTGTAATAAATATAAGTAGGGATCATGTCACAACTAAAAAATGTAATTAAAATCACATAACAAGACTAGAAATCACAGCATTTTGTGCATGAAAACATACATTAGATTAGTTGGAGAATTTCTATTTTGAGATAAACTTCATATTGAAGTTTATATATAAACTTTATATATATATATATATATATATTTATATTTGAGATAAACTTTATAAAGCCCTTTACTAAGTAAGGGTTGATATCTTATTGAAAGATATATTTCTTAGAGATATTTTTGCTTCATAATTTTAAGAAGAAAAATGGTCCCAAAGTATTTACTTTTTAAATTATTTTCCTGTTTCCATGTGATTAACCTTCAAATTAGAAACCCAGATATATAATTTAATTTACTTTAACCAAAAATATATATTGAGTATAAGAACCTTCTACTCTCTACATTCTTCACACTAAGTTTACCAACTCTGATGAGTCTGAAATACTTTGTGACCTGTGTTGATATTATTTACTATGTGAGTGAAATGTTTAAAAAGTAGTATTTATTTTAGCTTAATTGCTCTGAAGAGACAATAAGTGACATAATCAAAGGCTAAAATGATTAAATTTAAAATTTAGAATTCAGGAAATGTTTTTGACCACAATGGTTACTGGAGTCTTCACAACCTCATGAGATAATTTATATTGATGAAGCAAAAATCCCAGAGGTTAGACATTTACAAATACAAAAATCATGTCATTCTGAATATGTATAGCTTCATATCAAACAGAAAATTTAGATTTTTAAATACCTGAATATACTAATACATTTCATTGCAGGGAAAGTACTTGTTCTGAAAGGAGATAAAATTGCATTTATTTTGATAACTAAACCTAATAAAAGACAATGTTTAGAATATCACTCATTCAAGAAACAAGATGTACAGTTAGTTGTTTTTCATGTCAGTTATGTTCTCTATTACTAGAAGTACTAGATTAATAAACCTAAATCATTGCTTTGTAAGGAAATAGAAATTTAGTTTCCTAAACCTCATGATTATAACTTTTTCTCAAACAATTACTAATTAACTGTTTAATGTTTTTTGTCATGGAATCTTATTTGATATATTTGTATTGATTGAGTTCAATAATTGACCAATAACAATATAAAATATGCAAGAACAAAGTTTATCTAACAAGTTTATCTAACAAAGTTTATCTAACAAAGTTTATTCACAAGACATATCATGGCTCTCTTAAAGAACGCTAGAAGGCAGTGTGGTTTTTTTTTTTATTAATTTTTAGTTATTTTGTTAATGGTTATTAATTGTCAGAAGTGGCAATTCCATAATATATTTAAAGCATTTTATTTTACTCCCTCTATTTCCTTTTCATTACTCTTTCTCGCAAAAATCTTCTGTGTTTTACATAAAATTACATCTTTATATAAGCACATATAATCTAATTTGGAAAAAAAAAGATTTAAGCTAAACTGCAACTTGATTCAAGATGGACAGTGGATTAACAGGATGAATAAAAACTTGAATATATTTTGTTAACTTCTGAATTGAGCTATCATTATTATTATAGTTAGGGTTAGGATCACAGACAGAATTAGAATTAGGGTTAGATAAATAGAAAATTTAACTTCAACACAGGATGACACATTGCAACAATGATATTCACAAGACAATATGTTAAAAATGAACTTTACACCATGGGGAGGGAGGAGTCAGAGAAGTAGGGGAGTAGGAGAAGAACAAAGAAAGGGCTAACAATGCTCAACAAGAAACGTACTCATTACCTTACACATGTAACTAATCACTCTTTAAAGCATCTTTACAATAAAATAAAATTTTAAAAAAATGAAGACGAGAGCCGGTGGCTCATGCCTGTAATCCTAGCTAATAAGGAGGCTGATATCTGAGGATCATGGTTCAAAGCCAGCCCAGCAGTAAAGTCCCTGAGACTCATCTCCAATAAACCACTAGAAAACCAGAAATGGCGCTGTGGCTCAAGCAGTTGAGTGCTCAACTTGAACTGAAGAGCACAGGAGCAGGGCCCAAGGCCAGAGTTCAGGCCCCACGGCTGACCAAAAAACAAAAACAAAAAAAAAAGAAAAAGAAAGAAAGAAAACCTGACAGGAAATAGAAAAACACTTAAAAATTTATGCTCAAAATGCAAGTAAAATTTAGACCTATATGCTGAGCAAGAGAATAAATGTGCAATAGAGGTGTGCTATTAACAATAAGATTCAGTTATATGTAGGCTTAGGATTAGGAAAGGTGTTCTAGTTAGAGCTGGGGTTAGAATAAGAAAAAGATGTAAGATATAAAAAGGTGTATATAAGTAAGGTGTATATAAGATTTAAGATATAAAAAGGTGTAAAATTGGAACATATTTTAAGGATAATGAATGGCATCAAGGTTAGAATGAATGAAAACTAGTTCCTGTAACTTTAAACATTCAGATATAATTTGGCTTAACGTGTGAGTTACTTTTTTGTTCTGGTTAGGGTTAGGGAAGAATAAGATTTACGGTAAAATTTAGTTTTCCAATAAGAAGTAGAAGCAAAAATAAAGTGTGATTGAATAGAATCTAGACAATTTCCTTACATTAACCATTTGGTGTTACATCAAATTATGATTAGGATTAGGTTTCTGGCTAAAGGGAGTTGAGAATAGGATAAAGAAAATTGGTTAAATGGGCTGGGAAGGTGGGTCAGTTGTAGAGCGCTTGCCTTGCATGCCTGAGGCCCTGGGTTCTATTCCTCAGCACCACATAAACAAAAAGAAAAAAGCTGGAAGTGGCATTGTGGCTCAAGTGGTAGAGCGCTAGGCTTGAGCTGAAGAGTAGAAGGACAGCGCCCAGTCCCAGAGTTCATGCCCCAAGACGGGACCTAAAAAAAAAAAAAAAAAAAATTGGTTAAACTAGTGGCTCGCGCCTATTAGCTTAGCTACTCAGGAAGCTGATTTCTGAGGATCCCAGTTCAATGCCATCTGAGGCAGTAAAGTCCATGAGACTTTTATGTCCAATTAACCACCAGAAAACAAAAAAGTGGTGCTGTGCCTCAAGCGGTAAAGCAAACACTTTGAGCTAAGAACTCAGGGATCGTATCCATTTGTAGAGATCAGGGATAGTGCCCTGGCCCAGGGTTCAAGCCCCACGCCCAACAAAAAGAAAAAAAAATGTGTTAAATGTTAAAGTAAAGCTGAACTTATTTTACTCTAGGAATGCAGGAAAAGCTGGGATAATGGAAGTACAATGTATTTCATAATATCAGGATTTGAGATCAATGGATATAATGATGCCTGTTATGGAACAAGTTAGATTCAGAGTTAAGAGTGAGAAAATCTGTAGGGTTTAGGAAAACCTGCAGTTGTTTTCAAGAATTACAAGTGGAATTTCAGTTAGGATGACACAAAATGAGCATTTCTCATAAATTTTAGAACTGGAATACTATTAGTGTCAAGGATATGGTTAGGATTCTAGCCATAGTTAGGGTTAGAGTGAGGGAGAAAAAAAATGAGAGTCAAATTGAAGGTAAATTTTAGAATAAGTCTGGTAGGAATTAGAGTAAATATGAACTAGAGTATTGCTATTAATATTAGAATCTACTTACAATTAGCCTTGTGGTTATTCTCAATGTTCCAGTTTAGATTAAGTTTAGGGTTAGAAAATGACTAAGATATTGGAAAAAAAATTGAAACCTGGGATGGGAAAGTGGCTCAGTGGTAGAGCGCTTTCTTGCATGTAATAAGGCCCTGTGTTTGATTCCTCAGCACCACATAAGCAAAAAGAAAAAAGCCAGAAGTGGCACTGTGGCTCAAGTGGTAGAGTGCTAGCTTTGAGCTAAAGAGATGAGGGACAGGGCCCAGGCCCAGAGTCCAGGCCCCACAACTGGACCCTCCCCCCCCAAAAAATGGAAACCTATTTTTGAAGGCTTATTTGAATCAAGTTAGGATGAGTGAAAACTAGTGTACTTGTGTTTGTGTTAGTATTGACATATAATTTGGATTAAGATTAGGGTCAGTATTTTGTTCTGATTATTATTAGTTTTATAAATAGGAAAACTTTTAGTATAAAATTCAGTTTTCACTAACATGTAAAGGGAAAAATGTGATAATGAATAGTAACTAGAGCATTATCATTATATTTATTTCCCAGTGATCATTCTTGCAATGATTAATGAGAGTTTTCCAGCCAGGTTTAGGTTGAGAGTTAATGTTAAGTAATGGACTAGATGGTAAGTAATCTGAAATTGATTTAGGGTACAGAGGTCCAGGAAAAGGTAGTATCAATGGATGGAAACTACAGTATTTTTCCTGATAAGAGAACTGGAGGACAAATAATATAATGGTTCATGTTAGGGAACAAGATAACTTCAGAGGTAGAGTCAGAAAATTGTGGGAATTAGGTAAAACTGAAACCCATTTCCAGAGTGCAAACTGGAGTGTTCATTAGAATGAACAAGAACGAGAGTATTTTTCTTAAACATTAGAATTGGACTATCATTAGGGTGAAAGTTAGGTTTCAGTTCCAGCTGGAGTTAGTTTTAGAGTTAGGGAAAGGGAAAATTTAGGGTCAAACTGATACTAAATATTTGAATAACAAATCGAGTTAGAATTAGGATGAATGTGAAATAGGAAAATGCTGACAATATTCGGATTAGTATGAGGGTTAGTCTCAATATTATGATTAGTATGATTAGTGTGATTATTATTAGTATGATTAGTGTGAGGGTTAGTCTCAATATTCCAGTTAGGTTTAGGGTTAGAAAAATGGCAAGATATTGAGTAAAACTATGAACAATTTTTTTGGAGATGAGTTGAATCAAAGTTGGAATGAGTAAAAACTAATGTCTTTGTATGGCTTTTATAATCCAAAGGCTTTTTAGGTCTATGGTTACGGTTACATTTCTAGTTCAGGTTAGACTTAGGCTTAGGACAGGGTAAGCTTTAAGGGAAAACAGTTTTCTGCTAACACTTTCAAGTAAAATAAGTTTGAAATTCAACAAAAACTACAGAGTTTTCCTGTTTCCTATACAGGGTTCAATAGGGTTAAATTTAGAGTTAGGTTTCTAGTAAAGTTTAGATATATAGTTAGGGTTAGGAACTAGAGTAGATTTTAAGTAAATCTGCAACTTCTTTTTGGAGATCTAGGAGTTCAGTAAAAGTTAAGATCAGTGGAAACTATGGTAGTTTTCATGATATGAAGATTTGAGGCTAATGATTCATAATAGGGAACTATTTCAGAGTCCAAGTCAGGGAATCTATAAGATTTGGAGCAAACTGCAAATCATTTCAAAGACAATGAGCATCTGTTAGGATGTGTCTAAACTTGAGTATTTTCCATTAATTTTAGGATTGGATTATTATTAACATTAAGGTTACTCTTAAGGTTCTGACCAGGATCAGAGTTTGGATTAGGGCCATGGAAGGTTGAGAACTTGAATGACTTACTTCCTTTGTGTATGTATATGCACTATTCTAAGGCTTGAATCCAAGGCTTGGGTTCTGTCCCTGAGCTTTTTGCTGTAGGCTAACATTCTACACTTGAGCCACGAGTCCACTTCCAGCTTTCTTTGGCAGTGAATTGGAGATGAGAGTCTCACAGACATTCCTATCCGAGCTGACATTGAACTGAGATACCCAGATCTCTGCCTTCTGATTAAAGGTAGGATTAAAGGCATGAGCTACCAGAGCTCAGGAAAATGCCTGACTTACTGATTGTTTTTACTTTTGGTCGAGATCCAGATATAAATTCAATATCTGACCGCTTTGCTAACTAGGTAGCACTGCCACTGGAGTCATATCTCCAAAAATGATTATTTTAAATAGCTGGAAATCATTAAATTTTCTTCAGATGATATGTATCATTAGTGTTGTTCTAAAACTTATCCTAACTAAAAAAAGATTTATAGACCCTAGAGATGATCTGAGGAGATTCTCATGTTTTGCTTCTAATTGCATAACATTTTAGGGACATGATTTTTTAATTATTAGTTTAAGTAGCAAAGGAGTTCTCATTAATCAATGCAGTTTATGCGTACAATATACCTTGGTCAATGCCAACACTTCAACATTCTCATCCATCCCTCCCCTATGCACCTCTTCCTTCATTCTGCTTAATTTTGTAGGATATTTACGGGATTCCTCTGCATTTCTCCACCTTTTTCCTGTTCATTCTTCTACCATTTCTAACTTCACCCCTCTTTTACTACCCACTTCCATATGATCCAGCAACTCTACTCCTGGGCATTTACCAGAAAGATTACAAACCAGGATATAGTAAAGGTTTCAGCACAACCATGCTTAGTGAATCAGCCCAGATAGCCCTCAAGAAAGAAATGAATCAAGAATATGTAACACACACACACACACACACACACACACACATGAAATTCTAACACACACACACACACACACACACACACACAAATGAAATTCTACTTACTGATCAGAAAGAATATTGTACCATTTGTATTTCTCATTTCTCATTTCATCTACGTGGTATCCCATTGTCATCATACTGTCCTTGTACTGCAGTAACCGACATAGGCAAACTGATGGAAAAGATTTTCAAGGTTATCGGCTAGCCATACATTCCTGAATATGAGTTTTCTGCTCATTCTCTTTGTCTATTCATGCCTTTGAGTAGTGATTGTGCAGATTCATTTGTACCATTTGCTACACAGAAAAGAGATGAACCACTTGTACATGTGTATATATATATATATATATATATATATATATATATACATGCATACATGGATATATGCACACATATGGATATATATTAAATACTTGAGTATATTTTATGTTTTCAAAATTATGGAGCTAACAAAAATCACATGCATTTTTCTTCCTTTTCATTTTTTCAAAACCTAAATAACTTTGTCTCTTTTGAATACCTAATTTTAAAGAAGAGAATGTCATCATCTCTGATCTGTCAGTGGCCTTGAAATTAGATGTTCAAATAGGAAAAAGTTGTTTAGGCTTTTTGGTAGAAGAGAGAAGTATTGCTAGGATTCTATTCAGGGGTTCTCTGCTTGCTAGATAGGATTTGCTTGTATAGCACCAAGCAGCTCAAGTACTTTTGCTATACTTCTAATCCGTTTTATTTACTTGAGGTCCTGAACTTTTTGCCAGGGTCTGATCTTAGATTGACTGAGACTTGATAACTATGCCTCCCATATAATTAGCTAGGATTACAGATGTGAACTACTATGGCAAGCTCATTTGTTGAGATGGCTGTCATGGCAGTTTTTTATCTGGCCTGGCCTCAGACCACGATCATTTTCATTTCTGTTTCCCAATCAGCTGGGATTACAGATGTGGGCTACAATACTTGGTGTACATGACACCTTCTTCTTTTTTAAAAAAGAGGTTTTAATTGTAAAAATACTTTATAGAGGGGTTATATATACCTCCTCCTTTGTTTTTCCCCACCTCCCTTCCCTCCCACCTCCACAACTACACTCCCCCTCCTCCCTTCCCTGCTTCCCCGCCTATATTGTAAATTCCTTTCTCAACATAGTGTCTTGTGCATCTCATGGTTACAATGGGTCAGCCTGTATCCCTATTTAAACATTTTTTCCCTTCCTCTCCCCAAACTAGAGAAGGGTGTATACAAGATGCAGGGCACCAACTTTAAATACAGTGAAAACAGGCATTATATCATGGGGGACGATCATACAAAGAATCAAACAAATCACATGATAGATTATAAACCCTATCTTGGGGTTCATTTCACTTAACATCATCTTATCTGGTTGTATGTACATAGCTTTTGAACTTTTATGCATGTCCAGACATATACTAGTTGTTGCAAATAAGGGAAACCATAGGACCTATGTTTCTTTGGGTCTGGATTTTAATGTAATTTTTTTCCAAGACTCCACGTAGAGCTCCCCTATGACCCAGCAATCCCACTTTTGGGCATTTACCAAATGATCATACACAAGACCATACTAAGCTACCAGCACAATTACGTTTATTGCAGCATTATTTACCATAGCTAAGATATGGAACCAACCCAGCTGCCCTCAGTAGATGAATGGATCAAGAAAATATGATATATATATATACACACACACACACACACACACACACACACACACACACACACACAATGGAATTCTATGCCTCCATCACAGAGAATGACATCACCTCATTTGCTAGGAAATAGAAAGATGCAGAAACAATTATATTAAGTGAAATAAGCCAGGCTCAAACAACCACAGGTCCCATGGTTAACCTTACTTGCAGTAATTAGTACATGGTACCATATAACCATATAAGAGGATGTTATATGAAATGAACCCCAAGATAGGGACACAAATGAGTTTTTATTCCATGAGATTCTTATCTCTATATAATCCCCCAAATTGGCAGGAGAGCTGTGGATCAAATACAGAGCACAACCCTTGAGAGAAAAAGCTTAATTGAGAAGGTAAGGTCCTTAGTTTAAACCATAACATAAGCACTCAAAAAAGTTGATATTTTCTTGAGGTTTTTATTAAATTGCTCAGATAATAATCAACGTTGTATTTATGGTTAGCATTACAATTAAAATCATGTTATATTTCCTGATGTTATTCTTTATTTTCTTAAATTTTATTTACACATTAATATCCAGTAAAGATAAGAGATTATTACTGTTTCACAAGTTTTTATGGCAGTTGAATATATGGATGAGAGGTGCATACATGGTGTTTGGACTGAAAATACATATTTGCAAGCTCTTCACATAAATCAATGATAGTTGAAGAAGCTGTTGGCATGTATGAAATAAACTAAAGGAACCAGCAAGGAAAGAGAAGGTATGATTCTGGAAAGCAAACAAATTTGGAAGAAAAAAACAATAAGGAAAATATGTATCTTTTGGTAAGTCTTTTTAACCCACCTACACATTTGATTCCTTATTTCTAGTGGAAGGCATTCCAGTTAACTTTATTTAACAAAGTTAAACATGATTGACATTTAATACTAACTGGCTTCTGTCTCAGGTAAACATTTATTCTACCCAGGTGCCAGGCCCTTATGCCTATAATCTTAGCTACTCAGAGGGCTGAGATCTCTAGATCCTAGTTCAAAGCCAGGTTGGAGAGGAAATTTGGTGAGATTTTCTGTTCAATTAACCACGAGAAAACTGGAAGTGGCAATCTATGGCTCAAAGTAGCAGCAATAGTCTTGAGTAATAAATCTCAGACACAGAACCCAGGCCCTGAGTTCAAGCTCTCTGATATTATTCTTAAAATACTTGTTCCCACTGTTCAATGTGTCTAGAAGAATGTTTTAAACTTAGGTAATTTTTATTTCATGTTGTCAGCATTGATTTTTAAGATGTGTAAAGAAAAATTATAGTCAGAACTGGTTTGTATTGCTTTGTATTATGCATTGCCTCTACACTCAGAAATCAGCTGGAAAGCAAATCTTAGCTCTTGGCAATGAAGATGGATATGTGTTTCTTTTAGGAAAGTAACAAAGTTATGAAATGGTAGCCTTTATATATAACACCTTAAGAGTAACAATAAAATTAATATTATTGCTATGTTTTTTGTCTCTTGTGGGGCTTGAACTCTGGGTCTGGGTATTGTCCTTCAGCTCTTCAGCTCAAGGCTAGCACTCTACCACTTGAGCAACAGTGCCACTTCACATTTTCTGAACCTTTAGTTGGAGATCTGGGTCTCACAGACTTTCCTGCCCTGGCTGGCTTAGAACACAGACCCTCACTTCTCAGCCTCCTTAGTAGCTAGGATTACAGGTGTTGAGCCACTGGGGCCTGGCAGTAAAATTATTTTGAAAAAGAAAAAAACCCAAGATTGTATACTTAAAAATATCACAATCTGGCAATTTTATCTCTAACGTTGTTGTATCAAAGTAACCATAGGCAGCAATCATTTTTATATCTCACTATGTCCTGTCCAATGACAGATAATATTTCATCAATTAATTTTCATTTTAATTTTTCCTAACAAAGTTCATTATGAATGCTCAACAGCACAATTTTCTTCAACATATTTATTTCAACAAACTGCATTTTGCACTTGGTTGGTTTTTTTTTAAATTTTGCCAGAGGTGGAGCTTGAAATCAGGACCTGGGCACTCTCTCTGAACTTCTTTTACTCAAGGCTAGCACACTTACAATTGAGCCACAGCACCACTTCCAGTTTTTCTGCTTACATAATACTGATGAATCAAATCAAGTACTTCATGCATGCGAGGCCAGCACTCTACCACTAACCACATTCCCAGTCATTGGGCCTTTTGTTGTTGTTGTTTTAAGATTGCATTTTACTATACGTCCTTCAGTTGGCCTAAAACTTAGGCTGATCTCAAGCTAACTTCTAAATTAGCCTCCCAAGTTCAGAGATTACAAACAATGGCTATCATATTCAGCTCAGGATTCTTTGTGAGAGAATACTCTTTTCACATATAGAAAAAGTTATTCTGCATATAAAGGAAACCATGGGACCTATATTTCTTTGAGCCTGGCTTACTTCACTTAATAAAATAACTAGTATATGTCTGAGGCAAACAGAAATTGTCAGACAAGTTGATGTTAGGTGAAATGAACCCCAAGATCAGGTTTCAAATGTTTTTTTTTTCCTTTCTTGCAATTGTTTTCAACATATTTATAAGATGATTTCTTTGTTGCTTTGTATGTACCTCCCCCATGATATAAGCCCTGCTTTCACTCTATTTGATGTTGATATAATTTGTGGAGTGGAAGGGAAAAAACAAACCATTTGAATAGGGTTACAGGTGAACCCATTACAACAATGAGATGTACAAGATGTCAAAAAAGAAGTTTACAATTTTGGCGGAGGTTGGGGGGTGGTGATGGTGGTGGTGGTGTGGGGGTAGGGGGGTGAAGAGGGGAAGGGATGGAAAGGGGAAACAAAGGAGAAGGCAACAATGCTTGATAAGAAATGTACTCACTATCTTGCCCATGTGATTGTAACCCCTCCGTATGGAATTTATCACAGCTAAAAAAAAAACAAAACAAGACTTGAATTAAAAAAAAAATGAAAGGAGCTATTCTGTCTTCCTTGGACTGGATGATTTTCGCATTCAGCACTGTTAATCACATTTCTTGTCCTGGTATGTTTCCCCTTCTGGATCAATAGAAATATTTCAGGTTCTGAACTTGAAACTGATCCTTGACATCCAACAAAATCAGATTCTTGTGAATAGCACTAGCTGGCCTCAAGAGCATAGCAGCCAGATGGAGTTCAGCTATCTGATGCCATTGGGCTCCAACAATGTAATCATTTCTGTGCACAGACTGAATACTGTCATAGGTAATTTTGATTTATTCCACTCTATTCTCAACTACTTGCCATTCTCAGCTTTGTATGTTTTAAATTCTGTTAAACATTAATTACTATTTCCTGCCATTCTCAAAAGTAACATATATGTCTTACTTTAAAATTCATTCAAACGTGCAAAAATGTTAACGTAGTTGCTGTCCACCAGTGGCTCATGTTTTAAAACCTAGCTATTTAAGAGGTCAGAAACTGAGGATTCAGGTTTAAATCAATCCATGCAAAAAATCTGAGATATTTCTCCAATAAGAAAGCAAAATCCAGAAGTGGAGATGTGGTTCAAGTGGTAGAGTGTTAGCTTTGAGCAAAAAGACAAAGCAAGAATAATAGGTCTAATTCTAACTCCGTTATTTACTCATAGAAAACACACACACACACACACACACACACACACACACACACAATTTACATTCTCCTGGACTCCCCTACTTGCACAGTATTCAATCCCATTAACTTAATGCATGTTTTCTCCAAATTATTATGCTAGGGATTAAACTATATTTATGATAATGTACATTTTTGTACATTTTGTTTTGCAATTTTGTGAACTTATGTGACAGAACAGTGTTTTGTAAAGACTAAACAGAAATCAATGTGTCAGTAAATATGTATGTGACATGTAGACTGAAAGATGCAGATAATACCACTTTAAATTTTATTTCTCCAAGTTTAAATATATATGCATATGTATGTATTTAAAATTTCTGCCAAGATTTTACTTCCATTAACAATGATCTATTTGTTCCATTATATAAATTTAAGATATTGTATGTTTCATAGTAGATTACTATTTAAGAATTCCTCAACTCCTTATTCTCCTGTGTCATGTTCTTGAGTATTGGCTAGCATTACCATATAGTAAGATAGTACCATGTCTAGCTATATTATTTAAATTTTGTTCAGTAGAATTGTTATGCCAATGTCGCAGGACCCCACCAAGAAGACCACCGAGAGTCAGACTCTACAGCTGTTTTATTTAAATGGGCTGCAGCTCGTCCTCGTCCTACATTCAGACACAGTGGAGCCCAAGAATAGATCCCCAAGCTAAGGATTTGCAGTTCTTATAAAGGCACACAATCAGGTGGTTTAGCACCACGTGTTGATTTGTTCTGAAACAAGCAACAAATGGTCACTGCCTCAAGTACTTTAACCCTTCATTCCCCCCCTTGATTTAGGGTCCTGAGAAAAAATCTTGTGGCTCTGGCCCAAAACTTATGAAGGGTTAAAGTTTTGAGGCAGTGACCACTTGTTGCTTGTTTCTAGCAGAGCAACACGAGGTGGTAGTCCAAACACCTGGTTGGTTGTGTGCTTTATAACCCCTGCAAATCTTTAGCTGGGGACTCTCCTCCTAGGCTTTGCTGTTTCAGAGTGTAGGACTAGGCTCGAACTGCAGGCCATTTAAATAAAACCTTAAAACAGCTGTAAAGTGTGCCTCTCAATGGTCTTCTTGTTGGGTGTCCTGCGACCTTGGAACAACATATTAGTGGGGGCTCATCTGGGATCCCCCAAAGGCCCCCAAGACCTCAGACTCCAAAGGTAAAACAGCACTGTCTTTGTTAATTTGTCTTGACCTGTCATTTGTTTGTTTTACTTTTGTTTTCCCTTGTGAGGAAGACCCTCAGATTCATAAAGGGTTGTCGAAGTGGACTCACTTGCACGACAACATTAGAGGAACTGGGAGATATCCCAGATCCTCTTGTGGCACGGGGGTAACCCTGCCGTGTGGAGTGGGGTTCCTTGGAAGCCCACCATGTGGGGCGGGGGTCCTAGGAAACCCGCCGTGTGAATTGTGGAGCAGGGGTGGGTTCTGTGTTGGGCCGGAATTGACCAAGATGGCCTCCTAACTGAGGCCCAACTCACCCACTGTGGGTCTGTTCCTTCTGCTGTGGGGTGTGGGTGTGGAACCCCGACGTGACAGGAGTCAGTGGACCAATTCAGGAGATCTCCACTTTGTAAGCTTTTTTATTTCGTAACCGTCAGGCCTGCATGTTTTTTGTTTGTACTGTTTATTATTTTTTGGACTGTACTACTGATAGGACTGGAAACCATGGGCAACACTCCATCTAGCCCCCTAGACTTACAAAAAGAAACTAAGAAAGAGGAAAAGAAATTGTATCCCCCGGTTTTTCAGGGAGATTACTTGGAAGAAGAAATGTTTCCTTCCCCCATACTCCACTTCCCAGGTTCCTTCTGCAGAGCCTGAGAATGATCAAGAGGAGGAGGGAGCTATAGAATGAGCAGCTGAACCCTTGGCACCTGCCCTTAAAGTTTCTGAGGGACCAGTCACTCGATGATGCCATGGGATCAGACCACCTTCTAGTGCAGTTGTTTTTCCCTTAGGTGCTGTAGGTCCTGTGGATGTGGATGGTCAACAGCAACGCCAATATTGGCCATTTTCTACCAGTGATCTATACAATTCGTGCACCCAAAATGCCCCCTTTTCTGAGAAACCCCAGGATTTAATTTGTTTGCTTGAAACTATTCTCTTTACTTATTAGCCCACTTGGGATAATTGTAGTCAACTTTTACCGGTCCTTTTTACAATGGAAGAGAGAGAGTGTATCTGAGAGGCAGCCCAGAAACATATCACTGGCCCCACAGGAGTGCCCATCGTGCACGGATCCTGCCCTGATCGCTGCCATTTTTCCTGAGATCCAACCAACATGGGTCTATAATAAGGTTGAAGGTAGGGAGCGACTCCTCATCTACCGCCAGGCTCTGTTGGCAGGTCTCAAGGCCGCAGCTCGCAGACCTACAAATATGGCCAAAGTTTATGATGTTAGACAGGGAGGAAGGGAAAATCCAGCAGCATATCTTGAGTGGCTTATTGAAGCTTTTAGTCAATATACCCCATATGATCTTGAGACCCAGGAGTCGGCTCAGATGGTTATGTTTGCCTATATAAATCAGGCTGCACCAGATATACAGTGAAAGTTGCAGGCTCTAGACAGACTAGGTAAAAAGTGTATTAGGGATCTAGTAGCCGTGGTGGAAAAGGCTTACAATAAGAAAGACAGAGGAGCAAAGACAGGAAAAGAAGGACAGAGAACATGAAATTGAGCGTGAAAAGAGAGACCGGGCCAAGAAAAGAGGCCAGACCTGTTGGACTTGCCACCATCGCATGTCGAGCTTACTTGGTTCACAGACAGCAGCAGTTTCATTTGAGATGTAGAAGGGTACACGGGTATAGCAGTCACCACTGAGATAGTGTGGGCAGAAACACTCCCCAGGGAACATCTGCACAAAGAGCAGAACTAGTGGAACTAACAAAAGCCCTACAAGTGGGAAAAGGGAAGAGACTAAACATTTAAATGGACAGTCAGTATGCTTTTGCCACCGTGCATGTCCATGGAGCCATTTACCAAGAGAGGGGGCTAGTGATAGCTAAGGGAAAACTATTAAAACCAAACAAGAAATTTTAAGCCTCATCCGGGCCATGTGGGAACCAGCAAATATTGCCATTATGCACTGCCCTGGCCATCAAAACGGAACTGATTCTATAACCAAAGGAAATAACTTGGCCGATCAGGCAGCTAGTGAGGTGGCCCTCCAGCCCAGAGCAGAAGTACTGATTCTAGTAGACCCAGGGCCATGAGCTTTGCCTTCTGAGCCTCAGTACTCCCAAGAAGAGTTGGAGTGCATAAAGAAAATTCCCATGGCCTATAAACCCCTGGACAGAGAAGGAAACAAAGACTGGTGGAAAACTCATGAGGGGAAGCTTACCTTGCCACAAAGATTGGGCAAGGGGATTCTTAAGAGAATCCATCGGGTCTCTCACATGGGAACCCGAAGAATGCAGGACTTGCTCTGACACTCAGAAGTAAAAATTAAGCAAGGAAATCAACTCATTGAAGACATTGTTAAAAATTGTAAAGCCTGTCAGCTTACCATTGCCCCCAATCAACCAGCTGCAAAAGGAGCTCTACTCCGTGGAGATAGGCTAAGTGTGTATTGGGAAGTAGACTTCACAGAAATTAAGACTGGAAAATTTGGATATAAATATTTGCTAGTTTTCGTAGATGCCTTTTCAGTATGGGTTGAAGCCTATCCAAAAGAGGATGAGACCGGGAATGCCGTGGCTAAGAAGGTCCTGGAAGAAATCCTACCCAGGTATATGGCTTCCCATCCACCATCAGGTCAGACTGGCCTTCGTCTCAAAAGTAAGTCAGGGAATAACCGCAGCACTGGAGACGAATTGGAAATTGCACTGTGCTTATAGACCTCAGAGTTTAGGGCAAGTAGAAAGAATGAATAGGTCTCTAAAAGATACCTTAACTAAATTGGCCATGGAGACTGGCACAGACTGGGTATCTCCCCTTCCTTTTGCCCTGTTTAGAGTAAGGAATTCACCCTATCAGGTTGGCTTTACTCTTTTTGAAATAATGTAGGGACACCCTCCACCCATTATCCCTATCCTTCAAACTGAATTGCTTGCTGATTTGGATGATACTGAATTTCTGTGTAAGCTTGACTATTTACAGCTGGTGCATAAGAGTATGTGGCCCCAGCTTAGAGCATTATATGATTAACTTTCTCTCTCTTTAACTGTTTGCACTCCCTTTCATAGGGAAAGCATAAGTGATTAGAAGATCCATTTTGGAAGGGGAAATTGGTAATGGGGTTTGACGTTGGTATCACATTCATATTAGTCTGATCTCCCATTTGAGTTATGACTCCCGCACTATATTTCTTTTTTTTTTTATTTGTATTATTATTCTAAAACTGAATTACACAGATGATACAGTCATATAAATCAGGTATGGATATATTCCTTTTTATGAAAGATCACCCCTTCCTTTGCTCTCTCAATTTTTCTCTCTCATTGGTTTGGTTTTATTAACCTTCTTCTTCTTCTTCTTCTTCTTCTTCTTCTTCTTCTTCTTCTTCTTCTTCTTCTTCTTCTTCTTCTTCTTCTTCTTCTTCTTCTTCTTCTTCTTCTTCTTCTTCTTCTTCTTCTTCTTCTTCTTCTTCTTCTTCTTCTTCTTCTTCTTCTTCTTCTTCTTCTTCTTCTTCTTCTTCTTCTTCTTCTTCTTCTTCTTCTTCTTCTTCTTTTCCTCCTCCTCCTCCTCCTCCTCCTCCTCCTCCTCCTCCTCCTCCTCCTCCTCCTCCTCCTCCTCCTCCTCCTCCTCCTCCTCCTCCTCCTCCTCCTCCTCCTCCTCCTCCTCCTCCTCCTTCTTCTTCTTCTTCTTCTTCTTCTTCTGTTACTATCATTATTGTTGTTGTTGTGCTGTGGAGGTTTTAGTTACATTCATGTGGTAGTGATTACATTTCTTTTGTCTTTGTTTTTGTTTTAGTCAGTAATGAGGCTTGATCCCAGGGCCTGGACATTGTCTTTGAGCTCTTTTGCTAAAGAATGGCACTCATATTGAGCCACAGCTCTACTTCCCTGAGGACATTTCTTTTTGGACAATATCATCCTTTTCCTTCATCTCTTCCAGTTTTCCCGTCCTTCCACACAAACAAGTTCCATAGGTCATTTTCAAAATAGTACCAATTGAATACCGCTATTTCACATGTTTATCCTTTGTCCCTCCTCTTCTATGACCCCTTTAACTTCTCAGAGATAAATTTTTAAAAAATGACAAAAATGAAAAGTGTAAGAAAAACACCATCTTGTGTCTGTTTCCTGGTCACTGGTTATTTTTGAGATAGGGTCTGTGTGTATGTGTGTGTGTGTGTGTGTGTGTGTGTGTGTGTGAATACTGGGGCTTAAACTCCGAGAGCTGACGTTTAGCTTTCTTACTGAAGGGTAAAAGAATACGACTTGAACCAAACTTCCACTTCTTGGTTTTGAATGGTTAATTGGAGAGCAAGTATCACAGGTTGTTCCTACCTAGTCTAGCTTCAATTCACTTTCCTCAGATCTCAGATTTCTAAATAGCTAGACTTACAGGTGTGAGCCACTGGTGGTGCTTGGCCTACCTTCTTTTCATTAAGTAGTTGAAATATAAAAGACAATTGAAATCATAGTAAAAATGAAATCAATTTAACTTTCCAAGCTTCAATAACTTTTAATATTTTGTCACATTTGATTTGTACAGAAAAACTTTTTTTTTGTAAATGCTCCTACAATTTGGTTTTCATCTGGGTTTTTTCCTCATGATGAACTTAATTTTATATAGCTTTTTACCTACTAAATATTGATGAAAATATGCCCAGAGGGCATTAATGACCTTCTTTTGGCTTTCATAAGGAAATGGTGGAAGCTAACACTTGTTGTGATAAATTCGTCTGCAGGACCCCACATTCTTAGCCAGAAGACAGTAGTGCCTGTTACAAATCATATATATCTGACAAAACCCTGACTCAGGCCATGTTACCACCTTCCTCTATGTCCTCTTCGAATGCAATCCTCACTCTCCAGTGGCCATGACAAAGCCCTGCTGGGAGTTCTCAGTACACAGCCAAGGTCACCAGTCAGGTGTGGCAGCTACAGTATGATGGGAGACTGGTGACTGCTTCCTACGATGGAACAACACAGGGAATGTTAGGTCCTTAAGCTGTCATAAGTCCTGAATGCTCCTCATTGAGCATTCGATCCTAAGAGTTAAGGAGACATCGCTCTCTCTTCCTTGTGCCAGTTGTGGACCTGTATTTCTTCTGCTGCTGTCATCTTCTGTGGAAAGAAATGATCTGAGCTCTATAAGTCATTTTGCTTATTCTAGGCCATTAGTTTAAGGCTGGCTTTTATACTTAGACAAAAAGAAATACAGTGATAAAAAAATAGCAAATAAAATTTTTTCTAGTCTATTTATTACCAAAATATGTTTTCAAATTCTACCAATAATTCTTAATCATAAGAGCCACTTAATTAGCAGTCACAGTCTCAAACTTCTAAATTCCTCAGTGAGCTGTGGGAGAGAAACCACAGTGAGTGTTAGGGGTCTTCCAGTCTAACTTCTTTGCCAGGGAGGAGTGCTTCTATGCTAGGCCTCCAAATTGAACAACGAATACTTCTTATACCTCACATTACATGTCCAAGCTATACATACCAAAGAAAGCGAAGAACAAGACATTAGTCTGACTTGGGAACAACACAGATCACAAACATAAATTATAAGGAAACAGAAATGAAATTTTCCTTTACTCATATAATACAATAAAAAGAGCTACTTTTCTTATTATCACTTAATTGTGGTTATATGTACTTAGTACTAGCTTCTTAAAAGTCCCCAAACACTCTTTGACATGAACTCAGTAGTTCCATTGGTATCAGATTGAGATTTTATGGGAAAAACACTTTTTTAATTTTTATATTTCTAAAAATATATTTTATAATAGAGATGCTGTACAGAGGGGTTACATTTACATGAGTTAGTTACATTTCTCATTGAACATTGTTACCCACTTCAGTTTTTTTCTCCCTTTGTCCCTTCCACCCACTGCCCCTCTCCCACCATTACATTGTAAAGTTAATTTCCACCATAGTGTCCTGTGAGTATCATTGTTGCAATGGTTCACCTTTTGTACTTCTTTCAGCAATTTGGTATTTCCCTTCCCTTTCCCCAATCAAATAAATGCACATACTGGATGCAGGGTACCAGAATCAAAGACAGGAATTGCCATGGATAAAACATAGGAAAAGAAAAATGACATAAAGTAAGAAGAAAGAACTAGCTGCGGTACATTGGCTACATCAAGCTTGACAATTAAACAAAAGAAGACCTGCTGTTTCTATGTCTTAGTGTTCATTTCAATTAGCATCATTTTGTATGGTCATATATATGTTGATAACTCCTGAGCTATTATGATCCACTTTCAGGAGTAACAGGCTAATGCTAATCATTGCAAATGAGGGAAATCATAGAGCTCATGTTGCTTTTGGCCTGGCTTGCTTCACTTAATATGATTTTTTCCCAAGTCTTTCCATTTTCTTACAAAAGGGACTCTCTCATTCTTTCTGATAGAAGCATAAAATTCCATTGTGTAAATATACCACATTTTCTTGATTCATTCATCTATTGATTCATCTATTGAGTCAAATGTGTTGGATCTCTATCTTAGCTAAGGTAAACAATGATGAAATGAACATAGTTGTGCTGGTAGCTTATTGTGCCTTAGTTTGAGATCATTTGGATAAATGCTGAGGAGTAGGATTGTTGGATCTGTAGTAGGAAGACCCCTACTCAGGCAGGCCAGATCACCTATTCGTCCAGAGTGACAGAGCCCACAGCAACAAAGTTGTTAACAAAGAAGCGACTTTATTAAGAAGGCTCCTACACTGACTGGTCAGGGCCGCAGCACAGGCTTGGGAGCTGGTACTTTGACCCCTAGGGGCCCATGTACTTTGTTTTTTAAAGGCAAAATTCAGGAGGCCAAACCTGGTCATGCAGGTAACCAATGAGATTGACACACATACAAAAGATTGCACAGTCATACTAGATCACATGGAGGTGGCCAATGAGGTTACAGTTTGTCACATAGTGGCTATTTAAACCCGCCTATAACTTTTAGTTTAAATGACTCACTAATTCAGTGGGTAAGGTGAAGTATGCGCAAAAGGCGGAGTTTACGGTAAGAATACACAAAGGAGGAGTTTAGTGGAGTTTACCATAAGCACGTGAAAAAAGTGCAGTTTACGGTAAGCTCGGTAAGCTCGAGATGTTGCCAGTAGGAGCCAGTTTACAATCTATCTGTTTTATTGGTCAGTCTGTAACAGAACAATCAAGGTGACTTAGGTTGTTAAGGGGAGGGGACATAGGGCAATTCTGTCCATTCCAGGAACTGGGCTGGTTGGAACCAAGTTCTAGTAAACCTTGATTAAAGGTTTTTCTTCTTCTAAAATTCCTAAAACAAAGGCGAAGCCATGAAAGAAACTGTACCAGCTCAAGTCTCCTCTCAGGACCTACTTCACGTCTTAGGGGAGTTCTATGTTTAGTCTTTTGAGGAACCTCCATTCTGCCTTCCGGAGTGGTTGAACCAGCTTACATTCCTACCATCAGTTTTGTGTGTTTCCATTTAGCCACATCCACACCCACATCTGTTATTATTTGCTCTCTTGATAATGGCCATTCTAACTGGGGTAAGGAGCATCAAAATGTGGTTTGGGTTTTGATTTGCATTTCTTTTATGACAAGTGATGCTGAGCATCCCCCTTCTCTTTCTGAGAGGCCACACTACTACAGGTTTGTAGTGTCTCAACAGAGGCATAGAAAATTATAATATTGTGTGCTTTTGGTTGTACATTCACTTCACTTGGCGCTTCCAATGACTCTTAAACTTATAGTAAAGGTTTATACTATTTCCCTTACTGAAAAAAAAAAAACACTGATTTTCAAAAAACATAGGAAAAAAACCCTTTGTCAGTGGTCCCAGTGAATACTAAGGAAGATTCTTTACTGGGAAATTTTATTTGGTTGCTCGTTTGTTACATCACTTAAACACATGTTGAATTTGGGGTTTCCCCACCAAATCTTCAACAAACCAGAAACTATGTTGCCTCATTGGATTTTGCTACAAAAGTTACAAAATATTTTGACATATATTTGATTTGGTGTTTTGGGTTTTTTTTTTTTACTTTTGGAGGGCTAGTGGGCCAGTACTCAGGCTTGAACTGAGGGTCTGGAGCTCTTGCTTAGGTTATTTTACTCAATGCTGTCACTGTGCCACTCAAACCACATCTGCACTTCTGGTTTTATGCTACTTAATTGAATATAAGAATCTTGAGGATTTATTAGCTTGGGTTGGCATTAAACTGTGATCCTCAGATCCTACCCTCCTGAGCATCTAAGATTACAAGAATGAGCCAGAACCTGGATATATTGTGCTCCCTATGAAACCTAAACAATGGCACACAATTCTGAAGCATGTGTTTATGGTTATGTATTTCAAAATTAGTTAGAAAAATATAGACCTTTATGTGTATGTGTGAATGTCCTGAGGGAAATGAGGATGTATCTGCTGATTTTGAGGAAAGATTTAACCTAGAGCATTTAACAGACTGAGCTACACTCTACAGAATGCTTGAGACTAAAAGTGAGGTAAATGATGTCATCATTCCATTCATCTACATCCCTTACTAACATATGCATATACTGTGGTGTTGTCATGAGTATTTTGTGTATGAGAGCCAGTACTGAGGCTTGAATTCAGGACCTAGATACTGTCCCTTAGCATTTCTTGTGATTCTAATACTCTACTTTTTGAAGCACAGCTCAGCTTTCTTCATTTACTCTTTAATTGGAGATAGAAGTCTTTTTTGCTCAGTTGTCTTTGAACTGAGTTTCTCATATCTCAGGGTCTTGAGTAGCTAGTTTTATAGACCTGAGCTTCCAGTGTTTAGCTTTTCATTATTACTTTCACAAGCTACATGCTCAAACACATTCCTTGCATTCAAAAATTTCACTGTTCAGGCTGACTCACAAGTTGTGAGGAAACATGGTGGAGTGGATAAGTTACCAAATGGGCTTTTAGCCGCATTAACATCATTCTTGTCAGTAATTTTCCTTTAAGTGAGTAAGTACATATTTCCACTTTCACTCTGACATTTTAACTGGAACTCATGAAATGTTTTTAAATGCTATCTCCCAAACAGGAGATAATATTTGAATGTTTTTGATAATATTTCAGATGGGGGTGGTCTTGTGTGTCTGGATGTCTGTGGACAGAGGCCATCCAGCTGGGATTCAGGCACAGAGCTGACGCTTCCTGTCTGCTGGTTGCAGAGAGGAAGGTTTTCTTCCTGGCCAGGCTTTGAATTGAGATCCTTTCATCTTAAACTTCTAAGTAGCTAGGATAACAAGCATGAACCACCACCAACTGGCTTGTTTTAGAAGCATTAATTGTGTTTCATTCATTGTTTTTTTCCTGGAAGGTTGATCTAGAGAGGCTGCTTGTACCTCATGATAAGGTGATTTGAATAATACCCTTTGCCTCTGGCATTTCTGAAACCCATTTCCTCAGTCAAATGAATTTGTTGTAAAGCCAATAGCAGTTTCCTTCTTAGGTGTTAGGTAGCTTATTTAAATCTCTTATACTTTCATTTGGTAAAGCAATCAGGACGTTTCTGTAAAACCCTACTTCTTGAGAGTATTATAGTTAGAAGGTATAATGTGCACACTTTCATATAGTCTCGCCTTTTATAAACATATGTTACAAGATTGGGTGGAAGAATGACTATTGAATTAACTTGATAACCACTGTAGAATTTTTAAGCCTTAATGCTTATTAACTCAAAGGAGGATTAAAAACATTCAGAATAGTAGAAGGTGGCTATTACTCATTTGATGTATGTGGAAAGATGATCAGAATTCTGATTAATAAAATATATCTTCAAATTTCCAGTGGTAGAATGCTATGCTAACTAGGAGGAGACAGTAGTGATGCCAAGGCTTTGAAAGCTGGTAATGCAGCAAAATATCAGGGGCGAGCATTTGCTAAGGATAAAATTTCCAAGGCTCATACAAAATATATTGAATTAGAATGCTAAGTGATGAATGACAGCACCAAATTTTATTTGTTAGCTTCTTTGTTTTGGAAGTCCTGTGATTTGGACCTAGGGCCTGGGTGCTGTCCTTTAGTTTTTTCCTGAAGGCAAGTGCTCTACCAGTTGAACCACAGCTTCATGTCCATATTTCTGGTAGTTAATTGGAAATCAGTCTTACCAAACTTCTTCCTTGCAATTGCTTCAAACCTGATCCTCAGATATCAGCCAACTGAGTAACTAGGATTCCAGTTGTGAGTCACCAGAGCCCAGCTAGAATCACATTTTAAAAGTATTCTTTACTGAATCAGATGTGTCTGACTACTATTGTAGCACTTTGGTTCCAGTGGGTTGTTAGATTTAAACTAAAATCAGAACTTTTCTACTTGTAACCGGCAGCATGCAATATCTATCTAATTTATACCTATCTTCATTTTGGATCTTTTTCTTCTTTGTACCTTTCCATTCTTACTTCACAAGCAAGCATGTCAGTGCTGTTTTCCTTTTCTGAACCAAATCAGCTCCATTCCCATCAATGGGCGATGTACTTGCTGTCCTTACTGTCTGGAGTACCTGCTCCTAGATAATTGCCTAGATATTGGCTCTCATATCAACATCCCCAATATGAAGTTGTTGCCACAAAATCACCAATTTCATGTCTCTGATTTATGGAAATTATCATTATGATTTCTGGTTTTCTTTACCTCATGAAATTGCTGAGGAGAGAGCCACATTCACTTCTGTTTCTCCAACACCTGTAATAGTGCCTAGTCCTTAGTGCTCAGGGGCCTTACATGGAGATCAGCCTTCCCCAGCTCAATTTATCCTAGCTTCTGGTCAGGACAGCTGTTCAAGCTGAAGTTTAGTGGCTAGTATTAATTCTGTCTAATTCTTTGTGCCTTGTGCTGTTGTTAAGCCCACTTTAGAGCAAAATCAGTGCCTGAGACCTATTTGCTGTTATGGCAAAGATGACTATGACATTGTAAAAGTTATGGCCATTGTATTGTGAAGCTGTGTGAGGACACCAACCCTCACACAATTTCCCCAAGATATGTGTCTCCTTTGCCCAGGAGTGCATTCAACAATTCAACAACCAAACTATCACCCAGTTCCTGATAAACTCAGAGTATGTTTCCATTTCCTTTAAAAAAATTTCAAGACATGCCTTTGATAATTTGTCAATGAATTACTGAAACAGAGTATATAATTTTATGTATTTGTAAGTCTTTGACCATCTCTCTTGAGCCCTTGGCATATTTCTATGTGTTTGCATCTTGGGAAGGGAAATAAGGTTTAATTCAGTATGGTCAGAGACTACAGTTTGGAACCTTTTGGAGGGAATGCCAACTTTCCATCTGATGTTCTACAAATTGCCATGTTGATACAGGTACTGAGTAGACTGTCATAAGATAAGAGGCTTTTCCTGATTTCTACTGACTTTCCTCTGGGGTCAGGGGGTGTGATCCCACTGCCTATGTGTTTATTTGCTACATTGGAGGGACCAGACCTCCTCTGAAAATCTACGACTTGGTTGTAAGAGATACTAAATCTCAGAACCCAGCTTCCCACATCACTAGGATTACAGGACTGAGTCTCACGGACTCAACTTTTTTATACATGCTATAGTCAGTTTCATTACATTTACTTTCATTTTATTCACATCATAGACAGATATATACAAATATATGTATATTTTTATTCATCTATTTATAATCAGTGTTATATCTAGAAGCACAAATATATTCTTATAATTATAATCAAATTATATTACTACTTTCCCCAATAATATTTACACTAATATTTTGTGCAAAAAACTCTTCTAAAATTTAAATGCCATTGTAGTTGGAAAAATAATATTCAGTCTTATATATTATGTAATATACTATATATAACATCAAGAATATAACATGTATTTACATATAACTGATTTAAATGTGGAGTATTTTTTCTTGCTGATTTTGTATTTGTTCATCTATATAAACCTTCTTTTTCCTATTGATTATGACTTTTGCTTTCCAGCATACATATTTTCTATATATTTTCTCAAATATTTTCAGCCCTAAGTAGACTTTTTTATAATATTGGAGCCAAATTTTTCTTCCATATTTGTCCAAAGCACAATGAAGTTGTATTCAAATTCGTACTCACTGTTGGAAGAGAGCCCACATACCACTATATGTATTGTGGCATTTGTCCCATTTGACAGGATAGCTTTATAGGACATCTGATATGCTATGTACTAGACCTTTTATAGCCACCTTATGACCCCATGCAGGCCTGGCCTGGCTTCCTTGCCACTCCCTGTGCATTTAACATTTCCCATTATATCCAGTAGGCTCTCTAATACAGCCCCCTGTCTTTCTGTGTTCCCCTCCCAGAACACATATGCACAATGTTTCAGATTGTAGGATTAAAAAGAAATATATTTAGGATTCATGAATTTTAGAATATGTCAAAAATATTATTTTAATAAAGTTAAAAAAATAAATAGGATGAACCTTTTATAACAATCAGGACATAAAGAAAAATAAGGATTGTCTCAGGAAAAGGAGAAGGAACCAGAAATTCTCCCTCAGAGTCCACAAAGAGATCTTCTTCATCATTAAAGACAGGATCTTCTTCCTGAGTCCAGGTAGGGACAGATTCTAATTTCTCAATTGGAAATTGAATCCCCTGCAAGAGGTCAGATTGGTCTGGGTATTGTGAGGAAAGATTCCCTTTCCTCAACTGAATCTAGATTTTGGACCTCACTCATTGGTTTTCCTGAACATAGACTGGGGTCATTTTCCATTAGCACACATTTACCCTGCACACTAAGACATGTTTTTTTCACTGGCTTGGTGGCGATCTAGTTGGATTGTGTACATCAATTGAAGATATTCTGGATCATCTTCATCCTTGGTGTTATGTGCAGGTACGCCTGCATCACATGTGGGGTTCAGAACCAGTGGGATGTCCACAGGACTCAAAACCTACTTGGGCCTTTCTTCAAATTGAAAAAAAAAACCTCCATGTTCACATGCTTTCTGGAGATCTTCCAATCTCCATCAGTCACCATAGACGACATCACTTCTTTATCTGGAGTTCTGCAGGAGCTGCTTTACAGTGATGCAAACCTGAGAATGGAAATAGGTACAGAAATCTTAGAGTAGACCCTAGAAGTTAAGGTGTGATTAAACTTCTGAGGATCTAATGGAAGAAGCTGTAGAATTTGAGTTTGGACTGAACACTGATTAGAATGCAGGGTGTTTCTAATGAGTGACTACTTCCAAGTTCTTTCAAAAGGAGAACAGATTATACCTGGCATAGAATATCCATAAAAGGACATTTTGCCAAACTAAGGAGTACTAAGGTCTCATGACCAGTTGGGCCCATCCCTAGAGACCCAGGTTCCATCCCTCCTCACGAGCTCTGAGGCATCTAAACAAGTTCTTCCTCTTTTGCTTGGTCTCATGGGTCATGGGTTCCTCCAGCTGGTCCAGAAGAATATGTAAACAGAAGAGCAGGTCTGAAGAGACCATGTTGATCTTGACATTCTGTGTAAGTTCGTTTAGGGTGTCATGATTCTTAGGCACATAGAAATCATCAGGGTAGAAGTCCATCCACATAGGGAGGATAGAACAAACAATGCGGTGGGAAGATTGGTGACAAGGAAAATGAAAGCCCACCCTCTCCATCCTGAACCTTGTACTATAGCCTCTTTCTGGCAGGACTTGCATGTTGGGAAGTGCGAAGAGACTCCTGCAAGCAGGATGCTCCTCACAACCCACTTCTAGAAATTTCTCAAATATAATCTTAAAAATTTCTCCCTGTGATAGGAAGAGAAAGTTGTTTCCCCAATGGATCTGACTTGTTATATACAGCTCTCCCTGGCATCCATGAAAGTCCAAAACCACAACCACATCCAGAACTGTGTAATCTGCTATCCGCTGACGTGCCAAACCTCAACCCTCTGATGAAAATAACAACTGGTGTGCAAAGAAGAAAATTGACTTTGATTCAGAAACGTCAAAGGTACCAAGTTTCAAAGGACAAAATTTCTCTTTGAGCCAATGTCCACTTACTTTTTCACTTGCTCATCTTCCTCCCAGTTACGGTAGAAGGATCTGTACCAATGGGAGAAGGAAGTTAACTCTTTGCTTCTCCTTTTCTGAACAGGACACACATGGGACTGTCTAAGTCACAAATGGTAAACATGACAGACAAAAAGTGAAGGTATGTCTATACAATTTCATGGAAATACTGTGAGTATGCTTATATACATCTTTCCAAATAACTGCAGAATGGCTCATGCCTCTAACCTTAGTAATCAGGAGGGTGAGATGTGAGGATCAGATTGAACTCAGTTTGAACCCAATCTAGTTTATAAAATCTAAAGACACGTATCTTCATTTAACCAGCCAAAGGCCAGAACTGGAGTTGGGGCTCAATTGGTAGAGTGCTACGAAGGTTACAGCACTCAGGCCCCAAATTCAAGTTCAAGTTGCATCCTTTCTTCTGTATATTCCTTCAAGGCCTCCAAGATAGTGATTTCCTAGGTGAGGGTGGATGTTGGATGAGACTGGCTCATTCCTTTAGTCCTATTCTTTCAGCAAGAAAATCGTTAAGGCTCCACTAGCTTATGAGGCAAATGAAATGTTCTGGCAGCCCACTCCTAAGGAATTAGTCGAAGAATGCTCTTCTTTGTCTCAAGCCAAGCTCCTTTGATAAGACCCCAGTGAAACAGTCTCAGAGAGGTACCAATTATTCCAATATTCTGGAGGGGGTCTCATCAGTCTTGGGTTTGAAGGAGGAAATCTCACTTTTTTTTGTCAGTCGTGGGGCTTGAACTCTGGGTTTGGATGTTATCCCTCAGCCTTCAACTCAATGTGAGCATTCTACCAGTTGAGCCACAGCACCACTTCCGGTTTTCTAGTGGTTTATTGGAGATAAGAGTCTCATGGACTTTCCTGTCCAGGCTGGCTTTGAACCTTGATCCTCAGATCTCAGCATCCTGAGTAGCTAGGATTACAGGTGTGGGCAACTGGCACCCAGCTTAGGAACACTCACCTTTTAAACAGAATATCCAGCAACTGCTCTATTGTCCCCACATTCTATAGTGGTGGAGGAAGTTTCCAACATAGAAGAGATCACCTTTCTGGTAGGCAGGGACCAGGTCCATTACCAGAATTTCCAGCAAACCTGAGTCCAGGCACCATATATTATAAGGCATATTCAGGGTTTGGGCTGACTCATTGTCACACTGAGGTGGTAAAAAAGAATGGACCTTTGAAACATGGAAATGGGAGTACACTTAAATTGAGTAATTGTAATAGAGTGGATTGAAAACTACACAGTAAATATTTTCTCAGTCTACTCATATAAAAGCACACAAGAAGAAGGTTAACCTTGCCTGAGTTGCCTTGTGTTTCCCTTGGTTTCTTCTTATAACAAGGCCTGAGACATTGGTTTCGTGGTTTAGCACTGATCCAATGTCTGCAGCATCGAGTGAGGCACTCACACCACTCATGCCTGAGACCTGAATCTCTTGAACTTTGAAAACAACACAGGAGCATCTTTCTTGTTCCTGAGCCACAGGCCAAGTGAGCTGGCTTGAGTTGACTTTTAGTTACAGTTGCTTGGCTCTCAGAGTTCCATATTCTATTCAATTATGAGGGAGGTAGTGTCATCTCTCAGAGCCTAATCATCTAAGCTACTTGCTCACATAAGACCATCCCAAAGACAAACTGTAGGCTGAAATCTCCCTCCCACATCACTCTATACACATGTGGATATTGTCAAATCCCAACATCCTCAGCTAGGCCTAGATAAAGGCATGGTCTCAGCCTCAAAAAGCCCTTCCTTGCTCAGCCTTATTTGTCACTATTCTTCTCATCCTGCACAATCATTTTGCCTCTCAGGGCCCTCTCAGCCTGCCATGTGCTTCTTGCATGTATTTTTTTTTTTAAATTTTATTTTATTTTATTTGAGAACATACTGTACAGAGGGGTTACAATTACATGGTCAGGATAATGCATACATTTCTTACCAAGCATTGCAGCCTCCTCCTTTGTTTACCCTTCACCTCCCTTCCCAGCCTCCCCCCTCCCCCCCCCACCCAATCATACCCCCCCTCCCCCCCCGAAATTGTAAAGCTGGTTTTGACATGACATTTTGTACTTCTCATTGTTGCAACAGGTCCACCTGAATCCTTAAACGACTTGTTTGTCCCCATCTCCTCCACATGTTATACTGACATCAAATATAGTGAAAGCAGGGGTTACACTGTGGGGGAGGGACATACAAAGCAACCAAGAAATAATCTTATAAATGCGTTAGAAACACATGCATGAAAGAAACAAAAACATTAAAATACATATTTGAGGGTTCGTTTTCCTAACATCACCTTCTCTGACTTTTTCCGCTTGACTCATACCTATACTAGATATTGTAAATAAGGGAAACCATGGGACCTATGTTTCTTTGGGCCTGGCTTACTTCACTTAATATAATTTTTTCCAAGCCTTTCCATTTCCTAACAAATGGGGCAATGTCATTCTTTCTATTTTGACAACCACTTCCTAGGACATTGTTAGGTTTTTTATTTCCTAATCTTCTGTTTGCTCTTGAAGGCTCTGTGTGCTGTCACCTGGAAAAAAGGTAAGTACCTAGAGGTGGGAAAATAAAAAAAGTATTGAAAAACAAACATTATACATTTAGTCAAACATTTTGTATGACAGAAGAGCATTTTTGAAACTTTTATTATATTTTATGAACGAGGGGAAGGGGAGAAGGGAAGAGGTGCTGCGTTGTCTTCTCATAATTCAATGGTTATTATTTTAAAATACTATATTTGAAGGAACGTAATATTTAAAGAACTGTACTCCTGTTCTTTTTATAAGCTAGTCGTTTATAAAGCATTCCTCACTAAAGTCTTGTCATTGTGTCCCATGAACTATCCTCCTCCTTCAAAATAATCAAGTAAAACCCTTCACAAATAAGTGGGATGTTGTCCAATATCTGAATAAGAATTTAAGAGACAACATTGCCTGCCATTTTGTGCGTGTACATGTGTGTGTGTGGGGGGGGGGGTGAACGTGTGTCTGTGCATAAAGGTATTTTAGGATTTGAACAAGGACTATATGACAATCCCGAGGATCTTTCCCTTCAATGTAGTGCTCTACCAATTGTGCCAAAGTTCCACTGCAAGTTTTTTGTAGTGAGCTGAAGAGGAGAGAGCCTCCAAAACCTGGTGATAAAACATTGTTACTGGAGGTAGTGGGGTTGCATGTTTCAGTCCAGCTTCACAACACTCAATATCATAAAACAACAACAGCAAAACCCAACATCAAAATACAATAATAAGATGTAATTAGAATAAAATTTAGTGATATAGTCTGCTAGCATAACTTTCATGAAACCTTGGTTGTAATGATTTAACAACACAAAACCAAATAAATTAGATAATTTCAGTAGATTCTACAAATTTTTTAATTCCATCTTAATAAGAGGGAACAAGAAAACATTCATACTCATAAGGAGAATGTAAAAATGATAAAAGATGGCAGATTATGAAATAGGAACTTCTACACTGCAGGAAAATTATTGTCATGGTTAATATATGGTGGTACTGTTATGGTGAATATATGGTAATGTTCTTCAGAACAGCAATAGATAAATACATATTTACTGCTCATAGTTTAACTTGTCTATCTCTATCAACTTCCCGTCTCCAAGTGCACATTATCAATGCATTCATGTTTATGGTATATTCCAAAAAATAACTATCAGAGGCAGGAGAGACCAAAATATATTAGCTTCAAAGTGTTAGGAGATAAACTTGATAATTATATTGACTATTTTATATATTAAACATGTAGTCTGTTATCATTGTATCTCTAATTATGTACAAACACTATTTCAAAGTGAAACGAAATACAACAAGGTTTTGAAGGCATATGCCTGTAAAGCTAGCTATTTGGGGCATCACTTCAAGACCAGTGCAGTTTTACCTGCAATGCTCCACAACCCCTGGCTCTGTGTGATGGAATAAGTCTACCATCCCAGGTCCATGGGGAGCTTAGAGCAGGAGGATTTCAATTCCTTGCCATACTGGGCAAGAACTTCCACATGGCTCCATCTCAACCAAAGAAGGTTCAACACTCACCCACCTAAGTGAAAATAAAAATACGAGCATTGTAGTATAAGAAACAAACAATATTAAAACATGCCAATACAAACCATCATGAACAACACGCACCTAGTGTTTGTTTCTCATGCCTGTAATCTTAACTATAGCTAGGATTATATATGTGAGCCAGAGGCACTAGGCAGTTCATTATTTTAAAAATTACTATTTGAGTGTCTGCTTTGACTCCGAGGTCTTTGATCCATTTGGAGTTGATTCTCGTGCAGGGATCTAGCTTTAGACTTCTACAAGTAGATAACCAATTTTGCCAGCACCATTTACTGAAAAGGCTGTCTTTCTTCCATTCTATTTTTGCAGCCTTATTATAGAAAATTAGATGGCTATAGGTCTGTAGGTTCATTTCTGGGATATCAATTCTATTCCATTAGAACTGAGGTCTGTTCTTGTGCCAGAACAAAGCTGTTTTGATTACTATGGCTTTGTAGTAGAGTTTGAAATTTGGTATTGATATTCCTCTAGCACCGTTCATTCTATTAAGGATCATTTTTGCTATTCAGTGTCTTATTGTTCCATATGAATTTTTGGACTTCTTCTTCTATTCCCTTGAAGAATAAGTTTGGAATATTGATAGTTATCGCATTGAATTTGTAGATAGCCTTGGGAAGTATTGATATTTTCACGATGTTGAACCTTCTACTCCAGGAGCATGGGAAGTTTTGCCACTTTCTAAGTTCTGTTTTGATTTCCTTTTTCAGGTTTTTAAAGTTTTCATCATCGAGGTCCTTCATTTTGTTGGTTAATTCCTAGGTATATT
Organism: Dipodomys spectabilis; assembly: GCF_019054845.1. NCBI lineage: Eukaryota > Metazoa > Chordata > Mammalia > Rodentia > Heteromyidae > Dipodomys > Dipodomys spectabilis. The sequence continues at coordinate 692,724 of NW_024870986.1, forward strand.
GTTTTCGGTGGGATGTTATGAATGGAGTTGCTTTCCTGATTTCAGTCATGCTTTTCTCATTGTTGGCATACAGAAAAGCCATTGAATTTGAGGGTTAGTTTTATACCCTGCCACTTTGCCAAAGTTTTGAATCAGCTGAGTAATTTTGGATTGGAGTCCGTGAATAGGAGAAACTATATGTCTCCTTGGCACAGGCCGAAATTTTCTTAATAGAGACCCAGAAACACAACAAATCAAAGAAAGGTTGGACAAATGGGTTGCATAAAATTGCAGAGATTCTGCATGGCCAAGAGCATAGCTAGCAAGATTAACAGAAAGCACATGGATTGGGAGAAGATCTTCACTAGCCATACAATGGACAAGGGTCTCATATCTAAAATATACCTGGAACTCAAAAAATTAAATCCCCCAACAACAAGTTCTCAAAGAAAAAACTGTCCAATAAATAAGTGGGCTAAAGACTTAAAGAGAAATTTCTCTGAAGAGGAAAGAAGGATGGCCAATAGACACATGAAGCAATGCTCAACCTCCCTAGCCATAACAGAAATGCAAATCAAAACAACATTGAGATAATACCTCACCCCAGTGAAAATGGCTATAATCAAGAACTCTACTAACAACAGATGCTGGAGGGGATGTGGACAGAAGGGAATCTTACTGCATTGTTGGTGGGAGGGTAAATTTGTTAAACTACTATGGAAAGCAGTATGGATGTTCCTCTAAAGACTCCACATAGAGCTCCCCTATGACCAAGCATTCCCACTTTTGGACATTTACCCAAATGATAACAAACAAGAACACATTATAGCTACCATCACGACTATGTGTATTGCAGTCTTATTTACCATAGCTAAGGGATGGAACCAACCCAGATGCCCCTCAGTATTTGAATGGATCAAGAAATTGTGGTATATATACACAATGGAATTCTATGCCTCCACCAGAAGGGATGATATTTCCCCATTTGTTAGGAAATGGAAAGCCTTGGAAAAAAATTATATTAAGTGAAGTAAGCCAGGCCCAAAGAAACATAAGTTCCATGATTTCCCTTATTTGCTATAACTGGTATATGTCTGAGACAAGCAGAAATGATTAGATAAGTTGATATTAGGTGAAATATACCCCAAGATAAGGATTCATATGCTTTTTTTTCCCTTGCGATAGTTTGTAACATATTTCTAAGATTATTTCTTTGTTGCTTTTTATGTCCTTCCTCCACGGTATAACCTTTGCTTACACTTTATTTGATGTTTGTATAATTTCTGGGGGGAAGGGAAAAATAATTGTTAAATAAGGTACAGGTGGACCCATTACAACAATGAGATTGATGTACAAGACATTTTGTCAAAAAACGAATTTTACAACTTTAACCAGGGGTGGTGGGGAGTGGGGAGTGGGAAGTGGGGATGTGTGGGGTGGGAGATAAGAAGTGATGGGAATAGGAAACAAAGAAGGGGCAACAATGCTTGATAAGATCTATTACCTTACCAATGTAATTGTCACCCCTCTGTACGGTATTTTCACAATAACAGCAACAACAACAACAACAACAACAATAATAATAATAAAAGATGATTTGAAGCCAGGTACCAGTGGCTCATGTTTGTAATCCCAGTTACTCATGAGGCTTAGATGTAAGGATCGTAGTTCAAGAAGTGGCTCCCTGGCTCAATTCTTAGAGTGCTGACTAACTTGAGTACAGAGTCTCAGGGACAGTGTCCAGGCCCTGAATTCAAGCACCACAACTGACATAAATAAACATTTAAATGTCTGAATTGCTTGTGAATTAAAATGACAGCGGTGGTATAACATTAAACAGTCTACCACAGATATCATTTTATTTGTGGTTAGAAAAAGTAGCAACACTTGAATAAAGAATTTTTTTTCATAAACTAGGGCTGATTGGTCTTTAATTAAAGGAAATTGCTGGACTCATACATAGTATTTTTTGGTTGCTTTTTGTTCTGTTTTTATAACAGGATGAGAAACCTTATTTCCGCCAATGGTCATTCGGATATGTCTAACATCATTCACAGGCCATGCAAAATTAACAGAGAAGACAGGACACAGTCAACTGGCAATAAATTTTCTTTTCTTTATGCCATGTTCCAAATGATTTGTTTAGCTTATATGTCTCTATGGCCGACTCCTGCAATCCTCAAAATACAAGCATGTTCCACCAATTCAGATTTGAGCCAGGCGATATGTAGTATTAGTGCCAATAGTTGAGGAAAATTGTAACACAACCAGGGAAGAAAGAAACCAACACGTTTGTAGCTGGACACTGGAGACTCAGGCCTATAACCCTATCTACTCAGGAGGCTGATGATCAGAGTTCAAAACCAGCTGGAGTGAGAAAATTTGTGACTCTTCTCTCCAATTAACTACTAAACAGCCATAAAGGAAGCTGGGGCTTCAGAGATAGAGTAGCCTTGATTACAAACAGTCGGGGGCAGCACCTAGTGCTGAGCTGAAGGTCAGGCACAAACACAAAAAATCAACAACAACAAAAAACAGAAACTAGGAGAAAGCTCAGGAAAGGATGGCATTGTCTACAAGACAAATGTACACATTACATGAATTGTGAAATTGTAACCTCACTGTACACTCCTTAGTAACAATTACATTTAAAAAATCTGACAAATCCCGAAGCCATGGGTACTTATGATGTGTATCTACTTCCCAAAATTACAAAGTCCCATCATCTGAGCTGGTAGCACAAGGGTTGTAGGCCAGGGTAATGAGAAAATATGAAGCTAGAGATCCTTTCAGATTATCCCACCCACTCTTCTATTACTTTAAGCAAAAAACAAAACAAAGGAAAGCAAACAAAACAGACTTTATGGTTAATTAAGCTGCTATTAAAGATTCCAGGCAGAATTATACTGTTAAACAATGAGTTAGTACATATGTTTTGTCGATACTAAACTTACATGTGTCACAAAAATATCCATGGATTTATAACTAGAAATTCTGAAGTGTTAAGTATATTAATTAGGTGAGTTTCATAAGATAGTCAATGAATAGAACACCACACGGAATTCAGTCTGGTAAAGTAGTTTATTTACTGAACTGCTGCCCATGCCATACATGGTTGAAAGGAGCTAACTCCTCAGGGAAAAGTTGCTGTTTGCTGAAAGGCCTCAACTCTACCCAGAACCTAGCCTCATCACAGCATCTCCAAACTAGAGGAAACAGCCATCTCCCTCTTTTGAGATACTCAAAACAGATCTCCCTCCCATTGAACTAACTTGGGAGGGGATCATAAAATCCTGGGTAAAGCAGAGAATTTTCTGCCTGCTCAAACAAACTGACTTAAGAAACCATCTAAGCCACAGGAAAATCAAACACCACAAGCATACCATAGACTCCAACAAGAGACTAGTTATGTACACAAGGGAGATACAGGATATTCCCATTCCCCCCCCAAAAAAATCAAAGAGTATTTTTTGTACCTTTAATTTAAAAAAATCTATTTTTTTTAATTTTTAATATTAAAAATTTTTGTTTTCTATTAACTTTTTTTCTTCCTCTTATAACATTTATTTTAGGGGTATATGTGTGTGTACTTGTTTTTCTTTATAAAAATTTGTTTTTGTTTAGGTCTACTGAATTTTGACCCTTGTTTTCTTTCCTTCTCATTCTTTTCACTTTTTCTTCTCTTTCATTCTTCTTTCCATGACTTAATTGCTGTTCTGCTCATCTTCAGATAAACCCATAGTAGATTATTAGAACTTAACTCCCTTTTGTGTCTACATTTAATCCAGAAATTTATTACTCAATTTAAAACCTCTTAGACTTAAATTCCTTAATAGGAGTACTAACACTTTATACCTATATAATATTTCAAGCATTTTTATTTTTGAGTTTTACAGGTCTCCTTTCTATCCCTCCCCTTCTCTTATCCTATCCAAAGTCTTCTCTGAATATTACATTTTCATTTTGCATGATTTGTAAATGTTGCACTTTTTAATTTTTAATTTTTATTTTTCTATTTTTTCTTGTCTTTTTTCTTTCTCTTTCTTCTTTTCCTCTCTCTCTCTCTCTATTATCATTCTATTGAACCTATTTCCCGCTTTGAGTCTAGGACTTAGTTAAGTTAACTCTCCCTCAGATTTTCCACATCCCTCTATTCTTATTTTTAACCACATTTCTCCCTAAACCTAATAATTTCTGTTTGCCAAATTCTTCTTTGCTGTTCGTAGCCCATTAATACATAGTTGATTGATGTTGAACAGCTATATCTCTTTAGCTAGATTGTATCTGTAGACTTTTGACTGTGCAACTACAGGCTTTGGTTGATGCTTGCCTTAAAATAGTGTGCTAGCACAAAACTGGTTTTACTTTCATCCTAAATGGGCAGAGTAAGCCGGAAAAACACAAGAAAAATGGCAAGTCCGGTTATCTCAACTCTCACTCATAATAATCAGGGGACAGAACAGATAGTGAATAATCCATTGGAGAGTTCGCAAAAAGCTCAACAAACACTACTGGTAAACGTGATAAATGAAAAGATTGAAAACCTGCAAAGGACTCTGTATGAGCATGATAGGGAGAGAGGAGGTCAAACAAAGGTCAATGCAGGAATATCATGAGCATGAGGAAGCTACTCAAAGATTGATAAAGTAGTGGCATGAGCAGGCTGAGAACAATCAAAGAGAAAGTCAGGAATGGCATGAGTAGGCTGAAAATACTCAAAGAGAACTTCAGGAATTGCGTGAACATGAAGAGGCTAATCAAAGAATAATGCAGAAATTGAGAGAGCAGGAAGAGAATACACAAAAATCACTAAAGGCATTCATAGAATCCATAAACAGAGAGCTGAAAGAAGTCAGGGAGACCACAAAGGGAACGCTGAATGGAACCAAACAGAAGAAATGGGAGTTCAAAGAAACCATAACCAATCAACTAAGTGATTTGTGAAAAAACACTGAACACCAAGTTAAGGAGGTAAAGAAGTTCATACAAGATCTAAAACAAAGCTCCAACATAAAATTTGAACCCATCAAAGCTGAACAACTCGAAGGAAAAGAAAAAACAAAGTAGAAAGTCTTGATCAAAGGGTTAGACTATGCAGAAGATCAAATTTCGGGGATTGAACACAGCCTAGATATTATAGAGAAAGAACATACAACAATCCAAGAAATATTATAGATCTATTCAACACTTGGAAGACACCATCAGAAGGCCTAATCTGAGGATAATGGATATAGAGGAGCACCTAAAGGCAGAAGTTAATGGTCTAGCAAATTTGTTTCACAAGATCCTAGCAGAGAACTTCCCAAACATGCAAAAACATAAGCCTATTCATATACAAGAAGCTTTTAGACCTCCAAATAGACCAGACAAGAATAGCACATCCCACCATCACATTATAATCCACACAGGATCAATTCAGACCAGGGAAAACATCCTTAAAGCTGTCAAGAAGAAAAGATCCATAGCCTTTAAGCAAAACCAAATAGAATCACCTCAGATGTCTCAGCGGTGACAATGAAAACCACAAGAACCTGGAATGAGGTATGCAGGCCCTAAGGACAAACAGCAATCAAACATGAATTCTGTACCCTGCTAAACTCTCCTCCATAACGAAGGTGAAATAAAAAACTTCCATAGCAAAGAAAAATTGAAACATATCTCCACCAAACCAGCCCTACAAAAATTCTTAAATGAATTAAAATACAAAAAAAAAAACATGGAAAGTATCAACAAAACAAAGAGTTGGTTCTTCGAACAAATTAACAAAATTGACAGACCCTTAGCAAATCCTTATCAGAAAAAGAAGAGAACACACCCAAATAAATAAACTCAGAGATGAGAATGGAAACATCACCAGAGAAACAACCAAGATGCAGAACATTATAAGGGAATACTTCTCAAAACTTTATCTTAATAATTTTGAGAACTTGACAGAAATGGGCCTTTTCCTAGCAAATATCAAAATGCCAAAATTAAACCAAGATGAGTTAAACCATTTTAACAGGCCCATATCAAGAATTGAAATAGAAACAGCAATAAGAGATCTCCCACCTAAGAAAAGCCCAGGACCAGATGTTTTACAGTGGAATTCTACAAGGCCTTCAAAGCAGAGGTCACACCCATACTCCTCCAACTTTTCAATGAAATTAAAAGAGAAAGTTCACTACCGAACTCATTCTATGAAGACATCATAACCCTCATCCCAAAACCAGGCAGGGACTCATCAAAGAAAGAGAACTATAGACCCATTTTTTTTATGAACATTGATGCAAAACTTCTCAACAAAATTTTGTCCAATCGACTTCAACAATTCATCCAAAAAATCATACACCAAGATCAAACTGGATTCATTTCAGCGATGCAAAGCTGGTTCAATATACACAAAGGAATTAATATAATTCATCACATCAACAGGAGCAAGGATAAGAACCCCATGGTTATCTCAATACTGCAGAAAAAGCACTTCACAAGATCCAACACTCCTTTATGATGAAGGTTCTGGAAAAATTAGTAATCTATGTGACATTCCTCAATACACTAAAGGCTATATATAACAAACCTACAGCGAACATTATACTTAATGGTGAAAAACTAAAGCCATTGCCTCTTAACTCAGGAAGGAGACAAGGATATCCACTCTCTCCACTTCTCTTCAACCTAGTATTGGAATGCCTATCTACAGCAATAAGAAGAGATGCAAACATAAATGGGATCCGAGTAGGGAAAGAAGAAGTAAAACTCTTTCACTTTGCAGATGACAGGATCTTGTATTTAAAGAATCCCATAGACTCCACTCCCAATTACTCAAGCTGATTCAAACTTTGTCAAAGTAGTAGGGTATAAAATTAACGCGCAAAAACCAATGGCTTCTCTACATGCCAAAAATGAGATAAGTGTAGCTGAAATTAGGAAAGCAACTCCATTTAGAATAGCCCCACAAAAAATAAAATACCTAAGAAGTAACTTAACCATAGAAGTGAAGGACTTCTATGATGAAAAGTTTAAAAACCTGAGAAAGGAAATCAAAACAGAACTTAGAAAGTGGCAAAAACTCTCATGCTCCTGGATTGAAAGGATTAGCATGGTGAAAATGACAAAAGTGCCAAAGGCTATCTACAAATTCTATGCGATACCTACCAATATTCCAACATTATTCTTCAAGGAAATAGAAGAGTCAGTCCAAAAATCCATAATAAAAGACCCTGAATAGCAAAAACGACCCTAAACAGAAAGAACAGTGCTGGCAGAATAGCAATACCAAATTTCAAACTCGACTATAAAGCCATAATAATAAAAACAGCTTGGTACGGGTACAGGAACAGACCTCAGAGCCAATGGACTAGTAAGGCAAGCAACTCCCAAATTATTCATTGAAGAGATGACTTGAAATTAATCATTTTACGCACTAATACTCTTTCCTCAACAAAACCAGAGGATTTAAAATAACTAATATTTTTATGTTAATGTGCACAAATGTGCACGAATTTTCTAGAAATAAAATGATCACTTATGAAACCTTACTGGTACGTCAAAAATGCTTTCCAATTAGAGGATTAATCTTCACACTTTTCACACAATGTGAATCTCCCTTGTAACAGAACCCCAAGCGAGACTAAGGCAGCTAATAGCTATCTAATTTTTGTTGTCTTTTTGCAATACTGCTTTCTTATCATATTGATTAGTATAAATTCTATGACCAGTATAAAATCACATTTGTTATAGAAGTTACTAGGTGGGACATTCATGGATGAGGTGGTGTGGTGTTTCTGATAGAGCCCTGTCTGGTTCATAGAAGGAGTTGGTACTGGCAGAGCATCTGTGGTGGAGTAGGGTAAGGCTTTGAGGGTGAAAGCGTCTATGTAGGGATTTGAGACAGCAGGAAGGGGACAGGAAGGACTAGATTGTTAGGGGCAGGGTCACTTGTGGAGTAGGTGGGCCTTTAGGATGGAGGCTGGCAGATGGATGGGTTTTCTGTGGAGGAAAGTGGGGTCACTAGGGAGGAAGCTCTTTGGGGCAAAGCTTTGAGAAGGAAGAACAAGGCTACAAGGGAGGAGGTTACTTAGAGGAGAGTTTCTGGTGGAGTACTGTGAGCCCTTTTGGGATATGTAGGGTGGGGTTTCCCATGAGGCAGGGAAGGGCATGGAGACAAGAGGCTGACAGAATGTGGGGTTTCTGGTGCCAGAATGTGGAGCTATGAGGGAGAAGATTTTCAGGGTCTGGTTTGAGAGGGCAGAGCAGTGCTAGGAAGAAGTAGGCTAGTAAGGGAAGGGGATTCTGGTGGAGAATGACAGTCCTTTGGGAAGTGTGTGAGGGTGGAGGTAGGGTGTCTGGCAGAACAGGAAGTAGTCATAATGTATGGAGGAGTTTTTCAGGACCAAGGCTTTGTGAGAGCAGGGATAGTATCCAGTGGACTAGACTAGTTAGGATGGACTTTCTGGTGTAGCCAGTCACCACTTTGAAAAGACGAGTAAGTTTGGGTGGGGATTTCACTGTTGCAAGGCAAGAAAAGGACTTTGGACAGGATTTCCAGTAGGGCAAGGCAACCTTCATAAAGGGACTTCAGTGGGACAGGGATTAACAGTTGAGCTTGGTGAGGCTTCCAGATGGAGGCCAACTGTTGCATTGGTTTACAGTGGAGCAATGTGGGTGTTGAGAGATGAGATAGTGTGATGGGCATTTTCTAGTGAGGGTTTTCTAGAGCAGGTCAGGGCTTGGAGCCATGGGGCTAATTGGAGGAGGGCTTTGAGAAGGAGTGGAAGGTCTACAAAGATGTAGGACAATTATGGGCAGGTATCTGGTGGAGTAGGCTGTGGATCTGAGGGAGGATGCAATAGGGGGCGGGATTATCTGGGGAGCAATACAGGTCATTGAGAGAGTAGATATGGAAGGTGGAGAGGTTTGTGGTGAAGCAGGGCTGGCTTTCCAGGTAGGAGATGGGCTGTGTGAGAAGCTTCTAGCCAAGCAAGGGGGGCGGCTTCAAGAACAGTTATAGGGAGGTGGAGGGTTTTTGGTGTAGCATGATGGGCTTTGTGGGAAGAGGTAGTTTCAAGGCCGAGTTTGAGAGGTTAGGCCACTTACAAGTAGACTAGTTATGGGCAGAGTTTCTGATGAAACCAGGAGCGGCTCGAGGGAGAACTCTGGTTGGGGGTGGGGTAGGGAAGGCAAGAGCTTGGAGGTACTAGGATAGGGGAGCAATGGGACTATGAGTGACTAGAGTAGTTAGGAGTGGGGTATCTGGTGGATGAAGTGAGGATTTGAGGGATGAGCCTGATGTAGGCAGGGTGCTTGGTGCAGCAATTCGGGACATAGGAGGAGATATGGATGTGGCCTGGTTTCTGGTGGTGCAGAGCAGGGATTCCAGGAAGGGGTGTAGAAAAAAGCTTTCCCTATAGCAGAGTAGGGCTTTCAGGAAGGAGTTTGGCTGCAATCAGGCCTTTGAAAGTTTATAGCAGGACTACTAGGGGATAGGTTAGTTAAGGATGGGATTTTAAGGAAGAGGCTGACTAGAAGTGGGTTTCCAATGGATCCAGTCAATTTTTAAGGGAAGGGGGAATAGGAAAGGGGCAAGAGAGTGAAGAGTGGGGCTACAAAAAGTAAACATTTACTCTTAATAGGATCACCATTTTCTGTCAGTGTAGAATTATATTCCTTTTATGTATGCGAGAGATATTCGAGAAAGTAACCAGGCAATAATTCCTTCCTAGTGAAATTTTTCTTTATTCCAGTTCAGTGAAAATAAAATCACATCAGGTTCAGAGGCACAAAGTAGACTAAGACACTGGAAGCACTGGACTTGGTTCCCAAGCACAAACTTTAAGGACCACAAACAAAAATTTTAAAATGAATCACTTGGTCATAATGGACACTCTATTGTCTTAAAACTGTGAATGAATAGAACTTTTACTCTGATCATTTTAGAAATCCTAAAACTAAGTAAGTAGTAATGTTTTAACTTTATATAATATTGGCAAGTATACTAAAAATAATGGGAAAATATAAATTTGTATGCAGAATGTTTGTTCTCCATAATCAATTTTAATGTAAAAGAATTTAAAACTAGAAAATTACCATATAGTGAGATTGCAGCATGGTTTTCTTTCCGTCATCAAAATGGTGACTTAAGCAATGTGTCTTTATCATTGGTTACATCGATGTTAAAACATATCTAAGAATGTGAAGCACTACTATACAGACCCTGAAGAAACTCAGGATCTATGAAATGATGTTGGAATAAAATTAATGACTAATTACAGTAGGAATTGATCTTCACTAGGCCCATAAATATTGTCCAGAAGAAAAGTCTACATTGAAAAATAAACAAAACAATGAAAAGGAATCAGGCAGGCAAACCTTGAGGTAAACATTATCCAATGAACAACATCTATTGGGGCATGATCACAAGCTTCTTTTACCTGTTACAGTTACTGATGTATGTTTTTTCCCTAATGCCAAATAACAAAGACATGAAAATGCAGTAATCATTTTCAAGGCATTAGAGTTTACAGGAAGAATTCAATGAATGTATTGCTAGAAAGTAAAGATAGATGTCTGAGATAAAGATTGAAGAAAATATCCCCAGTTTCTGGCCCTTCGAGTTGAGAGGGGTACAAGTCAAAGCACAAGGAGAATAGACAGAAGTACATTAGTGCATTCCAGTAGTTCCCAAGATGCAATGATGAATGAAACAGCGGAGAAAATCAACATGACCATCACTGGACTTAGCACTGGAGAGAAGAGAGAAGAACAGTGAAAATCCAAGGACAATTACAAAGGATGCCCTTGCATATTTGGCAGTAGAGTGCATGTCATTGTGGTCTAAAATATGTGGAGATATTATGGGAAACTACTTTGCTCAAATGGTGCCATGAGAAGTGATTTACAGGACATTGAATAATCATAAAGGTCTTGCTACAGTAGTGCAGAGTTAAACCTTGATAAATTCTATTTTGAAACACCTAACACACTACAAAAGGAAGATGATTCAAATTATATATAAATGACTTGACTGCAACAATAGACTTCAAAAAAATCAAATCATATAATGTGGATGCAAAAGGGAAACATTATTAAGGTACTCTGTAAACAACACACATTTTAGGTGAATAGTCCTGATTATAAAATATTTGTTTTCCTTACAGATTTTGGATGCACACAAACAACAACAGCAAAAAAAAATCACACTTGGCAATAGAGGTGGATGCCAGTATCTCATCTAATGAGGCTGATATTGGAAGATCATGATTCACAGATGGCTGGGGTAGCAATCCACGAGACATTTATGTTCAAATGTTCAAGCAAACACAGAGTGAAAGCTTGGTTCAAATATTACAGATTCAGTCAGCCATACACACAAACACACACACACACACACACACACACACACACACACACACACACACACACACACACACGGAATGAGAGAGGAAGAGGGAGAGAAGAAAAGGAATGTTAAGTGCTTAAAAAGTGAACCTATCTGCAGGACTATCCTAAGCATATTTTAATTAATAAAAATGAGGGAAACCATAGAGCCTATGTTTCTTAGAGTTTGTCTTCCTACACATAATATGATTTTTTCCAAGGCTTTCCATTTTCTTAAGAAAGGGGCTGTGTCATTCTTTCTGATAGAAGCATGAAATTCCATTGTGGATATATACCACATTTTCTTTTGTTTTTTGAGGGTGAAGGGTCCGGTCGTGGGGCGTGAACTTTGGGCCAGGGTGCTGTCCCTCAGCTCTTCAGCTAAAGGGCTAGCGCTCTATCACTTGAGCAACAGCACCACTTCCGGCTTTTTTCTTTTTGCTTATGTGGTGCTGAGGAATCGAACCCAGGGCGTCATGCATGCAAGGCAAGCACTCTACCACTGAGACACCTTCCCAGCCCCACATTTACTTGATACATTCATCTATTGAGGGGCATCTGGATTGGTTCCATATCTTAGCTATGGTTGTAATGCTGCAAAAAACATAGTCGTGCTTGTAGTTTTAGTGTGTTTTAGCTTGAGATCATTTAGACAAATGCCCAGGAGTGGGATTGCTGGCTCCAGAGTTATGTACATTTGAAATGAACTAATTGAAATGAACTCCAAGACATGGAAACAACAAGTCTTTTTTTGCAGATGTCAACCTTGATGCCGGTAAAGTAGTGTATCTAGATCTTATTTTATTTCATTTGTCTTTTGCCATTGGCTTATCCCTGGTAATTTCTGTCTTGATTCTGGTACCTTCCATCTTGTATATACATTATCTGATTTGGAGAAGGAAAGGGAAATAACATAATAATAAAAGAAGTACCAAGAGTGACCCATTGCAACAATGATATTCACAAGACACTATATTGGCCATGAACTTAACTACTTTGGGATCAGAGGAGGTGGGGTGGTCAAAGGGATAGGACGACAATAGAGTGGATAACTATTCAACAAGTATATACCTTACTCATGTAACTGTAACCACTCTGTACATTACCTTTAAATTAAATAAAAATTTTACACGTGAGTCTACCCTAGAAAAAATATCCTTTTCAAAATATTACGTCTGTAACAGAACTTGTGAGGGATTCTAGAGTCAAGCTGTTAGCGCTTGGAAAGGGATAGATTGACAAGCCATCTCAAACAGCAATCAAAAGGCTGAGAGCTGTGCTCTGGAAAGGTCAAACAGTCAAGGGAAGACAGGGGTATGATTTATTACCTCAAGAGTATTTATGTTAAAACTGTTGGACACTAAAAGTTTAAGAATTTGGAGACAAGATGGATGTCTGTGCTATGGTTGTAATGACTATTGCTCCCTTCTGCTCCCTAACAATAAGGGAGTCAATGATCAATATGTATACAAACAATAACACATGTTAATAGTTGTAACCACAAGCTAGATTGATGCCTTAGTTTGTGGACATACCTGTAGCCTCTCACCCTCCACCACTCTAGTAGAATGAATATAAAGCATGTTAAGCAGGATTTGGGGATCCAGAATCTAGCAATGAGGCTTTGGGTCCTCTGGTGTCTTCTTTCTTATCACTTCCTGTGATTTCTCAGTTCTTTGGCCAGGTATCCCACCATCTTTGCTGTTCCATGGTTGAGGTTAGTGACAGTACAGATATTCTGAACACTTCAAAACAAACTATGGAAAAACACTTCCTCAGAGAAGAATCACAAACTTATAGGAGCACCTGGAAAGATACCATACATCAGCAGTCATCCTGTGATCCTCTAGCAATAAAGTATAATTCAGGAGTATTTTTACTTGTAATAATATAAGAGATGGACAATTGTCCCTTTTGTACACTTGTTATTTGGTATTGCATAAATTTTCAGGAATTAGTATACATTGTGAAATAATGTTATTTATTTCATAGGTCACAAACTTCGTCACTGGAGTGATGACCCTGTCTTATCTCAGTTGCTTGATTCAGACTTAGATGAGTGTGAGTTGCCTAATTATGAACATTTCTTCATGAAACTCAACAGCACAGAATGAAGTGTGAGGGTCAGGCCATTCCATACTTCTAAGGATTTCACATATATTAGAGTACTATATACCTACACTGCTCAGCACTCATGGCACATTGGTGTGTTATAATTGTCTTCAGATCAGAAATACGCTAGAGCTTAATCTAAAATGATGGGGTGTACATTTTCAATGCAAGTGTGATGATCACCCACTGCAATTATTCTCAGTGGAGAATCTTTCCTATGCATTTAACTGACTTAGCTTCTACTCTGTGTTTTACCATTTTAAGGGACAGTCACACTGTGTCTAGCTACAATACTGCAGCAACCTTAGCTGCCCTTGAATTTTACCTCCAATATTGATACCAAGGTCAACTCCGCAACTCTAATCACATAGTGGACACCTAACCTTTTCAAGCCTGGTTAAAAATTCAGCTATCATTGCTCATTGCCAGTGTTAAAGATCTTACTCTTTTAGATTTATTGTGTATATTCTTGTATTTCCAACACTGCCTTAGATGTTGGTTTTTGAAGTAGAACTTTTGTTTGCTTTTGATTTATGGAGGTGCTAGTGATGCCAGTTGAACTGCATCTAATGTAATGAAAGTAATTTTGACATATGAATTTAATTTTGGCAATTGAAGAAGTGAATACACATCACTCACAAAAGTTTCTTTATATGTACTGGTATTGTTTTATTGTGAACTTCCTAAAAGCCTGTCATGGGAGCACATATCCCAAATCCCATCATATCTGTCACTGAGACAAGGCTTGAAAGGTCCAGACCACTTGACACTTCATAGTGAGAACCTTTCTCCAAGAAGGGGGAGAGAGTAGCAAAAAGAGCAAATGAATCTTCCAACTGTTTTGTTACATGTTCTTTATACTTAGCCATTGAAAACACCATAATAGTAATTTTTATGACTTCTTACCTACTCTTTTCCTCTTCTGAACTGTTTTATTTATGGATCTCTAAGAAATCACATAAAAATCATATAAAAATCTATATAAATCATATAAGAAAGCATAAACAACATTTGTTAAGGTTATATAACCTAAAATGAATAATTTCAGGAAATTGATAAGCACATAAAATGTAATGCATACCTAAAATTTTCTCTTTATTGAAAACTTCAGCACTTGTAGTTTATTTATTCTGATAACAAAGATTATAAACTAAGTTACAATAGTATTCCAAATGGAACACATAATTAGAAACATGAAGAGTAGCACTAAAGAATGCTACTGCTACCACTAATAGAGTAAGAATGAAATTTAGATAAAACTACTCCAGAGTAAAAGCCACAGAATAGCTCCAACATTACTGACTTTTTTTTTGTAAAGACAAATTTTCACAGATATTAATATCAATTGGGTATATATTTCTTAAGGCCTTCAGGAAGGATGTTGTGACCATGTTGATGGAAGCAGATTTCTCTGGGACCTACTACACAATGTGCAGACACCATTCCAAACACTGCACCTGCATTAGGGTAACTTTAGTGCTCTTGACAGTTCTTCAAGTTAGGAAATTAATTAAGTAATTTATTAAAAACAGAAGTAGGCAACAAGACCAAACAAATTTCCCAAGTACCTAATACTGATCAGTTGTAGACCCATAATTCAAATCCCGGTTTCCACCAAGCATATCTGAGAATATTCTGTAAGTGTCACATTCATTACCTTTCAAGACCTATGAAGCAGATGAGCCCACATTATCTTCCTAATTATGGTTATAAAGGCAATAACATTGCTACAAAATATATATATATATATTTTTTAAATGTGTGGGTAATGACACTTTATGTGATCTTTATACCAAATAACGATCAGTTTAACGTCTAAAGAAATACCTGAATGAACATCATTCAGCTTCCACTGTTTAGCATTCCTGGAGTGATTACTTAAGGAGAACAAATTCATGTAAAAGACACCTGTGCTAATGAGCACAGGCTTTTTATCATTAAGTACCTAGAATACACAGGGAATAGTTTGTTATGGATATATAATCCAAAAGGAATAATTTTTGTGACTAATTACTTTCTTGTTGTACCAAAGAAAATCTATTTCCTATTCTAAAACATATATAAATTTAATGGATATTAGTGCTATCAGTATAAATTATCCATGAATATTATATGTAATGTATTATATTATATAACATATAAATGATATATTTATAATATATGTATAATTACTGATATTCTATAACTACTATAAATAATATATGTATAAAACTGATTTTAGTATTATACTGCGAAGGATACAAAGAATGACAACTTTATTTAAATAAATATATTTGTATGCTTTAGTCACATAATTTTTTGTGTGCCAGTACTGAGGCTTGAACTATGTTCTGGATGTTGTCCCTGAGCCATTTCACTCAGACTGGCTTCATATAGCTATCTTCAGATTTCAGCCCCTAAGTAGCTGGGATTCCAGACATGAGTCATATTATTTTTTTTAATTCCATCCTTGGTATGTTCTTATGTAATTATTTTTGAATGTTCAATTATATTATGATATGATATTTCATTTCTAAACCAATTCAGAATAAATAACTAGTTATTGGGTAAAACTATATGTTGCAATAAAAATTGTAAAGACCCTACTTTACTATCAATTTTCAAAGATATTGCTAGTTTAATTACTGGACAGACAAGTAGAAAAATTAAATTAAGTGTTCATAATATATGTAATATATTACATAACATGTAAATGATATATTCATAATATATGCATAATTAGTGATATTCTATAATTACTATAAATAATATATGTATAAATCTGGTTTTAATATTATACTGTGAAGGATTGACGGAATGACAATATCCTTATCTTAACTTTCTCATTTTCAATGGTAGACAAAACATGCTATAAAAATATATCTTCAAGAAAGCACATGTACAATCTTCATCGCTATAAACATCTTCTTAGATTGGATACACTTATCCACTAGAGTCAGCTTACCACTGCAAATACTTTGTGATACTTTCTGGATAAAGTTGCTTGTCCTCATCCTCATCAACCTTTCAGCAACTTCAGTGCAGGACATTTTCTCCTGCCTAGCCTGTCGATGATATCATCCTTTGTTATTTCCCAGCAAAGAAATTGCGGCTAGCAGGCTTGAACATTGGTACATTCAGAAGTTCTTTGGCTGTGAAATTTTGCTTTCCTTTCTTGGCAAGTGAGCTGGAATAATGAAAAACATTTAAGGCAATTTGTTTTACGGTAAATGAAAACATACTGATTTGAAAATACTACAAATATTCATTCTTTAAATTTATTTTTAATTCAAATATAATAGGGGTGGTTTTAGTAGTGCATGCCTTTAAATCTAGCTATTTAGATGTCTGAAAACAGAGGATCATAGTTTCAAGCTAGAACAGGTAAATAGACCATGAGTCACTTATCTTCAACTAAGAACCAAAAAGGTAAAAGTGGAGCTGTGGTTCAAATGGAAAAGAAAAATAAAAGAATCTAGGCCCCAAATTTAAGTCATAGTACTAGCACACATATACCATGTCTATATATCTATATATCTATCTATACAGATATATGGTTCCTAAAGTAATCGAAACCTGGTCATAGATTAAATATGAGGTGTGCAAAAGTATGTAAGTCTGAAATGACTCTGAGGTATTTTGATAATCAAATATTAATGAAGGATTGTAGATTTGTAGATAAAGATCAAAGCTCACTTTGGGATTTTTCTGAGTTTGTTTAAATCAGTAGCTAGGAGTTTTCAGTAGACAGGATGCTATTAAGGACTTAAATTAAAGAAAGAACAGAGCTGGAGGAAAAAATAAATTATTACATATACTCAGTGTTAACAACCATGAGAAGGAATATTATGGAACTAAACCCTGGGATACAAATATGTAAAACATGACAAATGAAGAAAAACAGTAATAAGTAAGTAATGCAGACTTATATGGATAGGTATTTTTAATGTTTAAGGCCTATGAAGTGATTGTGCGAAGACCTAAAATTTAAGAAATTGGTAAGGTTAACTATACCTTGGGCCAACCATAGCTGATAATTTAAGTAAAACGGGGCCAGAATAGTGTGTCTTGATTTACCAAAGTGAAAACAGGCCAATATTTGGAAAGCCAATTTTTGGACATGTGGTTGGAGTGATAATTACTGCAGTTTGTTCAAGTGTTAGTAGAAGGGTACAGTTTTAGCACAATGATAGAAATCTTTCAGGGATCTGGTAGATATTTAATCTGTCTTCAATTTTCCTTTTTTACTGAGAACCAAAATATCATTACTGGAAGCCAGTCCCAAATTTTGCCTTTGGCAAGTTATCAGATATTCAGCCTATTACATGCCCAAATAATAGAGAATGGGAACAGGTCTACATTGAGCACTCACAGTAGACAAGTTTCTGGAATTTCTCAGGAAGATCCTTCTGCCATTTGGGATGGATAAGGCTGGATAATATACAAAATAGACATCATAGATTGAAAGTAATCTGCTAAGTTGACACTTGAGATATTGGATGTTTTAACTGCATTGTATCGATTTTTATGAATCAGTTAATCAAATTCTTTATACCATATGATGTTACTAGACTATGAAATGCATGCTTATTGCATTTCCTTTGTATGTGTTGAAATTTGGTATAAAATGTTAGTCTTTTTTTTTTATATGGATTACTCCTAGTTCTCAAGAGTGGGGAAATGCCCTGGAATTCTGTAACTTGAAGTCATATGTGGCCATGTGTCATAGCCTATTTTCCTTGTACAGACTTGGTAATAAATTATATGTAATTTATTATTTTATTTTTATTTATATTCTATTGCAGCACCTGGCTATGTGTAATTTAAACTGTAGTTTTCTTCAAGTATTTTATTCTACAGTGAAGTTTTTTCTTACAAGCTTTCTAATAAATATGTTATCTATTCAATTTTGAAAAGTACTGCTGTACCTCCCACTTATTTGTGGCATTTCTGAAATCTAAGTTCCTCTGTGTGTCAGGGTGGATGCAATAGTCTGTAGCAAGTATTGTTGAATACATAACATCTGGCTACTTAGAGAACAAAGGAAGTGAAGGGACACGAGCCAGATAAAGAACTTCCAGGACAATTCAAGGGCACCTCATCTACTCTCTGTGTAGGTGGATAGGGAACATAGAAATTCTTTCACTTGAAAGTGATTGAGTGTGTGTGCACATAGGTGTTCACTTATTTATCTGTTGCTATAGTTTTACACATTCGCTATTATAAAACAATACTTCATATATGTATACACACACAAACACACACACACACACACACACACACACACACACACACACACATATATATATGTATGTATATATATATATATATATATGTATGTATATATATATATATATATATATATATATGTATGTACGTATGTATATACTGATCACAGTTTCCAAAATGCAGAGAACCACATCCATGGGCATCGCTTTCCTATGTTGCTCTTTGGGTAATAAGAATGAAACCTGGTATTGTCCTGTGGTAGAGAAATTACTCAGAGATACAAGTATTTTTCTTTCAATATGTTGCTTGTTCCTAACTCTAAATTTAGGAAGTCTGGTAATACTATATTGTATATTATAATATATATTATATATAATAGCTGACAGAATTATATATTCATAAGGAAAAATACAACAAACGTATCAATGTCCATACTTTCCTAGCCATGATTAGGTTCAGTAGAGTTAGGTGCATTACATCTCAACAGGAAAATCTACTGAAGTTCTGATGACCTTGAGCTACATAAGGAGAATTCCTGTAAAAGGAGGTTCTCCTCAATTATGAGAAAAGATGTTTGGAAGTTTTTTGTTTGTTTGTTTGTTTTTATTTTGGCCGCTCAAAGGGCCTGAACTCTGGGCCTGGGCAATGTCCTTCACCACTTCTGCTCAAGGATAGTGCTCTACCAAATGAGCCATAACAAGATTTCTGGCTTTTCTGCTTATGTGGTGCTGAAGATTCGAACCCAGGGCCTCAAGCATGCAAGGCAAGCACTGTACCACTGAGCCACCTTCCCAGCCCAAGTTTGGAAGTTTTTGAGAAGAGGAATTTGGAATTTGCTTTGCATCCTTGATTAGTAATGAATAAGCAACATTTTACTCCAAATTTTGTCTCCTTTTATGTTCTATAAACAGTTACAAATGATCATCATACCATGTCATATCTTTAAGTCCTTTTATTCTTTTATCATTATTGTTTTGTTGTTGTTGTTTGGCTGGTCCTGAAGTTTGAACTCAGGTCCTAAGCAGTGTCACTGAGCTCAAGGCTAGTACTCTGACACTTGCGCCACAGCACTACTTTTGGTTTTTTCTGCCTTGGCTTGCTTTGAAGCATAATACTCATATCTCAGTCTCCTGGGTGGCTAGGATTACAGGTGTGAGCCACCAGTGCCTAGCAAGTCCCTCTCTTTTAGATATTATTCTAAAAGCCTCCTATCCAAGGTCGCTCTTAAGGTAGTAAATGCACCTATGCATATAGTTCCAATAGTTCTTTCAAACCTTCAACTCCTGTTATAGCTATGGTGTGTCTTTTCCATTGTATCCTGAACAAACTTCACTGTTCTCTTCATAATCCATGTTTCTAGATGTGTTACTAATAATTACCTAAATTTTGTGGCTATAAACCCTAAATCACTCAACTATTAATTTCATTTAAATTTTTTTCAATTTGATTGTTCTTCAGTACAAATCTGAGCTTATACTCACCTCTTGCATCTACCTCTTGGCATGAGCAGAGCCTGGGACTATTCAATCTCAAATGCAAGAGGTTAGCAAGAGAATAGCTTATAGTATTCCTGCCTAAGAGTCAGGACATGTAGTTGAGTGCCTGAAAGAAGCAATGCATTCCTGGCAAGGGAAGGGGTGATAGAGACAACAGCCTAGAGAGCAAACTGACAGTCACAACATTTAATAACTGTCCTTTGGAGAAACTGACCTCTGCAAAGTGGCAGTGAAATAACTCACTTAGTGAGTTTTCATATATGAAGGAAGTTGTCATGTTTCACTACACAACTTAATTGTAGTAAAAAGAGGGTAATACTTTTGTGTCCTCCTTGGTCCAGTCTCACTTAATCTCCATATTAATCTTTGCTCATAGTCTATTCCTACCAGAAGGTCCCTGATGAAGAGGAAAGTGTGAAAGTGTGATCTCTTGGCTTCTGACTGGCCCTGTGTTAACTGAGGCCACTTTTAGTTTTGAACCTGTTCCTTCTGACATTGGGAAAGCTCATTCTTTGAATTGTGCCCTAGTACCAAACCTTTTGAGAGAAAGTCAAGGAATGAGAGATTCTGCCTGAGGGAGTGAGTTTCTCCAATTCCAAAGAGGTCAATTAATATCTGATTCTAAGGTCCAGGTGGAAGTTTTTCACCAGATCCTCGAAGCTGCAGTGGATGTTAGCTCAGACTCCAGGCCATCCTCATATTTCTCCAGCCTTTCTCATGAACCAAAAGGTTACAGGAGTTGAGTTCAGAAACAAGGAGAAATGAGAGTATCAGAAGAATTATTGGCAGGGGGATGAATTAGAAACGTTGGGGGAAAGAAGGGCTCAGAAAATCTAGGGTCACTCACATCATTTGGGAATTACATCATAAGATTAGGGGAAAAAAAGTAATAAATTACTACCTAAATTATTAACTCGACTACTCTACATTACAACTGTTGAGTCAAAAGGTAGCTGTCCTAATTCTATTTTGATGAGAAAAACGGAGCACATTCTTTCCTCACAAAGTTCTACAGAGTATCTTCATCCATACCCCAGGTTGTTCTTACTCTCTACATCTGTTACTTTCCTTTGCTGGATTCAGTCAATGACACTTGAAAGTGTTATCATCTTCAGACATGTAATTACAATTTCTTCTAATCCATTTGTTATCAAATAAAACATATTATTTGCAAGTATCTGTCTATGGTAAATTTTCTTCCATGGCATATTTATTTGATGATATTAAATATTATTTTAATAGTTTCATTTTTAAAACTTGAGGAAAATGTTTTGTTAATATTAGCACTAATTATTTGCACATTTCTTTTGTATTTTTCCTTGTCTGTGTATTTGTTATTAAGCTTCTAACATTGTCTTTTCCCCCATGTATTGCCTTCTTAAAATTGCAATTTATAAACTATATATCATGGTCCTGTATGTGTGAATTAATATATTTAATTTTTGATCTAATATCCACATATTATACGGTATCTTCAACCTATTGTAACTGCTCTGAAAATAAATAGGGAGGTCCCTCATTAAAGCAAAAACACAATGCCAAAAAAATGCCAATGAAATTAGGATTAGGTATATATCCATAAATATTTACCAATGATACAGTAGAAACATTCACTTCTCTAATCTACCAGAACATATTTAAGCTATGAATAGCACATTTTCTTTATTCCCTCTTTCTGGTGCATCTAGGTTGGTTACACAGCTTGGTTGGTATGAATATTGCTGCCATGGGTATGAATGTTCATGTTAATTTATATTACTTCAATATGTATCTAGTTGCGGTAAAGGTCATCAACATAAGTGTCTTTTTGGTATTGTGTAAACTTCCATTATGATTTCCCTATGGGTTGCACTCGTTTACAATGCCACAAAACCAAATACAGTTCCTGATTTATTTCAACCTTTCCATAAGTTTATTTATCTGAGTGGTGATAGATATTCTGGTGTTTAACATGAGATTTCAATGACTTTCCTCTTTATTTTCCTATGTGTTTCCTATCTGGATACGACTCTCAAACATTTCATTTATTCATTAAACACTTACATTTGTACTTCCTTCCTGATAAGTGTCTTTTCTTTTGTTTTGGTATTTGATCAATTTTTAAATTTTATAATATTTGATTTTTTCCCATTCCAAATACTCACTTTAGTAAAAGGATTTTTTTTTCATTACAATGGTGCACAATTAACTAAAAATAACTGATTGTACATTTATACCACTGGATGTTTTTGTTTGTATTTACAGCCAAGAAATTATTCCAATAAAGATGCTGAACTTCTTTCACTAGATATACTGAAAGGATAGTATCTTATATTGGGCTAAACTAATTTCAGAATTAACAGTCACAGGCTGGGCCACAACAGTCTGAGCTAAGTAAAACCACTAACACAGCACAAACTGCACTTAAAGAGAGCAAAGGGCTTTATACAAGTTAGAAGAAATGCAAGACGTTCATGAAGCAAATGTTGAAGTTCATAAGCAGACCTTAGGAATCTGAATATCAAGAAGATCAACGAATAAAAGTATTTAGAAGGACTTTAGAACTCAAAATTGGGGAGGGGGCAAAACCACAAGATACCAAAACTCAAAGCTGAAGGGAAGGAGTGTGTTTTACCCCAAACCTCAGCTGTGACTGACTCTCTCACGCCACACACACACACACACACACACACACACACACACACACACACACACACACACACACACACACACACACACCTAGTGAGAGGCCTTACCCAAAGTACAGACATTCTGGACTTAGACTCCATTTTGAAGGCCTTTACCGAAAGTATCCATTGTGAAGTCCTTTAATGAAAGCACCCATTGTAAATAAAGACTTTACTGAAAGTTAGAACTCAGGTTCCTGGAAAAACTGTGAAATGTCACAATAATGTTCTGCCCATAACTTCCCTAGCAATAGCCATCAGTGGATGACAGGAAAATACATAAAGCTACAGATGTTTCTTAAAATAGTTTACAGTTTGCTGCTTACTGCTTAGCCTGTGCACACTAGCCAATACGAATGTTACAAGATTCAGTCACTAAATGTCAACTAATCATGTAACTGCCAAGGTAGGAACTCCCTTACCTCAACCATATACTGTATAAAAACCCTGTTAACTGAAGGGTTGGGACTCTCAACTCTGACCCACTGCGATGGTGACGGTTGTGAGTCCAGGCTCGAGCTTGCAATAAATGACGCTTGTGTGCTCGCATCGGAACTGGCTCCTAGGTGGACTTTGGAGAACCTTATCTCAGCATAAGACTAGTGTACACAAAGAACCCCAGGGGCAGCTATATCTGGGACAATGACACATTTTTCCTCTTCCTTTTAGATAATCAAATGTGATGTTGCAGTGGGCTCCACAGCTGCCCGTCATCTGAGCAGGAGGAAGGAAAAGATGCCTTAGCCTGCAGGATGGCCTTGTGTACCCCTGGCTTTCTGTGTAAGAATGCAGTTCATGGTCCCCTAAGCAGGGGTGGCCAAGCTGAAATGGGGGTTAGTTTTGACTGGAGGATGGCACCCTGTGAGCCCTGCATGTGTGGTGAAGCAGCATGGAAAGTCCTGTGAGCATCTCCCGGAAGGCCTCTCAGTTGCTTGGAGAAGTTGACTCCTGTAGTTGGACATGGCAGGAGGAGAGCAGGAATCCAGAAGATGGGAGAGGCACAGGAACAAATGCGCCTGTCCATCGAGACTCCTCAGCCGTGCTAAGGAAGTTCACAACCCACACGTGGTGGCCACTCTGCAGGTCTCCAGAGTATCTACTTGTCTGGGGAGCAGTGCATGGTACTGATACAGAGCTGAACTTCCCCAGTGGCACTGGGCCTGGCTAGGATGGAGCAGCCCCTACCAGACATGTTTTCTGCCCTCCTGCTCATAGCCTCCAAGCAGTTGCCCGGTCTGCAGCACCCAAAGCAGGCCAGCTCCATGGGGCAGGCTAAGGCTGTGCTGGCAATTCCTGGTGCCTGCTTCAAGGTGAGAGAGACGCCTAGCCCACAGTGGAGCTGGTCCTCACTCACTTCCAAGGGTGTCCACAGAGGCATGACAACCACAGCCCCAGCGCTGCTGCCCTCCCTGCCCCCAGAGTTTACCTATAAGTCCCTGCCTTTGTTCTTGAAATTCTTTAGGCACTAGTGTCTCGTTTCTCATTGTCTGTTTGGGTGGCACTTGAGACTCCTTCCTCTCCTCACCAAGCTAACAGGCCCCAGTGGATTCACCCCAAATTCTGCACCTCACAGACACTTCCCAGAACCCAGTAACCTTTAGGTCTGATGCTGCCTGAGATGCTGGCCTACTGCCTCCTTCCTCCCTTCACAGCCTCTGCCAGGGCCTCCCATACTTTCTCCACTGTTCCAGCCCCAACCCCCTCTTGGCCTACCCTGAGGCCTCCCTCCTCCCCACACAGCCCCCATCCCCAACCCCAGCAGGGCCACTGCTCTGGGGAAAGACAACTGTGGGCCTGGCCCAGAAGAATCAAAGGTGCAGTGTGCACCCGGCTGATTGGAGGCAGCATAGTTCTCTGATCATTGTCTTTCACTTCACTTACACATATATTAATTGTATTAATTTGGTATGTAAGATTGAATCTCGCAAATTCTTATTAAGCCTTTGCAGAATAGCTCTTAGAAATATAGTCCCAAAATGCAGATTGAATCTTTTCTAATTCTTTCGAGATTTAGAGATGTTTTAAGTAGTTATTGTAAGGTATATTAAATAGATAGATTTCATTAGGTAGCCGATGAAGAGAACACCACATGCTATTCAGGCAGGAGAAGTCTATTTACCGAACTACTGTCCCCACCATGCATGGTGGAGAAGCATGGCTGAAAAAGGAAGGGAGGGCAGGAAAGGAAGAGGTGTGACCCACCTCTGGGCCAGGATTATCAAGGCCAGGGACAGAAAAAGGTGTGACAAGGTGGGGGAAAGGTGTGGCCACACTGGATCTGGATGTAACGTAGCAGGAGGAGAAGGTGACTGCTTCCAGGTCGGCCAGTTACCTAGGTAAAAGATACTGGGCAGAAGCAGCCAAAAGAGAGGGAGGTGTCCCTGTGCAGACCTTACAGTTATAACCATCATAAACTCTCAGTTCCATAGCAGAATATTATTCCAAAAATATTTGCTTATGCATCTGTTATCAATTATTTACAAGACTTGAAACATTTAAAGTATCAAATATTATAAGAAGATATTTGATTCATGTTGAATGGATGTGAGTAGGTTGAGCTGTTGCATACATTCGTGTGTGTGTGTGTGTGTGTGTGTGTGTGTGTGTGTGTGTGTGTAAGGGGCGTTATGTGTATCATTGAAATCAAGGATAAGGAACATATTTCCTTTTTCTGAGATATACATTATGGTGTTTCTTTGTTGGTGGTAGATTCTGATTGCTTGCTTTGCCTGATGTGCTCATTCCAGCTGAATTTTGCAGTTAAAGCATCTTATTTATTATTGTACGTATAGGGCTCTGATATTGCTTTGTCTTTACTCTGCCATCTAGGATCTCCTTTTCCTCTTAAAATAGTAACATTCAATATAAATTTTACCTCCTGAATGATTTTCCTCTTTAGTTTGCATTTTGAAATAAGTATTATAAGACTTTTGATTTCCGTATTCATGAAGAAAAATCATTTTGAATTTTCTGTTTAATGTAATAATACCTGGACACATTTGTTAGCAACAAGATCTTAAAATTTCTTGTGTAGTTTTAGTTTAAAATACCCTCCTCCATGTTTTTAGTATGGAGAGACAAACACTTCCTAGTATTAATGATAACAGTTTTATTCATTAAAATATCAGATAACTCATAATTTTGAACATGTGTAGTGGCAAATGAATACATTTGCTCACTGATTTCCTTGATAGACCCGTGCACAAAAATACCACTCATAGGGGCTGAGAAGGTGGATCAGTGGTAGTCAGCTTATCTTGAATGCACGAGACCCTGGGTTTGATTCCTAAGCACCACCTAAGCAGAAAAAGCTAGAAGTGGTACTGTGACTCAACTGGTAGAGCACTAGTCTTGAGCTGAAGAGCTGAGGTATGGCAATCAGGCCCAGAGTTCACCACCTCCGACAAACTAAATCAATAAATAAAACTCTTACTCAAGAACATTAATTTCCTGGGAAGGGATGTGAAGGGTAAACAAAGGAGGAGGCTGCAATGCTTGGTAAGAAATGTACGCATTATCCTGCCCATGTAACTATAATTCCTCTGTACAGTATGTTCACAAATAAAATTAAATTAAATTAAAAAAACAACATTAATTTCATAGGCTGATTACCATTTTAGTTAGGGGCAGAGTGCCAAGATATAGCAGACCTTTGTCGCAAAGCTTTAAGAAGGATGTCAACACCTAACAAGTACTAAAAACAAAAAGTAAAAAATTAGTTCTGACAACAACATATAGAATTGCCACTCAAAGAGAAACAAGTACTAAGAATGAAATACTTTTTATAACATTTTTTAAGAGATTCTGGCTCTACAATAATTATCATATAATGTGACCTTCAAAAATTCCATAGGTGGGCCTGAGTCTTAAGGGCCCCTACAAAAACTGGAGGAGATTATCATCAACCCAGATTTTTTAAACTGTTATTGTTAAGGTAGTGTACAGACAGATCACCATTTTATATGTCGATAATGAGTTCATTTCTTCTTTTACAATCTCATGACTTCCTTTGCTCTCTCTAATTTTCCATCCAGTCGCTGTCTACAAGAGGTATAGCTCATTGTGAACATATTATCTACAGAGTACAACTGCTGCATTTGTTTCCCTGTTCTTGAATTTCTGTGGCTCCCTCAATGCCAATAAATGGATAAAGAACAGAAAAATCCATCTTTTTTCCAATTCCTGGAATTCATTTCAATATAAACATCAGTAGTTTTATGAGCGTGTCAGACTCTGTCCACACATCCTGAACACTTATACTTCCTGCACCCAGTCATAACTCCCACCGGATTCTAAGGTCCACAAAGTAATTCTTTTCACTTTCCACACAGGAAGAAGCTGAGAGTCAGAAAGATTAAGTATTTTACTGGAAATACTGGGCGGAGAATAATGGCTCATATCTGAACATGATAGTTTGAAACCAACCCAGTTTGATGTATCCATTACATGTTTATCTCCAGTTAACCAGAAGAAAGCAAGAATTGAGTGTTTCCAGTGGTAGAGCTAAAATGCCACCAGACTTGAATGGGAAAACTAAAGGATAGTTTCAATATGATGATTTTTAAATACCAATTCTGTCCCATATATAATCTCAGACAGCACACACTCTCTCTCTATCTCTATCTCTCTCCTTAAAAAAGATGTTACTACGGAAATCCAAATAGTTTTTTTTGTAAGTTTTATATTTAGCCTTAGTGAGGTTTGACTTGAAAGTTTCTATCTTGGTGAGCCACAACTTAGAACTTTGTTATAATTATACCCATGTGTGTATTCAGAGAAACATTCTCCTGGTTAAGTCCTCCTTTTCCAGCAATGATAAGTTTTCTCTTCTTGGCCCAGTTTCTTCTGTTGGGACTCAATATCTTAGACTTTTCTGTCTTGCATGGTCTATAAGTTCTTTGATCCAGTAGATCTCAGCCATCCTAATAAGAAGGATTATAGGTGGTAACTACTGTACTGGACAGAACCTGCTTTGGGAAAAGTGTTTTAGGTTCACCATTCAGGGACGGTTTTTAGTACTCACCCATAATCTCTTTGTCTTCAGAATTGGAAACTTGTTAGGTCCAGGAATTCAGGGGAAGCACACACTCTGTGCTATTTCTTACTTTTTTTAATTTAATGACAGCTTCCACCTATTGTGTACTTTAAGCATTGTGTGAAGAGAAAGATTGCCCCCAAGAGACAGAAGCACTTTAATAAATTCTGCTCTCAAAACACAGGAGGAGGAAAAGAAGCTCTGAAGGAGCCATATAGCCTAGAAGCCTAGAAGCCTTGAGTTCTTAGAAACTCAAGCTGCCTTTTATCTTACCTTCAACAAAGAAAGTCAGAGACTGCAGTAGCTTGTAAGCTCCATTTATATTCCTGAGCATGGGGCTCCCTTCCCCTTTGCCCTTCTAACCCTTTACATCAGAGCAAGTGGGAAGATGTAACAAGAATGCTTAGTGTTTGAGCCTGGGATTAAAAACTTCATTTTGTGATCGTAAACATTCCACAACTTCTTTAATTGAATCTGAGGGGCAGACGGAAGTTAGGTAAGGAATTCAGAAACTTATAATTAATTCTTTGCTATCTAACTCATCCCTTCCACCTCTCAGAATATTATTTCCCAACTGTGTAGACATCCTTACATTCTATTCTCCAGGAGTTTGATTATGGGGAATCATTTGCTTCTTATGTGTACTGATTTACAAATAGAGATTTTTCTCCTAGGCTCAAAATGATTTCATTGATGGGGACACTGTGCAATAGGCTAAACAGGGTTTCTTCATGTGTTCATACCCTAGGTAGGACTACTAAGGGCTAAATAGTAATCAAAGCTCACTTGCTGTCAGTGGTATTGTTCTGAGGAATTACTGTCAATGTTGCCCACAGTACCTAGTCCAAGGCCTTTTAGAAAAGCTCCAGACCCAAACTGCTTGAGTATCTGTGTGAGATTATCATCATTGAGCAACTATGTTCCATGGTTGTGAGACATTCACTTCTGTGAGCATATGCATATGAGGGCTCAAGAAGAGAGTTACTTGGAAGAAAGGTCCTAGGATGCAAAATGTCCACTAGAACAATGGAAACCCATAATTTGGCATGCTTAATGTTTTAACCTGTGCACTGAACTAACAGGAAAAAAAAGACACACTAAGAAATCTACCACTTATACCAAATAAAGAGATATGGTGAAAGTGAGAGAAAGGACATTGATTTCATGGTAGTCATGACAAACAACACCTTAGCACACCCTCAGAATACTAATCCATAATTTTCTATTCAGCCATGTTACTAGGTGTGAGTTGTATTTAGAAGTCTTCAGGGTCTTCAGAACAGGAAGATCTAAGGTAGAGCCTAAGATTGGTCTGCTATTTGGGACATAAAATAACTAGTTTGATGATAGCACTTAGTAGTGTCCTACAAATATGTGCATTTACCCTAGTATATTTGATAAGTATCCCCTCACTGAATTATCTTTGGTTGGCTCACTTGCTGACATAGCAGCTGTCTGGTAGCTCCACTGTGACTTATCTTTATTCTGCTGAACCAGAAATGGAAAAAGAGAGACTGACCACAACAGATTTACATCTTTCTCAATGAGCAGTGAATGGCAGGGGAGTATTTAAGATGCTTCCCGTGTTCTCATTTAGCTAGTACCACCTTGGATTCCAGCTCAAATCTTGATAAGCAGATAAAGAACTTACATGAGCTTGTTGTGCCAGATTCACAGCTAGAGATGTAGATGAGAATGTGGAAGAGTTTGGTGTGAAAGCCACAGGTTGATATGAAGCACAATTCAAAGGATGTGGAGATGAAGCGAGCTACCTGGAGGGAAAAGGAGAGGCAGATGAAGCTGATGAGCACCTAGAGAGAGAAGACAGAGCAAGTTTGAGGCCAACTGGACATCAAAGTAACCCATCTGAATTACAAGAGTCTGACTATCCAGAGCCACAGAGAGAGGTTGGAAGACCAGCAGGTGATCTTGTCCATTTCTAGCGAGCTCCCAGAATGCCAGGGTTAGAATTGGTAGCTTCCCACTGCTGCTGAGCACATCTCAGATCCCTTGTTACCATGATAATTGACACTGGAAAGGAGCAGCGAGAGTTATATGAGGTGATTGCAGCTCACTATGTGGAGCCAGTTCTGCAGCATTGTGGAGTATGGTCTCTCAGGATGCTTAGGGCAAAGATCATATAGCTGATGTCAAAGAATGCAATCTACTTGGAGTAGACATTTATACATGGTACGTGCCTAAACACAACAAGCTGATAATGAGCTGCTAGAGGTAGTTCCCTAAAGATCTAACAGCCAAAACTGGAGAGGCAAACGCAGAGCTCTGCACTACATCAGTCCACCATGCCAATTGCATCTACCCTAGTACTGGGTACCCAGTTTTCACAACCATAACCCTGTTACCTGATTGTGTCCTAAAATCTACACAATTATTATCTTTCAGTTTATCTATGCTTCCTTGTCCCTGCTAAACTGTTCTGGAAGCAAACGTCCCCCATAAACAGGCTGGAGATGCAATCCCAATATCAGATAAAATAGACTTCAAATTAAAATTAGTGAAAAGAGATAAGGAAGGTCAGTACATACTAATTAAGGGAACTCTCCTACAGGAGGATTTTACAATTCTAAATATCAATTCAACACCAAAGAGCACCAAAATTTATCCAAGAAACACTACTTTCCCTCAAATCGCACTTAGATTCAAAATCATTAATTGTTGGGGACTTTAACCCACCACTTTCCAATCTAGATAGATCAACTTGGCAAAACCTCAACAGAGAAACCGCAGATCTAAACAACTGCATAGATCAATTAGATTTAACACACATCTACTGCATATTTCATCCAGTAGCATCAGAATATACATTTTCTCAGCTACACATGGAACATTTCCTAAAATAGACCATATTTTAGGCCACAAAGCAAACTTGTCCAAATTAAGAAACCTTGAAGTTATACCTTGCATTCTCTCAGACCACAAGGCAGTAAAATTAGAACTCAACACTAAAAGCCAGCAAATAAAGTCCTATAATACATGGAGGCTGAATAACACACTGCTGAATCACAAGTGGGTCATGGAAGAGATTAGAAAGGAAATTCAAATGCTCATGATATTCAACAAAAATCAACACACAAATTACCTGCTCCTCTGGGACACAGCAAAGGCAATATTCAAGGGCAAGTTTATAGCTTTGAGTTCCTACATCAACATATTGGAAAGATCTGAAACCAACAAACTAATGAGACATCTGAGCCTCCTTGAAAAAGAGCAGCAAGATAAACCCCAATCCAGTAGACAAAAAGAAATACTTAAAATTAACTCAGAATTAAATGAATTAGAATCCAAAAAAACATACAAAAATCAACAAAACAGAGTTGGTTCTTCGAAAAAATTAACAAAATTCACAGACAATTTGCAAATCTTATCAGAAAAAGAAGAGAACACACCCAAATAAATAAACTCAGAGATGAGAATGAAAATATCACCACAGAAACAACCAAGATTCAGAATATTATAAGGTAATACTTCTCAAAACTATATGCTATAAGTTTGAGAACTTGGCAAAAATATTTACATGCCGAAACTAAACCAAGATGAGCTAAACCATCTTAACAGGCCCGTATCAAGCATTGAAATACAGCAATAAGAGACCTCCCATCTAAGAAAACATAGGACCAGATGGTTTTACAGCAGAATTCTACAAGGCATTCAAAACAGAGCTCACAACAATACTCCTCCAACTCTTCAATGAAATTGAAAGAGAAAGTTCACTACCACACTCATTCTATGAAGCCATCATAACCCTCATCCCAAAAACAGGCAGGGACTCATCAAATAAAAAGAACTATAGACCCATTTCGTTGATGAACATTGAGGCAAAACTTCTTAACAAAATTTTGTCCAATTGACTTCAACAATTCATCCAAAAAATCATACACCACGATCAAACAGGATTCATTTCAGGGATGCATAGCTGGTTCAATATACGCAAATCAATTGCTATAATTCATCACATCAACAGGAGCAAGGATAAGAACCCCATGTTTATCTCAATAGATGCAGGGAAAGCATTTGACAAGATCCAACAGCCCATTATGATGAAGGTTATGGAAAAATTAGGAATCTATGGAACATTCCTCAATACAATAAAGGCTGTAAAAAACAAACTTACAGCCAGCATTATATTTCATGGTGAAAAACTAAACCCATTTCCTTTCAAATCAGGACCGAGACAAGGAATGTCCACTCTCTCCAATTCTCTTCAATCTAGTATTTGAATGCCTAGATTCAGTGAAAGACAAAAGCAAACATAAAGGGGATCCAACTAGGGAAAGAAGAAGTAAAACTCTCCCTCTTTTCAGATGACATGATCTTGTAGTTAAAAATCGCAGAGACTCCACTCCTAAATTACTCAAGTTGATTCAAAACATTGGCAAATTAGCAGGGTATAAAATTAACCCTCAAAAATCCATGGCTTTTCTGTATGCCAACAATGAGAAAAGTGTGGCTGAAATTAGGAAAGAAACACCAACCATTCGTAATAACACCAAAAATTATATAGTACCTAGGAATTAACTTAACCAAAGAAGTGAAGGACCTCTATGCTGAAAACTTTAAAAAGTTGAAATAAGAAATCAAAACAGAATTTAGAACGTGGCAAAATCTCCCATGCTCCTGGATTGGAAAGATCAACATCATGAAAATGGCAATAATTCCCAAGGATATCTACAAATTCAATGTGGTACCTATCAATATTCCAACCTCATTCTTCAAAGAAATTGAAGTAGCAATCGAAAAATCCATAAGGAACACTAAAAGACACCAAATAGCAAAAACGATGCTCAACAGAAAGAACAGTGATGGAGGAATATCAATACCAAATTTCAAACTCAACTACAAAGCCATAGTGATCAAAACAGCTTGGTACTTGCACAATAATAGACTTCAGGAAAAATGGAATAGAATTGAAAGCCCCGAAATGAACCTACAGACCTATAGTCATCTAATCTTTGATAAGGGAGCTAAAAAAATAGATTGGAAGAAAGACAGCCTCTTCGGTAAATGGTGCAGGCAAAATTGGTTAAGTACTTGTAGAAAACTAAAGCTAGATCCTTATATATCACCCTGGACCAGAAGCAATTCCAAATGTATCAAAGACTTCGAAAACAAAGCAGACACTCTGAAAACAGTACTTGATGGAATAGAAGAAACCATAGGTCTCCTTGGCACAGGCCGAAATTTTCTTAATAGAGACCCAGAAACACAACAAGTCAAAGAAAGGTTGGATAAATGGGACTGCATGAAATTGTAGAGCTTCTGCATGGCAAAGGATATAGCTAGCAATATCAATAGAAAGCCCACACATTGGGAGAAGATCTTCACTAGCCATACAACGGACCAAGGGCTCATATCTAAATTATACCTGGAACTCAAAAAATTAAGTCCCCCAACAATAAATCTTCAAAGAAACAACTACCCAATAAACAAGTGGGCTAAAGACTTAAAGAGAAACTTTTCTGAAGAGGAAAGAAGGATGGCCAGTAGACACATGAAGAAATGCTCATCCTCACTAGCCATAAAAGAAATGCAAATCAAAACACCATTGAGATACCACCTCACTCCAGTTAGAATGGCAAAAATCAAGAACTGTAATAACAACAGATGCTGGAGGGGATGTGGACAGAAGGGAACCTTACTTCATTGTTGGTGGGAGTGTAAACTTGTCCAACCACTTTGGAAAGCAGTATGGAGGTTCCTCAAAAGACTCCACATAGAGCTCCCCTATGACTCAGCAATCCCACTTTTGGGCATTTACCCAAATGTTTGCAAACAAGACCACACTAAAGCTAACAGCACGACTATGTTTACTGCAACATTATTTACTATAGCTAAGATATGGAACCAACCCAGATGCCCCTCAGTAGATGAATGGATCAAGAAAATGTGGTATACATACACAATGGAATTCTATGACTCCATCAGAAAGAATGACATTTCCCCATTTGTTAGGAAATGGAAAGGCTTGGAAAAAATTATATTAAGTGAATTAAGCTAAGCCCAAAGAAAGACAGGTCCCATGGTTTCCCTTATTTGCAGTATCTAGTATATGTGTGAGTCAAGCAGAAAAAGTCAGATAAGTTGATGTTAGGGAAATGAACCCTAAGATCGAAAACGAACTTTACAACTCTGTTGCGGCATGGAGGGGGGCGGGAGGGGGATCTGGGAGTATTGGGTTGGGGGGGCTAGGGGAGAATGGGAAGGGATGGGCAGGGGAAATAAAGGAGGAGGCTACAAATCTTGATAAGAAATGTACTCATTATTCTGCCCATGTAATTGTAACCCCTCTGTACACTATTTTCACAATAAAACAATAAAAAATATATATATCACATTAAAAAAAAAGAAATGTTCTCATTGGTGCTGGGAAGGTGGCTCAGTGGTAGAGCCCTTGCCTTGCAGGCATGAGGCCCTGGGTTCAATTCCTCAGCACAACATAAGCAAAAAGCAAAAAAGCTGGAAGTGGGGCTGGGGCTCAAGTGGTAGAGCGCTAGCCTTGAGCTGAAGAGCTGAGGGACAGTGTCCAAGCCCAGAGTTCATGCCCCACGACCAGACACCCTCCCCGCAAAAAAGATATGTACTCATTATCTCGGCTATGTAATTCTAACTCTTTTGTACAGTATTTGCACACACAAAGAAGATGTAACTTATATTTGGAATATAGTGAATGAGGAGATGAAGAGAAATAGTTTGGAGTAAATATGTTCAAATACTTTATAACTTAGTATGATCACATAATAAAATTTAAGTATAAAAATAGGGTGATGAAATTAATAACAGGAATAAAATTTAACAAGCTACACTATTTGGACATATGTGTATAACACAATTAAAAATACTTTGTGAAATTAAAATTTCTAATAAAAAGACAAAAATTCATTCCAGTTGTTATAGATTCATATGTTAATTTCTTTTTTCAGTTAATTCCTTGACAAAGTAAAAGGAGAAATATATTTTGCTCATTTAGAAAGACAATCTTGTCCAATTAGCAGTAAAGTATTGTAGTTAATTACTGTCAATGTGAAAATGTTCAATCAACTTAACTATTATATTAGAATATTTTCAATGCATTCTTCAAAATATTATCTCTATAGGTATATACTTTTGCTATTTATTGAATATGTTTTCTTACTTAATTGCTATATACCATTTTCTGACTGTAGTTTGGTGTATGCAACTAGGATATATTATACCTGATCTTGAAATCAATTATTCAAACAGGTTTTTCAAATAAAAAATGCTTATAGTGAAATAAAGAGGTAAATCCAAATTATGTATATTTGAAGACAATGCTTGGTTAGTCCTCTTCTCACATTACCCATTCCCTTCTTGAGAATAATACGCATTGTAAGGAAATGTTTAGAATGTTTTGGAGAAATAGTTTGACTTTAAACCAGTGATTTACTTTATGCTTCATTTTGTTTACTTTATATTCAGAAAAGCTAAATTCTTTTTTAAATTATTTTTTTATTGTGAAAATACTGTACAGAGGGGTTACAATTACATGGGCAAGATAATGAGTACATTTCTTATCAAACATCGTAGCTTCACCTTTGTTTCCCCTTCCCATCCCTTCTCATCCTCCTCCCGTCCCCCCCCCCCCGCCCAATCCTCCCCGCTCCCCTCCCCCCGCCCCCCTGCACCAAAGTTGTAAAGTTCGTTTTCGACATAACGACTTGTACATCTCATTGTTGCAATGGGTCCACCTGTATCCATATTTAAACGATTTGTTTTTTCCCTTCCCCTCCACAAATTATATCGACATCAAATACAGTGAATGCAGAAAAGCTAAATTCATACCTTATTTTCCTTAGGCTTTATACACAAGTTTAATGACTGATAGGTGACAGAAAGAGGTGACACTTTTTAAAAGTGGCTAAATTTCGGCTGAGGAATCTAGGTACAAGTATACTCATGCAGATAGGCCTCATCAGTAGTGACACCATGATATCAAAATGTTAACCTCTGCTTACTGGTGTCATGCTTATGAGATTATGTGTATTATAAACAGTGATTATGAGCATTTGTTTTGTAAACAACATCATTTCATGGGTTAGGAACTGAAGTGAGACATTACACTCAGAACTAAATTGAAGGAGAAATCCAAAATTAGTTAACCATATACACTTAACAAAATGTTTCAAAAATGCAAACTAAAGGAAATAATTTATGAAAAAATCAACATTTACAATAAATACAGAATCAGTATGACTGATTTTTTTTTATCCAGGTTGCAATAAGGCTTGCATGATGAGTTTTCTGATTATGTGTTTAGTTAGGTCATGATATTTAGTTGGAGAAATTCTGTTTTTTCATATATTCATTTGTCAGATCAAAGAGTAAATGAATTCTATGCCATAGCCAGCATCCATAATAATGTTATAGTTGTACCCTGCAGTTCGGGTATCTTGGGTCTTTTCTCGATCTCACTAAATAGGTATGCAATTTTTTTTGTCAACACTAGAAATAGTTTGACCACCATTTATTAAAATTGTATTTTCCAGAAGCTACTATTCTCTCTTTTCATGAGATTTTTTACTTTCATTTATATAATGTGCTGATGTTTGCCTTTAGATAACCCATGTTCAGTCTTCTACAAACTGTGTAATTTAGAGTAGGTTTATATTAGGTACACTCATGTAAACAGCTCAGATTCTATTACTTGCATATTTTGTGCTTGTTAAATCAATTGTATTTAGTTGTCAATATGGATACTATTGGACTTATTCTTTGCATTTATGAATATGCTAAGTATGTCATGATTTTTGTGATTTAATACTGTAGGATTTTTTCCTTCAAATATGTGCAGATCTTACTTCATATACAGTTACATTTGTTTTAAACAATTTGATCCTTTCAAGGGATTTGCTATATTAGGTTCACCCAGATGAACTTAATTACAAATTAAAACAAACTTATTTCTGTGACAGTTATCCTTATAGTTCTACTCAAATTGACATGTATTTGAGGTTTTTGTACTTTTAAAAAACTGTACATAACATGTTTTTGTTCCTGGGGAAGTTCCACTTTCTTGGTTCTTTTTGCAGATATGGTGACTTCAACATATGTGTGCATTTTATTTCAATTGTTTTGTGTTTATATTTTTTTATATAAGAGAAAGTACAAATAGAATCAGTGATTTAGAACATTTTCAAATAGAATTCTAAGAGAGACATGAATTTTTATGACAACTGTGAATGGACAGGTCTTAGTGGAGGAGTAGCAAAATAACAGAGACATTGTTGGATGTGAGTTTAATTCTTCCTCCATTTGCCTCACTATTTCCAATGATATTACTTCAAAGTCTTTAGTGAAAAGAAAATAATTTTGTCTGTATGAACTCAGAATTTTTGGTTTAGTAAAAGGCGAAAGATTTGTACGATCTGAAGAAAAACCAGAGTATTTTTTGGAGGGACACACTACACATTCATATTAGATTTTAACACTAAAATCTTTCTTCCTTAGTTTAAAAACACAGTTGTGAATTTATAATGTTAAAATAGCACCTAATAATTTATATGAAATTGTCCAAACTATTTTCACTTCACACTATATGCATTATAGAATGTAATAATACTGTGTAAGATAGTATGTAATAACTGACTTTGTGCAAAGTTAATGACAGTGGCTATTTGTGAGATACTGAGTAATAGTAAAAATTATATTTGAATCTATTAAAAATCCCAGTTACATCTAAAAATAACTCATAGTTATAAATTAATGCTGAAAAATAAGTTTGTTTATTGGAAAAAGCCAGAAGTTTCAATAAGCTTGCTTTTTTAAAATTGCCTTGGATCTGGGCTTTGTTGGCTCATGCTTGTAATCCTATCTATTCATGACTCTAAGATCTGAGGATAATGGTTGAAAGCTATATGGACAAAAAATCTGTGAGACTCTTATCTCCAATAAACGTCCTAAAAACCAGAAACGGCACTGTGGCTCAAGTGGTACAGTGCTAGCCTTGGCATGGTGTTTTACTTTATAATTTCATGATTTTTTATGAATGCTTGTTCAGTGAAAATGTCATTGGTTTTTATATTTTGTGTTGGCATAAAATGAGCCTTCTATTGCCTTAAAGTAATCAGAAAAACACTCTGATTCTATGACAGCATAAATTTTGTGGGTAATGGTTAAGACCAAATTGCCTTTTTGAAAAAAAATTATGTCACAAGCCAAAAAAAAGGAACAAATGAAAATATAAGCCAAAAACTTACTCTGTAAATCTTTATGGACTAATAGTCTGTCAGTTTGTTTTAACTATTAATCAAAAATTAAAGTAATACTGGGTAATATTAACCAATTTAAATTTCTTCATCCTTGTCATTTAAAAGACACTTTAAAAAGAAATTCAACAGATGAGTAATAGATGAGTTTTGCAATTATGTAGTTTAATAGAGCTCTGAGTTGTGGATATAGGACATTCATCTAAGTGACTAAATATGTAAATTAAATCCCATAAAGTATATTCCTTCAATTTTCTGGCTAAAGTGTTCTACAATCTAGGTAATTTTAAAAGAAATATTGTATGTTGTTTCCTTGGTGACAACGTAATTGTAAGACTAAAAGTTTTCCTATAGCACGGCCACCTTAAACAGGATGGATGTGTTAGGGTTGCCATGTAAACCTTTTGGGACAGCTTTAATGTTTGAATCTTGGATAGGATTTGATTGGGAATTGTTCCACACCTTCCTGGTTTGAGAAGAAAAATGACAGGCCATACGAAATACTTTTATCTGATACATTGTTATATTAGTTTTTTCAAACGCACACATACACACATACATGCACACAGATACACACATTTGTAGTATAAAGACCCACTCCATCTGCAAGAAAATATTTTAATAGGAATTCCAGAAAATATTTAGTCTGCTGAGATCTAATTAGAATTTATAGAAATATCTAGTTGCTTCTACCCCTGGACATGTCATTATCATTGGTGAAGATGTTGCCATTTGAATTTAGAATGCCCCAGAAAGACCTATGTGTTAAAGAAAAATGACTTTCTATTTCTTACCAGACTCTGGAGAATACCTGAATAGTTCTTCTGGAGAGTAAGTTCTTCAGTGTGAAATCTATGAGAACATAGACTCTCGTCTACTTTCTTCTTACATCTTTTAATCATTCTAGGTCAAAAACTTTTCCCTTTGACATACTCCCCACCTTGATATTGTCTTGTGACATGCCCCAAAGCAATAAAACCAACTGAACATACACTGAAACCTTTCAACTTGTAAATCTGAGTAAGACTTTCTGTTTAATAAATGGACAATATCAGTTATTATGGTAGGTTATAAAGCGAACACAAGTCTAGTCTTTCTAACAATGTAGAGTATATTAACTTGTGCTTCATTATAAAATATCTAACTTCAGGTTTTATTTTATGTTCTAGTTTCTGTTGATCCCAGGGCTTAAACTC
Source organism: Dipodomys spectabilis (assembly GCF_019054845.1). Taxonomy (NCBI): domain Eukaryota; kingdom Metazoa; phylum Chordata; class Mammalia; order Rodentia; family Heteromyidae; genus Dipodomys; species Dipodomys spectabilis. Next base: position 732,015 of record NW_024870986.1, read on the forward strand.
AGGGCCTGGATGGTGTTTTCGTGTTCTAGGCCAGTGCTCAACATACAATCTGAACTGGAATTCCATTTGCCCTGGTGGTTAATTGGAGATAAGAATCTAATGAACTTTTACTCAGATTGGCTTTGAACTGTGATCTTCAGATCTCAGCCTCTTAACTAGCTAAGATTACATCCTTGAACCACCAGTGCCTAGCCATGTTGCATATTTTGTGCAATTCCAATTTTCAGCATCATATAGATGCTCCTACTGCAATAAAAAAATTACCCCTGTTTTCACTGTATTTGATGTTGGTATAATTTATGGAGGGGAAGGGAAAAAACAAATTGTTAAAATAGGGATATAACTGGACCTACTGCATCAATGAGATGTACAAGATGTTATGTAGAAAAACGAACTTAACAATTTTGGCTTGGGTTTGGGGGAGGTTCAGAAGGGGAAGATGGACAGGGATGGTAAGGGGAAACAAAGGAGGAGGTAACAATGCTTGATAAGAAATGTACTCATTATGGGGCTGAGAAGGTGGCTCAGAGGTGAAGTGCTTGCCTTGCATGCATGAGGCCCTGGGTTCGATTCCTCAGCACCACATAAGCAAAAAAAGCCGAAAATGTAGCTGTGGCTCAAGTGGTAGAGTGCTAGCTTTGAGCTGAAGAACTGAGGGACAACACCCAGGCCCAGAGTTCACGCCCCACGACTGGACCCCTGCCACCCCCCCAAAAAAAAGAAATGTACTCATTTCCTTGCCCATGTAATTGTAACCTCTCTATACGGTATTTTCACAATAAAAAAAAAACTTAAAACATACTAAGGATATTTGTAAAGTATATAATGAAGAATTTTCATTCTTTACAAAATCTTTGCTAAACTATTTATATTTTAATGGACATTTCCTGCAACCAGTTTGATGTAGTTTAATACTTGTCACACCAACTTTCTCTATAGTCTACTGGAGATTTAATTGTTCATGTATGTACGTATATGTGTATTTATATGTATATGTATAAGTATCTATCTATATATGTACCAATGTGGATCATCAGAATTGAAACTTTGCTTTGTTTTACTGTACAGCAGTTAAACCTGGTCAGCTCATTCTGTGGCAATATTTGTGTTCATTCTAATCATTCCTTTTTTTACCACCCCATCAGCCTTCTAAAATCAGCTTCATTTCCTGGAGAAATTACCAATCAGTCCAACCAATATACACCCAGAGCGTTTTAATAAAGCAAGTTTTAATGAAGGAAGATAACATGAAGAGACAACTACAGAATTTCTACAGAGACCTGACATCTTTCACATTTCTGCCTTCCTCCTCATACTTAAGAAAGTATTGACGAATACTATAAATGTACTGCATTTATAACTTAAGGATCAGTGTTTGTTTGTTTGTTTTTCCAAATTGAAGCCTTCTTTTCCATGATTTTTGACATAAACTTTTGGGGGATTTTTTTTATTGTGATGGGATTTCATCCAAAACAAAGCCATGTATATCAAGAAAGTCAATGTTTTCAACTCAGAGAACTAAACAAAAGAGGGAGAAAATTATGGTTAGCTATATATGTTAAGCACAAATATTGGCAATATCAAGATATTTTGAAATTGCATACTTTTACTGGATAAAGTTGCTCAAACCTATATTATCTACTTGGAAAATAGAGATTAGAGAATTCCAGCTCCAAGCAAGCCCACACACAAAATGAAGTTTCAGATACTCTAACCATTTGTTTTATGTTTGTGTTAGGAGGACCACAGTCCAAGAATACCCAGGCATAGTGATACTGCCTCAAAATAAGCAATCCAATTATAATCTGCAGATATGGTAGTAGTAGAGATGCTGTTTCACAAGTATACGGTTTTGGGTTCAATCCTCCAGTTCCCCTAGAAATATAAGTGTGTGCAAGGGTAAGAATTTGGCATGTCTAAGGTCATGATTTCATACTCATTTAACAAGCTCTAATAAAGCCTTTACTTTTTTTGCTATTTTTAAAAAGTATAACCATAACTTCCATGCCACAAAGAAATGATTTCCTTTCATCCATTAAGTAATATGTTATGTGTTGGATACTGTCCCACTGAAATCATACTAAAGATCAAAAACCTATTGTCTTAGAAAGTGACTGCATGTGGAAACAGAATCTCAATGGTAACATTGAAGTTGAAGTCTCCTCCAAGAGAAGCAGAAGGTCTTGAATATGCCAAGGAAAGAGGACTCAGAAGAAGAAAACTCTGATCTTGGAGTTTTAGTTCCACCAACTCAGAGGAAATATATTTACAGTGTTAATGCACTCAAGCTGTGGTAGTTTATTATTACAATTACTAGCAAACATGTGTATTCTATAATACATGAAAAGTCATTGACTCTTGGGGTCCATGACTCATCTCTATAACGCTAGTAATTAAGAAAGATGAGACTTGGGGGATAATGGTTTTCTGTGTGGTAGGAAAGTTCATGAGGTTCTATCTCCAATTAACTACAAAAATTTCTGGGCTGGGACATGGTTCAAATGGTAGACTGACTACTGTTAGCAAACTGAGCATGAGTTATGTTCAAGCCCCAAATTGGGAGAAAGAAAAAGTCCTTAGAAAACTACTATGAGAAACAGAATTATGAATAGGAAAGCAGAAACAAAAGAAATAAACTTATTGATACAGAGAAAGCTTCCTAATATGAAACATGGCACAAACTATAATATTTAGGGTTTTCCTTCCTATACAGTAAAACTAAATGATATTTTGACTTGACGAAACTAAAATGTAAAACTGTATGCAATAAATAATCACATTACTTTTATGTTTCCATAATTTAACTTGTTTTCCTACAAATTTATAGAATACTGTAGCTATGGAAAAATCAATAAATGTTTCATTTTCATATAGGTTTACATATCCTTCAAGTGTTGTCTAAAATTGTTCTATACTGAAATGATTGTCATTGATATCTTTCTCAAGATTCCAAATGTTTATACTTTCAGCTGACCTTCCACAAAACTCATACCCCAAACATAAATTATTAGTTTGTTCATGCAATCAAAAGAATATAAACATATGTTTCAAAATGTTAATTACATTTATCTGCGGTCATTAATGTAATAAAACTAATAGAATTAAGTTTATACCCTGAGAGAAATAAGACACTTCCTTCTAAATACAGACTGGCAGGCACACACACACACACACACACACACACACACACACACACACACATTTACCACTTTCACTCAGGTTAGGTTCCTGACATTGGGTATCAGACAATGATCTAATAATCAATCTTCCTGCCCAGACATAAAATACATTCATAATTCCACACATACAAAAACACCAGAAATTCAAAATAATGAGAACATTTAACAGAACCAACCAGCTCTTGAGCCATCTACTCCCTGATTTCTTTTATTCATGATGATGCATTTTTCATATCATAATTAATAATAATTTTGAGTCTCTCTGATTAGCAGCCAAAAATATGTTATCATATAATAGAAAATGTAGGTAAAATTACCTGTCTGTAGGTAATCTTTAATATATCTTAACAAAGACTTCTTTTTAGAGTCTGTTTTTGGCATTTTGCCCTAATTACTCATATTAAATTACAAAGGACATGCCATATTCCTGAATTCATTTTTCGTAAAGGTTATGCTATGGAATTGAATCTGATTTGTTTGCTTATTCTAAAGTAAATTTTCTCAACAACTTGAATTATTTTTTCTGTTACTCCTAAGCAATTTGAAATATCAAATAAAACTGGAAATTCCCTTCAGCAATGGTTTGTGAATGGCATTAATATTTGTGGAGGGATGCAAGACTTGAATTATCTAGAGTGCCTTAAAAATGGCACTGTTGGGGCTGGGAAGGTGTCTCAATTTTAGAGTGCTTGCCTTGCATGCATGAGGCCCTGGGTTTGATTTCTCACCACCACATAAGCAAAAAGAAAAAAATCCAGAAGTGGCACTGTGGCTCAAGTGGTAGAGCACTAGCCTTGAGCTGAAGAGCTGAGGGACAGCGCCCAGGCTCAGAGTTCGGGCCCCAGGACCGGACCCCCCCAAAAAATGGCACTGTTATTCAAAAGGCTGATCGTTTAGTCATCTTTTAAAGTGTGGTCTTCTTATTTCATCTAAGAAGATAAAAGTATGCTTTTCATCACATTCTTGCATGCAAAACAGCAGAATTATTTCCTTTGTACATTTGATGTCCAGCTGTGAATGTAGTGAAACTTACAAACAACTGCACAGCTGTGTTAGCTGCTCTACATTTTGAAATTTTCTTCCAATAGTCCTTCTGATTTGAGCCCAAATTATGGGATAGTCACATAATCCACAATTACAAAGCACCAAATTATACGAAGACCACGTGCAAAATGAAGTTCAATTTTTTTCTGTTGTTTCCTTTTATCTTATTATCTTTTTAGGAGCTAGGGGCTGTTTATTTCTCATTATTGTTGATGTGACTTAAATAAATTTACCAGATTTTTCAAATAAAATAAAGACATATTTAGTCACAAAATACAGCTAAGCATTTGTGTGATTTATTTTTATTCTAGTCCTGTTCTCAGTTATCTTCAAATAACATAGAGATGAGCCAATCATATGTGTAAATCGACACATATCAAGCACACAGAACTCTAATTTCTATATCAACTTCACCTAGAAGAGAAAATTATCATTGTTTCATGTCTTAAGTAATGTACTTAAAACAAGTTTTATTAATTTTATCAATAAATTTCATAATTATGGAATTGATGCATTGCATAAGTATTTGATTGCTCATTTCCACTGAATTAATGTTACATGTAGTTTACTTTTTTACATATGAAATAATGACATTCTTGAGGATAAAACATGCCTGTTTTTCATTTTGGTTGCCAAAATGGAAATATTAGGCATTTTCAAAATTTAACTTTAAATCTAAGCCTATAAATTTCACTAGAACATGAATTGTGTTACTTACAATTTTCATATTAAAATAAAAAGTATTATTAAATAGAAAGCAAAATTATGTTATCACACCTTAATCCCTGAATTAACGTTATGATAAAAAACAATTATATTTATATAACAAGATATACATATGCAAACAAACTATGAAATATGGAAACAGAAAACTTTTTGTTTTTTGTTTGTTGTTTATACTTTGTGATAATTCTCTCTTCTTTACCTTATGCCTGGCATATTTATTGTACATCTTCAGGAAGGTGAGGGGTGGGCACAGAGCTTTAGGGAAAAGAGCGAAAAATTGCACATTGATGAAAGTGAACTATTTAACACATGGATGGGGACAGGAGGGTGGAACTGGGAACAAGTGAGGGAACGGAAGACATTTCACAAAAGGAAATGTACTCTTTACCTGACTCATGTAATTGTAATCCATCTATAAATCACCTTAATAAGAACAGCTGAGTAAATTTATTTTAAAAAGGCAAAATAATGTTGTTTCTTAGAATCCTAGAAGTTTGTTTTGTTCACTGGTTTTAGCTGGTTGAGTCTATCTCTGAAAATAGCTAGGTTGACCTTCATTGGGCAAATATGTGAGCTACTAGTAGATAAATGTCAATTATGATTGTACGTTTTTTAAGACTCTAATTCATTTATTTCTTTAATCTACTTTGTATTATTTCTGTTTACCAGTTTTTGGTTTGGCTTGTTCCTGTTTTTCAAAGACATAGTTCCACATCATTAGTGCTGATTCAAGATGGTTCTAATTTGTTGATATGCATACTCAAAGACGTAAATTTTCCTCTGAGTATTGCCGTGTTTTTGTGTCCCAGAGGTGGTAGTATTTTGTATGTTCACTTCTACTGAATTCCATAAACGTTGCAACTTCCCTTCATATCTCTTCAGTGACTCGCTGATGATTTATCAATGTGTTATTCAGTCTGTGAGTTTCAGAATTTTCTGTGATGACTTTTGAGGTCAAGATCTAATTTGGTCCCATCATGGTCTGACAAGATGTAAAGAGTAATTTCATTTTTATTTTTGAATTTTCATAGACTCTCCTTGTGATCTAAGATCTGATCTATTTTGGAGAATGTTACAGGGGCTTCTGAGAGGAATATGTATTGTGAAGCTGTTAGGTGAAATAGTCTGTAGATATCTGTTAGGTATAGCTTGTCAATGCAGTTATTTAGCTCTGAAGTTTTTTGCTAAGTTTTTACCTGGATGGCCTGTTCAGAGGTAAGAATGATGTGTTCAAGCAACGAACAATGTATTTGGATGTATGCATGTTTTTAGAGTAAGTAGTATTTGTCTGATGAATTTGGGAGCTCTAGGATTCAAGGCATTGATAATTAAAATTGTTATATCCCTCTGATGGAGAGTTTTCTTTATGAATATTTAATATAGTTCTTTGTCTCTTTTTTACTGTCATATCACTTTTAATTTAAAGCATATTTTATCTAATATTAGTATAACTACTCTGACCTCTTTATGAGGTCCATTTTTAATTTGTAAAGATCATGTACAGAAGGGTTACCATTACATAAGTCAAATAATGAGCACATTTCTTTTTGAACAGTGTCACCTCTTCCCTCATATACTCCCAGTTTTTCCCTTTCAACCTCCCTCCCCCATAAGTTGTACATTTACAATGTAGCGTGTATTGAGTAGCACTGCTGTATTTGTTAACCCTGTGTCTCACCATTTCTGTGTTCCCCGTTGCACTTTCCAAACTTACATATGAGACAAAAGGTGCAGAAATATAAAAAATACAGCATCAGAACACGGAAGGAAAAAGCAAAATAATAATAAAAAAACCTCTCATTGTCTTTTCTTGGAGATTATTTTAATGAACATTATTTTATATGATGATATTCATATAGATATTTACCCTTGGTGATCTTCTCAAAAAGGCATCCTCCTTTGACCTCACTGTATAAATGTTTAGAATTCCTTATAATTTATTATGTGCAAGTGTAATGTTTTCTCTTTTACCATCCAAGTGTTTTTACTTTTAGAATTAGAGGCACATTCTAATATAACAAATGAGAGATATCAGGCAACTTATATTTCTTTGAGTCTGTCTTCCTTCACTTAATATAAGTTTGGTCCAAGTCTTTCCATTTGCTTATGGATGGTGTAATATCATTATTTTTCTGGGTAAATAGAATTGCATCATACTGAAGATTTTCTTCATGCCAAAGGAAAAAGTTAGCAGGATATATAGAAAGAGAACAGAATGGAAGATTTTTACTAGCTAAGAATCAGACAATTGGTTTCATAATTAACGCATATTTAGAGATCAAAACGTTAAACCCAACAAAAATAAAGCCTCAAATAAACAAGAACCCAATTAATATATGGGATAATACTTCTTAGAAGAAAAGGTAAGCATGACAAATAGACACATCTCTCTCCATAAAAGAAATGCAAATCCAAATAACACTGAGATTCATCTCACCCCTGTTACAATGTCATTATGAAAAAATGAACAATCACAGTTATTGATAAATGTGGCCCAAAGGAAACACTATTACCCTGTTATTGGGAATGTAATCTTGTTCAACCCCTTTGGAAAACACTAAGGAAATTGCTCAGAGAACTGAATAGAGAGCTATCTATGATCCAGCATTCCACTTACAGGCATTTATACAATGGAGCAGAAACAAGGCCAAACTGAAGCTACCAGCAAAATCATGGTCATTATTGCATTATTTTCTCTAGCCAACATAAGGGAGCAGCTCAGATGCCTCTCATTGTAAAAAGAGATAAAGAATAACATATGTATATATAAATTATATATATATATATTATATATATACCTAATGTTATTGATCCCAATTTACAATTATATATGTGTGTATATATGTATATTTATATACATACATATATACACACATATATATATATATATATATATATATACACATATATATGCATACATAATGGAATTCTGTTCATCCATCAGAAAGAATAATATTGCACCATCCTTAAGGAAAATGAAACAATTATAAATAATATTAAGTGAAATAAAGCCCACTCAGAGAAACTTAGCTTGCATGATTTTCCTCATTTGTGGTAGATAGAAGGTGCCTATAAATGTAAAAGTAAACACACTGAATGGTATGCAAGGAGGTACAAATGAATTATCTGAAGTGTCAGAGTCACTGGAGAGTGAAAATTCCATAATTCTCTTAAAAGACTAAGTCACAGCTCAACAAAATAATTACCAATAAATATGTACTGCAAGAGAGGACAGTGGGGGGCATTATGTGAGGGGTAGGAAATTGAAGGTGAAAAGGATAGTATACAGGCAAGAATCCATTGCATACTTCCAAGAATTGAAATATACAAAGGAAAGGGTAGTGTGAAATGGGAGTGAAGATGTTGAAGTGGTAACACAATTCCAGGTGCATTGTACACATAAACTGCTTTGTTAAATGTCAAGTGATTCCATAACATAATATTGAGATACATAGGATTGGGGTTGTTTGGGAGTGGTGGATGAGAATGTTGAAAGAGGTGACAGTGATCAAGATACACAGTATCCATAAACTCAGTGAATGTACAACTACTTAAAGATAATAAAAATATTCAAAAATTAATTATGATAGATGAATAGAGTTGAACCTCAATTCAATTCCAATTTAAAAATATTTTTAACCTGTAGACTTGGAGAATAAAATTCAAATAATAAAATTTTATGAATATTTTTGTCAGAATTTGTGATATTAACTAAATATTACTTTGCCTTTTGTCAGCCATTGGGCTTTTATAAGAGAATACTTAAAAGTAAGTGGCTTAAAAACAACAGGAGTATATTACCCATATGCTAGAAGCTTGAATATTAATTTATTAATATTAATAAAAATGGTTGTTCAAACAATTCCTTATACTATGGGGGTCCACTTTCTGGTTCATTATAATCTACTTGCTGGACGTTCACATGGCAGAATAATTATATTGGGCTTCTTTCATCAGGATCATTATTGTAGTGTCATCTCTGAAAGGTTGATTCTAATATCACCAGAAGGGGGAATAGAATTTCAACATGTGTAACTGGAAGGAGTTACATAGTCCAATACTTTTTGCAATTTTTGCTTTAACTCAGTGTAGAGTATCATTTGGATATTATTTCATAGAAGATAATAACTTAAGGACAAACTTATATCATGTGACATGTGAATAATTCTTTTTAAAATGGGAATAATTATAGTGATAGCAAAGTGAAATATGATTGTTTAGTGGCTCTTGAATCACATCATAGGTAATCTTGTAAATGTGGCACAGCCTTTTTAAGGACCTTTTGATGTATTTGAACAATCTCCAACGAGTTAATTGCTTTCAGAAACATTCATTTGAGCCATCAAATACAGATCTCTTTTGATTTTAATTACTTTCTGCTATTAGGACTCAGACACCAAAATCAGAGCATGCTAATTTCTCTGATAAAATACATAATAAAATTTTTATAATTATATAACATTAAGACTGTAATATTAATAGCAATACAAATCCTTGTATTCACATTATATAATATATTGACATCCTTTGGTTTAATCAATTTTTAGAATATTTATACCTAAGTGTAAATTGTTGGCAAATATTTATTTGGTAATGTATAGAAAATGAGAAAAAGATTTGCATACATATTACTACAGATGCAAACAGATTCACGAGGTTATTTATGATCCTTCATTTGTTGCTTACATTTATGAATCCAGAACACGCAAAGAAGTGAAAATTGACAACTTGAATTTACTAAAGGATTCATTATATGAAGTTTTTGTTGGGCTAAATATATTTTATAAATTAAATGGTTTTGTCCCTTCCTTTTTCGCTTCCTTCCTTCCTTCCTTCCTTCCTTCCTTCCTTCCTTCCTTCCTTCCTTCCTTCCTTCCTTCCTTCCATCCTTCCTTCCTTCCTTCCTTCCTTCCTTCCTTCCTTCCTTCCTTCCTTCCTTCCTTCCTTCCTTCCTTCCTTCTTTCCTTCCTTTTTGTTATTACTCCTGACTTTTTGGTCCTTTTTTATTGCTTTCTTTTTTGAAAGAATTAATTACTGTTCTGATAATCCCCAAATATTTACCCATGTTTGATAATTAGACTTTATCTGCCATTGTGTACACACTTAATCCAGAAATTTATTATTTAATTCACAACCTCTTTCTCTTAAATTCTTTAATATCAGTATTACCAATTTATACCTATATAATTTTAAGGTAACTAAATTTGAGAGGTTTTTTTTAGTTTTTCATGTCTCCTTTCTATCCTTGCCTTCCTAACATCCTATCCTTTTCTTCTCTCAATATCATATTTAAACATACATACTTGTTAAGTGTTTCACTTTTTTAATTTAAACTTTTTTTCATTTTTTCTTGTTTATTTTTTTTTCTTAATCTCTGTCCTATCATTCTGTCCAATCCATTTCCCTCTATGAGATTAGGACTTGGCTAAATTCACTCTCCTTTTATCTGTCCACATCCCTCTAATCTTATCTTCCCCACATTTCTCCTTAAAACTAATAATTTCTGGTTTGCCAAATTCTGCTTTGTTGTTCTTAGCCCATTAATCCATAGTTGTTTGATATTGAATAGATTTTATCTGGTAACTAGATTGTATCTGCAGTCTTTTGACTGTGCTACTACAAGACTTTGGTTGATGCTTGCCTTAAAATGATGTTCTAGCACAAAATTGGTGTTACTTTCATACCAAATGGGCAGAACAAGCCGGAAAAACACAAGAGATAATCAGTTGACAGAATAGTTAATAAATAATCCAGAGGAGAGTTCCCAAAAATCTCTACAAATACTATTGGTAAACATGGTGAATGAAAAGATTGAAAACCTGCAAAGGACGAGTGTGAGTGTGATACGGAGAAACAGGCAAACCAAGGATTCATACTGGAATCTGATGAGCATGAAGAAGCTACTCAAAGATTGATACAGGAATTGGATGAGCAGGTTGAGGACAGTCAAAGAGAAATACAGAAATTGTGTGTGCAGGCTGAGAACAGTCAAAGAGAAAGACAGGAATTACATGAGCAGTCTGAGAACAGACAAAGACATACAAAGGAATTGTGTGAGCAGGCTGAGAACAGCCAAAGAGAACTACAGGAATTGCATGAACATGAGGAAGCTAATCAAAGAGTAATACAGGAATTGCGAGAGGGGGATGAGAAAAGACAAAGATCAATACAGGCATTCATGGAATCCACAAACAGACAGCTGAAAGAATTCTAGGAGACCACAAAAGCAATGATGAATGGAGACCACCAGAAGGAATGGGAGTCCAAGGAAACCATCACCAATCGACTAAGTGATTTGAGAATAAGCACATAACACCAAATTAAGGAAGTAAAGAAGTTAATCCAAGACCTAAAACAAAGCTCCAACAAAAAATTTGAAGCCATCAAAGCCCACCAATTAGAAGGAAAAGAAATAAAACACAAAGAAGAAAGTCTTGGCAGAAAGTTAGACCATGCAGCAGATGGAATCTCAGGTATTGAAGACAGCCTAGGTGTTATAGAGAAAGAACAATTACCTAAGACAAACCCAAAAAATATGATATATCTATTCAATATTTGGAAGACACCATCAGAATTCCTAATCTGAGGAAAATGTGTGTAGAGCAGCACCTAGAAATAGACGTTAATGGTCGAAGAAATTTGTTTCAGGATCCTAGCAGAGAACTTCCCAAACATGCAAAAAGATAGGCCTATTCAGATACAAGGGGCATTTACAACCCCCAAAAGACCAGACCAGAACAGGACATCCCACTGTCACATTATAATCTGAAAAGTATCAATTCAGAGCAAGGAAAAGAAGCTTAAAGCTGTCAAGGAGAAAAGATCAATCACTTATAAAGGGAAACTAATTAGAATCACCTCAGATTTCTCAGCAAAGACAATTAAAGCAAGTGCCTGGAATGATGTATGCCATGCCCTAAAGACAAATAATTATCAACCAAGAATACTGTTCCCAGCTAAACACTCCTTCATAACCAAAGGTCAAATAAAAACGTTCCATAGCAAAGAAAAACAAACAATATTTCTCCACCAAACCAGTCCTACGAATTGTCATGTACTAGAAACCCAAAATCTCAGAGAGCAGCTCCAAAGGCATTTCTGGCACTATCACTTTTTATACATTCTTCTTAAAATCTTCTCTTTTCATGATTGCTATTATTTTGAATTATGGTTAATATTTATTTGACTTCTATTTTTAAATAATGCACCACCCAATTCTGGACCTCTTTTTCTTTATGTGTCTAATCTATTTCTGAAACATCTTTTTTTGAATTACATGAACTTCCTGTAGTTGAGTAATTGTGGAGAATAAAAGAAAAGATGTCTCTTTGTGCAAGTCACATTAAAATTGTACCTTTAAGCTTTTTATTTTAAAATCATCAATTTTTCATTATGTTTAAATTCTGATAAAAATTAGCCTCTCAACTCACACAACGTTAATGCACTCTTTTTTTTTTTTATTTGTGAACATACTGTACAGAGGGGTTACAATTACATGGGCAGGATAGTGCGTACACTTCTTACCAAGCATTGCAGCCTCCTCCTTTTTTTACCCTTCACATCCCTTCCCAGCCTCCCCCCTAGCCCCCCCCCCAGTCCCAATCTTTCCCACCACCCCGCACCGACGTTGTAAAGCTCGTTTTGGACATGACAACTTGTACTTCTCTTTGTTGCAACAGGTCCACCTGTATCCTTAAACGACGTGTTTTTCCCCATCTCCTCCACAAGTTATACTGACATCAAATATAGTGAAATCAGGGGTTATACTGTGGGGGAGGGACATACAAAGCTGCAAAGAAATAATCTTATAAATGAGTTAGAAAGTCATGCATGAAAGAAAAAAAACCTTAAAATACATATCTAAGGGTTCATTTTCCTAACATCACATTATCTGACCTTTTCCGCTTGACTCATACATATACTAGATATTGTAAATAAGGGAAACCATGGGGCCTATGTTTCTTTGGGCCTGGCTTACTTCGCTTAATATAATGTTTTCCAAGTCTTTCCATTTCCTAACAAATGGGGCAATGTCATTCTTTCTGATGGAGGCATAGAAATCCATTATGTATATATACCACATTTTCTTGATCCATTCATCTACTGAGGGGCATCTGGGTCAGTTCCAGATCTTAGCTATGGTAAATAATGCTGCAATAAACATAGTTGTGCTGGTAGCTTTAGTGTGGTCTTGTTTGTAAACATTTGGGTAAATGCCCAAAAGTGGGATTGCTGGGTCATAGGGGAGTTCTATGTGGAGTCTTTAGAGGAACCTCATACTGTTTTCCAAAGTGGTTGAACAAGTTTACATTCCCACCAACAATGAAGTAAGGTTCCCTTCTGTCCACATCCCCTCCAGCATCTGTTGTTAGAGTTCTTGATTTTTGCCATTCTAACTGGATTGAGGTGGTATCTCAATGTTATTTTGATTTGCATTTTTTTGTGGCTAGGGACGTTGAGCATTTCTTCATGTGTCTTTTGCCATTACTTCTCTCTTCTTCAGAGAAGTTTCTCTTTAAGTCTTTAGCCCACTTGTTTATTGGGTAGTAGTTTCTTTGAAGATTTGTTGTTGGGGGATTTAATTTTTTGAGTTCCAAGTATATTTTAGATAATAGACCCTTGTCCTTTGTATGGCTAGTAAAGATCTTCACCCAATCCGTGGGTTTCTATTGATCTTGCTAGCTATGTCCTTTGCTATGCAGAAGTTCTGCAACTTTATGCAATCCCATTTGTCCAACCTTTCTTTGATTTGTTGTATTTCCGGGTCTCTATTCAGAAAATTTCGGCCTGAGCCAAGGAGATATAGGGTTTCTCCTATTCCATCCTGTAATGTTTTCAGAGTGTCTGCTTTGACTTCAAGGTCTTTGATCCATTTGGAGTTGATTCCGGTGCAGGGTGATATATAAGGATCTAGCTTTAGTTTTCTACATGTAGTTAACCAATTTTGCCAGCACCAATTACTGAAGAGGCTGTCTTTCTTCCATTCTATTGAATTAGCTCCCTTATGGAAGATTAGATGGCTATAGGTCTGTAGGTTCATTTCTGGGTTTTCAATTCTATTCCATTGGTCCTGAGGTCTGTTCTTATGACAATACCATGCTTTTTTGATTACTATGGCTTTATAGTAGAGTTTGAAATTTGGTATTGATATTCCTCAAGCAGTGCTCATTCCATTGAGGAGCGTTTTTGCTATTCGGGGTCTTTTTTTGTTCCATACGAATTTCTGGATTGCCTCTTCTATTTCCTTGAAGAATGAGGTTGGAATTTTGATAGGTATCGCATTGAATTTGTAGATAGCCTTGGGAAGTATTGCCATTTTCACGATGTTAATCTTTCTAATCCAGGAGCATGGGAGGTTTTGCCATTTTTTAAGTTCTGGGTTGATTTCCTTTTTCAAGATTTTAAAGTTTTCATCATAGAGGTCCTTCACTTCTTTAGTTAAGTTAATTCCTAGGTATTTTATTTTTTGAGGGGCTATTACAAATGGAGTTGCTTTCCTAATTTCAGCCACGCTTTTCTCATTGTTGGCATAGAGAAAAGCCATTGATTTTGGGGGGTTAATTTTATACCCTGCTACTTTGTCAACGTTTTGAATCAGCTTGAGTAATTTGGGAGTGGAGTCTATGGGATTCTTTAAATACTAGATCATATCGTTTGCAAAGACGGAGAGTTCTATTTCTTCTTTCCCTATTTGTATCCCCTCTATGTCTGCATCTTGTCTTATTGCTGTAGCTAGGCATTCTAATACTAGATTGAAGAGAAGTGGAGAGAGTGGACATCCTTGTCTTGTTCCTGAGTTAATAGGAAATGGCTTTAGTTTTTCACCATTAAGTATAATGCTGGCTGTAGGTTTGTCATATACAGCCTTGATTGTATTGAGGAATGTTCCATGGATTCCTAATTTTTCCAAAACCTTCATCATAAAGGGGTGTTGGATCTTGTAGACTGCTTTTTCTGCATCTACTGAGAGAACCATGTGGTTCTTATTCTTGCTCCTGTTGATGTGATGAATAATATTAATTGATTTGCGTATATTGAACCAGCTTTGCATCCCTGAAATGAATCCTGTTTGATCATGGTGTGTGATTTTTTGGATGAATTGTTGAAGTTGGTTGGCCAAAATTTTGTTGAGAAGATTTGCATCAATTTTCATCAAAGAAATGGGTCTATAGTTCTCTTTCTTTGATGAGTCCCTGCCTGGTTTTGGGATGAGGGTTATGATGGCTTCCTAGAATGTGTTTGGTAGTGAACTTTCTCGTTCAATTTCATTGAAGAGTTGGAGGAGTATTGGTGTGAGCTCTGCTTTGAAGGCCTTGTAGAATTCCGCTGTAAAACCATCTGGTCCTAGATTTTTCTTAGCTGGAAGGTCTCTTATTGCTGTTTCTATTTCAATGCTGGATATGGTCTTGTTATGCTTGTTTAACTCATTTTGGATTAGGTTTGGCATGTCAATATTTGCTAGGAAAAGGTCCATTTCTGTCAAGGTCTCAAACTTATTACCATAAAGTTTTGAAAAATATTCCCTTATAATGTTCTGAATCTTGGTTGTTTCCGTGGTGATGTTTCCATTCTCCTCTCTGAGTTTATTTATTTGGGTGTGTTCTCTTCTTTTTCTGATAAGATTTGCTAAGTGTCTTTCAATTTTTTTAAGTTTTTCGAAGAACCAACTCTTTGTTTTGCTGATTCTTTCTATAGTTTTTTTGGATTCTAATTCATTTAATTCTGATTTAATTTTAATTATTTCTTCGCGTCTACTGGATTGGTTTTTATCTTGCTGGTCTTTTTCAAGAGGTTTAGATGTGTCATTAAATTGTTGGGTTCAGATCTCTCCAATTTGTTGATGTAGGAGCTCAGAGCTATAAACTTGCCTCTGAGTAGTGCTTTTTCTGTATCCCAGAGGAGCTGGTAATTTGTGTGTTCATTTTTGTTGAATAGCATGAACATTTGAATTGCCATTCTAATCTCTTCTATGACCCACTCGTGATTCAGCAGTGTGTTGTTCAGCCTCCATGTGATACCAGACTTTCTTTGGTGGCTTTTGGTGTTGAGTTCTAATTTTATTCCCTTGTTGTCAGAGAGAATGCAAGGTATAACTTCAATGTTTCTGAATTTGGACAAGTTTGCATTGTGGCCTAAAATGTGGTGTATTTTAGAAAATGTTCCATGTGCTGCTGAGAAAAACGTGTATTCTGATGCTGCTGGGTAGGATGTTCGGTAGATATCTGTTGAATCTAGTTGATCTATGCAGCTGTTTAGATCTGCAGTTTCTCTGTTGAGTTTTTGCCGAGTTGATCTATCTAATGGGGAGAGTGGCGTGTTAAAATCCCCAACAATTAATGTCTTTGAATTTCTATGGGATATGAGGGAAAGTAGTGTGTCTTGGATAAATTTGATTGCTCCATTGTTTGGTGAGTAGATAGTTAGATTATAATAACCTCCTGAAAGAGAGATCCCTTAATTAGTATGTAGCGACCTTCTTTATCTCTTCTCACGAATTTTAATTTGAATTCTAGTTTATCTGATATTAGGATTGCAACTCCCACCTGTTTATGGGGGCCGTTTGCTTGGTAGATTTTGTTCCAAACTTTAACATTGAAAATGTGTTTTTTTTTTTTATGGGCAAGATGTGACTCCTGAAGACAGCAGAGAGAAGGGTCTTGTTTTTTGATCCAACTAGACAGTCTCTGTCGCTTAATTGGAGAGTTCAGTCCTTTAACCTTAAGAGAAAGGACTGAGAGGTATTTGGGAGTTCCTGCCATGTTATCCACCTTCTTGGGGGTTGAAAATCTGGGTTCTTCCTATGGTTCTTGGATTCTCAGTTTGGGTGCAGTTTCTTGACCTTTATTGTGGTCTTGTTGATTTTCTATGTGTAGAACATCTTTAAGAATCTTTTGTAGGGCTGGATTGGTGGAGATGTATTGTTTCCATATTTCTTTGCTATGGAAGTTTTTTTTTTGGCCTTCAGTTATGAAGGAGAGTTTAGCTGGGTACATTATTCTTGGTTGATAGTTGTTTGTTTTTAGGGCATGGCATACATCATTCCAGGCTCTTCTTGCTTTGATTATCTCTGCTGAGAAATCTGAGGTGATTCTAATTCCTTTCCCTTTATAGATGATTAATCTTTTCTCCTTGACAGCTTTAAGGATCTTTTCCTTGGTGTGAGTTGATTCTGTGTGGAATATAATGTGACGGTGGGATGTCCTATTATGGTCTGGCCTGTTTGGAGTTCTAAAAGCTTCTTGTATCTGAATAGGCCTATCATTTTGCATGTTTAAGAAGTTCTCTGCTAGGATCCTGTTAAACAAATTTCCTAGGCCATTAACTTCTGTTTCTAGGTGCTCCTCTACAACCATTATCCTTAGATTAGGCCTTCTGATGGTGTCTTCCAAGTGTTGGATAGATCTATCATATTTCTTGGACTTGTCTTGGATGGTTGTATATTCTTTCTCTATAATATCTAGGCTGTCTTCGATCCCTGAGATTCGATCTTCTGCATGGTCTAACCGTCTGTCAAGACTTTCTACATTGTTTTTTTATCTCTTTTCCTTCTAATTGGTCAGCTTTGATGGCTTCAAGTTCTTTGTTGAAGCTTTATTTTAGATCTTGTATGAACTTCTTTACTTCCTTAATTTATTGTTCTGTGTTTATTCTCAGATCACTTAGTTGATTGGTTATTGTTTCCTTGGACTCCCATTTGTTGATTGGTTATTGTTTCCTTGGACTCCCATTTCTTCTGTTGGGTTCCACTCAGCATTCCCTTTGTGGTCTCCCTGACTTACTCCAGCTCTTTGTTATTGGATTCCATGAATGCCTTTAGTGATCTTTGTGTATTCTCTTCCTGCTCTCTCAATATAAATGAGTTAGAAACACATGCATGAAAGAAAGAAACATTAAAATACATATCTAACGATTCATTTTCCTAACATAACATTATCTGACCTTTTCTGCTTGACTCATACATATACTAGATATTGCAAATAAGGGAAACCATGGGGCTTATGTTTCTTTGGGCCTGGCTTACTTCGCTTAATATAATTTTTTCCAAGTCTTTCCATTTCCTAACAAATGGGGCAATGTCATTCTTTCTGATGGAGGCATAGAATTCCATTGTGTATATATACCACATTTTCTTGATCCATTCATCTACTGAGGGGCATCTGGGTTGGTTCTAGATCTTAGCTCTGGTAAATAATGCTGCTATAAACATAGTTGTGCTGGTAGCTTCAGTGTGGTCTTGTTTGTAAACATTTGGGTAAATGTCCAAAAGTGGGATTGCTGGGTCATAGGGGAGTTCTATGTGAAGTCTTTTGAGGAACCTCCATACTGCTTTCCAAAGTGGTTAAACAAGTTTACATTCCCACCAACAATGAAGTAAGGTTCCCTTCTGTCTACATCCCCTCCAGCATCTGTTGTTGTTAGAGTTCTTGATTTTTGCCATCCTAACTGGAGTGAGGTGGTATCTCAATGTTGTTTTGATTTGCATTTCTTTTGTGGCTAGGGATGTTGAGCATTTCTTCATGTGTCTATTGGCCATCCTTCTTTCTTCTTCAGAGAAGTTTCTCTTTAAGCCTTTCGCCCACTTATTTATTGGGGAGTTGTTTCTTTGAGGATTTGTTGTTGGGGGGTTTAATTTTTTGAGTTCCAAGTATATTTTAGATATGAGACCCTTGTCCCTTGTATGGCTAGTAAAGATCTTCTCCCAATCCGTGGGCTTTCTATTGATCTTGCTAGCTATGTCCTTTGCCATGCAGAAGCTCTGCAACTTTATGCAATCCCATTTGTCCAACCTTTCTTTGATTTGTTGTGTTTCCGGTTCACTATTCAGAAAATTTCGGCCTGAGCCAAGGAGACCCAGGGTTTCTCTTATTCCATCCTGTAATATTTTCAGAGTGTCTGCTTTGACTTCGAGGTCTTTGATCCATTTGGAGTTGATTCGGGTGCAGGGTGATATATAAGGATCTAGCTTTAGTTTTCTACATGTAGTTAACCAATTTTGCCAGCACCATTTACTGAAGAGGCTGTGTTTCTTCCATTCTATTGTTTTAGCTCCCTTATGGAAGATTAGATGGCTATACGTCTGTGGGTTCATTTCTGGGTTTTCATTTCTATTAAGTGAAGGACCTCTATGACGAAAACCTTAAAATCTTGAAAAAGGAAATCAACACAGAACTTAAAAAATGGCAAAACCTCCCATGCTCCTGGATTGGAAAGATTAACATCGTGAAAATGGCAATACTTCCCAAGGCTATCTACAAATTCAACGCGATACCTATCAAAATTCCAACCTCATTCTTCAAGGAAATAGAAGAGGCAATCCAAAAATTCATATGGAACAACAAAAGACCCCGAATAGCAAAAACGCTCCTCAAAGGAAAGAACACTGCTGGAGTAATATCAATACCAAATTTCAAACTCTACTATAAAGCCATAGTAATCAAAACAGCCTGGTATTTGCATAAGAACAGACCTCAGGACCAATGTAATCGAATTAATCATGCAAATTTGTAAAGATAGAATGGAAGAATAATTCTGGTTCCAAGCAAGTCAGATTTAAGAGTATGGACTTAATTGGGAAAAAAAAGGCCATGTTGAGAAAGCAGGAATTATACTATCAATGAATGGGTGGCTAAGATCCCATTTCTTTTTCTATTTATTCTTTCTTTTTCTTTTTCTTTCTTTTTTTTTTTGTTTGGATGGTTGTGGGGCTTGAAGTCTGGGCCTCCACTCTTCAGCTCAAAGCTAGCACTCTACCTCTTGAGCCACAGTGCTACTTCCAGTTTTCTGGTGGTTAATTGGAGATAAGTGCCTCAGAAACTTTCCTACTCATGCTGGATTTGAACTGCAATTCTCAGATCTCAGCCTCGTGAGTAGCTAGCATTATAGGCGTGAGCCACCACCATCACACTTAACATCACATTTCTAACAGTGTACATTCAGTATATGTAATGTTTATGTTTCTCTATCTTTATATGAACTCGAGTTAAAAATCTGGGCTACAGCTTTTGCGCTCACAAAAATGTTTCTAGTTTAAAAGTTGATACTCCTGGAAAAATAGAACCTAAGAATGTAAAGGAGTCTGGGAAGTTCAGTTTGCATCCAGCCTGGGAGAACAGTCTTTGAGACACTATTTATAATTACCAGCCAAATGCTGCATTGGAAGAATTGTTAATGTGATGGAATACTAGTTTTGAGCAAGATTGCTGTATAGAGCTTGAGGTTTTCACATATATATACAAACATGCACATACACACAGAGACACTTATATGTGCAAACACACATATGAAACAACTCCCAGAATGTGTAGAAATGTTAGAAAATAATAAAATATGTCCTAAGGCTAGAATCAAGTGATAATTTTTTAATATTAGAAAGTCCTCAAGTGAAATTTCCCCCCAAACTCTTGAGAATATTACATAGTTAGGGACCAGAGATAGTAAGAAATTCAAGTAATCGTTATTGAAGGGGTTGGATCCATGGAGGAATGAATCAGAGACCACTGCAGGTGCATCTGAAAATGTTTGTATCCTGTGTCAAATATTGGAAGATCTTCGAAAATAGAACATAAACATTCTGAGCTAACAGTCTTTTGAAAAATATTATCGGAGAAGTACAGAAATGCTAGTCTGTATCAAGATTAAATAAACCAGCAAAGTATGGTAGGACAATGAGATACAAGACTGGCATTCTAGCACTCAGACTAAGACAGGAGATTAGAGAATGGAATTATATAGTGATAACTTCCCTGGACTAGGAAATATAATTTTGTCTCAATAATACAAAACATGAAAGGAATAAAAAACAAGAAAGGAATATACAGTTGCAAGTTTGGGCTAATTTTGTCATTATGTTTTAAGAAGTCAAGATTCCTATTGAAATGCAACTCATATATAATCCTCAGTTGTGTTTTAAATGCTGTCATCATTACAGAACATTCCTAGATGCAAAATAGCTCATGATTCCCAACCAAAAATTTGAAAAAGTAAGCATCATTCTGTTGGATTCCAAAGAAATTATGAAGGATTACAAAAGCTGAAGCCTGGAGAAATAGCGAAGTTCAGCTAATGTAGGACTTTGTAGACCTGGCTAAATTAGAATTTAGATTTAAAATAAATATTTTTGTTTGTAATTTTTCTTTGTAATTTCATATTCTATTTCATATTCTAGAGGATAGGAGATTTAATTCACAAATGATTCTGGCATTCTATTTGCCTAAAATATTATTTCAAGTGAGGTATAATTAGAACTTAGTTAATAGATAATTGCAACAGTTCCTGTGTAACATGATAATGTGAATTATCTAGACAAAGTTGCCAACAAATTTATGATATTAATTTATAAATTTAGAAAAGGCAGAACTTTTTGAGACTTTGGTATGAATAGAGTAATTGTGTGACATCCTTTTTCTTCTACCTATATATAGCACAGGAAGAAATTTTCTTAATTACATACCTTTGTATACAATGAGAAAAATGCTAGGTTTTGAGTTTGTTTTTATTTTGGTTTTGTTGTTTGCTTTGTCCTAGGGCTTAAATTGTGGACTGGGGGACTGTCTCTGAGACTGTTTTGCTCAAGGCTACTGCTCTTCCACTTAAACAACAGTGCCACTTGTGTCTGGCTTTTCGTGAGCAGCTTATTGGAGATAAGAATCGAAGTAACCTTCCTACCTGGGTGGGCTTTGAACCATAAGCTTCACATATTCATATTCAGATCTCCTGAATATCTGTGATAGATAAAATGTAGCTATAAATAATATTTGCAAGTGTTTTGATCTCAAGAATACCACTGGGGGGAAAATGATGCAGCAAAGTTTAGTGTAGAGTTCTTTCCCCAATAAGAAGGGCATCACATTAGCAGAAGGGTAGTATTTTTTCACAATAATGATAAACTAGTCCTGATGGGAATTTAGGGAATTTTAAGGTCCACCTTACAAGTTGGAAACTGTTGGGCTAGGATGACTTTACAGCATAAAAACTTAGGATTGATGGTCATAGAAATAATAGTTTACTCTGATGAACATATGTTTACATTTGAGGAATTTATTATAGATACTTCATAGTTTTATCTTCTACCAGAATGTGGCTATTTTTTCTATTGACTTTTAAATTTGTACTCCCCCCCACTGGAAACTGCATTTATTGCAGAATAAAATGCAAACAGGTAATGTTTTGAATGTCTCTGGCATAGCATGTTCAGAATTTGAAAACGAGTAGTTAGTAGTCATAGGAATGTTGAAGAACATATATATTCTGTCCTCTTAACAATTAGTCAGTTTTCAAAGTTAGGAGTTTCCATAGAATTGAACTGTTTTCTGTTTTAGTATGACAATACTAAAATAAAGTTTTTTTTGCAAAATAATGGCAAGTATTTTCTGAAAATTTTGTATAGTTTGATAACATTCAAGTTGATGACCCTCTGATAAAGAAAGGGGTAATTAATAAAAATTAAAAGACAAATAGGGTTCATTTTTTTTAAAAAAAGTAATACACATAGAATAATATTTACTATACCAACATAGTGAAATTATATTTTATGTAGCTTATTTTTAATTTGATTTTATTGTCAAGGTGATATATAGAAGGGGTTGCAGTAATTGTAAGGTAGTAAATACATAGCATGTCAAACTTTTTACCTCATCCCTCATTTTTCTCATACTTTTCCTTAACCCCAATACCCATTACAAGTTGTAATGTAAATTTCCAACAAGTCTTGTGAGTATTGCTATTGCACTGGTTTGTCTTTTGCCCTTTGTCTTTCCATTTTGTTGTTCCTCTTCCCTTGCCAAATTAAGGTATGTGTATATACAATATACAGGATCCCGAAATCAAATACAGCAGGGAGTAAACCATAGGGGAAAACACAAAAGAATAAAGAAATCTCATTGTTCATTAAAAACAACAACCACAAAGAAAAACCTCTGTTTCCATTTCTAGGACTTTATTTTGCTCAGCATTATCTTATATGGTCATATAAACATAACTATTGAGACATACGGCTCATCTGGTAGGACTATCCTAGACACTTTCTACTTATTGCAAATGAGGGAAACCGTGGAATCTCTTTGTGTCTTGCTTATTTTACTTAGTAGGATATTTCGAAGTCTTTCCATTTCCTTATGAATTAGAAGCATAGAATTCCACCGTGTGTGTGTGTGTGTGTGTGTGTGTGTGTGTGTGTGTGTGTGTGTGTGTGTGTAACATTTTGTCAATTCATCCATCAACTGAGTGGCATATTGGTTTAAGACATGATTGCAAATAAGTATCATTTAGGGTCATTAAAAATGACACATGCCACTTCCCCAGACATTCTAAAATCATGATTTCTAAGTAAGGCAGGATTTTATGGTGGCACAAGTGTTGAGATATCTGGATGAGTCTATGTCTGTCTTGCACTGAATTAGGCAGGAAGATATCCAATATCATATAGGATAAAAATGGTAGTGACAAAATATTCCCTTGAGAAAGATATAGGAGGTTGCCAGAAGTATGAAGTAGTTGAGATAATTTTGAAGAATTTAGAAATGCAAGCTCAGTTATGTCTCTTTAAATAATTATTATGTAAGTTGAAGGCAAAAGAAAGGGAAGAGAAGAAAATAACTGACATCAGATCATTGTCCCAAATCAGAGTATAAAACATAATCAATAACTTCCAAGTTAAAAAGAGACCAATATAATATGTCCCACTTAATTTAGGTACATGCAAAATATTTACTTGGCTTTTTCCTACTTTAATGCTCCAAAATAAATGAAGACAGAGAAAAGTTATGTGATTGCCATTATTTAAACCTGAACACTAACTGTGATGAGCCCTCTTTTTCTCATTTTGCACTGGGAAAATAGTAGCTAAGTTGATGATGTTGTGGCTGATTAGAGGTAGACAAAGGGGCTTCTACTTGTACAATTATACCAGAATAGTTTAAAGCAGTTTTTCTCCCAAGATATCCAACTACATTTTCTTAAGTTGTGCTTTGAACACACCCTCACACTTGAGCAGATTATTTGAAATTATACTTCAGCATTTCCTTAGCACATTCTACTTTGTGCCTTTGTCTTTTTTGCACATTCCTTTTGACTTCATAGTTGCTCTATTTCCATTTCATCTGTAAAAACTGCTAAGAACATTGTTCAACTACCACTTCTTGTTTGCACATGCCCGGTCTATGTATGAAGGTACTTTGTACATGTTAAGCAATAGGCTAGTACTCACTCTCTGAGGAGAAAAGTTCCACATTATGCCCACATTAGAGGGCGTAGGATTTAAAGCATTTTGAGACAAACAGTGATATTAGAATTGAAAGGCTCGTTAGGGACATTTTCTTGGAGCTTCTTAGTTTACCCAGTAGATATATAAATATGCTCAAAACATGGAGCTAATTAGTAAGTATCCGAATTAACACTAGATCCTAGATGTTGTGTTAATACAAGTCACTATTTTATTATTGTTACATCAGAATCCTTCCCTACTTACAAATTTGGATGAGGAAATGAAAGAAAGGCATTAAAGTAAAATGTCTTATCTTTTTAGGCATTTAATCCTAGTGCTGAGGGTAATGTCTGAACTCTTCCATTCAATAAACGTTTAAAGTTTATAAGAGTACTTCCTACATATAAGAATTTGTGGAATGTTGATTAACAGGGTTATTTCAGCATGGAGATATCCCTAACAAGAACTAGATTAATAGAGTATAGGACAGTTATGATGTGTCAATCAATCATTTTCTATTCTAAAGAAGAATCAATTCGAGGAATGTTCAGTAACATCAGTAATATCAGTGTTACTTGTCCTAGATTTATAATGAATAGGGTGATAAAATATCCAAACATAACTAAAGATATTTCAATAAAATCCCAAACTGATGTGGATACATGGGTCACTCATTGGAACTGTAGACAAATTAGTCTTATCTGTGCTGTAGTTCAATCTATAATCACCTGGCTAAACAAACTCTTCAAAAATATTCATAGAATTCCTCTGAGTAAAGATCATGAGTTATATCTGTACAATTCTTCTAATGTCAGTATAAAAGCATTTGTTCCCAGCATTTAAAATCAACAGGATCTGTTGAATTCATGGATCCAGAATTTTATGGCTTCACATTCATATCTCAAAATTTTATTAATATGACTTTCACCAAAACACTGTTTTTATTGAACTCATCTATGTCCTTTTAGTTTTCAAATCCAAATAGCATATTTCCTTCAATAACTTCCTGACAATTCTTTCCCTCCTTTACTTCTGTAAATCTGTTTTTATTACTTTCTTGTTTCCTTATTTATCTCTTTCTTCTATTCTTGTCCACTATGATGCTCACATTGCTCACATTTGTATCATAACTTTCCTTTTGTTCTTCCCTTTAATAATGCCCCAGATTTTATTATTCTTTTTCATATTAATGGTCGTGGATATTTTAATGATGTCTAAAAAGACTTATCTATGCATCTGTTTAACATAAATTTTAGAACTCTCAGAGAGTTTTTTCCTCTAAATCCATCATTTCCACCTGTAGTCCTTATTACCAAGAATATTACCAACGTGGTTGCCAGAGAAGTGGAAACACTTCAGATTTCTTCTTATCCTTCTACTTCCGTCCATTAGATAAGATGAATGATCAAGATTTGCCCAGTTTCTGTCACTAATATAATTTCTATGTACTCCTTTTTATGCCACTGAAACGGGCCTGTTTCAAATACTCATCATTGGTCACTTAGTCCTAAAACAACCGCTTACATAGTATGCTTTTTCCCCATAGACTTTTCATATTGTTGCTCTCCATCACCAAATTACTGCTCCATGTAAGCCCACAGAGTGAAGATCTCAGACACAAATTCTAGTATCATTATTTATTCACTGCATTGACTGTTGGCATTACATTTCTCATCTGTAAATGGATATAATCTACCAGAAATATTGAAGAATATATTTGTTGACATCTAGAGTAAGAAAAAAGAACAGTGAAGAGTCCTTACATTTTCCACCTTACCTTACAAATAAGAAAAGAGTCAAATTCAGTTTGTTGGTTTAAAATCACAAATTTTTTCATGCAGAAATAAAAATAAGTCCACATCAGGCTACACTGTGGTCATCATCCTCATCAAAATTATTATCACCATCATAAGTGCTAATTATTGAAACTCTGATATGTGTCTATGACTTTGCTATTATTTGTCTTTTGATTAATAATTTTAATGTTACCACTGTGCATACATCCATATTAAAATTTTGAACAAATAAAGAAACGAAAAAAACTAAACCATAGCAGGTAGCTTGACTATGTGCTTATTTTTGTTATTATTTTATTTTATTTGTGGACATATTGTACAGAGAGGTTACAATTACATGGGCAGGATAATGCATATATTTCTTACCAAGCATTAGAGCCTCCTCCTTTGTTTACCCTTCACATCCCTTCCCAGCCTCTCCCCTCCCCCCCAATCCTCCATCCCCCACCCCGCACTGACGTTGTGAAGCTCATTTTCGACATGACAACTTGTAATTCTCATTGTTGCAACAGGTCCACCTGTATCCTTAAACCACTTGTTTTTCCCCATCTCCTCCACAACTTATACTGATATCAAATATAGTGAAAGCAGGGATTATACTGTGGGGGAGGGACATACAAAGCACCAAAGAAATAATCTTATAAATACGTTAGAAACACATGCATGAAAGAAAAAAACGTTAAAATACATATCTAAGGGTTCATTTTCCTAACATCATATTATCTGACCTTTTCTGCTTGACTCAAACATATACTAGATATTGCAAATAAGGGAAACCATGGGGCCTATGTTTCTTTGGGCCTGGCTTACTTAACTTAATATAATTTTTTCCAGGTTTTTCCATTTCCTAACAAATGGAGCAATGTCATTGTTTCTGATAGAGGCATAGAATTCCATTGTGTATATATACCACATTTTCTTGATCCATTCATCTACTGAGGGGCATCTGGGTTGGTTCCAGATCTTAGCTATGGTAAATAGTGCTGCAATAAACATAGTTGTGCTGGTAACTTTAGTGTGGTCTTCTTTGTAAACATTTGGGTAAATTCCCAGAAGTGGGATTGGTGGGTCATAGGGGAGCTCTATGTGAAGTATTTTGAGGAACCTCCATACCGCTTTCCAAAGTGGTTGAACAAGTTTACATTCCCACCAACAATGAAGTAAGGTTCCATTCTGTCCACATCCCCTCCAGCATCTGTTGTTGTTAGAGTTCTTGTTTTTTTGCCATTCTAACTGGAGTGAGGTGGTATCTCAATATTGTTTTGATTTACATTTCTTTTATGGCTAGGGATGTTGAGCATTTCTTCATGTGTCTATTGGCCATCCTTCTTTCTTCATCAGAGAAGTTTCTCTTTAAGTCTTTAGCCCACTTATTTATTGGGCAGTTGTTTCTTTGAGGATTTGTTGTTGGGGGATTTAATTTTTTGAGTTCCAAGTATATTTTAGATATAAGAACCTTGTCCGTTGTATGGCTAGTGAAGATCTTCTCCCAATCTGTGGGCTTTCTATTGATCTTCATAGCTCTGCAACTTCATGCAATCCCATTTGTCCAATCTTTCTTTGATTTGTTGTGTTTCCGAGTCTCTATTCAGAAAGAAGAGAGCACACCCAAATTAATAAACTTAGAGATGACAATGGAAACATCACCATGGAAACAACCAAGATTCAGAACATTATAAGGGAATACTTCTCAAAACTTTATGCTAATAAGTTTGAGAACTTGACAGAAATGGACATTTTCCTAGCAAATATTGACATGCCAAAACTAAACCAAGACGAATTAAACCATCTTAACAGGCCCATATCAAGCATTGAAATAGAAACAGCAATAAGAGACCTCCCAGCTAAGAAAAGTCCAGGACCAGATGGCTTTACAGCGGAATTGTTCAAGGCCTTCAAAGCAGAGCTCAAACCAATACGCCTCCAACTCTTCAATGTAAATGAAAGAGAAAATTCACTACCGAACACATTCTATGAAGCCATCATAACCCTCATCCCAAAAACAGGCAGGGACTCATCAAAGAAAGAGAACTATAGACCCATTTCTTTGATGAACATTGATGTAAAACTTCTCAACCAAATTTTGGCCAATCGACTTCAACAATTCATCCAAAAAATCATGCACCACGATCAAACAGGATTCATTTCAGGGATGCAAAGCTTGTTCAATATAGGCAAATCAATTAATATTATTCATCACATCAACAGGAGCAAGAATAAGAACCACATGGTTATCTCAATAGATGCAGAAAAAGCATTCGACAAGATCCAACACCCCTTTATGATGAAGGAATCATCATGGAAAAATTAGGAATCCATGGAACATTCCTCAATACAATAAAGGCTGTATTTGACAAATCTACAGCCAGCATTATACTTAATGCTGAAAAACTAAAGCCATTTCCTCTTAACTCAGCAACAAGACAAGGATGTCCACTCTCTCCACTTCTCTTCAATCTAGTATTAGAATGCCTAGCTACAGCAATAAGACAAGATGCAGACATAGAGGGGATACAAATAGGGAAAGAAGAAATAGAACTCTCCGTCTTTGCAGACGATATGATCTCGTATTTAAAGAATCCCATAGACTCCACTCCCAAATTACTCAAGCTGATTCAAAACTTTGGCAAAGTAGCAGGGTATAAAATTAACTCCCCAAAATTAGTGGCTTTTCCATATGCCAACCATGAGAAAAGTGTGGCTGAAATTAGGAAAGCAATTCCATTTGTAATAGCCCCACAAAAAAATACCTAGGAATTAACTTAACCAAAGAAGTGAAGGACCTCTATGATGAAAACCTTAAAATCTTGAAAAAGGAAATCAACCCAGAACTTAAAAAATGGCAAAACCTCCCATGCTCCTGGATTGTAAAGATTAACATCGTGAAAATGGCAATACTTCCCAAGGCTATCTACAAATTCAACGCGATACCTATCAAAATTCCAACCTCATTCTTCAAGGAAATAGAAGAGGCAATCCAAAAATTCATATGGAACAACAAAAGACCCCGAATAGCACAAACGCTCCTCAAAGGAAAGAACACTGCTGGAGGAATATCAATACCAAATTTCAAACTCTACTATAAAGCCATAGTAATCAAAACAGCTTGGTATTGGCATAAGAACAGACATCAGGACCAATGGAATAAAATTGAAAGTCCAGAAATGAAGCTACAGACCTATAGCCATCTAATCTTCCATAAGGGAGCTAAGACAATAGAATGGAAGAAAGACAGCCTCTTCAGTAAATGGTGCTGACAAAATTGGTTAACTACTTGTAGGAAACTAAAGCTAGATCCTTATATATCACCCTGCAGCAGAATCAATTCCAAATGGATCAAAGACCTCGAAGACATATTGACTCTCTGAAAATATTACAGTATGGAATAGGAGAAACCCTAGGTTTCCTTGGCTCAGGCCTAAATTTTCTGATTATGTTCTTATAACACATTATGGAATAGATTTTTGAAACATTGCAAATTCCTAACCAGTATGAATTAACTTCCTCTCTCTCTGTCACTACACACAAATATTTAAGAGTTTGAACAGTACTTTTTTCAAGTGATATACTGCAAATATTACTACAATATCATGTGTATATCTAAAATTTCTTTAAAGTAATAATCTCTACTTTCAAATCAAGTATTAGTTATTTTATTCTTGGAAACTTTTAGATAAAGACTGTATATCTTTGAAATGAAAAATGTCAAAATATTAGCATAAAAATTTTAGAGGGAGTCTGTCTTCAGAAATACATATATACATATATATATATATATACGTTATGTGCAGAAAGACATACATTTTTATAGATTATTTGTCATCCGAAATATGTACAAATATCTAAATTTCTGTGTAGAACCATGTACATTATAATGAAAGATACACCTCAAAACATCATTAAAATTTAAAAAAATACATCAAACCTAATGCCAGTGACTCATGCTTATAATTTGAGCTATTCTGGGTGCTGAGATCGTAGAAATGTGTTCAAAAGTAGCCCAGACAGAAAAGTACTTGTTAGAGTCTTATCTCCATTAATCACTAAAAACAGGAATTAGCTCTGTGCTTCAAGTTGTGGAGTGCTGGCCTTGAGCATAAAAAGCCTTCGAGACAATGCCAAAGTCTTGCAAACAAGAACAACAACAAAATGTATCACATTAATTTCACAAAAGCATCTTTTAACTGCTGTGAACATTTCTTAGAAACATGAATACATGCCCCTGGAAAATGTTAAGTAAAAGTATAGAATATTTACTTCGATGTTAAAGACATGACTCTTTAGGTTGTTTAAGGTATTTAGGTGATGAGTAGGAATTAAGAATAATGAGAGTTAGGTAATAGATTTGGACTGGACTTTTATTCTATTTTACAGTAGTAATAAAATGATATTTGTAATGATTATATAAACTTATTCTTGCTTGGTGTATGAATTATATTAAGTGATAAACATTTTAAAATGATTTCCAATGCAAAGGATTATCAATTCTTTTTTAATTTCAAAACAATTAAGAAATGTATTCCAAGGCCAGTTTGCTCTAAGACTATATTTGTTTTCTAAAATTAATTTAGGAAAGAGTTAAGATTTAGATAACTCTGCACAGCAGAGGAGAGTGAGAGGGGATAGAATGATGGACCACATAGGAGCTGTATGTCATTGGTACTGTATTTCAAAAAACAGGAAGACTTCAGAGAAGAGAAAGAGGAATATAAGGTGTCGTGAATCAAGTTTCGATTTAATCCACCTAATAGTTTTGACTGAGAGTCAGAGAACATGGGAAAAATAGAAAATAAAATAGAAAATAAAGCATTGTAAAAACCTGTTACAATGTAATGAAATTGTAATAGGAATATGATAATTAATTTTCAAAGAAATAAAAGAAAGAATAGGTAAACTCTAAAGGGAAAAAGAATGAAGAGAGAAAAGAAGCAAAGTAAAACCTTCATCAATAACAAACACAAGAGTTTGGAAGTGGAAAGGCAGTAGGAATATTGTAAATAACAATAAAATAACAATAAAAATTGCTAACGTGGATAGAAGATGGATCACATTTTATCATATATGATTTTGAATTCATAGGAAATGAAAATTTTAAAGACATAATTTAAAACAGTATTTGAATTATAACTAGACAGTATATCTCAGTGGTAAAACATTGGCCTAACATGTGTGAAGCAATGGTGTGATCACCCACACATTACAAAGTACACACAAAAGACTCACACAAAAACCCACATTAACACAGACACACACACAATTTGGAATATTGATATTATAATATTAAACAGAGGAAATTATCAAAACAGTAAAAATATGTTAATATGAAATCATATTATTGCTCATACTATTTAAAAGTTTAGTAGAAATAAAATAGTCACAATATACTTGGATTCTTATAGATCAACTAAATTGAAAATTAAGAAATAGAAGACATGAGAATCGTTGCAAACAAGTTTTAAATAATAAACATTTTGAAACATGTATACTTTTGGCAGAAGATTTATGTTAATGGTATTTTTACTCAAGATTTAGAATATGATAACCAGGTGCTCTATATCTCGCAAGAGATGGCTATATTTCTAATCATTTCACTCTGGATACTTTTTTTTTTAATTTAATTTAATTTTATTTGTGAACATACTGTACAGAGGAGTTACAGTTACATGGGCAGGATAATGTGTACATTTCTTACCAAGCATTGTAGCCTCCTCCTTTGTTTACCCTTCACATCCCTTCCCAGCCTCCCCCCTCCCGCCCTAAATCCCAATCCTTCTCCTCCCCGCACCCCAGCCCCCCCCCCCACCGACGTTGTAAAGCTCGTTTTGAACATGACAACTTGTACTTCTCATTGTTGCAACAGGTCCACTTGTATCCTTAAACAACCGGTTTTCCCCCATCTCCTCCATAAGTTATACTGACATCAAATATAGTGAAAGCAGGGATTATACTGTGGGGAGGGACATACAAAGCCACAAAGAGATAATCTTATAAATGAGTTAGAAAGTCATGCATGAAAGAAAAAAAAACCTTAAAATACATATCTAAGGGTTCATTTTCCTGACATCATATTATCTGACCTTTTCTGCTTGACTCATACATATACTAGATATTGCAAATAAGGGAAACCATGGGACCTATGTTTCTTTGGGCCTGGCTTACTTCACTTAATATAATTTTTTCCAAGCCTTTCCATTTCCTAACAAATGGGGCAATGTCATTCTTTCTGATGGAGGCATAGAATTCCATTGTGTATATATACCACATATTCTTGATCCATTCATCTACTGAGGGGCATCTTGGTTGGTTCCAGATCTTATCTATGGTAATTAATGCTGCAATAAACATAGTTGTGCTGGTATTTTTAGTGTGGTCTTGTTTGTAAACATTTGGATAAATGCCCAAAAGTGGGATTGCTGGGTCATAGGGGAGTTCTATGTGAAGTCTTTTGAGGAACCTCCATACTGCTTTCCAAAGTGGTTGAACAAGTTTACATTCCCACCAACAATGAAGTAAGGTTCCATTCTGTCCACATCCCCTCCAGCATCTGTTGTTGTTAGAGTTCTTGATTTTTGCCGTTCTAACTGGAGTGAGGTGATATCTCAATGTTGTTTTGATTTGCATTTCTTTTATGGCTAGGGATGTTGAACCTTTCTTCATGTGTCTATTGGCCATCCTTCTTTCTTCTTCAGAGAAGTTTCTCTTTAAGCCTTTCGCCCACTTATTTATTGGGCAGTTGTTTCTTTGAGGATTTGTTGTTGGGGGGTTTAATTTTTTGAGTTCCAAGTATATTTTAGATATGAGACCCTTGTCCCTTGTATGGCTATTAAAGATCTTCTCCCAATCCGTGGGCTTTCTATTGATCTTGCTAGCTATGTCATTTGCCCTGCAGAAGCTCTGCAACTTTATGCAATCCAATTCGTCCAACCTTTCTTTGATTTGTTGTGTTTCCGGGTCTATATTCAGAAAATTTTGGCCTGAGCCACGGAGACCAAGGGCTTCTCCTATTCCATCCTGTAATGTTTTCAGAGTGTCTGCTTTGACTTCAAGGTCTGTGATCCATTTGGAGTTGATACTGGTGGAGGGTGATATATAAGGATCTAGCTTTAGTTTTCTACATATGGTTTATCAATTTTGCCAGCACCATTTACTGAAGAGGCTGTCTTTGTTCCATTCTATTATTTTAGCTCCCTTATGGAAGATTAGATGGCTATAGGTCTGTAGGTTCATTTCTGGGTTTTCAATTCTATTCCATTGGTCCTGAGGTCTGTTCTTATGCCAGTAACAAGCTGTTTTGATTACTATGGCTTTATAGTAGAGTTTGAAATTTGGTATTGATATTCCTGCAGCAGTGTTCTTTCCGTTGAGGAGCGTTTGTGCTATTCATGGTGTTTTATTTTTCCATATGAATTTTTGGATTGCCTCTTCTATTTCCTTGAAGAATGAGGTTGGAATTTTGATAGGTATCGCGTTGAATTTGTAGATAGCCTTGGGAAGTATTGCCATTTTCACGATGTTAATCTTTCCAATCCAGGAGCATGGGAGGTTTTGCCATTTTTTAAGTTCTGGGTTGATTTCCTTTTTCAAGATTTTAAAGTTTTCATCATAGAGGTCCTTCACTTCTTTGGTTAAGTTAATTCCTAGGTATTTTATTTTTTGTGGGGCTATTAAGAATGGAGTTGCTTTCCTAATTTCAGACACACTTTTCTCATTGTTGGCATAGAGAAAAGCCATTGATTTTTGGGTGTTAATTTTATAACCTGCTACTTTGCTAAAGTTTTGAATCAGCTTGAGTCATTTGGGAATGGAGTCTATGGGATTCTTTAAATACAAGATCATGTCATCTGCAAAGAGGGAGAGTTTTATTTCTTCTTTCCCTATTTGTATCCACTCTATGTCTGCATCTTGTCTTATTGCTGTAGCTAGGCATTCTAATACTAGATTGAAGAGAAGTGGAGAGAGTGGACATCCTTGTCTTGTTCCTGAGTTAAGAGGAAATGGCTTTAATTTTTCACAAGTGATTATAATGCTGGCTGTAGGTTTGTCATATACAGCCTTTATTGTATTGAGGAATGTTCCATGGATTCCTAACTTTTCCAAAACCTTCATCATAAAGGGGTGTTTGATCTTGTCGAATGCTTTTTCTGCATCTATTGAGATAACCATGTGTTTATTATTCTTGCTCCAATTGATGTGATGAGTAATATTAATTGATTTGCGTATGTTGAACCAGCTTTGCATCCCGAAATTAATCCTGTTTGATCGTGGTGCATGATTTTTTGGATGAATTGTTGAAGTCAATTGGCCAAAATTTTATTGAGAAGTTTAGCATCAATGTTCATCAAAGAAATGGGTCTATAGTTCTCTTTCTTTGATGAGTCCCTGCCTGTTTTTGGGATGAGGGTTATGATGGCTTCATAGAATGTGTTCGGTAGTGAACTTTCTCGTTCAATTTCATTGAGGAGTTGGAGGAGTATTTGTGTGAGCTCTGCTTTGAAGGCCTTGTAAAATTCCGTTGTAAAACCATCTGGTCTTAGACTTTTCTTAGCTGGGAGGTCTCTTATTGCTGTTTCTATTTCAATGCTTGATATGGGCCTGATAAGATAGTTTAACTTATCTTCGTTTAGTTTTGGCATGTCATTATTTGCTAGGAAAAGGTCCATTTCTGTCAAGTTCTCAAACTTATTAGAATAAAGTTTTGAGAAGTATTCCCTTATAATGTTCTGAATCTTGATTTTTTCCACCGTGATGTTTCCATTCTCATCTCTGCGTTTATTAATTTGGGTGTGTTCTCTTCTTTTTCTGATAAGATTTGCTAAGGGTCTGTCAATATTGTTAAGTTTTGCGAAGAACCAACTCTTTGTTTTGTTGATTCTTTCTATAGTTTTTTTGGATTCTAATTTATTTAATTCTGATTTAATTTCAATTATTTCTTTCTGTCTACTGGGTTGAGGTTTATCTTGCTGCTCTTTTTCAAGGAGGTTTAGATGTGTCATTAAATTGTTAGTATCAGATCTCTCCAATTTGTTGATGTATGAGCTCAGAGCTATAAATTTGCCTCTGGGTACTTTGCTCTGTCCCAGATGAGCTGGTATTTTGTGTGATCATTTTTGTTGAATAGCATGAATATTTGAATATCCTTTCTAATCTCTTCCATGACCCATTCATGATTCAGCAGTGTGTTGTTCAGCCTCCATGTGATACCGGACTTTCTTTGGTGGCTTTTGGTGTTGAGTTCTAATGTTATTCCCTTATGCTCAGAGAGAATGCAAGGTATAACTTCAATGTTTCTGAATTTGGACAAGTTTGTTTTGTGGCCTAAAATGTGGTCTATTTTAGAAAATGTTCCATGTGCAGCTGAGATAAACGTGTATTCTGATGCGGCTGGGTGAAATGTTCGGTAGAAGTGTGTTAAGTCTATTTGATCTATGCAGCCGTTTAGATCTGCAGTTTCTCTGTTGACTTTTTGCCATGTTGATCTATCTAGTAGGGAGAGTGGTGTGTTAAAATCCCCAACAAATATTGTCTTTGAGGTTATATGGGGTTTCAGGGAAAGTAGTGTGTCTTGGATAAATTTGCGTGCTCCATTGTATGGTGAGTTGATATTTAGAATTGTAATATCCTCCTGAATGAGAGATACCTGAATTAGTATGTAGCGACCTTCTTTATCTCTTCTCACTAATTTTAATTTGAAATCTATTTCATCTGATATTAGGATTGCAACTCCCGCCTTTTTATGGGAGCCGTTTGCTTGGTAAATTTTGTTGCAGCCTTTAACATTGAAAATGTGTTTGTTTTTACGGGAAAGATGTGACTCCTGCAGGCAGCAGATAGAAGGGTCTTGTTTTTTAATACAACTAGACAGTCTATGTCGCTTAATTGGAGAGATCAGTCCGTTAACGTTAAGAAATAGGACTGAGAGGTATTTGGGAGTTCCTGCCATGTTATCCACCTTCTTGGGGGCTGCGAAAACTGGGTTCTTCCTATGGTTCTTGGATTCTCAGTTTGGGTGCAGTTTCTTGGCCTTTATTGTGGTCTTGTTGCTTTTCTATGTGTAGGACATCTTTAAGAATCTTTTGTAGGGCTGGTTTGGTGGAGATGTATTGTTTCCATTTTTCTTTGCTATGGATGGTTTTTATTTGGCCTTCAGTTATGAAGGAGAGTTTAGCTGGGTACAGTATTCTTGGTTGGTAGTTGTTTGTTTTTAGGGCATGGCATACATCATTCCAGGCTCTTCTTGCTTTGATTGTCTCTGCTGAGAAATCTGAGGTGATTCTAATTGGTTTCCCTTTATAGGTGAGTAACCTTTTCTCCTTGACAGCTTTAAGGATCTTTTCCTTGTTCTGAGTTGATCCTGTGTGGATTATAATGTGACAGTGGGATGTCCTATTCTTGTCTGGTCTATTTTGGGTTCTAAAAGCTTCTTGTATCTGAATAGGCCTATCTTTTTGTATGTTTGGGAAGTTCTCTGCTAGGATCCTATTAAACAAATTTCCTAGACCATTAACTTCTGTTTCTAGGTGCTCCTCTACACCCATTATCCTTAGATTAGGCCTTCTGATGGTGTCTTCCAGGTGTTGGATAGATCTATCATATTTCTTGGACTTGTCTTGGATGGTTGTATGTTCTTTCTCTATAATATCTAGGCTGTCTTCAATCCCTGAGATTCGATCTTCTGCATGGTCTAACCTGTTGTCAAGACTCTCTACTTTGTTTTTTATCTCTTTTCCTTCTAATTGGTCAGCTTTGATGGCTTCAAATTCTTTGTTGAAGCTCTGTTTTAGGTATTGTATGAATTTCTTTACTTCCTTAATTTGGTGTTCAGTGTTTGTTCTCAAATCACTTAGTTGATTTGTTATGGTTTCTTTGGACTCCCATTCCTTCTGTGGGGTTCCATTCAGCATTGCCTTTGTGGTCTCCCTGACTTCCTTCAGCTCTTTGTTAATGGATTAGATGAATGCCTTTAGTGATCTTTGTGTATTCTCTACCTATTCTCTAAATTCATGTATTACTCTTTTCTTAGCTTCCTCCAGTTCGTGGGATTCCTGCAGTTCTCTTTGAGTGTTCTCAGCCTGCTCACGCCATTCCTCCCTTTTTCTTTGAGTATTCTCAAGTTGCTCACTCAAGTCCTGTATCAGTTTTTGAGTAGCTTCCTCGCGCGTATGATATTCCTGTATAAACTTTTGGGATGCCTCCTCTCTCTCCCTATCACGCTCATACAGAGTCCTTTTTAAGTTGTCAAACTTTTCATTTATCATGTTTGCCAGCAGTGTTTGTAGAGCTATTTGGGACCTCTCCTCTGGATTATTCATTATCTGTTCTGTCCCATGATTATCATGAGTGGGAGTGGAGATACCCAGACTTGCCATTTTTCTTGTGTTTTTCCGGCTTACTCTGCCCATTTGAGATGAAAGTAGCACCAGTTTTGTGCTAGAACACTATCTTAAGGCAACCATTTACCAAAGTTTGCATTTGTACAGTCAATAGTCTACAGATACATTCTAGTTCAACAGATACATCTATTCAACATCAAACCACTATATGTTAATGGGCTTCGAACCGCAGAGAAGAATTTGGAAAACCAGAAATTATTAGGGTTAGGGAGAGATGTGGGTAAAAGAGAAATAGATTGGTGTGGGGAGGCACAGGGAGAGTTAACTATGTCCTAATCTCAATGCAGGAAATAGATTGTGTAGGATGCAAGTAGAGAGAGAGAAAAAAAGGAGAAAGGGAAAGAGAAATGAAAAGAGACCAGAAAAAAATAGAAACGTAAAAATTAATATTATTATGGAGATTTACAAACAATCTATTTAGAGAGTAATGTGAATATATTGAGAGAAGGGGAGGGACATAGAGGAGATGTGAAAAACTTAAAAAAATGCTTAAAATATTATATAAGTATAAAGAGGTAGTACTGCTATTAAGGAATTTAAGTCTCAGAGGTTTTGAATTGAGTAATAAATTTGTGGATTATGTGTGTACACAATGGGGGATAGGGTCTACTAGTTAACTAAGGGTTTATCTAAGGATGTACAAGACAAGAGTTAAGTCACATAAAGAAGAACAAAAGAGAGGAAAAGATGAAAAGGATAAAAAAGGGAGAAAAAAAGATCAGAAGTTCAGTAGAGCTAAACAAAAAAACAAAAAGATAATTCAAAAAGAAAGAAAAAGAGAAAGAAGACAAAAAAAATAAAAGAAAACGCACATTCACGTATCCCTAAAATAAAAATTATAAGAGGAAAAAAACGTTACTGGAAAACAATTTTTTTTTCAAAAAAGGCAAAAATAAAAGATTAATAAAAGTTTTAGAAAAGAAAAAAAATATTTTTATATATATAAGGTACCAAAAAAAAAAAGAAGAAGAAGAAGAAGAAGAAAAAAAGTTCTTTGATTTTTTTTTAATCTTTTTGGGAGGGGTGGGAAGAATCCTGTATCTCCCTTGTGTCTGTAACCTGCCTCTTGTTGGAGTCTCTGGTCTGCTTGAGGTCCTGTGGCTTGATTGGTTTCTTAAGTCAGTTTGTTCGAACAGGCAGAAAAATGCTCTGCTTTACCGAAGATTTTGAGATCCCCCTCCCAGGTTAGTTTAATGGGAGGGTGATCTGGTTTGAGAATCACAAAAGAGGGGGATGCAGTGATGAGGCTAGGTTCTGGGTAGAGTTGAGGCCTTTCAACAAACAGTAGCTTTTCCCTGGGGCTATTTTGTGAAAAACTCACAGAGCCCAGCCTGGAGCCATTCTCAGGGTTTCTGTTTTTCAATTGATTATGGAGGCTGCTAGAGGGAGGGGCAGCCTCTGGCTCTGGTTACCCAGTGAGGAAAGCCACTCCTATGGCTGGCACCTGAGCTGGGTGACTTTTCCCTGGATGGAGCTGAGTCTGGCAGGTCACTTCACTGTCAAGTTCTTGTGACCTGCTAAATGACTCGTTTTATTCCAAGGCCTGAGTTGGAGCTAGCAGCTCCGCCGAGCTTTGTCGGTATCCAAGATCGAGATCACTGGTGCTGGGGGGACGGGTGGCCTTCTCTCCTCTGTTCCCTGAGAAGGATTGAGGACGTCAGGCTTCTACTCACGCCAAGTCTTGGATCCTGGGTAGTCTCTGGTCTGCAAACTGCAGGATGAAGATGTCCGCTCCTTGTCAGTTCTTGCTGGTGTTGAGTAGAATCCACTCGCCTGCTGCATCTGACTCCTTCGTCCCAGACTCTCTGTGGCTGAGGTATGGGTGCCCTGCGGTAGCCACCGCAACCCTGCCGCAGCAACGGCGGCTGCTGGCAAGTGCTCAGATGTGTCTCCTTGCCTTGGCTTCCCCTCTCTTGTCTAACTCTCTGTCCTGTGATGGAACACTTGGTGTGATTCTCTGGCTTAGGACTGTTCACAGGAACTCTAAAACTGCTTTCTCTGCGAAAGCTTGTTCAGATTCCAGCTTCTCCTCTGCCATCTTCCCGGAACTCTTCAAACATTTTTTTAATTAAAGTACAAATATTTCCAAAATGTGACCCGGTAATGAAGCCTTCTTAATAAAGTATGTGCTTCTTGAAAACACAGTAACAACAAATATGTTTAGAACTACAAGAAACTAAATTTATTTAAATTCACCAACCATATAAAAATTAAGAAAATAATTGTTAAATATTCATGTTAAATATTTTAAAAGCAAAATATGCGTCTAAATAATTTACATGTGTAAAACTCATGCAAAATTAAATTAACTAATACGATGACTGTGAAAAAAGAATTACTCTAAAGAAACAAAAGAAAATAATTAAGTTCAAAATTTGAAATTTAGAAAATAAAATGAAATGCATTCTTTAGTTGACTTACGTAACTGTAAACCCTCTGTATATCAATTTTATAATAAAAAATGCATGAACAAAGAAAGCAAATATACCCATTGATCAATAGCAACAGCTAAAGCATCAGTATTTCTTTTTTTTTTCTGTACAAGAAAATCGATGGAGGGGATAACAATGTTCATTCCATTGAAAAATATACTCATTACCTTACTTATGTAACTGTAACCCCTTCGTACATTACCTTTACAATAAAATTAAATTAAAATTAAAAATAAACTAAATAATATACCAAGTAAGAATTCTTAGAAGCCATTGTTTAAAAACTTTGTAAAAAGCTGCCCTAAGTACCCAAGGAATATACTTTGATGATACTATTTAAATACTTAAACTTCAGCAGAGAAGCAGAAAGATTATAAATGTTACAAAGTAAAATAATAAATCAGAATATATTACTATTAATTAAAATCATAAGTTGAATTTATATTGGTAGTCAAATATGTGAGAAATGAGACGAATTGCCATTTGCAGTTAATAAGTGAGAAAGAATTTTCTAGGTCTTTTAAATTTATCTTAAGATAATGAAGAAACTATTTTGTCACATCATATGATAATCAGATAAAGATCATAGTAAACCAAAGAACAGATTGAACTAAGTTTTGGGATGTTAATGTATTTACCTATTTTGGTTGTGGGTAATTGTGGGGATTTCAACTTGGAGTATTGTTCTTGCTAGGCTGGTGTCATATCAGTGGTTAATTTTAGAATAGGGGTTCCCTTTCCACAAGAACATGCACCCGATCTGTCCTTTTAGCCTTCCATCATCCATGGCATCAGAGTTGCACACTAATTTGTCTTGCACACTAATTTCCTTGGCTGGCCTGAATTCTGCAGTCCTTCCAATCTTAGCCTCTAGATAGTGCAGGATGCTTGAAATGATCCAGTCACCCAGCTATACATTGAGAAGGAAGTCCACTAAACTTTTGGCTTGGGTTCTGTTCTCAAGCCTCCTCAGTAGTTAAGATTAGAGATGGGATCCCCTGGTGCCAAATAGTAACAATATTTTTAAAGCTCCTAGACATATATATGAGTTAGGCTTGTGATTACCTCAGGAAAAGAATAAAAGAGAAGTGAAGCATAAAGGACAATCAGAATTTTAACTAGCTACTCAGAGGCTGAATCAGCTTAGCTAGCTACTCAGGAGGCTGAGATCTGAAGACCACTGTTCAAAGCCAGTCCAATCATGAAAATACATGTGATTATCTCCAAAAAATCGCAATGGAGTAATGGCTCGAGTGGTAAACCACTATCCTTGGGCACAGAAGCTTAGGGATAGTGACCAGGCACTATCAAGCTTCAGGAATGATGAATACATGCATGAGCACCTGCATATGTGCGTGTGCATACACACGTGCGCATGAACACACAAACACACCAATGAGTATTTCAATGCGACCTTCTTTAATTTTTTATCTTGTTGTATCCTTTTGCCATGTATTAGTTCACAAATTAACAAAATCAGCTAAGCAGCTATTTACATCAACTCATCATGTTTCTCTAAAGTCTATTCTCTTTTTGCAATTATTCAGGAGGGCAATTCATCTCCCTCAACTCTGTAGTATTAGATGATTTTTAGGTTCTTCCTAGCTATATGATTTTGTGAAATTCTGCAGCGAACAGCTTATTTCTTTCACGAGAAGGGAAGCCTCTGTCAAACAATTCATAATAGGTTTTTCTCCTCCTGGCAAGCATCTGTAGTTTTATTATCTTCGTATATTTCATGATCTGTCTCTGTATGCCAAAGACTGCTGTGAAAATAAAAAGACCCTTTTCAGCATTTAGCATTCATATAACATTCATAGGTATGAAGGTGTTTAAATATTACTGAAATTGCTTTGGAATAAATAATGTTGACCTTGACTATCTTGAGAAAGAAGAATTGGTTTCTCAGCACTTAGGTAAGAACGTGAGTGAAAGAAACAAAAGGAAAATTTGGAACAACTCAACACATACATTCAAATGAAATAAACAACCCAAGAAAACACAAATTAATTCAGTACTCAAAAACCTGCAAGAAATGTAAAGATTTAAAAAAATCAGCTATGATAAGCTTTTGAAAATCCTGACTACATGGGAGTCTACTGTTGTGAAGACAGTGGTTAAAACTTAGACTGGACAGAATGATCTGTACACAATGCCATGCACCTGTTATTCTAAATTCCAGGAAGAATAACATAAAGTGGACTGAGCCCAAGATCATACACAAGAAGGAAGCCTGATTCTATTTGAAAAATAATCAGAATAATTTAGGGCTGGGGGCATGACAAAGTGGCAAGAACACCCATTTAGGAGACACAAGACACTCAAAGCAAAATATATTATGGTTATTGAAGAAAAAAGCTATGACTTTAAATAGTTGGAATGATTGTAAGATTTGAGTATTTCAGTGGAGAAAAAACCCATGAGAGAGATAGAGTGAACCCATGTTGTGATCCATTCTACTTAAGCTATAATGTTGTGTGGTACTCCAGACATAACAGAGTTATCTTGCAAATGAGCATGGATGTGCATTTGGGTGATGGAAATACTCTACTTACACAGGTGTAAATTAGATTTTTGGCTAGATTATAGTTCTTGAACTAAGACTCTGTGTGATGTCCCTGACCTTATTCTCTCAAGGCTACCACTCTACTACTTTGACCCGCAGTTCCAATTCTGATTTTCTCTTCATTGTTTGGAGATAATAGGCTCATGGACTTTCTTGCCCAAGATGGCTTCAAATCATGATCGTCAGATCTCATCCTCCTGAGTAACCAGGATTCTAGGCATAAGCTGTCTATTTTTTAAATAATTTAGTAAATCATACAGTTACAGAAATTATAAATTATCATTACAACCTGTGTAATAGATGTGTGTATGTATATATCAATGCATACAGATAGAAATATTTTAACGTATCTTTGTATCTACAGTAGATTTATGAAAAATCAACCTTTGTTGTAAAATAAAACGGAAACAAAAGTTATTATGGAGGAAAACAAAGGGAATTGTCACATGTTTCTTGTTGTTGAATGGAATATGAATTGTGAGAATCAGTTTAGGAAAACCATCTTAATTTAACAAAATGGATAATGGGTATTAATTCCAATCTCTCTATTTGCCCTTATTGTGCATCCTCACACATGAGTGTCAAAATCAAACCACAATTTTTGCTTTTGTATTTAATGCACCTGTTATAATTTAGGGGATTGATGAAGTAATCAAAAAATGATTAAAATAATAGTAAGTGAGCCTATGAGTTAGAGCTGAAAATGTTTTTAAATATTATAATAGCTAATTAAATTGAATTTCTCTTACTTTTCCTCTATTGTCATGTCCCTCATTCCCAAATTAGAAAAGTACATAGAAGGTTCTCACTAAATTATTGTACAATAATGAAAAAAATGCATTGCACAGTGTGGTTTTAGCTTATTGAGACCTGTAGGGTGTAGTGTGTTTTTGAGGACTTGCAAAAAGTTGTGATGGTGAAGAAAGGACGGATGTGCATATTCTGGAAAATTGCCTAGAGGATTGCTCCCAGAAAGATAGTGACGAATTCTTCCAAAAGATACAGTAAAATCACTTTCACAATCATGTTCACTGCTGCACTATTTACTGTAGCCAAGTTATGAAAACAGCCTAGATGCCTTATGGTGGAGGAATGGTTGGAGAAAGTGGGGCACGTATACACAATTGGATTGCACCCATCCATTATGAAGACTGTTACATAATTTGCAAAGAAATAGATAGATCTAAAAATATGTTAAGTAAACTAAGTCAGAACCAGACACACAAAGGACCCATGTTCTGTCGTGTATTTGGAACATAGGACTTTATGCAAATTTACACAATAGTATTGCAGAAGAGTATTTAAAAGGCGAAATTTCTTATAAAATTGAACTTTTATTCCAACAAAATGAATACCAAGAAGCTATCATTTGGCAGATATGAGAAAGTCAAAGGGAAGGAATAAAGAGAGTTATGGATGAAGAGAGGGAAGGTATAATATTCAATGCAGAAACTAGAAGAAATGAAAGTGGGGTGAGGTTTGGAAGGGTGTGGGAAAGTTATGTAAAGATCCATTGTACTTATAAACTGAATTGTTGAATAGAAATTCCTTCGTACAACTATTTAATAAAAATATAACTAAAAACAATAGAAACACGGCTGGGAAGGTGGCTCAGTGGTAGAGAACTTGCCTGGCATGCCTGAGGCCCTAGGTTCGATTCCTCAGCACCACATAAGCAAAAAGTAAAAAGCCAGAAGTGGCGCTGTGGTTCAAGTGGTAGAGAGCTAGCCTTGAGCTGAAGAGCTGAGGGACAGCTCCCAGGCCCAGCGTTCTGGACCCACGACCGGACCCCCCCCCCCAAAAAAAAAAAAACAATGGAGACATTTGAATCTTAAACTGTGTTTTCTTAAACCACGAGTCAAAATAATAGTTTCCTTCTCAGAAATTTTCTTTGAAGTTTTTTCCTCAAAATGACATAAAAGTGACCAACAAAATGAATGTCAATACATCACATTGCATATCCTAAAGAAACACAATATAAAAATCACAGTGAAAATGTTAGAATTCATCACATAATCAAATAACAGGGAGAAATGATCAAATCCTGGTTGTTTTTCCAAGTATGTTACGTATGG
Organism: Dipodomys spectabilis; assembly: GCF_019054845.1. NCBI lineage: Eukaryota > Metazoa > Chordata > Mammalia > Rodentia > Heteromyidae > Dipodomys > Dipodomys spectabilis. Next base: position 776,424 of record NW_024870986.1, read on the forward strand.
TATCTAATTTGATCCTCACAATAATCCCATAAAGTAGAACTACTTCCATTTCTAATTCTCAGATGATGATATCGAAGTCTTCAGAGCTGGAATTATTAGTACAACATTGCACAAATGGTAAATCTTAGCCTGTGCCCCATTCCCACCGTATCAAATAACTTCATTCTAAATTATGGCTAAAATACCAGCACTTAGTCCACTAATTCTAGGAAAATTTCCCAGAATTATTGTCCACATTCTAATAATACTTCACTTTATCTTTGTTAGAAAATAGGAAACTAAGCGGGATGCCGGTGGCTCCATCTGTAACCCTAACTACTCAGGAGGCTGAGATCTGAGGACTGCAGTTCAAAGCCAGCCCAGGCAGGATATTCTGAGAGATTCTTGTCTATAATGAACAGCTAGTAAACCAGAAGTGGCACTGTTGCTGAAGCGGTACAGTGATCAACTTGAGCGGAAGAACACAGGGACAGTACCCAAGCCCAGAGTCAAGCGCCACAACCAACCAAAAAAAAAAAAAAACAAAAAGAAAAAAAAGGAAATAGGTAACTGTAATATAAAAACTCCAAGTTCATAATCAATTTATACCTCCCTGGTGAAAGGAACTGCTAAACTATAACATTCTTGATTTCTAGCTCAAAATTTTAGAAATCATATTCTATCCCATGACAACACTGCATTGCCTGGAGACCCTCATCTCTGTTTAACACAGTCATACTGAAAGAATAACCTTCCCAATTCCTGATGGAAACAGACTGCCGGTCTATAGACCAATCATTTCCACATTGTAGCTCACATAAGTTGTTTACCATTAGAAGTATTTTGATTGCTTTTTATACCCAACATTTTGAGAGAAATGTATTACATTAAAATGCTATTAAAGCAAAACTGATATAAAAATCACCTTTGACCCCAGATAAATATTTTACCTTTCATATACCCAAAAATACAGTCTTACCTATCATTAATGTTAGGAACGAGAGGTTAAAAATCATAGACACCAAGACCTAAGCATCAATTAAAGACTCTCCAACTTGTGAATACAATTGGTTTAAAAAGATATCAATACTACTGCACGTTTTTCAAAATTTCTTGTGATACTGAAGATTCAATCATAAAATATTAACACTTGAAAACAACTCATTTTCTTGGGAGTAGGACACAAAACACAAGATTAATACTAATCATTTTCAAATACCTTTATTTTTCTACAAATTCACTCTTATAATTATAAAGAGTGTGAAACTAACTGAAGTACAGAGCCACAAAGGTAATAATTTAACTGCATCATCTACATTCAAAAAACTATTACTAGAAAACAAAATTATACTAATAATTAGCTCACCAAACCACTTTATTCTATTTTATTTACTTTCATAAAAACTGGGTTTTCATAAAATGATAGATTAAAAAAGCCTATATACCCACTTACATCTTCAGAACTTAAAAATATTTAGTTCAGAAAAGTCTTTAGCTCTATAGTCAATGAACTGAAATAATACTAAAATATTCAAAGGCTTTTCAGAAATTGCAAAACTAGCTCTGGGTTGTTATGTATATTGGAAAAGATATTCGAAAAGCCTTATTTGTTAAATTTGGGATAGTTACTCCCACAAAAGAACCATTAGTGAAGATCTAATTGCATGTACAAAACAAGTTCAAATGCATCCACAATCTGGAGGTGACACAGGCTTTTTGTATGTTTGTTTTTGAAAGGTATATATAACAAGCATATCCACAATACTGTTTTCAGTCAATATGATGGGATATTCAAACCTAAAAAATACAGGGTTGATTATCTTAGTGAGAATAGATATGATGTTACAAAGAAAGTTATTTTCAACAGAAATCTGGAAAGAGTTTATCCACCTTGTGTTTCACAGGAATAAACAGAGAGTAATACCTGTTTGGTCAAGTAGGTCAAACTCACTCCATGAGTATATCTTAAAAGTTTAATCAATTTAAGAGGTCAAATACATGTTTTGTACTGACAGTCATCTTACAGCAATAACTTACTACCTAATTATATCTGCATCTTCTTACCTGACATATAACAAGAGCTGAAATTGGTCTCTTTTATCTAATTTAATGTTGTATATGCTTTGATTATGATGATGTTATTATTTGACAAATAAAATGTACAGAAGAGTGACTCCATAGAAATGACATGACAGAACACTGATAAATAAAAACATTGCAACACTGTTAGCTCTTTTCAGCCTCACCCTTTCCACATTGGCAAGCAACATTGCAACAGCACACTCACACATATACACATACACACATGTGTGCACATGTACACACATATATATGCATGCTAAATTCAGGGTTTAGTACAAAAAAGTACAAATAAAATATTAGTGATTTGGACAAACGTTAATTTGCCTTATTACAAAATAATACACAATCCAGTCACCATGGGTGTTACATTTTACTTGCCTCGCCACATGTGACCACTTAATTTATGTTAATTAATTAATTAATTCATTTGTTTTGTGCTAATACTAGCCTTGAATTCAGGGCCTGGTTCTGTCCCAGAATTTGTTGTTTTTTTGTTTTAAAAATTTATATAAATTGTTCTCCTAAGTCATAATGGTTTGGTTAAGTTTCTTAATTTTCAAAAATGCCAATCCATCTTTGTGTCTGTACAAAATATTTTCACAATACAAAGCAACGGCAATATCTTACTTTAAAAGTTCATGGATTCAATGGTATTCTTCAAGTGAATTGCCTGACTTTGATGTCAAATTGTATTCAAGAGTTGTTTGTATACATCTCTAATGATTTCTGCAGAGTTTGTGATTTTTTAAATCAGAAATCATTTTAACTTATCTGTTGAAATGAGTAGTACAGAAACTAAAAATATTTCTGGTGCTTGTCTGAAAAAATTATATTTTAAAATAATCTGTATTTTGTTTGTATAATGTCCATAATCTATTTCATTCTCTCCTAGATATAATACTTTGAATTCTACATTGTTCTATATTATATAGGTTCATTAATAAATGTGTTATTTCAGATAGCATTCCATATAGAAAAAGTTTAAGATTCCTTTTTTACCTAGGTCCTTATAGTATTTTATTTCTTTGGGATAAAATGACAATGTTATCTACTTTCAACAGTTTTGTAAAGATTATGCTATATAAAGGCCTTTCTAAGGTGAGGATTTAATACACTGATGTCAAATTAACTTTCAGTTCAATGAATTATATGTGTTGTTACATTTGTATTTTTTATTGTGAAAATACTGTACCGAGGGGTTACAATTACATGGGCAAGATAATGAGTAAATTTCTTATCAAGCATTGTAGCCTCCTCCTTTGTTTCCCCTTCCCATCCCTTCCCATCCTCCCCCTGCCCCCCCACTCAATCCTCCCCACTACCCCCACCCCGCACCAAAGTTGTAAAGTTCATTTTTGACATAACAACTTGTATTTTTGTAATCAATTTTTTAATAACTGTTTTTCATTTCTTGCTTCTGAAGAATGAAAAATATTGAATTCTTCACAAATTTTCATATCATCCTTTTGCAAATGCCATGATAATCTCTATATTGTTGTAATTTGGGTAAACGTTCTGCTGAAGCATGTAGTATCCTGTAAATTTAAGTAGTTAATGATGCAATCTTTATACAGGCATATATCCTTGGTTGACTGTTTGTAACCAGGAAACCTTATTGTTCCTAAAAATGCTATTGATCTTAATTCTCTAAAATTCTGTGTATATTGGAAAAAACATATTGTTTGGTCGATTGCTCACATTTGCAATTTTTTGTCAATGACAATTTCAAGTTTTTTTCATTTTAAATTTGATCATACTTTGAAGCCTTTATAGCTAGGTCCAAAGGTGATAGCTTTTCAAGTACTTATTTATCAACTGAGTTAGCTTTGTGGAGCTAATGGATTCAAAGCAAGCCTTGCTTAATAGTTACTTCTAAACTTCTGGGCTTAAAATTTCCTAAATGAGGTCGTACTGGCACAAATGTCTACCTGACCATTTACTCTTCTTTCATATAGCAACAGACCAACCAGAATATCTTACCCTGACAGCATAGATTGTCTTACTGGAACAAAACTAATCTTAGTTAAAAAGGATCATGGAGAGATGAACAATTAAGACAGAATCATTTAGACTAGAAGGTATTTTATCAAAATATAATTGTTTCTTATACCTAATATTTCAAAAGTAGCTAAAGCCAAGAAGATGAAAAAGTTTTCACATGCATGATTACCTAATGTCCTGGCCAGTCTACCATCCAACCAGGCAGGAATTTACACGACTGCCTTTCTTTCACCAAATATTTTCATAGTTACAAGAAAAGTCTATATGTTTCTCCTTGATATTAGGCCTTAAATTGGTGATGTTTATCACAGTGTTTCCTCTTGCCTCTAGGATGTAAATCTACAAATGGTAAAGCTTTAGGTCCAACTCTGCCAAACACTGAGGTAGAAATAATGGAGCAATACTTTAAAACACAGTTGCTTTTGATGCCCCAACCACAACAGTACATTGCAAAACATGTGCCTTTTTCTTACATTATATAGTTATATATTTTATCTTTATACGTGCTAATATTTTATTTCACACAGTGAAACTTACTAGAATTAATTGATAATTTGACATATAAATAGATTGGAATATAAATAATAAGGTTTAGAATGTACATTAGAATATAAAAAGCATCAATTCAATGTCTTCGGTATAAACTTTTGATACCTTCTAAGTGTTCTTGGTCTTCTGAATTCACATTCTAAAAAAAAATTATTGTTTTCCTCTAATCTTTAAGGGACTTTACCCTGCTGATCTGTTTATTGTTTTAATTCACTGATGCCAAAATATTTTTCTCCAATTTCGGAAGCCTTCCCAATGATTATACCCAATTTTTCTGATATGATATCTAAAAGGTATTACTCTTCTGCAGGACCCATGGGTACTAGGATCCCAGGTCCCAGTTATCTGCTTCATCAGATAACAAGGGCAAGATATCACACCTAGACTCATGAAACATGTCAACAGAAAGTAATTGAAAATACATCTCAATTCCTTACGACACCAGAATTAGCAGTATGCAATTGTGAAATGCAATGCAACTTAAAATGCAAGATGAGATCACAAAATCTAACAGAAAGTACAGCAATTCAAACTTTCAAAAAAATGACCAGACCATATGTGTGACCAAGATCACAAATGTCACAAAATTATTTTTAATACCCCTCTTCTAATGATTACTGAAAGAGTTAGTCCAGCATAAGTAGGCCAAAAAAACAGTTCCTGAACGATAGATCCATAATTGGTCTACCAAGGCTAGGAAAACTTGACTTCAGGTCAAATATAATTCACAAAAACATTAATTGAGAAGATCGTTAATGCTTCAAAATACTGGTACTTCAGTAAAACTTGGTTCTGTTGTATAAAAATGTTATCATTCACAAACAAATGACAACCTACATTTAATCTCCTGAAAACAGATTCCTTTTCAAATAATATTTTAAAAATCACATTCACCAAAATAACATTTGACACGTAGACGATAGTGACATTACAAATTTTTCAAGTTTAGGGTGCAAGTTACAATAGAGTTGATTAATTTCTCCAGCACTAATGCCAAGCAGTTTCAACCATTCATTAAAGTGCAGAAATAGTACCACCCACCATTTGTGTTGTTCAGTAGGTGCCTTCCAGAAATGTGTCAAATAGAACAACCTTCCATAATCCAAACCCAAACACTAGCTAATATAGTAAGTTTTATCACTTAATAAGGTACATTTTAAAAAGTCACAAATAGATGCTTTATCATATGTTGTTTTATGTTTTCCCTATCTGTCTAACATAGTAAGAAATATGACTTAAAGTCATGAATATGGGTACTCATCAGAGATGTGACAAACATAAAATCTGTCTTCTATTTCTATCATATTCCTCTATAGTAGTAAATCATGGTTTTCTTCTTTTTCCAAAACTTATAGGTAGTAGAAAATATTATCCCATGTAAAATAAAATAATCACAAACCTTTTAACAAAGCCATTTATAAAATTTTGTAGTTAGGAATATATTCTAAGCCATATTTAAACTTTCTTGTTGAATAAAGATTAATCTTCCAAATGGATGAGAATAAAATCATGTCTAGGTCCTTCACGTCTCCAGTCTTGCAAATTGTTATTTCAGATGAATAAATTATGGAAATATAAGCTGACATCAGTTCAAGTATATTCAGGATTGAAACTCCATGGAATGTATTTAAACCTTTCAAAATATTAACAGACAGTTTACCAGAATGACTATCAGGAAGTTGAAACCAGAGAGGAATAATAGTAAAGACATAGAATGAATGACAAATGGAACAAGGGACAAGTACAGCTAGAATACTCAATGTACACATGTGATAAAGGACGTGGTAAATCTGAAATAAATCTTGGAGAAGGGTTTGGTTGAGAATAACAGAAGGAGTCACTCTGATCCAGGAGAATTGGACAATTAGATGGACATATTTATTGTAATACACTTGCAAAACCTTTTGAAAATTAGTTAAAAAACACAACAAAAAACAAAAACACTCAAAAATCACAACCAAACAGCAATCTCTAGAAAGGATGAATGTGACCACTCAAAATTTTAAATAGTTAATGAAAGGTAGTCTTGGGAAAGCAAACAAAGCTGTTCAAAGAGGGCAGTTTTGGGTAGCAGAGAATTTTGAACAGATTTAAATAGATTGTCTAAGGATATGAATCACCTATATCTGCTGCAAATATTTTCTTCTGTGAGTTCTCTTTGTCTGCAATGGATAATCCAGTCCTCAGCCACACTTTATAGCTAGTGAAGATAGAATGGGAGAAACAATATCAAGAACCCATTACTCCACTGGAGACAGAAACGTCCTCTATGTTTTCTTTCATCTCTCTTAAATACTCTTTCGTCAAACTTTTAAGGCAAGTGATTTCTTTTGTTTTTTCTTTTTCTTTTTTAATTTAATTTTATTTTATTTTATTTGTTGACATACTGTACAGAGGGGTTACAATTACATGGGTAGGATAATGCATACATTTCTTACCAAGCATTGCAGCCTCCTCCTTTGTTTACCCTTCACATCCCTTCCCAGCCTTCCCCCTCCCCCCCAATCCCAATCCTTCTCCTTCCTGCCCGTTCCCCCCGCCCCGCACCGACATTGTAAAGCTCGTTTTGGACATGACAACTTGTACTTCTCATTGTTGCAACAGGTCCACCTGTTTCCTTAAACAACTGGTTTTTCCCCATGTCCTCCACAAGTTATACTGACATCAAATATAGAGAAAGCAGGGGTTATACTGTGGGGGAGGGATACACAAAGCAACAAAGAGATAATCTTATAAATACCTTAGAAACATATGCATGAAAGAAAAAAACATTAAAATACATATCTAAGGGTTCATTTTCCTGACATCACATTATATGACCTTTTCCGCTTGAATCATACATATACTAGATATTGCAAATAAGGGAAACCATGGGACCTATGTTTCTCTGGGCCTGGCTTACTTCACTTAATATAATTTTTTCCAAGTTTTTCCATTTCCTAACAAATCGGGCAATGTCATTCTTTCTGATGGAGGCATAGAATTCCATTGTGTATATATACCACATTTTCTTGATCCATTCATCTACTGAGGGGCATCTGGGTTGGTTCCATATCTTAGCTATGGTAAATAATGCTGCAATAAACATAGTTGTGCTGGTAGCTTTAGTGTGGTCTTGTTTGTAAACATTTGGGTAAATGCCCAAAAGTGGGATTGGTGGGTCATAGGGGAGTTCTATGTGAAGTCTTTTGAGGAACCTCCATACTGCTTTCCAAAGTGGTTGAACAAGTTTACATTCCCACCAACAATGAAGTAAGGTTCCTTTCTGTCCACATCCCCTCCAGCATCTTTTGTTGTTAGAGTTCTTGATTTTTGCCGTTCTAACTGGAATGAGGTGTTATCTCAATGTTGTTTTGATTTGCATTTCTTTTATGGCTAGGGATGTTGAACATTTCTTCATGTGTCTATTGGCCATCCTTCTTTCTTCTTCAGAGAAGTTTCTCTTTAAGCCTTTCGCCCACTTATTTATTGGGCAGTTGTTTCTTTGAGGATTTGTTGTTGGGGGATATAATTTTTTGAGTTCCAAGTATATTTTAGATATGAGACCCTTGTCCGTTGTATGGCTATTAAAGATCTTCTCCCAATCCGTGGGCTTTCTATTGATCTTGCTAGCTATATCATTTGCCCTGCAGAAGATCTGCAACTTTATGCAATCCTATTTGTCCAACCTTTCTTTGATTTGTTGTGTTTCCGGGTCTCTATTCAGAAAATTTCGGCCTGAGCCAAGGAGACATAGGGTTTCTCCTATTCCATCCTGTAATATTTTCAGTGTCTGCTTTGAGTTCAAGGTCTTTGATCCATTTGGAGTTGATTCCGGTGCAGGGTGATATGTAAGGATCTAGCTTTAGTTTTCTACATGTAGTTAACCAATTTTGCCAGCACCATTTACTGAAGAGGCAGTCTTTCTTCCATTCTATTATTTTAGCTCCCTTATCGAAGATTAGATGGCTATAGGTCTGTAGGTTTATTTCTGGGTTTTCAATTCTATTCCATTGGTCCTGAGGTCTGTTCTTATGCTAATACCAAGCTGTTTTGATTACTATGGCTTTATAGTAGAGTTTGAAATTTGGTATTGATATTCCTCCAGCAGTGTTCTTTCCTTTGAGGAGCGTTTTTGCTATTCGGGCTCTTTTATTGTTCCATATGAATTTTTGGATTGCCTCTTCTATTTCCTTGAAGAATGAGGTTGGAATTTTGATAGGTATTGCGTTGAATTTGTAGATAGCCTTGGGAAGTATTGCCATTTTCACGATGTTAATCTTTCCAATCCAGGAGCATGGGAGGTTTTGCCATTTTTTAAGTTCTGTGTTGATTTCCTTTTTCAAGATTTTAAAGTTTTCATCATAGAGGTCCTTCACTTCTTTAGTTAAGTTAATTCCTAGGTATTTTATTTTTTGTGGGGCTATTACAAATGGAGTTGCTTTCCTAATTTCAGACACACTTTTCTCATTGTTGGCATAGAGAAAAGCCATTGATTTTGGGGGGTTAATTTTATACCCTGCTACTTTGTCAAAGTTTTGAATCAGCTTGAGTAATTTGGGAGTGGAGTCTATGGGATTCTTTAAATACAAGATCATGTCATCTGCAAAGAAGGAGAGTTTTATTTCTTTTTCCCTATTTGGATCCCCTTTATGTCTGCATCTTGTCTTATTGCTGTAGCTAGGCATTCTAATATTAGATTGAAGAGAAGTGGAGAGAGTGGGCATCCTTGTCTTGTTCCTGAGTTAAGAGGAAATGGCTTTAGTTTTTCACCATTGAGTATAATGCTGGCTGTAGGTTTGTCATATAAAGCCTTTATTGTATTGACGAATGTAAGTCAAGTGATTTTGAATTATATCTTTCATTCTTTGTTCTGGCAAAGTAATTAACCAAACTAATTTACTAAATATTATTTGACATTTTTTCTACCATGCTGTTTACTTGTCTAAAAGAGCCCATTAAACTTCACCTTTGCATTTGGTTGCCACAAAAACCCAACGTCTATGTTAATGAGGACAAATTCTAATGTAAAACTGTGTCTCCAAACAACTGGTCCAAGAAGCTGTGATCACAAATATTTAGCTATACTTTTTTTCTTTTACATTGAAAGTCTTCTTGTGTCTAAAGTGCCACAAAAATAAGTACTCCATCTACTTTTTGGTCCAATCACTTCTAACCTCAAAGATATATTTTGCTAAGAAGATGCTTAGAGGAAACCAAAGTATACTCCACTTTTATGTTCTCTCTTAGGTCTCTCCTTACATACCATATCAGGATCAGTGAAGTTATTCTTTGCAAAATTATTTCAATAGATTATTTTTCTCTTGGTCTTGCATTTGCTCAGCAAGATGTATGGAAAATAATAGAGTTAAATGATCCATACCTTGGGTGACAGTGTCTGTTACAAAGGACAATGCTTCTATGTCCTAAATCTATGTCCTCCTCTTAGCTCTTGCCTAATTTCCAATTAAGCACAGTTTCTTGGCCTCAAGTCCAGTGAAGCTGAAAGACTAAAAGATCTCCTCCTCACCCTGCCCCGCTATATCTTCATTCTTTCTCTTTTAAAACTCTTTGAAGTTGCCTCATTTGAACACAGAATTTATTTTCCTGTCTTCATTCAGTCTATTCTGCATTGTAGTGAGCCATATAGGCTCTGTATAATCACTTTAGGTAGCAAAAATATTAAGACAATCTATATCAAAATTTCTGGCCTCCCTCCACTGCTGAAGTCAATATGCTTAGATAGGGCTTGTAAGAACATTGTTTGCTTACCCTTTCAATTTTCTCAATTCTTTTCTGATCCCAAACTTTTTGGCTTATGTAATGAGAAGTCTTCACTACCTCATGTTGATAAGGATATTATTTTTGTGAGCTGCTTATAAATGTGTAATCATTGGAGTATCCAATCAGATTTTTTTTCTGTGTTTCAGTGCTTCACGTGCAAAGACATTGGGGAAAATGTTACAAACAGAAAAGTGTGAACCCAATACCTTCTTTCATTTTGGAGGGCACTTTCTGCCTAAATATTTTGACTCAAATTATCTTTTTCAAAGAATAATTTTGGTAATTAAAGTTCAATTCACAAATTTTGATGTCTAAGTTTTTTTAAGAACTTTGAATTTCACACAGTGAGAGTATATTTCCTGGGTAAGGACAATTCTCAAGGGAACCTACAGGATTTACAGTAAGGTTTCTGAAGTTTGTTTAGTGTGAAAATGAGCTAAATTTTTACCCACTTTTCTCCCTCTCAACTAAGTCTCCATAGTTTCTTTGGATGAAAGCCTATTTTCCCAGGCAATTTTCTTAATAGGCTAAGTTGTTAAAAAGTTTGAACACTTAAAATATGCCTGTCATAATTTTTAAACTCTTTTGAAATTCCTTTATCAAAATCACGTTTTCCCCAATCCTAATTCAACCTTTAATATCAAAAACTGTAACATGTTGTTCACATGATATAGTGTCCATGCAACTATTATTTTCCAGTGGTTTTATGTGTATATATGAACATATAAGCTGATGCTGAGCAAAATGAACTCCAAGATATGAATACAGAGTTTTTTTTGCAGTTGTTTTTAATGTACTATATGATTTCTATTTTCTTTGGGGTTTTCCCCCTATGGTTTGTCCCCGGCTCTATTTGATTTTGGTAGCCTGTGTATTGTGTATACATTTACCTTAATTAGGGAAGGGAACAGGAACAACAAAATGGCGACACAAAGGACAAAGAGCAAGACAATGCAATAGCATTACTCACAAGACAATATGTTGGAAATGTACATTACAACTTGTGAGGAGTATTGAGGTGAAAGAAAACTGTGAGAAAAATGAAAGGGGGTAACAAGTTTGAAAAGTTATGTATTCACTACCTCACAATTACTGTAACCCCATTGTACATCAATTTGACAATAAAATTAAATTAAAAAATAAGCTGCATAAAATATAATTTCACTGTATTGTATAGTAAATATTATTCTGTATTTCATGTAGCAACTTTTTAAAAATCAATACTATTTGGCATCTAATTTGAATCGATTACTCCTTTTTTATCAGAGAGTCATCAACTTGAATGTTATCCAACTAGACAATATTTTCACAATAAACTTGCCAATATTTTGAAAAAAGAATAAATTTAGTACTTTCTCATACTAAAACCGAAAACAGTTTAATTCTATGGAAACCCATAACTTTTAAAAGTAAATAAGTTGTTATGAGGACAGAATATATGTGTTCCTCAAAACTCCTATGACTAATAGGTACTCATTTTCAAATTCTGAACATTCCATATCTGAGAGATTCAAAACAGTACCTGTTTGCATGTTATGTAATTTTGCAATAGATGCAGTTTCCAATGGAGTGTTACAAATTGAGAAGTCAACAGAAAAATAGCCACATTCTGGTAGAGGAAAAAATTATGAAGCATCTGTAATTAATTCTTCAAGAGTAAGCACATTTTATCAGAGTAAGCTATTATTTCTATGACCATCAATCCCAGGATTTATGCCATAAAGTCATCCTAGTCCAATAGTTTCCAACTTAAAAAGTGCACCTTAAAATTCCCTTAATTCACATCATGAATATCTTATCTCTATTGTGAAAAATACTACACCTCTGATAATGTGATGCTCTCCTTGTTCTGGAAAGAATACTACAATAAACTGGGTTGCATCATTTTTCCCCTAGTGAGATTCTTGAGATGAGATCACTTGCAAATGTTATTCATTTTTATACTTTTTTAAACTATCACAGATATTCAGGATGCTAAGGTCAGAAGATTATGGTTGAAATCTCCAATAAACTCAGAAAAAGTCAGACACAAGTGGCACTGAGATTGAAGTGGTAGTGCACGATCCTTGAGGATAAACAGGCTCAGAGACAGTTTCCAGGCCCAGATCTCAAGCCCTAGGACAAACCAATAAAACAAAAACAAATCCCAAATGTAGCATTTTTCTCATTGTATACAGAGGCACGTAATTAAGGAACTTGCTTCCTGTGTTACATATAGGTAGAAGAAAGAAGATGTCACACAATTATTTTCTTCAGACAATGTCATACAAAACCCTCAAAAATTGCATTTTTTTCTATATTTATAAATTAATATTGATTTGTTGGCAACTCTGTCTAGATTATTTACATTATCATCTTATACATGAACTGTTGGAATTATCTATTAACTAAGATCTAATTATAACTGGTTTGAAAGCATATTCTAGGCAAATAGAATGCCAGAAACATTTGTGAATTTGTCAATTAAACCCTCTACTTAAAAAGAATTTTGTAGTATCCTATAAAATATTAAATTACAAAAAAAACCTAAAATATTTATGTTAACTCTAAATTCTAATTTAGAAATATCTACAAAGTCCTGCATTTGATGAACTTTGCTATTTCTCTAGACTTAAGATTTTGTAATCCTTCCTCATTTCTTTAGAATCCAACAGAATGATGCTTACTTACTTTTTCAAATTTTGGGTGGTAATCATGAGCCATTTTGAATCTGGGAATATTCTGTAATGAAGAGAGCATTTAAAACACAACTGAAGATTATACACGAGTTACATTTCAATAGGAAAGTTGACTTTTCAAAACATAATGACAAAATTAGCCCAAACTTGCAACTGTGTATTCGTTTCTTGTTGTTTGGTATGTTTTATTAGACAAAATTATACTACCTGTTCCAGGGAAGGTATCGCTATTTAATTCTACTCTCTAATCTCCTGCCTTAGTCTGAGTGCTAGAATTCCAGGCTTGTATCACATTGCCTTGCCATGGTTTGTTGGTTTATTTAATCTAGACATAGACTAGCAAATCTGAACTTCTCCAATGATATTATCCAGTAGACTGACTGCTCAGAGTGTTTATGTACTATTTTCAAAGATCTTCTAAATTTGACACAGGATATGATCATTTTCAGATGCACCTGCTGGTATCTCTGATTCATTCGATCCTTTTAATAATAATTACTTGACTCTCTTACTATCTCTCGTCCCTACCTATGTAATAGTCTCAAACTTTTTTGAAGAAAGTTCACTTGAGGACTTTCTAATATTAAAATTTATCTCTTAATTCTTACTCAGGATGTATTTCTATTGCTTTTTTAAAACTTTTCTGAATATTGTAAGAGTTGTTTCATTTATGTATTTGTGTGTGCACATATAAGTGCCTCTGTGTGTATGTGTGTGTTTGTATGTATGTATGCAAAAGCCTCAAGCTCTTATTCATCGATCTTGCTCATGACTGGTATTCTATCACCTGAGACATTCTTCCAATCCAGGTTTTGGCTGGTAGTGTGGCAAAGAGTGTTCGGCCCAGGCTGCATGCAAACTGAACTTCCCAGACTCCTTTATATTTTTAGGTTTTACTTCTCCAGAAGTATCAACTTTTAAACTACAAACATTTTTGTGAGTGAAAAGCCTAAGCTGTAGTTCAGATTTTTAACTCAAAATTTCATAGAAAGATAGATGAACATACACATTGCATATGCTGAGTGTACACTGTTAGAAATGTGATCTTAAGCAAGGTGGTGGAGAGATGTGAGGATTGGGGTTCAAAGCCAGCCCAGGTAGGAAAGTCCAAGAGACCCTTTTCTCCAATTAACTACAAGAAAACTGGAAGTGGCACTGTGGCTCAAGTGGTAGAACAGTAGCCTTGAGCTGAATAGCAGAGAGACAGCGCCCAGGCCCAGAGTTCAAGTGCCAAGACCACCAACAACAACAAAATGCAAGTAAAGAAAAATAAATGCGATCTTAGCCACTAGTTCATTACTATTATAATCCCTGCTCTCTCAAGATGGACTTTTTTTCCAGTTAAATCCATGCCCTTATAGTTGACTTGAATTGGAACCAGAATTATTCTTCCATTCTACTTTTTAAAAATTTGTGTGATTAGCAAGCGTGATTTAGAAAGGGAAAGGCCTCATACTTCATGTTCCACTTAGTAACACTCCCATAAATCTACATACTGGGCTTGGCTTTATTGTTTCGATGTTGTCTTATTTGTAGTCTTCTATAGTGTATTGAACCCTTATACTTAAACACAGTACTTCTCTTTCTCCTATTATTGCAAATGTTTCTCTTACTGTTAACTCATGTGCACTAGGGAAATAATGTACAGCACATATACTCAAAAAAAGAATGATCTGAGGACCTTCTTCCCATTTAAAATTTGGCTTAATTTGCAGAGCAATTATGAAATTTGAACTAAATGTACTCATGGATAATGTATTTATAAGCAATATAAATTTTATATTTTCTCTTTACTAAGTTGTCTCTGAAACACCTGTTACCTCATGCCCAAAAGTGTCCTTGTGTTAGTTCAATGAAGCCCGAAAACATTCCTTAGACCTCAAGAAGCACCAATGATTGTTACTGGACTTTGTGGAAACAGCCCAGGAGAGGAATTGAACATAGAGGAATGATAGAGTTCAAATTAACTTCTGCATTCCTTTTTACTGTACAAGTAAAGAATCCCAAGGCTTGAAGGAAACTCTGTCCCTTGCTTTTTCCAGTGTGTTTTTTATTCATATAAACTTGTCTGTAAACTTCTAGTTGAGAGTATTACAAAAGATAATAATGTGCCATGTGAAGGCCAGCATAGAATAAAAGGAATTAACATTGTTGTTTTTTTAGTTAGTTTGTATTTGTTTTTGCCAATTGTGTGGCCTTAACTCTGGGCCTAGGCACTCTCCCTCAGGTCTTCAGCTCAAGGATAGTGCTCTACCACTTGAACCACAGCGCCATTTCTGACTTTTTCTGTTTATGTGGTACTGAGAAATCAGGGCTTCATGCATACAAGGCAAGTACTCTACCACTGAACCATATTCCCAGCCCCTAATAACATTGTTTTTAAATTGTTCTGCTGCAAAGAATCAAAGACATGGAGGTTTAAAAGTGTCTTATGGATGGATATTTCACCCCTGAGATGATTCTCTTTTTGCAGGAGTCAGTTATCAATTCCTTTAGTCTGGTCCTAAGTTCTCCATAGCAATAAGAATTCCAAAAAAGCAGGATCCTGTGAGTATGATCCACACAAGCAGCCTCTTCTCAGACCAGTTTCCTTTAAGGAGAGTCCCAAAGAAATATCGGGGGTTGTTTTTGTTTGCTTGTTTGTTTAGTTTGTCTGAGTTATGGGGCTTGAACCCAGAGGCTGGACTCTGTCCCTGAACAGTTGTCTTTCTTGCCCACCTATCCTCCAAGATAGTACTCTACTGCTTGAGCCAAAACTCCACTTCAGGCTTTTTTAGTGTTTATTTATAGATAAGAGTTTGACAGACTTTTCTGTCTGGGTTGGCTTTGAACTAAGACAGTAAGAAAGCCAAGTGAGATCAACAGTATGGACTTCTCTTTTGAAAAAAGAAATATTAGATGAAGTTTATTATAAAGCTAATATTTGACAATTTTTAAAAGAAGAGAATATGCCCAGCAAAGAAGCCATAACTTAAATAACTCAGCAAAAGTAGGTGTACTGAATCATTTTGGAATTATTTTTTATGCTTGGGAAGATTACTATTGACCTTGTCATTCCATTTGGGGAAACTGAAAGTCATATTTGCACTTTTTT
Organism: Dipodomys spectabilis; assembly: GCF_019054845.1. Lineage (NCBI taxonomy): Eukaryota > Metazoa > Chordata > Mammalia > Rodentia > Heteromyidae > Dipodomys > Dipodomys spectabilis. The sequence goes on from NW_024870986.1 coordinate 792,570, forward strand.
TGTTGGTCATGGAGCTTTCACTCTGATCCTGGGCGCTGTCCCTCACCTCTTCATCTCAAGTTGAGCACTCTATCACTTTAGCTACAGCACCACTTCTGGGTTTCCTGTGATTAATTGAAGATAAGGGTATCATGGACTTTCCTTACAAGGCTTGCTTTGAACCAAAATCCTCTGGTCTCATCCTTCTGAGTAGCTAGGATTACAGGCATGAGCTACCAGCACCTGGCTCATATTTGCATTTATGTGTACTTAATGACACTATGTAGACAAAGAATGGAAATTTGATGACATTGCAGCTTTTCAGAAAAATTGGGGTAGGAATAAATATGTCCTCATTTTTCCATGTGGTTATATTAATGACTCATGAGCTATGGGACTCTTACATTAGCATCCTATGCCATCTGTGTAGGTGTTATTTAGTGTTAGGCAATATTCATAGAGTAATATAGAAAGACTGAGATATTTAGAAAGCAAAGGAGATCAGGTATGAAAGAACAGCATAGAAGGAGATACATTTATCACACAGATATTAAGAAGTAGCCTAAGAGATTTAGAATGTTAAAGGCAATGAGGTATAAGCCTAGTTGATAACTAGTTCTTCAATAACCAAAAATATTTCCCTAGAACAGTTTCTGGTATACGTTAGTTACTATCATTTATTCATTCCATCTGGAGTTATTCCTTCTCTTCTATCACAACTGTTAATTAGCCTATGCTTTTTTGGTGCCATGACTGACCAAAAAGATTTCCAAATCTCACTTAGACTAGCCTTCTCTGTGATTAGCAGTGACCACTCAAAAGCCTGGAATCTTTGAATTTCCAGAATTCATCTTCACTTCACATCTAAGTACATTCCTGGCATTAACTGCAGTGATCTAATGAACAAAACATTTTTGTTCAACACAGTACCCTAATATAGGCAAAATGCATGAATTAGGGACTGTTGTCAGGTATCCATATGGAAGGAGCAATTATATATTCCAAGTATGTGTTCTGTATTTTGTATTTACTAACTGTTTTGTTTTGTTTTTGATAGTCCAGGGAGCTTAAACTCAGGGCTAGGGAATTATTCCTGAGCTTTTTTTTTTTTTTTTGCTCAAAGCCACCACTCTACCACTTGGGGACAGCACCACTTTCAGTGTTTTTCTGTGATGAATTGAACCCAGGGGCTCATGCATGCTAGGCAATCACCACACCATGAAGTCACATTCCCAGCCCTAAATGACTTTCTTAAGATGACATTACATTTTCATTCTATAACTATGTATCATAATTTTGGCCAGGTGGTAGAAAATGACATACAAAACAATACTAAGTCCAGTAAGGCTGGATGGACAATGAATAACCGTCATGGTCTAACCAGGGCACAGAGGGGCTTACCTCATGGAGCTGGTTCAAAAGGCTGAGCAAGACAGCTCCTAACCCACAGCCTACCTCCAGAATGAGAGGGCCACCTTGGGTTCCAGCCACATGGGGATGCTGGGCCACTTCCTCCAGCGCGCATTAAACCATTTCCTGTGTGTGAGAGAAAGTCAGAAGTACACTTAAGCCGGGTGCCCATGGCTCAGACCTCTAATCCTAACTACACAGGAGGCTGAGATATGAGAATCATGGTTCACAGCCAGCCCGGACAGGAACGTCTGTGAGACTCTTATCTCCAAAGAAGCACCAAAAAACTGGAAGTGGCACTGTGGCTTAAGTAGTAGAGTGTGAGCCTTGATCTGAGGAGCTTGGGGACAGCGCCCAGGACCATAGTTCAAGACCCAGACTGATAAGAATTGGACTTCTTGACAATAATAGCACTCATTGTACTAGGGAGCATGGCAGAGAAGTCAGGCCAAGCTTCTTGTGAACTGGAGATCATGAGTATGTCACCTGGCTTCTCCTTGCGTCTGAATCACCAGCTGCAAAACTGAACACAGGGAAGGATCCCCTTCCTTATGGGGATAAGGTAAGGATGAAAGAGAGCTATGTTTTGTTTCACAATCCCTCACCTGTTTCACGATTAATAACAGGCCCCACCTGAGCCTTTTCCAGGTATCTTCCTTTCATTTGCTCACAGAATTGCCAAGAACCATATTTGATGGCCGCTCCCTCTGTGCCCTATGCCAGAGATCCCTCTGTATAAATCCCTTGTTGCCTCACAATTGTCCCAAGAGGAGACTGCGGTCCAATGTTTGAGGCCTAACACAGGGCTTAGCCTGTGGTCAAGAATTGGCTGCTGTGCAGTAAGAGTTTGAGATAATCCATCTAAACCGATGCCTGAACATGGTGCTACATGCCTACTATCCCAACTACAGAGGACCAGGCCTGGTGGATCATGCCGGTCACAGATAGGAGGATCATGATCCAGCCCAGCCTGACCATATATTTAGTCTCTATCTTGGAAATGCCCAAGACAGAAAGGCTTTGCTCACATGGTGGAAGACCTGACTGGCAAGCATAAGGCCTTGAGTTCAAACCCTAATATACCAAAAAGAATCTGAGGCCCGGTGCCAGATGCTCATGCTTATAATCCTAGCTACTCAGGAGTCTGAGATCTGAAGACCACAGATCAAGATTTAATATAGGTTTGGCGTCACCCATCAGACATCATGGTGAGAAGACCCGGAGTCTGACCTATGCTGGTGCACTCCATACTCGCAGGGTGCACATCCTTACTAAGTTCTGGCTACACAATCTGTCCCCCTGGGAAACCACCCCCTGTGGGACACACCCCCAGGTCCTCCCAAGCTCCCACTGCCACCAACCAGGCCCAAGGGAGTAGACAGCTCCAGGGCACACAAATCCCTTGGTCTTGTAGTTTAATGGTGATAAATCCCCTTCAAGCACCTTACCCTTCCAGGCCCCTAGACCTCAGCCATGAAGCCCCCAAAGATAGCAGGAAAAGTTACCAAAGGGTCCGACTATCTTTGTTGCAACCCACTTCTACACACACACAAATCCAGACTGGTGACAGAAGACTCATCCATGCAGCACCTGAAATTTGCCAATTGATCACTCACCTGAGCACTGTCAGGATGTACAAGTAGAAAGATGATCTCTCTCTCTTTCCCTCTCTCTCTCTCTCCCCCTCTCTCTGTCTCTGTCTCTCTCTCTAATGCACACACACACACACACACACAAACACACACACACACACACACACACACACATGACTCAGAGAAGTGCCTCTGTTCGTTCCTCATCTGGCACAATGTACAAGCTGGAGCATGGAGGTTCCCTTCGGAGAACCAGGGGCTCCCACCCAAGGGGAGCACCACTCAAATGAAACAGCACCACCCCGCCTCTCCCTTTCTCCAGGGCCAGATCCTGCCCCTTGGGAACAACCAGCCTTGACTCCACATTCACCAAAACCCTAGGCCAGGTTGCTGGGTGAAGGAGTCCTGAGACAGGTGTCTCCTCAGAGCCTGGGAAAGGAAACTAGCAGAGGGTCATGACCTCAGAGGAGTGTCTGACCAGGGGTGAGGGGAAATGGATGGAGTCCTAGGGCTACATATATCGACATACTACTTACTTCTAACCTACATGCTCCTGGGCTAATTGGTGGATTCTTGGGGAGGACGAGGAAATCAAATGGAACAAGAGCACCAGCACATGCTGGCAGAGCTGGTGATGATCCTGTGAGAACTGTTGACAGCTGAGGGGTAGGGGAACAGGCCAGGTGTATGTGTGAGGGGGGTTGGGGTATTCCTCCCAGATATTCACCTTCTGCTTTGACCCCCAGCACCCTTCACCTCCCTCCTGGGCTTTTCTGGGACCCTCTTCAGGTGAAAGGATGACCAAGCACAGAAGACAAGGGCTCACACAGCAACGGGGGGGGGGGGGGGTCTATCTTATGCATCCAACAACCTTCATGGCCAGAAAAAAAAGACCAGAGAAGGCAAGTGTGGAGGTGCTGCTCCCCACCTTTGACTAAAGCCACCAAGTTCCCACTAGGGAGAAAAAGGGTGCATGGCTCTGTGGCTTCCACTGCTCTAGGCCAGGGACGATGTGGCACCCTGTCTTCACCCATCATTACATCTGCCCTTTTCCTGGGACATTGGCCGCTAGGGATGGGGGTGGGATCCCCGGGTTGACACCCACCCCCTACCCTTTTGGCGCATTAGTGGCAGAGCCCTGGCTGGACTGTTGGGTGTGATGGAGGTGCAAGTCTGGGACCTGGGGGGGATCTCCAAGTATGAGTGTCGCAGTGTGCAGGCCCACTGGGCGGCCACTCACTTGTGCTGCTGGGAGGAGTTGTTGGCTGATGCTCCTGGTGGAGTGAGCAGCAATGGAGGGGGCATTGCAGACACTTAGGTCTAGAGCAGAGGACCAGGGGCCGGGACCAGGTCATGATTGCAAGCTTACAAGAAGCTTGCCACCACCTGAGGTTTGAAATATGGTGACTTGGAGGAAGCAAAAGAGGGGGCTGGGAAGCAGGAGGGCACATCAATTTCCTACTCCAAATTAGCTTCAAGTCTCTTGCTCACAACTCAGCCACCACTACCTTCTTCAACTGCTGGTAGTGGTGACGACCAACCGAGGGAATCCTGGGGGTACAGGGCAGCATGGAATGTGGGCATGGCCACAATTCTTGTATTCGATTGGTCAGAAAGAAACATGAAAGAATGGGATTGTGGCCAGAATCCTGTGATGCAGGCAGCATGTGCAGAGTCAAGATGACAGCAACTCCCCAGCCACTTTCTCTGGGAACTATGTCCAATTCAGTTGGGCACAAGAGGATGACCTGCTTTAGTCAATGGCTGCACAGATTCTTGTGTATGTCTGTTTGTTGTCAGTCCCAAACCTTGAACTCAGGATCTGGGCACAGCCCATGAGCTGCTTTTGCTCAAGGCTAGCCCTCTACCACAAGAGCTACACGGCTCTACTTCTGGCTTAGTTGGCACTGAATTTGGACAGGGGTCTCAAGGACTTTTGTACTTAGGATGACTTTGATCCTCCCATCACAGCCTTGTAAGTAACAAGGAGGATTGCTGAGAGCTACTGCTGCCTGCCTCATCATTGGTCTTGGTGATGTTCTTGGACAGACTTGTGAGTTCCCTATCCTCGGGTTTAAGTGGTGGGAGCTGGAGCCTACAGTTCGAATCCTGGTCCTGCCACCTCCAAATGGCAGGAGATCCTATGAAATCCATTCCTATCCATATGATTACCAATGGAATGTGATTAATGTCATGAATTAATGAGCAGTTGTTGAGTTATTCTATGAAAAATTTATACACAATTATATTATAGGACACTGATTGATTTTAATTAACACTTTATTAAGCATTTAAACAATCACATTCATAAAATGGAGGCATAATGAAATACCGAAGAATTGGACCTCATATACTATAAAGGTGCCTTTTTTTCTGCCAAGACTGGGATTGGAACTCATGGTCTGGGTAAGCCTGTTGCACTGTGTGGGAAGGGGAAGATTTCCTCCTTGAAGACAGGAAATTCAAGTCTGTTCCTTAGGCCTGAAATTGATCCCCACCACTAGAAAACATCCTACAATTTACATATATGATTTATATTTATATACATATGTTGACTCCATATTGCATTCAGTGGAGTTTTTCATTTTATTTTTTGTTTTAATCATGTATTGACCGTTTATTTTATTGACTATTATGACACATAGAACATTGATTACATTGAATACATAGTATATAGGTCTGCATATGTTTTCCACTTCATACCTGACACCCAGAAGATTCACAGTAAAGGAAAACATGTGTCAACATCAGCTTCTTACTCCACGATTCATTGTTTGGGAGTGCTGGCATCTGAACTCATGGCCTACAAGGCCAAATTCATGAATGGGTGAGTTTCAACACGCCATCCTGGGGCAAATTGAGCTGACAGGCAGTTCCTAGGACCTGAGATCGAGCCCCAGGGGTTGACAAAATAAGAACAGATTGACACACAGATGGAAGTACACTAATAAATATATATCTTTATAGCATGCTAGAGATGTCTGTCCATTATTCACTTATATAGACTACATTTGTACCAATTCTTGGGTATTTATTATGCCTCCATGTAATTATTGTTATTGTTTTCATCCTTAAACTATTAATGAAATCAATCAGTGTCTTGAAATTATTGTGTTCCTGTAAGTAATAGTATTCTTTTAATGCTTCATAAAATCAATCAGCCTCCTAAAATTGTGCTAATTTTATAGAAGCATCATTTACAATCAACTTATTCAACCATGACATTGATAACATTCCATTGTTATTCCTATGGATGGGAACAAGTCTCTTAGTATCTCCTGCCATTGGTTGTGTCAGGACAGGGATTCGAAATCAGGGCCTACCTTGCCACGTGGGCCTATGGCTTCCCCGGTATTCTGCCAGCCTTCAGTAATGCAAGGTGAAGTACCCTTTGCAACAGTGTCAGTCAGACCCAGGAGGGTCACCATGCAAAGGAAGAAAACATAAAAAGCTATCTCACAACATTTTTCTGTGCATTTTTTCTCTGCAAGGCCTGGGGGTTTAGGATCCCAGGAGCAGCTGTGGATCCATTGGCTCCATCCCAGCCTTGAGTGATCAAAGCTGAGGCAGAGTTGCCACAACATGAGTTCAAGTGTCGTGCTGAGCATAAAATAAAATAAAATAAAAAATAAATGAGCTCCCTGGCTTGCAATTCGCGCTGTTTATTCTGCCCGGTTTTGGATTTGAACTCAGGGTCTGGGTACATCTGCAGCACTGTGGATGAAGGGGAATCTTACCATACTTGAAGATAAGAAAGTCAGGTCTGTTCATTAGGCCCGAATTCAAGCTCCAGCTCTGGAAAGCATACTATTTATATACATTGTAAAGATAGGATGTATACTTACCTATAGATGTTCAGTCCATACATGTTTGGTGTGGTTGTTCCTTGTATTTTTTTATTCATTTATTTACCATTGATTTTATTTACTACAATGACACCCACTCCGTTTATTACATTGATGATATACTATTACATAGCATCTAGATTTGTAGACATGTTCTCCATCATGCCTAACACCCAGGACTCTGAGAGAAAAGGAAAATAATTTTCACACTCAGTTTCTTACTTCATGATCCACTTGTTGGTAGTGCTGGGATCTGTCTCAGGGCCTAGCAGGACCAATTGGTGAGTAGGTCAAGGTGAACAAACCAGCCTATGAGCAACTAAGGAGCTAGGCCATTCCCAGGATCTGACATTGATCCTCAGGGTGCCCCCACTATAGCCATAAATTCATTATTTAAACATAGGTTCTATATTAACATATATGTTTGGACAGCATCTTGCATTCGGTGTACTTCATATTGTGTATTTTCCTGAGTATGGTGACAGATATAACTGTGATGACATGGATAACAACCTGTTCCTATGGTTATAGGGTTGCCTATGCATTCTCCATCTTTGTTGAGACCCAGGACTTTCACAGGAGAGGAAAACATGTGCAACGATTGCTTTTTGACATAAGGATGAATCTTTTGTCAGTGCTGGGATTTTAACTCAAGGCCTAGCAGACCCAATTGGTGAAAGGGTCATGGTGAGCACAAGAGCCTGTAGCCACAAAGGAGCGAAGCCATTCACTAGACCGGAGATCGAGCCCGGGTGGGGAACAATATAGTCATAAATTCATAATTAAACCAAGGATCTATATTTCCATACATGGGTGGGCAGCATCCAATTTTAGACTCAACTGTTGCATGAACTACTCTATCAATTGGTATTCGTATGCGTAGGAACAAGTCCCTTGCGATCTCCTGCCATTGGTAGGTGTTAGGACAGGTTTGAACCAGAAGCCTATGTTAACAGGAAGCCTATGGTTTCCCTGATAGCCCGCCAGCTTTCAGCAATGGCAGGTCAGCTCCAGTTTGCAACCAGGTAATTATGACCCAGGATAGTCACCTTGCAAAGAAAAAAATCGTAAAACCCTCCAGCCCTCTGCAGCTCACCACTTTTTGTGCTTTCTAACTTTTTTTTCTTCTTGCAAGCCCTCTGGTCCTAGGATCCCCGGATCGAATATGGGTCCAGATGCTGCACCCCAGCCTAGTGTGATCGAAGCTAAGGCAGAGTTGCCACGACGTGAGTTCAAGCCCCATGGTTGGCCAAAAAAATAAGAACAAATAAAAATTAATTAATTAATTAAATAAATCAATTAAAAAAATAAAGCTCACTTGTTTGGAATTTCTGCCAGTTTTCTTTCCTAGCCTGGGATTTGATCTCAGGGTCTTGGTAAATCTGTAGCAATGTGTGGCAAGGTGCAGCATTGTCACTACTTAAATTCAAACCCTGTGCCAAGCCAAAAATAAAAAAAATAAGTCACTGACCAGGGCAGGGGGAGTAGTTGTGGAGATGGGAGAGAAGGTATGGTAGGGAGAATACAGAGGAGGAGGCAACAATGCTCAATAGGAAATATACTCATTACCTCGCTCATGTAACTGTAACCCCTCTGCACAACCTATTTACAATAAAAATGTACAAAAAAAGAAACAATGTAGTTCTCAGAGAAGCACTTTAGGGGTAAAGGAAGGATGTTTGAATAGCTGTACAAAATTCTCCACTGTATTTTTGTTTAATATTCAGTATGAAACTGAATAAACATACCTGCTTCCATTAAAAAAAAATTAAGTCTCAGTCTTGGAACTGGGGCCAGTATTTCTGCCATTGCTGGGATTTGATCTCACTGTCCAAGTAACTCTTTTGCACCATGGGTGAAGGCGAACCTCACTGTCCTTGAGGAAAAGAAATTCAGGCTAGAGTTCCCAGGGCCCGAATGAAGGCCCTGCAATGGAAAAACTATTTCTATACATGTGTAATATATGATATATACTTACATATGTATGTTTATTATATATTATGATTACTATTGATTTTGTATTTTATTTTTATTTAAGTCATTAATTTATTGTTTTATTATACACATATTTATTACATTTTGAACATACATTATAAAATTATACACAATAATTTAGGACATGAACTCATTTTTCATTAATATTTTATTAAGTGATGAAACATGATACATAATTAAATTGAGGCATTTGTCACAGTCTTCACGTTTAGAATCTCACTCAAGTATGAGCTGTGTTTTACCTTTGGACACCTTACTATAGTGATCTCTTTAGATGATTTATAGTCAGAAACATTTTCTTGAGGATAGGCAAGTTGAGGGATAAAATTGTAAGGGTGGGGCAAGAAATGTGGCTTAGTGGTAAAGAGCTCACTCAGTTTGCATGAATGCCAGGGTTTGAATCCTCAGTGCCACATACTCAGAAAGAGCCAGAAGCTGTGGAGTGGCTCAAGTGGTAGAGTGCTAGCCTTGAGAAAAAGAAGCCCCAAGACTGTCAAAAACAATAGGCCAGATGCCAGTAGCTCACACTTGGAACCCTAGCTCCTCTGAGGCTGAGATCTGAAGATCACTGTTCAAAGTCAGCCTAGACAAGGAAAACCTGTTAGACTGTTATCTCCAATGAACCAACAAAAGCCCACATGGCGCTGTGGATCAAGTGGTACAGTGTTTGCCTTGCTCAGGAAAAGTGTCTAGATATGATTCAATTCACACAACTGGAAAAAAGTAAGGGTTAATCAAAGTACTTTTCCTATTTGCTAATTAGGAGAACATTCTCTGGAAAATGAACGCTGATGTAGACCAGAATTGAAGTCAGAGCTCAAGGTTCAAGTGTAGCAGATCCATATGCCCAGCCTCTCAGACTCTAGCATTATAACCTGTGTCCTACGGGGTTCTGAAAGGTCCAATATTGAAAGACTTAATATGCTCCCCAAGCACTTTGTGATGAGCAGTTGGCTTGTATTGTCGATGTCATTACACTTCTGAAACAAGCAGAACAGCAGTGGCTCACACCCATCACCTAGCTCAGGAGACTGAGATCTGAGGATCACAGGGTGAAGCCAGCCAGAGCACGAATGTCTAGGACACTCTGACTTCCACTTCTGAAATGTCAGATGTTCAAGAGATTCCTGTGTTTCTCTTGGTGATTAGAAGTTACTTGCACTCTAAATGTTCTTAGAATTCTTGAGCTATAGAAGCAGAAAAGAAACATTTTTGACCCATCCTGGGTTCAAATGAAGTTTTCAGGATCCAAGCCCTAGCCGTGTTAGCAGGAAGAACTCCAGTGTATCACTGTATTTCAAAGACAGAAAACAGTTTCAAAAGACATGCTAGATGAAGAGACCTAGGCCTGCAGGATTAGGAGGCAGAATGTACATAATCAACAGGGAAGTCAGCTGCAAAAGCACTTCATGCATTCCAGGCACAGCTAGCAATGGGGGGTTCCATGAAACATTTGTTAGAGTTACATCAGGGTCAGGCTTTTCTCAGCCTCTTCAAACAATGACTGATTAACTTTCTCCCTCAGGTGAAGGGAGCCTCAGCCTATCTTTAGGTTAACAATAGAGAGCCAGTTTAGTGGGGGAGAGTGGAGGAACAGAGAAGAAAAACTCTGCTCTCTGTCTTAAGGAGTGGGGTTTTGACTCTCCATCTGTCAGATTTAAAAGACTCTTCTTCTACCTCTGCCAGTCCATTCTCCTTCCTTCATTTTGCACATCATTAATGCAAATTCCCAGTCCAAGGAGAAGCAGGGCCCTTTCTCTTCTGTCTCCAAGCACCTGAGTTAGAACTTGGCTCTGCCCTCTTGGCTCTGGGGCCTTCGGCTGCCTGAGAAGTGGGACAGAGACAGTCTTCCTGCTCTGTGGTTGTGTGAAGACAATGTGGTGGCCTGGCACCCTACAGAAGGCCTCACACTGGTCTGTATTCCCTTCTTTCCTCCTGACATCCAAGATCTATCTATCCACCTACCTACCTACCTACTTTCCTACCTACCTAAGTAGCTAGTGATCTCTTACCAGTTTTTGGGATGAATTCAAGGCCTGGGCACTGTCTCTAGCTCTCTGCTACTTGAGAAAAAGTACCAATTCTGGCTTATTTTCTGTGTGCTACTGAGGAATCGATCCCAGGGCTTCTTGCATGCTAAGCAAGCACTCTCTCACTAAACCACATTCCCAGCCCCCTCATCTTTTTCTTCATGGTAGTTTTTACATAAGTATGCTCCAATTTTATGTCCCCAAGTTAAATTTTCTGAATATTGGTTATTTCTATGAACCCTAACCTTTTCTTCCCCTGTGTGATTTGTGACTTTCCCTGCCTTGGCCTCATAATAAAATGTAAATAAAGGCTGCTGAAAGCTTAAGTGTGCATCATACAAAGACACAGGCCTGGAACCCTGGAAGAGAAAAGCCATGTACTTGAAATGAAGAGAATGATGCAGTATGTGCAATGAGTATATCTAAAAATAAATCAGTATATAACACAGAAGCATTGAATATGGTCTGTTTGCACTCAGGGTGGGAATATACACACATAAGTAGGTAGGGCACTGATACATTACTTGATATTCTCTTTTTTAATTTATTTTTTGGCCATTCCAGGGCTTAAACTCAAAGCCCGATGCGTTCCTCAGCTGTTTTGCTCAAGGGTGAGGCTCTACGACCCCCACAGCTCCACTTCAAGCCATCTGGTCATTAATTGGACATAAGCACCTTCCAAACTTTCTTGCCTGGTCTGGCCTGTTTTTCCTGCTGGGCTTTCTGTCTCAAAGCTGGAGCTACCCTCTGGGCCAGTGCTCCACTTCTGGTTTTCTGTTGGTTTTTGGAGATAAGAGTCTCAAAGACTTTCCTGCTTGGGCTGGCTTTGAACAGCAATCTCCTGAGGAGGCTTCAAGCGGCTTTCCTCAAGGACTCTCCAAGGAGGTGCTCCACACAAATCCTTAGTCTACATCTTGAGACCATGAGCTCAGAGCAGAAGCCCAGAGCTTTACCATTTTGTGCCACAGCTTCATTTCTGATCTGTGTGTATGTGTGTGTGTGTGTGTGTGTGTGTGTGTGTGTCTGTGTGTGTGTGTGTGTGTGCATGCACGCTTCTGCTCTGAGCTCATGGTCAGCACATAGGCCCTGCATTCAACCTCAAAACCTAGCCACTCAGGACCCAACTAAGAGAACTGAAACATTTCAAAACCTGATGAGCTTTACCATACTCATATGACAGGAAGCATTGTGATACCAGACATATGCTTGGATTTCCCAAGCTTCCAGAAACCTGGGAGAGGCATCATAGGTCCATCATTGCTGCAGGTCCTGGGGTTGAACTGTGAGCCTAGGCATACTCCCTGAGCTCCTTTTACTCAAGGGTATTGCATTAACCTTGAGTTCCAGCCTTAATTCTGGGGTTTTCTGTGATCTCTCAGAAATAACAATGTCAGGGACTTTCCTATGCTGGCTGGATTCAAACTAAGATTATCTATATCTCAGCCTCCTCAGGAGCTGGGATTACAGTCGGCAACCACTGGCATCTGCCTTTCTCTTCTTCTTCATTTTTTTAATCTGGACAATATGACTTCTTAACAGTGTCATTCCAATGGTTTGAACTTATAAGTAAACTACCCCAATGTTCTTTACAGCTGCTTTCTCTGAGGATTTTCTCTCCTCATCTTCTCCTCTAGTCACAGGTTTGAAGCCAAAAGTGAGAAATGAGTGCCACAGGATTTGGGAGCAAATGTCCACAGGACATGCCAGATTTGTCACTGCATTGAGCTGTAGTGAATGTACTGTGTCAGGATGAGAGGACCAAAAGCTGGAGTGATCCTCATACTCTCTGCATTGCTCCTTTTGTTTATAAAATGACCTAATAATTATGAGTGCATTGTGTCTCCAACCTTAAGTATCTAGAACACACTAGAAGCATCTACATGTTTCTTTTTTTGTCTAGCACACACACATGCACGTACAACTTCACTTCTGGTCTGTGTGTATGTGTGTGTGTGTTTGTGTGTGTGTGTGTGCATGCACACAAATGCACATACACATGTGTGCGTACATCAGTCCTAGAGCGTGAACTCAGGACCTGAGCACTGTACATAGTTTCTCTTATACAAGGATAGCCCTCTCCCACTTGAGCCACAGAGCCACTTCAGGCTTTTTTCTAGTGAAGTGGTCCTTAGAAATCAAGCCCAGGGTTTCATATATGCAAAGTACTCTACCTCTAAGGCACATTCCCAGCCCACTAATTCAGGTTTGTTTGTTTGTTTCTTTTTTTTATTGTTGTTGTTGTAGGTTTTAGGAGTTAAAGTCTGGGCCTGGTGCTGTCCCTGAGCTCTTCAACTCAAGTTTTGTGCTCTACCACTTGAGCCACAGAGCTACTTCAGGTTTTCTGGTGGTTCATTGGAGCTATGTGCCTCAAGGTCTTTCCTGCCCAGGTTAGCTTTGAATCATGATCTTCAGATCTCATCCTCCTGAGTAGCTAGAATGACAGGCATGAGTCACAAGCACCCAGCTTCCACTTCAGGTGTCTTAGTGGTGAATTGGAGATAATGGTCTCATGGGACCTTTTGTGTCTGGGATAGATGGGAACCCAGATCCACAGATCTAAGCTTCTTATAAAGTAAGGTGACAGACTTCAGCTATCAACTGCTAGGCCGTGGCACTCTGCTGCAAGGGGGTTAGTGGCTCCACGTGGTGGAGTGTTATCCATGAGCCCAAGAGGTAAGTGTCAGCGCCTAGGCCCCGAGTTCAAGGTTCATGACTGAGAAAAATCAAAACACAACACTTGTCCACAGGATACAACTCATTAGTCTTCAGTAATACATAATTTTGTCTCTGCAATGGGGACATATCTGAGCCTCAATATTCTTGTCTGCATAATCATCTGAGTGGTGGAGGTCTTCGAGTACCAGGTGAAAGAATGCACCCGATGAAGGACACACCACATGTTACTCTTTGCAGAACTCAGCTGACAGCACTCTATGAAGGACTCAGCACATAGATCTATTCGATAAGTTGTCATTAAGATTAGGGTTCTTTCATCAGTATCACCATTCTTTGAGGAATATTTCACAAACCAAACAAGTTCACATCTAATGGTTTAATGGGATTTTTTTTTGGGGGGGGGGAGGCGCTGTCCTTCAGCTCTTCAGCTCAAAGCGAGCGCTCCACCACTTGAGCTACAGGGCCACTGCCGGTTTTCTGGTGGTTTATTGGAGATAGGAGTCTCACAGTCTCTCCTGCCCAGGCTGGCTTTGAACAGCAATCCTCTGATCTCAGCCTCCTGAGTAGCTAGGATTACAGGCGTGAGCCTCTAGCGCCCGGCAGGACTGGGTTTTAAAGCCCCCAAGCAGCCAGGATGATAGGGGTAAGCAAGCAGCTTCTGGTTCCTTGCAGCTGGGTTGCAGGGGTTTACATCTGGCTAAGTCAGGTTAGGTGGCAACTGTCAGCACCAGACTCCTAGCTTGCTTTGTGATGAGGTATTTGAAGTCCTGTCCTTCTACAGTTGCAGTTAGAACATTCTGCCTTTTTTGGCAGCAGTACTGGGGCTTGAGTAAGGGCTTTGACACTGTCCCTAAGCATTTGTGCTCAAGGCTGGCACTCAATTGATTGAAAGACAGCAGAACTTCCAGGTTTTCTGTTTATGTAGCACTGAGGAATCAAAACCAGGGCTTCATGCTTACTAGATGAGCACTCAACCACTGAGCCCCAGGAGTGAACAAGATATAAATAGATAGAGATTGCTGTATATAAATATTATATACACAAAAGAGAGATATCTGTGTATTATTAAATTATAGATAATATTACTACCAATTATTAGGTATTAAATTATGTCTCCGTTTAATGATGTGTCCCAGTTGAACCATTAATAAAGCATTAATTAATAATTACTCAATACCTTGTTATTATTTATCAAATATGTATATACATCCATACATATAATTACATATTTTATAGAATGAGACAGATGTCTATATATAATTAAATTATGTATGCATCATCTGCTACTACCAATTATTATGTACTTAATTATGTCTTCATGCAATTTTTATTCTGTTAGTGCTTAATAAAATATTAACCTTAATGCAGTCCTATACTTATTATATCTAATTTTATCTTACAATGATTCATTACTAATTCAATTTGTTTATCATTTATTGTAGTGATAACTTTTCCACCTATAACATTTATTACATTTATGACATCCTCTTACATAGCATATAGATTTGCATACGAATTATATATCCTACCTGACACCGAGCACTTTCAAAGAAAAAGAAAACATGTGTCATGCTCAGCTTTTCACTCCACGATTACGTTTTTGGCAGTGCTGGGATCTAAACTCAGGGCCTATAAGGTTCAATTCATGAATGGGTGACTGTCAGCACAGCAGCCTTTAGCCAATTGATCTGCCAGGCAGTTCCCAGGTCCTGAGATCAAGCCCCATATGTTGACTCCATATCGTGTTTAGTGTATTCATTTTATTTTTTGTAGTATTCATTTATCTACCATTTATTTTATTGACTGTTATTACACAAGGAATATTTATTACATTTATTACATAAGGCATAGATTTGCCTGTGTATGAAACTTCACACCGGACACCCTGGCCTTTCACAGAAAAGGAAAACATGTGTCAAGATGGGCTTCTTAATTCACGATTCAATTTTTGTGAGTGCTGGCATCTGAACTGATAGCCTATAGGGTCCAACTCATAAGTGTGTGAGTGTCAGCACGTCAGCCTGGGGCATATGGAGCTGACAAGCAGATCCCAGCACCTGAAATCGAGTCCCAGGGGTTGACAAAATAAGAACAGATTGACATGCAGATGGTAGTACACAAATAAATATAGATCTTTATAGTGCCAGAGATGTTTATACATTATTCACTTATATATGCTACATTCCTACCAATTCGTGTGTATTCATTATGACTCCATGTAATTAATGTTATTGTTTTCATCCTTAATGAATTATTAATTAAATCAACTAATGTGTCAAAAATATTAATTAAAATCCATTGGCCTCCTAAAATCACTCTAATTTTATAGTAGTATCATTCAAGAAGAACTAATTCAACCTTGACATTCAAAACCTTCCATTGCTATTCCTATGAATATGAACAAGACTCTTAAAATGTCCTGCCATTGGTAGGGGTCAGAACTGGGCTTTGAACTCAGGGTCTATGTTGCCATGTTAGCCTGTGGCTTCCCTGGTAGCCCGCCAGCTTTCAGCAAGCCACGTTAGGAACATTTTTCAGTTGTGTCATTCAGATCCAGGATGCTCACCTTGCAAAAAAAACAAATGTAAAACCATCAGCCATCTGCAAGTTGAACGGTTTTATTCTGTGTTGATTTATTTACTTTTTTCCTGTCAGCCTTTGGGGCCTAGGAACCCAGGTTCGGCTGTGGATCCAGTGGCTACACCCCAGGCTAGAGTGATCAAAGCTGAGGCAGAGTTGCCACGACCTGGGTTCAAGCCCTGTGGCAAAATAAGATTACATACATACATACATACATACATACATACATTCATACATACATACACATGTACACTACAAATATTTAAAAAATTATAAGGCTCCTTGGCTTGGCATTCATGCCATTTTTTTCTGGCAGACATGGGATTTGAACTCAGGATCGGGGTAAATCTACAGCACTATGGGGGAAGGGCAAGCTCACTGTGTTGGAAGACAAGAAACTCAGGCCTGTTCCCAGAACCTGAATTCAACCCTAGCACTCAAAAACATAATATTCGTATTCATTTTAAATACATGACTTATATTTACTTAGAATTGTTTACTGCAGAGGCTGGGAAGGTGGCTCAGTGGTAGAGCACTTGCTTTGAATGCCTGAAGCCATGGGTTCGATTCCTCAGCACCACATAAGCAAAAAGCAAAAAGCCGGAAGTGGCAATGTGGTTCAAGTGGTTGAGTGCTCCTCTTGAGCTGAAGAGCTGAGGGACAGTCCCCAGGCCCAGAGTTCAGGCCCCACTACCAGACCCAAAATGTTTACTGCATATTGCAGTTAGTGTAGATAATCATTTTGTTTTTAATTATTTGTTATGTATTTTAGTGAGTATGATTACACATATAACATTTTTTACATCCTATCACATAGGACATAGATTTGCATAACTATTGTACATCATACTTGAGACCCAGGACTTTCACCGGTAAGGAAACCATGTGGGACAATTGGCTTCTTCCACCAGGATTAAGTTTTTGGCAATTCTGTGATTTGAACTCAGAGCCTAGAAGGCCCACTTCATGAATAGATCAATGTTAGCATACCAGTCTGATGCAAGTGAAGTTGTCGGGCAAATTTGAGGACCCGAGTTCACGACCTAGGAGTGGCCAATATATAAACAGATAGATGTGTAAACTGAAATGTTTGTGTGTATTTACATATGTATATGCATCTATCAATAAATGTATACAGAGACAGACATTTATGTAGATTCTAGTGTATAACTCCATATAAAGTTTGATGTCTATATTGTGTGTGTGTATATATATATATATATATATATATATATATTTACTAACAATTATTTGGGATAAAATTATGCCTCCATTAATTAATCATGGTAGAAGATTTAATGAAGTATTAATTAAATTAATGATCTATATTTATTGTGTACAATCTTATACTAGAATGACTAGCTAATTAATGATTCAATTAGTACATGTCAACATTCTATTAGTATTCCTATAGATAGGAACGAGTTTCCTAGGATCTTCAGCCATGTGTAGGTGGCAGTCTCAGGATCGAACTCAGGGCCTCTGTGCCTGGCTTGGGCTCAGGCTTCATTGACAACCCCCCAGCTATGCAAGGTCATGTAAAATTTTCAAGCTTATTCACTGTCACCCAGGATGATTATAGTGCAAAGGAAACAAAGGTAATACTGTTGTGTATTATTCATCCTCCATTTTTGTTGGTTTGATGTTTTTTTTGCCAGTGATGGGAGTTGAACTCGGGTCTTAGGATACCTGGGTCATCTGTGGGTGTAAAAGCTGCACCCCATCTTAGGGTAATCAAGGCTGAGGCAGAGTTAGGACAACCTAATTTCAAGACCCATGCCTTCCCCCCCCCAAAAAAAATGTTAACACATTGACTTGGAATTTGGGCCATTTTATCTGCCATACCTGGGATTTGAACTCAGGGGCTGGGTAACTCTATTGTGATCTGGGTGACATAGGAGCTCACCCGCCTTGAAGAAAAGAAATTCAGGAACATTTCCCAAGGCATGAATTACAGGCCCAGGAGTGGCCAAAAATAATATTTATAAACATTTATAATGTACATCATATATATGTATGTATTTGCATAGATATTACATATTGTACCTAGGACACAACTCTTTCACAGAAAGGAAAACAGTTCAACGTTGGCTTCTTACTCCATCTATTGACTTTGGCACTGCTCTGATTTGAACTCAGGGCCTGGAATGTCCCCAATTCTTCAAGTGGTCAGTAAGCACAGCAGCCTCAAAATAATTTACTGCCAGGCAGTTTCCAGGACCTGACTTCTAGCATATATATATATATATATATATACAGAGAGAGAGAGGGCTGGGGGAGAGAGAGAGATTTATAGGTATATTCGATTGTATATTTAAATATATAAAAATATTTATAGAATGCGAGATGTCTACATATAAAATTACATGTAATATATTCCTAATAATTAATAGGTATTGAATTATGCCTCCATTTAATGATTATCATGTTTTAAGGCACAATAAAATGCTTCCTTGAGCAAAAGGAGCTCAGGGACAATGTCTAAGCTCACAGTTCAAGACTCAGGACCTGCCGCAAAAAAAAAAAAGAGCCAGTAACTCCACGTATCTGTGTATATATGCAAGTATTTCTATCGGTGAACATCCAGAGTTACTATGAAAAAAGGAACCCAGCTAGGAAATTTGCTTTAAGTAGAATGATTTCATAGCACAGCTTTCAAGACAGTGCATGTTCCAGAGCTCCCCTCACGGTTCCCAGTGTAACCTCAGGGTTTCTCCACACCCCAGGCTACTGGAGGAAGTCTGCTTCATTGTTGGAACAGGCAAAAAAAAGCCTTACTCCTGTACAGCTGTGTAACAAACATTTCATCCAGGGCAATTAGTGAGGATGAGTGTGGGTGGGTTCTAAAAGCCAGGAGAAAAAGGCCTCCTTTTACCCCAAGCTATCTCTCTCCCCAGTGCTCTGTTTTGACAGGAAGTCTTCATTTGTGCCACCTCCTGTGGCAGGCCAAGTTCCCTGTACTCATCCTGTCTTTGTTACACTGTGTTCCAATGTTGAGACAAACTGCTACAATTAATTAAAGAGTCCTTCTGGCAGACAACTAGGGCCATGAGTCTAATGAAATGATTCATAATTGGCAGTGTTGCCTCCCTAGGTTTCCGGAAGCTTGCTAAATCTAAGCACTTATGCAAAATCACAATGCTTCCTGTCATCTAGGGCTGGTGAAGCTCATCAGGATTTGAAACCTTTGACTTCTCCTAGTTGGGCCCTCGGTGGCTAGGTTTTGGGGTTGAACACAGGGCGAAGGTGCTGACCATGAGTTCAGAGCAGAAGCTCAGTGCTTTCCCATTTGATGTCACAGTTTCACTTCTGGTCTGTGTGTGTGTGTGTGTGTGTGTGTGTGTGTGCATACACCACTCCTGAAGGACTCAGGACTTGATCACTGTACCTGAGTTTCTCCTGTACAAGGACAGCACTCTACAACTTGAGCTACAGAACACATTAGATTTTTTTCTACTGATGTGGTACTGAGGATTCAAGCCCAGGGTTTCATACATACAAAGCACTCTACCCCTATGACACATTCGCAGCACTCCACTTCAGGTTACTTTTTACTTATAAGTTGGAGGAGTTGAAGTCTGGGCCTGGGTGCTGTCTCTGAGCTCTTCAGCTCAAGTCTAGAGCTCTACCACTTGTGCTAAAGAGCCCCTTCAGATTTCTGGTGGTTCATTGGAGATAACCATCTCAAGGAATTTCCTGCTCAGGCTGGCTTTGGACTGTGATCCTCAGCTCTCAGCCTCCTGAGTAGCTAGGATGACAGGTGCGAGTCACCGGTACCCAGCTTCCACTTCAATTTCTAAGTGGTGAATAGGAGATAATAGTCTCATGGGACCTTTTGTGTCTGGTATAGTTTGGAACTCAGATCATCAGATTTCAGCTTCCTGAGTAGGCAAGATGACAGACCTCAGCTAAAGACACCTAAGCTCTGACACTTTTATACAAGGGGTCGTTGGCTCCACGTGGTAGAATGCTGGCCATGAGCCCAGGATGAAAGTCAGCGCCTAGTCTCTGAGTTCAAGGTACATGATGGAGAAAACTGAACCCAAACAATTGTCTGCAGGAGACAACTCACTAGATTTCAGTACATACATTATTTTGGCCCTGACATGGGGGCATATCTGAGCCTCAACTTTCCCATCTGCACAATCATCTTACTTGTAGAGCTCTTACAAGGACCAGATGAAAGAATGAACCCCATGAAAGACTAGGCACACAACAACTCATGAAGAACTCATCACATAGTTGTATCCCACATGCTGTAATTAGAATTAGGGTGCTTTCATCAGTATCACCATTCTTTCAGAATCACATCACAAACCTCACAAAGTTCACCTCTAATGATTTAGAGGGGAATATTTTGGGGGGGAGTCAGCCACGTGGATTGCACTCAGAGGTTGGGGGTACTATCCTAAGATCTTTAGCTCAAGCCTAGAGCTCTGCCACTTTGAGCCACAGGTCAGAGATTTGCAGACTTCATGCCAGGGCTGAGTTCTAAACCCACCAGTGTCAGATCTCAGCCCCCGAGTATCTTGGATGACAGGGGTGAGTGAGCCAGCAGCATCTGTTTCGGTGGAGCTGTGTTGCAGTGGTTTACTTCTGGTTGTCAGGTTAGATGTCACCTGTCAACCCCAGACTCCCAGCTAGTTCTGTGATGAGGTATTTGCTGCCTATCCTGATATCATTGCAGTCAGAACATTCTATCTTTTTTTTTGGTGCCACAACTAGGGTCTTGAGTAAGGGTCTAGACACAGTCCCTATGCTTTTATGCTCAAAGCTAGTCCTCTACTACTTAAGCTAGACAGCACAATTTTCGGTTTTTCTGTGCATGTGGTAGTGAGGAATCAAACCCAGGGCTTTGTATGTCCTAGGAGAGCACACTACCACTGATACCCAGGAGTGACAAGTGTACAAACAGATAAATGTGTAGATTGGTATATAGGTAGGTAGGTAGGTAGATAGATAGATAGATAGATAGATAGATAGATAGATAGATAGATAGATAGATAGATAGATAGATAGATAGGTAGGTAGATAGATAGATAGATATAGAGGTATATGCTTAAAACAAGAAAGAAATGTCTGTATATTATGAAATTGCCTATACGATATTACTACCAATTATTGGCAATTAAATTATTCCTTACTTTTTTAAGTATCATGATTGAATACATAATAAAGTATTAATTGAAAATTAATGTAGTATAATTGTTTTATAATATAATCATACACTAGTAATTTATTTGTTACTTTTATAACATTTCATTTGTATGGATGTATATCAGAATGCACCTTAGAATCTCCCACCATTCATTAGTGGCAGTACCAGGATTCGACCTCCAGGCCTAAGTTGCCTCTTTTGGCTATGGCTTCCCTAATAGCCCACCAAACATCAGCAATGCAAGGTCATGTACACTTTCTGGGCCTTGTCATTTAGGCCCAGGATGGCCACAATGCAAAGGGGGAAAAAAAGTAAAACCACCTTCTTGAACTTCTCAGTATTTTTATTGTAAGAATACCATACAGAGGAGTTACAATTACATGGGCAAGATAACTAGTACATTTCTTATCAAGCATTGTTGCCTCCTCTTTGTTTCCCCTTTCCATCTCAGCTTTATCCTTCTCTTTTGATTTTTTTTTTGTCAGCCCCAAGATTTGAACTCTGGTCCTAGGATCCCAGGGTTGGTTGTGGCAGAGATGCCAAGACCTGAGGTCAAGCCCCATGGTTTGGCCAAAAAAATAATAATAATAAGGCCCTGACTTGGAATTTGCACCATTTTTCTGGCAGGCCTTTGATTTGAACTCAGGGTCTGGGTAACTCTGTGACACTGTGGGTGAAGGGGAAGATCACTGTCCTTGAAAACAAGAAATTCAGACCAATTCCCAGAGCCTGAATTGAAGCACCAGCACTGAAAAAACTAATATTTATGTATGAGATCTATTTATATTGCATGGGTGTACAGCATATGGCATTTATTACACTTATTTATTTAGTATTATTACACATATAATGTTTCATTACTTCATATCACCTAGGATATATTTGCATTTGGATTATACATCACACAGACCAAGGACTGTCACAGAGAAGAAAAAAATGTGTCAAAATTAGCTTCTTACTCCACGAATAAATTTTTGGTCATGTTGGGATTTCAACTCACAATACCCAATCCATAAATGGGGTCACAGTCTTAGCAGACCAGTGTGTGGCAAACTGAGCTGCCAGGAAGTTCTGAGGACCTGTGATCAAGCCACAGTAGTGCCCAATATATAGATAGACAGAAAGATATATATATATAGAAAGATAGATAGTTGGATATATAGATAGATAGATAGATAGATAGATAGATGTGTATATATATGTATATATATACATATATATATATATGTGAGTGTATGTGTATATATGCATATATATATATACAGAGAGGGAATGTGAAGATATTATATATATATATATATATATATATATATAACCAATTATTAGTGATTACATTATCCCTCCATTTCATGAAGTATTATGGTTGAATACTTACAAAAACTGTAATTAAAAATTAGTCAATATCCTTCCATTAGGTGCTAGAATGGAAGATATAAATCCAGTAATTTGTGTGTGGCATTCTAAAATAGAATCAAGAATTAACTGCAAATTATTACTTTTATAACATTCCATTAGCATTCACATGAATAGGAATGAGTTTTTCAGATTCTCCCTTCATTTGTGGGGGGCAGTCCTAGCATTCAAACTCCAGGCCTGGGTAGTTTACTTCGAATACAAACCATTAGAATGGCACTGTGAATACTTCAGCTTGTCACGTTTAAAAAAAGAACAGGAAGAAAAGATAGCCAGGTGTCAGCGGCTTCTGCCTATAATCCTAGCTCCTCAGGAGGCTGAGATGTAGAGAATGCCAGTTGGAATTCAGCTGGGGCAGGAAAGTTCCTGACACTCTTATTTCTAAGAGACCACAGGAAAAAAATACACACATGGGTGGGGCTGTGGCTCAAGGGCAGAGCACTACCCTTGAGTAAAAGGAGCTCAGGGACAGTGCCTAGGTACATAGTTCAATCCTGGACCTGACCAAAAAAAAAAAGGAGGCAGAATTCTGTGTCTCTGTGTATAGATGGATGGTGTATGGATGATGGGCATTCAGCAGGTTGCCCATGCCCAGCCCCCAAACCTGGGTAAGCTGGGACAAGCACTGAGACAATACTAAGTCTGAGCTGGCAGCTTGAACAAAGCATCCTTCTCTGCCATTTAAGTACTGAAACCCCAAAGGCTTTGCCTGGGCTTGTTTGTGCAACAGGTGCATTATGTTGTGGGTGAGGTTTCCCATCAGGACACCTAGAAGCCAGCCACTGCATCCAGGGAGACCACACTTCCTAGGCTGTAGGAGTTGTCCAACGTTCTTGCTACATATTCTAGATCCCTCTGTAGGATGTGGGGCCTGGTGCCTATCACTCATTCATCATTCCTGATTGCCAAGTCTCAGGCTGGTCCCAAATCCTGGGAAAGATAGGAAATAGCCAGTGATTTCTGTGCCGAAAGGGGTTAGCCAATAAGTCCCACCCTCATAGCTCCTGTTAAAGTGAGCCTTGGGCTGGGGATGTGGCTTAGTGGTAGAATACTTACCTAGATTGCACGAAGTCCTGGATTCGATTCCTTAGTACCACAGAAAAAGAAAAAGCCGAAAGTGGTACTGTGACTTAAGTGATAGAGTGCGAGCCTTGAGCAAAAGAAGCTCAGGAACATGCTCAGACTTTGAGATTAAGCTCCAAGACAGGCAAAAAAGGGACCCTGGTGAGATATATTCTTCTGGGACTCAGAGGAGGGCCGAGGTTAGAAGTAAGAGGTCAGGTGCTGATGGCTCACCCCTGTAATCTTAGCTACTCAAGAGGTTGAGATCTGAGGATCAAAATTACAAGCAGGAAAGACTATAATGAGACACTTTTCTCCAATTAAATACCCCAAATGCCAGAAGTAGATCTGTGGTTCAAGTACTGGAGTGCTAGCCTTGAGCACAAAAGCTCAGGGATACTGTCAAGGTGATGAATTCAAACCCCCAGACTGGCACAAACACACACACCAAGATAGAGCATTTGTCAGTTGGCCTGCACAAGTTCCATCTCTAGAAACTCAATATTTAAAAAAAGAGAGAAAAGGGAAGGAAAGAGTTGCTTCAGGAGGTGATATAACCAGTGCCAAAATTCCACAGCAGTTCTAAGATATAGAAAAGGACAGAGAGCCTCAGGCAGAAGGTACAGCATGAGGTATGGTGTAGAGCCGGTGGTGTGGGTGGAATGAAGGTTCTTTGACTTCAGACAAGTCTGGAAGGAGATTCAAGGCTGGGTCAAGTTTTGTACTTGAGTCACAGGTAGGGCAGAGGGTGGGGACCCAGAATGGGGCCCAGGGGGAAGATTAGCTTGGCTTTTCACCATGGACCCCAGCCATTTCCAGTGGCTGGAAGCATATTTTTCACAGCTCCTGACCCTCAGAGGCCTCCTTTGCATGGAGGAGTCAGGGCAAATTCAGGGAAGAACTCTTTCTTAAGAAAAGTTTCTATCAACCAGTGGCTCAACCCCTGTAAATCCTAGCTATTCAGGAGACAGAGATAAGATATCATGGGTCAAATCCAACTCAGGGGAAGAAAGTTAGTGAGACTCTTTTCTTGCCAATGAACTACCAAAAGACAGAAAAGGAAATGTGGCTCAAGTGGTAAAGTGCCAGCCTTTAGAAAAAGTTAAGAAACCAGGGCTCAAACTCTGAGTTCAAGCCCCAGTGCAAGCACAGAAAAAAATAAAGAAAAGCTTTAAGAAGCTCCTAGCACACTGTGGTAAAAGGCCAGATCAGCTAAGAGCATGTGGTTCATGCATGTCCTCCTAGATCCTCAGGAAGCTGAGATCAGAAGATTGTGGTTCAAAGCCAGCCCTGGCAAGAAAGTCCAGGAGACTCTGATCTCCAAGGAATCACCAGAAATCAGGAAGAGGTGCTGTGGATCAAGTGGTAAGCTGAAGAGCTGAGCTACAGTGCCCAGGCCCAGAGTTTGAGCCCCTTGACAAACACCTGCTTGGAGCTCACTCTGTGGCTCTAGGCAGAGTGCTTTTCATTGGGCCTCTGAGGGTTGAGTCTCCCAATGTCTAGGTGTCTTCAGAGCAGTCTCTTTTGCAGCCTTTGTGTATAGAACAGGCCACAGTATCGAGAAGGGTCCCGCCTTGGGGCATGGAGGTCATCAGCCCGCTCATCAGAATGGCATCAGTCATGGGTGAAGTGTGCATCTGAACAGTAAACCGACATTTCAGACCACGGTTCTGGGCCAGGAGGACCAGGAGCTGCAAGATGGCACAGCAGGTAATGCCCACTCATGCGGGTATCAAAAGTTTGTGACTCTGTCAGGCACACCTTGGGCACGTGTTGAGGTGGGCTCATGAAAGACTTGTAGGCTCAGGTATCCACAGCTGGCTGGCTGATGCTTGTAGCAGTCGCTATCCCAGGAGTCCCAGGGCTCAGAGACCTGCTTTCCTCTCCACTGCTTGGGGACAGATGAAGGTCTGCAATCTTGGACTGACTACAAAGGAGCATTCATAGTGTCCTTCCCTTGGTCCTGTGGCCCTGTGCAGAGATGGAGGGGCAGATTCCATGGAACTTACTGCCATGGCCCATACCCACTCAGCCCAAGAAGGACTTAGGGAGAAAGCACTTGATCTAATTTGAGAGTTTACTATGACTATGACTATGCCTCAGGACTGCCCCCCAGTTCTAGCTCAGTTCATGTGTGTGTGTGTGTGTGTGTGTGTGTGTGTGTGTGTGTGTGTGTGTGTGTGTGTGTGTGTGTGGTGTGTGCGTGTGTGTGTGTCTTTGTATGTGTGTCTGTGTGTGTGTGAGCATGTGCGTGTGTGCACGCACACCCATGCATCTTGGTGCTAGGGCTTGACCTTAAGGCCTGGGCTCTGTCCGTCAGTTTTTTCGTTCAAGGCTACCAGTCTACTACTTGAGCCACAGCTTTTCTTTCAGCTTTTGGGTGTTTATTTGCAGAAGAGAGTCTCACACACTTTTCTAGCTGGACTGGCTCTGAATGGTAATCCTCACATCTCAGCCTCCTGAGGAGCTATGAATAGGACATCATCAGCTATTAGCATCTGGACACACTTTCCTTCTTGCCTAAAACAGAGTACCTCTCTCCAAGCCGAGTACCCATCTGCAGCTACCCCTCCTAACCCAGGCTTCAGAGGAAACATTCCCTTCCCTGAGGAGAAAGAAATAGGATCAATTTTGAGCTTTATGTTCTCCACACAGTCAGGGGCTGCTGGGAGCTGATGTGGAGGTCAGAAGATCTAGGCCAGGGCAAGCAGACAATGTGTTAGAACAGAAGAGAGTATGAGAAGACATCTTTGTAGCTGGATGCCAGTGGCTCATGTCTATAACCCTAGCTACTCAAGAGTGACACCTGAGGATCAATCAAGATTCAAAGCTAGCCTGGGTGGACTCTTCTCTCCAATGAATCACCAAAAATCTGGGAAGCAGAGATACCCTAGTTCAAGTGGTACAGCACCAACCTTGTGCAAACAAGCTAAAGGATATCACCTAGGCTCTGAGTTCAAGTCCTGGTAAACACAAACACACACACACACACTTACATGTGCATGTACACACACATACACACGGTAACATCCTTAGCAGTTGCCAATGGCTCATACCAGCAACCCCAGCTACTCAGAGGCTGAGCTCTTAAGATGGCAGCTTGAAGCCAGCCCAGGCAGGAAAGTTCACGAGACTCTTCTCACACCCTGGGGAAACCCACCTTCAGGCCACAAACCACATGCAGCCCTTCCCTTCAGACTTTAACACCAGCATACAAAACCATTCCTCCATGGATGGGGAGAATATAATTGACACTACCCTCCCACCCCTATTCCCATTCGCCCACTCCCTGCTTAAGAAAGGACACGACCTCTGGAGTTCTTGGTAAGGCAAAGCCCACCATGCTGTAACTTCACCCTTGGGCAAAACTGGGGAGTTCTTAGAAATGTCTGTACCCTGAGGCCAGTACCTGGTCTCCCAACCACAGCAACCCCTCTCCTTAACCATCTCTTGTAGGCAAGGAGTGTCTTTCTTTCTTGGATTTTTTTTTTTGGTTGAGGGGCTTAAACTCAGGGCTTGGGTAGTGTCCCTGATGATGATTTTTGCTCAAGGCCAGTGCTTGAACCATGGTGCCACTTCTGGTTGGAGATTGGAAATGAGACTCCCCTGGGACGTTCCTGCCTGTGTTGGGGAAACAAGATACTCCCGAGTAGCCAGGATGATAGGCATGAGCCATCAGAGCATGGTTTATGGTGTCTCATTCTTTAGAATTTCCAACTAGTCCTCCTCTAGACACTCCAACCTAGTCACTCCTCTAGATCCCTTAGGGACAGCAAAGGGAGGCTCAGAATCTGGGTAGGGCCATAGGCATTAAAGTGCCCCTTCCACATCACTACCCCTCTCTAACCTCCCAACCGCCTCCTCTGGAAGGCATGGCCATCTGGGGCAGATCAGACCCACTAGGATTTCTGGGGCCTGCCCTGTATCCCATTGCGCCACTCAAATGGTATCTGAGGATTTTCTGGGGCCAGCTGCTCCATGTCCTGGTGGAAGATGTTGGGAGGTTTGCTGATAACTGGGTCCAGTAGATGCCAGGGCAGGAGTGTCCAGCTTCCCTCTGTCAAAGAAGGTGACACATAAAATGGATGGATCTACTAAGAGCTACAGGGCATAGCCATCCACTTGTCACCAAGGACCCTTGGAGTGCTGTTTTATGTTGACAGTCCTGGGGCTTGACCTCGGGGCTTAGGTGTTGTACCCAAGCTTCTTTTGCTCCAGGCCAATGCTCTTCCACCTGAGCCATGGTGCCACTTCCAGCTTTTTCTGTGTATGTGGGATCTAGGAATTGAACCCAGGGTTCCTGTGCACTAGGCAAGCCCACTACTGCTAAGACACAATCCCAACCCTGGATAGCTGTTCTTCTGTAACCACTTGGGCGTGTCTCAAGACAGTCCTGCACATCTGTACTGAGTTTCTCAGCAGCAGCTCTGGCTGGAAGTGAACATGCTCCTCTATGTTGTCCTTTATGTACAGCATCTTTGCTCTGTGTGCTTCCTGTCAGATACTCCTTGTTAAGCAAGACCCCTTTTCAAGTGCTGCTTCTAAGAATCCTGCTCCAATCACCCTGGCAGAGTGGGGTCTTCTCTGCTCTGCAGTCACACTCTCCCTTCCTACTGGAGTGGGTTGAAAGCACATGAAGGGGAAGGCCTGGTTTCCACCACCCAATTTTTGAAGGCTCTGATACACTAACCAGGGACCAATGCTGTATCACACTCCATGAGAGGGCACTAGAGGCCCAGGCAGTCTGGGGGCAACAAGATGGGTCCATTACTTTGTGTGGGCTTGAACTGAGGATCTGGGAGCTGCGTCTCTGAGGTTTTGTACTCAAGGCTGGTGCTTTACCACTTAAGCCATAGCTCCACTTCTGACTTTTTGGTGGTTCCATGGAGAGAAGCGTCTCACCAGCTTTCCAGCTTATGGCTGGCTTCAATCTTTGATCCTCAGATGTCTGCCTCCCAAGTAGCCAGGATGTCAGCTGTGAGCCTGAGCCAGAGGTGATGGGCACCAGAGCCTTTCTTTTGAGCTTCTGTTTATCTCATGTCAATTAGCAAGCCCTAGTTAAAATACTTAGTTACAGGAAATCAAGTTCCTCTCCTAGGTCAGTTAATCCAAGGAGATGAAGTGTCTTTGGAAAAGGCTAGTCTGAGTTGGCCTGGGTGAGTATGGGTGTATATGTGTGTGTGTGTGTGTGTGTGTGTGTGTGTGTGTGTGTGTGTATAAGTTTCAGGGATACCTACACTATTTCTCCGGTGCCTCATCCTCCCAGTGATGAGTACATCCAGGATCCCCACCCCAAGGAAGGCGGGTAGGGGAGGGTACATAAGGTCACATTGAGTGGAATGATATGAATTCTATCCTGCAACTGAAGCCTGGAAAGATAATGGATAGGAGAAGTTTAGAAGAACATCAAGAGAAGCCCATGACCTTTGGATACAAGTACCAGAGAGAAGACTGAATTCATCCTTTTTGGTAGTAAGGTAACAGATGCCCACTATTCATTTATTTCATTATTTTTTTGTGAGTCCTAGGGCTTGGATTCAGGGAGTGAATGTCATTCCTGAGCTTCTTTTACTCAAGGCTAAGGCTCTAACACTTGAGCCACAGCACCAAATCTGGCTTTTGTGTGTGTGTGGGGGGGGGGTGGTTGTTGGTTTATGGGAGATAAGAATCTCACAGACTCTCCTGCCTGGACTGGCTTTGAGTCACGTCCATCAGACCTCAGCCTCGCCAATAGCCAGGATGATGTGCAGGAACCACTGGCACCTGACCACCACCATCCATTTATAATCCCCTAGGGCCAGTGCTGGACCACCTGCACTGCACCCCCTTGTTGTGAGTGGGCAGCAGACATGGGTGGGTTTGATACTTCAACAGCCAACATACCTTTGAGCATTGTTCCAGGTCAGTCTGATGGTGGCTTCCTCGTCATACACAGCAAAGACTTGGCTCTGTCACAAGAAGAAATGTCCCCCAGAAGGTGTCAGTTCTGGGGTCTTTCCTCTTCACACCGCCCCCACTCCCCAAAATGACATCCCAGCAAAGCAATGTAGACATAGAGTGAATTCATTTTCTTACATCCAGGGTCTGGCCAGAAAGGTAGCAGTGGGGAATCCAATCCAGACCAGCCTGAACATATATTGAGACTCTATCTCGGAAATACCCAAGACAGAAAGTCTTGGCTCACATGTTAGAAGACCTGGCTGGCAAGTCTAAAGCCTTGAATTCAAACCGTAATATACCAAAAAGAATCAGAGGCCCTGGTGCCAGAGGCTCATGCCAATAATCCTAGTACTCAGGAGGCTGAGATCTGAACATCACAGGTCAACATTTAAAATAGGGTTGGCCTCGCCCATCAAACATCATGATAAGACCCAAAGTCTGAACCATGAGAGTGCACTCCATATTAACAGGGCTCTCATCCTTACTAAGTGCTGGCCATGCTCTCTGTCCCCCTGGGGAGCCACCTCTGCAGGCCTTACCCCCAGGTCCTCCCAAGCTCCTTCTGCCACCAACCATGCCCAATGGAGTATGCCACACCTGTTCCAGTGGAGTCTGCTTAGCATGGAACATCTGCTATCAGATCTGAGAGTGGGGCTTCAAAGAGGCCTACGTCCTGGAAAGTCTGGCAAGCCCCTGGGAAAGATGTGTTCCTGTTCCTGTTTCTCTTTTCTTTGCTGCATAGGAGTGCCCATTATTCTTTTACTGTTCCTGCTGCTTGTTCTACTTACTCATGCTCAGCATTCTCTTATTCAGGGCTCTTTCTTGGAAGTGATGATGACTCCAACATCCGATGAGTGTCCTGAGAATATGACTAATCCACCAGATTTAAGTGATATGCTGAAAGCCCCTCTTATGGAGGCTATTAAACAAGTCATAAGTGAAAATAAAAGCATTGGGGGTTTTATGACTTCACTTCAGCAGAAGGAATTGTTTGTAAGAGATTTACAAGAAGCTGTAGGCACAGTTAGAGCAGAAAGAGTGCATGGCTATTGGAGACTTCCCTTTAATCTTGAAGTATCTACAGTAGATAAGAAAGATGTAGAGGGATATTTAGACCAAAAACTAAATAAGATTCCTAAAAGATTGGTGGATGGAAGATGGCAGTGGCATATTAGGGGATGCTGGTGGGATCCTGCCTTATCAAGAGGGCCTCAGAGGGGAACCGCTCAAGATGGCGACGGGGCAGTAGGGAAACGCCACAGCTCTCTCCAACCAAAAAGAGAGTTCGAGTTCCAACCTTTAATCTCCCCAAGAGACCGACAACAACAAAAAGACGAACACTCAGAAAAAAACCAGAGGTGGAAAATAACAAAAAAAGAAAGAGAGGAAAAGAAGAATTTCAGAACAGAGAAGAGCGAAGACCCCTCCCCCAACCTTTACTGGCCGCGCGGCAGTGCGCCAAGCCGCCGGCCAGCCGGCCCGGCGGGGGCTGCCGGAGCCACAGAGACACAGGGGGCTGCTTGCAGATCACCAGGTACCGGATTGGGATTGCAGAACAGCGGATCGCCAGGAACAGAGAAACCTACCAGCCGGGAGTCTCCAGGAGGATCCCACCCCACCCATCACTCTCCACCGGAGCGGAGAGGCTCCATCCCGCCAAAGCCGCCCGGCACCAGCAGCGCCACAAAGGGACCTGTCCGCCGACCACCCGTCCAATCGCGATCGCAACGACCCGGCGGGGGGCCGCCCAACCCAGCCCGCAACCACCCCAACTGAACTCGGACTGCAACAACAACTGACGGACTGCAACAACAACTGACGACCTACAGGGTGAGTACCCATCAGGGGACAGGGAATCCATCAAGGGAGACCAGAGCTGGAGGGAATCCCCAGACCCTGACCTAGACTCCCTACCCCAACACCCGGACCACAGGACCCACTAAAACTGGGAACTGTTCGAGAGCCCCACCAGCCGGTGGAGCATACTCTGCTGGCCAGGCCAGAGCAAGAGCGCCCCGGGAAGGGAGCTTAAATGCTCAAGCCAGGAACAGTGCCCCTGGGTCAAGACTACCAACAGTAGAAGAAATTTGAACTGTGTCCTCCAGGCTGCATAACCAAGGTGGTATACACATTAGCACAGGCCTAACGAGCGCGCTCCAGGCTGGGGCCGGAACCAGGCCAGGGGACCGGCGCCTGAACAAAGCAAAAAGGGTCAGAAGTGGGGCTGTGGCTCAAATGGTAGGGTGCCAGCCCTGAGCTGAAGAGCTGAGGGACAGCACCCAAACCTAGAGTTCAAGCCCACAACCAGCCCAAAACAAACAAACAAAAACACATCAGGAGCCCATAGCAGACTCCAGTATTTGGGAGAGTGCATCCAGAGCATCTGATCTTCCCAAGAGCACCCACAGGAGCAAACACAAACAGTCTAGGCTGCTCAACCCTTCCAAAGGCGGGAATTGCTACAGCAGAGAGCTGAGAATCCTAAGTGAATAGCAGCTGGAAATAGGCTCCCAACAGAATCCAGATCAGACACAGACTCTCTCTACCAATAGAGAATCAGCAACCAAGCAAAGACAGACACACCAAAACAAGATTGAAGAGCAGTCTCCTGAACCCCCATGCGAAAATCACAGAGAAAAATCACAAGGTTTACCACTACCCAGGACAGCAAGCTCACCTCAAAAGCCAGCAGCCACGCAGGGGAGAGCCCCAGTGGGAGCAAAGCAGGAATGGAAGACAAAAACTACATCCAAGGGTTGCTGGAGGCAATGACTCAAGAAATAAAGCGAGAAATGGATCAGAAATTGAAAGAGCACAAGGATGAACTATCAAAAGATATACAGGATATCAAACAAAAATTGGATGCAAAAATAGAAGCTGCACAAACCTCAGTAAGAAGTGAGATAAACGCCAAATTAGAGGTAATGCATACTGATATCACCTCATTGAGAGGTGAGATCAGTACTCTGAGAACCAACATTGAATCCATAAAGGGATCCATTTCCACCATGCAAACCACAATAGAAGCCACGGTCAACAGAGTGAATGAAATGGAAGGTAGAGTGTCAGATACAGAAGACAGAATACACCAACTGGACCAAAAAGTGACAGATATGGAAAAATCACTCAAATTAAACCAAAGGGAAATTCAAGAGCAAGCAGATAATGCTAAAAAATTTAACCTTCGCATAATCGGAGTGGACGAAGGTGAGGAATTCCAGAGCAAGGGAATGCAACACCTATTTAACAAGATAGTCAATGAAAATTTTCCCCACCTCAAAAACGACCATCTTAACTACATCACAAAAGCTTATCGAACACCCAACAAGCAAGATCCCAGGAGAAACACTTCTAGGCACATAATAGTAACAATGATGGATCTGAATAATAAGGAAACAATCCTGCATGCAGCAAAAATGAAGAAGGAGCTATACTACAACGGGAAAAAAATTAGAATCACTGCAGATCTCTCCACACAAACAATGAATGCAAGAAAAGCCTGGGAAAGCACCATACGAGCCCTGAGAGCCAATAACTGCCAACCCAGACTGATATACCCGGCAAAGCTAGCATTCACATTCGATGGAGAACTGAAAACTTTTAATAGCAAAGAAAAACTAAATGAATACATAAACATTAAGCCAGCATTACAAAGAATTCTAAGAGGGGGGACACAACCTGAAGAAAGCAACCAGGAACTGGGACCTGCCCCAAACAGGCATTACTCAAAGTCTAACTGAGCAAGCACAGGAGGAAAGGAAAGAAGAAAAACTTAGGAAAACGGAATGGCAGGGACAACAATGCATCTCTCTATACTTTCTCTTAATATAAATGGGCTGAATTCGCCAATTAAAAGAAAACGAACTGAGGACTGGATCAGAAAACAAGACCCATCCATCTGTTGCCTTCAGGAGACCCACCTCTCAGCCAAACATACAAACAAACTCAGAGTGAAGGGGTGGAAAAGGATCTACCAATCAAATTCCCCCAATAAGAAAGCAGGTGTAGCTATCCTGATATCTGACAAAATAAACTTTTCATTAAAATCAGTACAGAAAGACAAGGACGGACACTACATATTAATAAAGGGAACAATCCAAGAGGAGGATATAACCATCATCAACTTATATGCCCCAAATATCGGTGCACCCAGATATGTTAAACAAATGCTCTCAAACTTACAGAATAAAATAGATCCCAATACGATAATACTAGGAGACTTTAACACGCCACTCTCACCAAAGGACAGGTCTACCAACCAGAGGATTGGCAAAGAAGCTACCGAATTAAGTGAGGCCATACTTCAAGCGGAATTAACTGACATCTACCGAGTATTTCACCCTAAAACAACACAGTACACATTCTTCTCAGCAGCTCATGGAACTTTCTCCAAAATAGACCATATCATAGTTCATTCAAGGAACTTAAGCAAATACAAAGGGATCGACATAATCCCCTGTATCCTATCTGACCACAGTGGAATCAAGCTAGCTCTCAATAACAAAGCATACCGCAGAAATTTCTCTAATACATGGAAATTGAACAGCACACTCCTTAACAAGGCCTGGGTAACAGAAGAGATCAGAGAAGAAATAAAGCATTTCCTAGAACTCAATGAAAATGAAAACACCTCACAAAGAAACTTGTGGGACACAGCAAAAGCAGTCCTGAGGGGCAAATTTATTGCCCTCAGTGCCCACATCAAGAGAATGGAGACAGACCAAGTAAATAATCTCATGTTGCAACTAAAACAGCTAGAAAAACAAGAAAAAATGGGACCTAAAGCTACTAGACGAAGCCAGATAACCAAATTGAGAGCAGAGATTAACCAATTAGAAAATCAGAAAACCATAACCAAAATAAACCAAACAAAAAGCTGGTTCTTTGAAAAAATAAACAAAATTGATGGCCCGTTGGCAAGATTAATTAAAAAAAGAAGAGAGGAAACCCATATTAATAGGATTAGGGATGCCACGGGAAACATCACAACACGTACCCAAGATATCCAAACAATTCTAACAGACTACTTTCAAAAGCTATACTCTCTAAAGGAAGAAAATCTGGCGGAAATGGATGCATTTTTAGAGAAATACAAGTTACCCAAACTGAGCAAAGAAGAAGTTAACCAATTAAATAAGCCAATATCCTATAATGAGATACAGGAAGCTATCAAAAGTCTTCCAACAAAAAAAAGCCCAGGACCAGATGGATTCACAGCAGAATTCTATAAGACCTTTAAAGAAGAACTAATACCCATACTCCTCAAGCTCTTCAGAGAAACAGAGAAGGAGGGAGCTATCCCAAACTCATTCTACGAAGCCAATATCACACTCATCCCCAAACCAGGCAAAGACCCAACCAAAAAGGAGAATTACAGGCCAATCTCCTTGATGAACACAGATGCAAAGATCCTTAACAAGATTCTAGCTAACAGAATCCAGAAACACATAAAAAAAATAATACACTATGATCAGGTAGGCTTCATCCCAGAGACACAGGGATGGTTTAACATACGTAAGTCAATAAATGTAATCCAGCATATCAACAGAGCCAAGGTCAAGAATCACATGATTATCGCCACAGATGCAGAAAAGGCCTTTGATAAAATTCAACATTCATTCATGCTAAAAGCTCTGGAGAAAATAGGAATAGAAGGAACATTTCTAAAAACAATAAAAGCCATTTATGACAGACCAATAGCCAATATTATACTTAATGGGGAAAAGCTACAACCAATCCTCCTAAAAACAGGAACAAGGCAAGGATGTCCACTGTCTCCACTCCTCTTCAACATAGTCCTAGAACCCTTAGCCAGGGCAATAAGGCAAGAAAAAGACATTAAAGGGATCCGCATAGGGAAAGAAGAAGTGAAACTATCCCTTTTTGCAGACGACATGATACTATACCTCCACGATCCCAAAAACTCCATCCCCAAACTTTTAGAAATCATAAGTCACTTCGGCAAAATAGCAGGATACAAAATAAACCCACAAAAATCAGTTGCCTTCCTATACACTGATAACGCACAGGAAGAGAGGGAAATAAAGGGAGCAACCCCATTCACAATAACCTCCCAAAAAATAAAATATTTAGGAATTAACCTAACCAAAGATGTAAAAGAACTATTTAATGAGAACTATAAAAAGTTAAAGAAAGAAATTGCAGAAGACACTAGGAAATGGAAAGACCTCCCATGCTCCTGGATAGGCCGACTTAATATAGTAAAGATGGTGATACTTCCAAAATTAATATACAAATTCAATGCAATTCCTATTAAAATCCCAATGACGTACATCACTGAAATACAGAAAACAGTCCAAAAATTTATATGGAACAACAAAAGACCTAGAATAGCCAAAACAATTCTAGGGGATAAAGACAATATGGGAGGGCTATCCATGCCGAACTTCAAACTCTACTACAGAGCTATAATCACAAAGACAGCATGGTACTGGCACAAAAACAGACCCGAAGACCAATGGAACAGAATAGAAGATCCAGATATAAATCCACAGGCCTACAGCCAGCTGATATTCGACAAAGGAGCCAAAGACATACAATGGAAGAAACACAGCCTCTTCAACCGCTGGTGCTGGGAAAACTGGGCAGCCACATGCAGAAAACTAAAAGTGGACCCCAGCCTATCACCATGCACCAACATCAACTCAAAATGGATTAAAGACCTTAACATTAAACCTGAATCTCTGAAACTACTGCAGGACAGAGTAGGAGAGACACTTGAACTAATAGGCACAGGAAGGAACTTCCTGAACAGAGTCCCAGGGTCACAACAAGTTGGAGAGAGACTCGACAAATGGGACTACCTTAAAATAAAAAGCTTCTGCACAGCTAAATCTATCGCAACTAAGCTAGAAAGACAACCAACTAATTGGGAAAAAATATTTACCAGCAATATATCAGACAAGGGGTTAACATCCTGTATATACAGGGAACTCAAGAAACTAATCCCTCCCAAACCTAACAAACCAATTACTAAATGGGCAAGGGAACTAAAGAGGGACTTCTCAAATGAAGAAATAAAAATGGCAAAGAAATACATGAGGAAATGTTCATCATCCCTGGTGGTGAAGGAAATGCAAATAAAGACAACCCTGAGATACCACCTTACCCCAGTCAGAATGTCCCACATCCACAAATCAGCCAACGACAAATGCTGGAGGGGATGTGGAGAAAGAGGAACACTATTACACTGCTGGTGGGAATGTACACTTATACAACCACTTTGGAAAGCAGTCTGGAGGGTCCTTAGAAAGCTAAAGATTGACCTCCCTTACGACCCAGTCATACCACTTCTAGGCATCTACCCTGAACAACAGGAACCAATATACAAGGACACGTGCACCTCCATGTTTATTGCAGCACTGTTCGCAATAGCTAGGATATGGAAACAACCTAGGTGCCCCACCACAGATGAATGGATCCAAAAATTGTGGTATCTATACACAATGGAATATTATGCAGCCATTAGAAATGACAAAATAATGGCATTTGCAGGGAAATGGATGGAGCTAGAAGGAATCATGTTGAGCGAGGTAAGCCAAGAACGAAGAGACAAACGGTACATGGTCTCCCTCATAAGTGGATGCTAAATCCAAAAGGTTAGTGATACGACAAAACTAACAGGACTTAAGAAACAAAGAACTCCCGCTCATCTGGTTGAACCACTACTAAATATCCTCATGCTGCTGATCACAAATATGGTATATAACATGTGAACACTGTTATATATTACAGACTGTGGTAGACAATTTGCTCCAGGGAAGTTAGAATGAACTTGTGACTTTGAAATTATGTAATCATTTAATCACAATCAAAAAAAAAAAAAAAAAAAAAAAAAAAGAACCTCGGGGAAGGGAGGGAGGGAGGGGATGGTAGGGGGAAAACAATGGAGGGGGTAACAAGGTTCAAGAGGAAGTGTACTCATAACCTCACTCATGTAACTGTGACCCTCTGTATAGTAGCTTTACAATAAAAAAAATAAAATAAAAAAAAAAAAAAAAAAAAAAAAAAAAAAAAAAAAAAAGAGGGCCTCAAAGACTTCCCCCAGATCCATAGCCTTTTACAGGTGTGTATGATAAGGATAGCAACTGTTGGGAAAATTACTTAGGAGAAAAATTTCCTATTACTCTCTTCCATTTACTGAGAGACTTGCTAGATCTAGGACTCCTTGATGCTTACTATCAAAAAGAATAAGGAAGATCTTATGAGACAGTTAAGGCCTCTATGGAGAAGAGTAAATGATTATGTGAAAGGGTTACAGAGAAGACACTATGAGCCTGAATTTGATGTATGGCCAGATTTAGCTATCTATACTGAATATCATGATTTTTGGCCACAAATTGGGGACTTTCTAAAGAATGGCGAAGAAGCACAATTGCTTAGAAAAGATTTGAAATGTATAAAGTACAAAACTAAGCAGAAGTAAAAATAAAATACTAGAGTTTATGCCTTTCTGTCTAACACCTTGCCCATATGCTCTGGTTAATGGTTAATAGGTGATAAGCATCTCAAAACC
Source organism: Dipodomys spectabilis (assembly GCF_019054845.1). Taxonomy (NCBI): domain Eukaryota; kingdom Metazoa; phylum Chordata; class Mammalia; order Rodentia; family Heteromyidae; genus Dipodomys; species Dipodomys spectabilis. Next base: position 830,786 of record NW_024870986.1, read on the forward strand.
GATTAACTTTGCTATTCTTATGGGGTTGATGAGGTAAAGCCTGGAACAAGTGCCTATCATCATAGCTCATCATCCAAGAACAAGATCAGGCGACCAGCTGGTGACCACCCAAAGCCTTGCAACAAGATTATGTAACCGTTTGCCCTTTCTCATGGAGCCTTTTTTCTATAAAAGCTTGTCATCCTCTGCAACAAATCGCACTCAGCATTCACTCCTCTTGTGTGTGAGTTGTCTGTTTGTCACCTCCCTACCTGTTCCAGTTACCCCTACTAGGTGTCCTCCGCCGTCCCAACAGAGCCAGTCCGTGGCACGAGTAGACATCTCCAGGGCACACAGATCCCTTGGTCTTATAATTTAAGTGCTGAGTCCCCATTAAGCATCTCACCCTTCCAGGTCCCCAGACCTCAGCCACAAAGCCCATGTACCCCCAAAGAAAGCACGCCGAAGTTACCAAAGGGTCCAGTGCTCTTTGTTACAGCCCACTTCTACACTCACATACACACACACACACACACACACACACACACACACACAAACACAAACACACAACCTGCAGGGGTGGTTCATGTTTGCCTTCCTTGCTACTCAGGAGGCTGGAGATTGAAGAACAGGGTTCAAAGCCACCCCATGCCCATTCTGGAAAGAATGTGAGACTCTTATCTACAGTGAACCACCAAAAAGCCAGAGGTGGAGCTATGGCTCAAGTGTCAGAGCAATAGCTTTGAGCACAGAAGCTCAGGAACAGCACCTAGACCCTGAGATCAAGGCCCAGGTCTTCTATCAGCAAACACACACAGACACAGACATATACACAGACACAGACAAAGAAACAGGCACAGACACACACACAGACACACACACACACACACACACGCGCACACACACACACACACACACACACGCGCACACACACACACACACACACACACACACATACACACACTGACAGCCCAAGGCTTCAGCAGTCCCTGAGAACAGAACCATGGACTGTCTCCATTAGGATCACATCCTACCCTCAAGAAGGTGGCACTACCGACATTAGACCCTCTATAGATAAACCAGTAAGCCTCTCACATATCTGGAATGTCTCATAGTCCAACATGGCAGTTCCTACTGTCCACACTGCTATGCAGAAAACTTAGCCCCTCTCCCTTTGGTCATGGGGTTTAAACTCTCGGCCAGGGCGCTGTCCTACCGCTCTTCAGCTGAAGGTGAGCAATATCCTACTTGCACCACAGCGCCAAATCCTGTTCTCTGGTGGTCCATTGGACATCAGGTCTCACAGACTTTTCTTCCCAAGCTGGCTTGGAACCATGGTCTTCACATCTCAGCCTTCTGAGTAGCTAGGATGACAGTTGTGAGCCATCAGCGGCTTCCGGCTCCAGCCAACTTCACATACCCAGGGGAAACCCATCCTCGTCAGGCCACACACTTGCTGCAACCCTTAATTTCAGACTTTGTCACCCAGCATCCAAATCCATCCTTCAATGGAGAGAATACAGACACAATAATCCCACCCCTGCACCCATTTGCCCACTCCCTGCCTGCCACAGGCCAAGTCCTCTTGAAGCTCTGGCTTCAAACTGGGGCAAACTTGGGGAGTTCTTAAAAATGTCTGTACAGTGATGCCAGCAGCTGGTCTCCCAACCATAGCATCCTCCCCCTCCCACCCCCCCCACACACCTGCACCATCCTTTGCAGGCAAAGATAGTTTGCTTTCTTTCTTTTTTTCAGTTGTGGGGCTTGAATTCTGGGCCTGGGTGCTGTCCCTGAGCTCTTCAACTCAAGGCAAGCATTCTACTACTTGAGCCACAGCACCACTTGCAGTTTTCAGGTGGTCCGTTGCAGATGAGTCTCAGGGTCTTTCCTCCCCATGATAGCTTTGAACCATGATCCTCAGATCTCAGTTTCTGAGTACCTAGGATGACAGCCATGAGCTACTGGCACCCGGCCAAAGATAAATTTTCATCCTTTTCATCCTACCCCCTCAGGAGACTGAGATCTGAGGACTACAGTTGGATTTCACCCTTGGCAGTAAAGTCCATTAGAACTCTTTTTCTACAATTAAACACCCAAAAAAGTTGGAAGTGAAGCTTTGGCTGAAATGGTAGAGTGCTATCTTTGAACATCAAAGACAAGGGATAAGATCTGGTCCTTAGTTTCAAGCTTTTTCTAGCAAAGACCCACCCAAGAAAGGGAAGCAGGTTGGCACACGGGAGCTCAAAGTTCACACATAATACTCAAGACTCCCAGAACAGACCCCATCCGGCTCTCATTCTCTAGATTCTATGTCCTACATCATGGCAGTCTTAGATGGGACTGACCATGCACCAAGTTAGGACATTCAAGTACAATCTCATACTGAGGATCCCCTGACCTTATCAAAGAATCAGGATTTCTCATTGTCCTGCCTTGACACTGAGCAGCAAGGTGAGTTCTAGTTATCCAACCACAGGATGTGAATATGAAAGGATTTCTCGGCCAAGGGACTCCAACTGGAGGGGCTATAGGTCCCTCTCTCTCTGGAAGGAGAAAAGTGCTGGTCCATCCCAGGAATGTTCTTAGGTTGTGAGTATCCTCAAAGAAACAACCCTGCTCAGAGCTCAGTGCCTCTTGTTTTCCCACCAGCCTCAACCCAAGCCTGCCTCACCTTCAGTCAGCCCTCTCTGAATCCCAGACTGCCATGTAGACTAAAGGTTGAGCCAGCAGAGACCCACCTCTGCCCCTGAGAATGGCAGACACGTAGTCCTAGCACCCCCTAGAGGAAGTCTCGAAGTCACTCAGGTCCTGACTCCCGTCCTCATTCCCTGGCTGCGCTGTGCCAGTGGCCCACTTACCTCTGTCTCTGGTGGAGGAATGAACACCGGGGGTGTCATCTTCTGATTGAGCCATGGAAAGTCCCAGTCCCCAAGGATGTACTGCACAGGCATCCTGCAGTGGACAACAGCCAGGCAGTCAATGGTGAATCTAAGGTTCTAGGACTCTTAATAGAAGTGTGGCTGGGTCAAAGACTCCATAACTGGTGGTCTATGTTGTCAGGAGAGATCATGGCTTCAATGTCCTGACACACCTGACCTGGGATCGTCCGACCTCTTCATCTTCCTGCTTATGCCTTGCCCCACCCTTGACACTCCCTCACCCCAACACCTCCCTAGCCCTTAGACAATTTCTTATTATCTGACCAGGAAATAAACTTGCTAGGGCCGGGATAATTGAAACCTGGTGATGCACCCTGAGCCCTAGGTCCTTCCTGAGGCTGCTTCCCCCTGCATTTGGTGACCACACAGCTCCTGGATGTCATGAAGTTGCTGAAGGGTCAGTGGCTTAGTCCTACATACTGGCTTTAGGCTGTGAAATGTTACCCACAGAGATTGTGAGTGGTTGGCTCTCTTGATCCAGGGACTCCAAACCAAAGCTTGCATGCTCCCTTCTTCCTTCCTTTCCTCATTTTTTCCCTTCGTCCTTCCCTCCTCTCTCTCTGTTTCCTTTCTTTGTCTCACTCCTGGCCTTGAAGTAGGAGCCTAGATGTTGTCCCTGAGCCTTTTTACTCAAGGCGACCAGTCTACGGCTTGAGGTACACATTCATTTCTGGCATTTTCTTTTTGGTTGTTACAGTCTTTCCTGGCTGGGCCTTAAGCTTTGATCCTCCCATCTCAGCCTCCTAAGTAGCTAGCATGACAGGCATGAAGCACCAGCATCCAGTTCAAACCAAGGTTTCTTCATGTCCTGTGGAACCAGCACTGGAACCTTTCATCATCTATGACAACCCCCACCCCTTCGAGCATGGCGCACACTGTAACTATTTGTTGGATAACTAAATGAGCATCTGTCTATGACCATATTACAGAAAAGTCCCATCCGATTCATGTAAGCATCCTGGGGCGGGGGGAGAGGGGGCAAGGCAAAGTCTGATGTAGCTCTCCCACAGTTCTCCCTCGTCCCTCTTCCCACCCTCCTCGTGCCACCGCATTTAACTGTTTTGGCTCCCAGGATGTGAGCCACAATGTTCTCGCTGGATTCTGGGGCCACTGGGATGTCTATATTCTCAAAGATCTCTGTCCAGTGGCTGACCAAATCTGTGGCACTGAATTCCCCCTCAGGTGTGAACGAGGTTGCCATGAGCTGAACCCCTGGCTCAAGTGGCCTCCTTTCCTCTCTGTGGGACCAGACAGGATGGCCCATTATATCTGGCCCCCAAGTTGCATGTTACAGAGAAAGGATTCTCGAGGCATCCCGGGTTCCACTTCAGGTGCTGAAAATAGTCTCTGCTCACAGCTGGCAGGCTGGGGATGGCAAGGTCACTCTCTGCTCCCCATGACATCCTCAACTGTGGTGTCACCCTAGAGAGAGCTGTAGAAGAATCAGCAGCTGCTAGAGAAATGCAGTCAAGGCATGACATTCATAGCAGGAGACCATCTGGCTTGGGAACTCTGCCTGTGCCTCTTTTAACATCACTGTTTGACAGCTGAATTGGTTCATCTAATTTAACCCATGAATGCAGGCATTAGTGGAAATTGCCAGCTTCAAGAAAAAAAAAAAAAAAAAAAAACCTGGAAAAGGTGGCATTTCACTTGTCCCAATCAAACTTAAACGGTTCCAAAATCAGTGGTCCCCTTTTCCTTCCAAGCAGCCTACAGCAGGTTACAGAAACTGGCATTCAGAGAGCCCTAGCTAACTGCCACGGTATGATACCAAGCAGGCTCCAGGAGGGGAAATTTGCCTACCACTGTCCAGCTGGAAACGGCCCAGGTGGGACACAGATTGGAGACTGCCGGACTCCAGGGAGGACTACACACGGATGCACTGCCTCAGGAGGGAATCCACGCCCTCAATGGGGGCCCAGAGCCCCTTGCCCAAATGCTCACAGACACCGTCAATGCCCTGGGTAAGGTTCTCCTCTCATCCTTGGTTGTGGTGAAGCATCTGCCATGTTACACCATTCGCCACTCCCCAGACACTCCTAGCTTCACAGCCCCTGCCCTACTCCCACCCATCTCGTTCCTTAATTATGTTTGGCAGACACATTCCCAACCCTTGAATTAACTCCAACTATACACATGAGAGCAGAGTGTCTGGCTGGAAGAGTGCGGCTGTGGTCACACTGGCCTCACAAGGGTCTGGCTGAAGACAGGACAGGGGTCCACTCTGTTCTGTGGTTCACACAGGCCTCCTAGGGAGTCCCATGCAGGTCCAGCAGCTACTGTGGGCTGCAAGAAAGGGGAAGAGGGAGGTGGAAAGAGGTGGAAAGGAACATATACTGAAACCTTCCCCAAAGGAGCCATGAAATGGTGAAGGAGAAAACAAAAATTGTGGCTGGGCTCATACTGAGCATTCTGAAAAAAGAACAACAAATACACACATACACACAAATAAATTGCTTTTGCTCTTTTTACATATGGTGACTTAAATATATTTTCATTTTTCTCATCTCCTAATCTCCCAACACACACACACACACACACACACACACACACACACACACACACACACACACACACACACACACACACACACACATCCAAATGGGTCACACAAGACTCACCATGAAACACCTGCAATTTGCCAACTGATCACTGACCTGAGCACAGTCAGGCTGTACGAGGAGAGAGATGATCGTTATCTCCCTCCCTCCCTCCCTCTCCCTCCCTCCCTCCCTCTCTCTCTCTCTCTCTCTCTCTGTCTCTGTCGCTGTCTCTCTCTGTCTCATACACACATACACACACACACACACACACACACACACACAAACAGACTCAGAGCAGTGCCTCTCCTGAGTTTGTTGGTTCCTCATCTGGGCAATGTACAAGCTCGAGCATGGCAGTTCCCTTGTCAGAACCAGGGGCTCCCAACCAAGGGGAACACTGCTCTAATAATGCAGAACCACCCTGCCTCTCCCTTTACCCAGGGCCAGACCTTTCCATTGGGAACAACCAGCCTTGTCTCCCCATTCACCAAAACCCTAGGCCCGGACACTGGATCAAGGAATCCAGAGACAGATGACTCCTCAGAGCCCTGAAAGAAAACACAGCAGGCAATCCTGGTGCCTCCAGAGAAGTGTCTGTCTTGGGGTGGGACTGTTGTTGGGGAATTTGATGGGGTCATAAAGGCTACATACATGGATGGACTCCCTATTTCCAGCCTAGATGCTTCTGGGCTAATTGGCAGATTCTTGGGGAGGACTAGGAGACCAGAAGGACCAGGAGCACCAGCAGAAGCAGGCAGAGCTGGGAAATGTGATCACCCTGTGAGTACTGTTGACAGCAGGGAGAGGGGGGACAAGACAGGTGTATGTATGTCAGAGGGGGTGTGTTCCTCCCAGATAGTCACCTTCTGACCCCCAGTGCCCTCACCTCCCTAGTGGGTTCTTCTGGGACCTCCTCAGGTGAAAGGGTGACCTAGCACAGAAGACAAGGGCTCACACAGCAAGGGGGGCCTATCTCTTGCATCTAACACCCCCCAACCCCAGCAAAAAGGAAAAGACCCTAGAAGGCAGGTGTGGAGGTGCTCCTCCCCACATCTAACTAAAGCCACTAGGTTCCCACCAAGGAGAGGAAGGGTGCTGATGTGGCTTTCCCTGCTCTAGGCCAGGGGTTCTGTGGTGCCCCCTCCTCACCAATCCCTGCATCTGCCCTTTCCCTGGGACACTGGCCCTAGGAATGGGGGTGGGATCCTTGGGGCAACACCCACCCCTCTCTCCTGGGGCGCATTTGTGGCAGAGCCAGGGTGGACTGTGGAGTGCAGGGGAGGTGCAGGCAGGATGGAGAGAGGAGACAGGAGGCGGGGTCCGGGTCTGTGGGGGAGGGGGAAGGAGGGGGTCAGGGGTTTCGCCTTGTGCAGGAGTCACCAGGTGTGGTCCCATGGAGTGGCCACTCATGCGTGCTGCTGGGAGAAGCTGTAGGCAATGGCTCTGGGTGCACCCAGGCCCGGAGTGCAAGGACCAGGTCCAGGAACTGGGTCTGGGCCTCATGCCAGGCAGGGACCCACCATTTCTGCTGGGCCACTGCGAAAGGGGCCTCGGATCAGACCAGGCAGGGCCATGTTTGAAATGCTACGCTGCTGGGAGGTGGAGGGGGCATCTGCCTGCAGCTGTGCTTGCTGCCACCCCTGCCTCAGCTGCCATCACCACCACCACCTCCGTCTCAACTGCCTGCTTCCATTGCCTCCACCACCGAAGCCACCGCCATGCTTCCCGTGCCAGGACCTCAGATTCAGGGCAGCCATGGCCGCCGTGCCCCCGTGGGGCTGCCCGCAGTGATGTACCTGCCTTGCCGGCTCCAGGTGCTCTGTGCTACTGTTCAGGACTGCGCTTTGATGGCAGCGGCCGCCAGCCTCTAGAACAGCTTCCCCTCATGCTTGTGCTTGCTCTTCTCTCTGCTCTCTCTCTGCCCCCACTCCACTCCTGGGCCAGCGCACAGGCGTGCCTGCTCCCCCCCATCGCTGCCACCACAGTGCACCCCAGGGCCCCTCCCCCTCCTCCACTTGGCCATGCCCACTCCTCCCCTAGGCCATGCCCCGTATTTCTAGCTGCAATCACAACCCTGACTGGGCTCTAAGGCTTCCAGGCCATGGCAATTGCAGCATCACCTCAGCTCAGCACTTTCTCCCAACCCCAGTACCTGCCCCAGGGATCGAATCTCCCCTCAGCTCCACCCCTAGAGGAGATTCTCCTCCATCCCCCTTCAATCCACACACTAAGAAGGTGCATGGTGACCCTTGTGTATGTGTGTGTATGTGTGTGTGTTTGTGTGTGTGTGTGTGTGTGTGTGTGTGTGTGTGTGTGTGTGTTTATGTGATGTTGGGGATAACTACTCTCAAGGACTCAGAACATAGCACTCTTTGGGATGACACACAGCACACTTTGAAAAACAGCACAAAGCACCCTGTGTAAAGGACTGAGCACACAGCTCCCTTTGAAAGACTCAGCATATAGTACCCTGTGTAGAGTACTCAGCACACAGCATCCTTTGAAGGAGGGAGTCCATAGCTTGCAGTGTAAAGGACTCAGCACATTGCATGCTTTGAAAAACTCAGCACATAACACACTTTCCCAGGGGCTCATTACATAGCACCTTCTGTGTTAAGACTCCACACAGCCCTTTGAAAGGCTGAGTAAAAAGCACCCTTTGTAAACCACTCATTGCAAAGCACCCTTCGAAGAACTCAGCACATAAAAGAATTTTGAAGGTTTCTGCACATACCACACTATGGCAGGACTCAGCACATACCACACTGTGGAAGCACTCAGCACACAGCACCGTTTGAAGGACAATACAGAGCACCTTGTGTAAAGGACTCAGCACACAGCACTCAAAAAACTCACCTCATCCCTCTCTTCTCAAGGGCTCAGCACATAGCAGGACCCTTTTGGATGAATTAGCACACCACACCTTTTGAAGGACTCAGCATACAGTACATTGTGTAATGGACTCAGCACACAGCACACACGGCCCACTCTTCTCAGGGACTCAGCACATAGCAACCTATGGGATGACTCAGCAAACAGCACCTTTTTGAGGACTCAGCACAAAACCCCCATGTGGGAAGGACCCAGCAAATAGCGCCCTTTAAAGGACTCAGCACATAGCTGTATGTCACAGGTTTAGCTTTCATTAGAATTAGGGTGCTTTCTTCAGTATCCCCATTCTTCGGAAACACTTCACAAATCCTACTAGTTCACATTTAGCCAACCTGTGTTTTATGGGGGAGGGTCAGCTGGGGGTCTTGAACTCAAAGTTTGGGGGCCATATCCCTGAGCATTTTGGTTCAAGGCTAGAGCTCTATCACTTGGAGGCACAGCTCCAATTTTGTTTTTTTGGGGTTGTTCTTTGACAGGTCTTATGGTGATAAGGAAGGCCAAGTTGGGGTGTCTGTATGCAAAGGCTCTTAGTTCAGCTTGGAGCTGACCTCTCTCTTCCTTGTGCTCCTGGGAAGCTGGGCCTCATGGAGCTCTCTTGGCCTAGGGTGGAAAAGACCTGCTCTGGTATCAGCAATCAGGGTGAACAAAAGTCAGCTTGGCCCCTGGTCACTTCTCAAAATTGAACTGTAGAGGACAATGGCATGGGGCTGCATATCCCGCATCTGGCCACCAGGAGGCAGGAGTGGCCCACCATAGGGATTGTACCTGGGAGTTATGTTTACTCTTGCTTCCCTGGGGTCTCCATCATGCTTCCAAGTCACCCTGGACAGGAAAATACTTGAGACACTTACCTACAATTAACAATCAAAAAGCAAGTGGGGCTGTAGCTCAAGTGGCAGAGCAGTAGCCTTGAGCAAGAAAACTGTAGACCCTGAGTTCACACAAACGCACACACACACACACACACACACACACACACACACACACACACACACACACACACACACCACATGCATGAAAAATCAGAGATTTCTATACTGCAATCTTTGTATATTCTCTACTTTTTCCCCACTAAGCCTGGTGGCTGCTGGCCTAGGTGTCATGCATACACCACTACCTGGCATCTTTAATTTTGGGGAACAGAATGGGTAGAAGGTCATCTTTCTCTGATCCCAGCTCCTTGATTGGGTCATGGTCTATCCAGGCCCTTTGGGGCTCCTTTACAAAATCGCCAAGATGCCTTCAAAAGTCATCACATACTGGGCACTGGTGGCTCATGCCTGGCATCATAGCTACTCAGGAAGCTGAGATTTGGAGGATCACGGTGCCAAGCCAGCCTGGGCAGAAAGTGTGTGAGACTCTTATCCTCGATGAACCGTCAGAAAACAAAAGTGGTCCTTTGGCTCAAGTGGTAGAGTGCCAGCCTCGAGAATAAGAGCTCAGGGACAGTGTTCATGTCCAACAACAACAAGGAGAGGCTTTGCATGTTGGCTTTGGGATTGGCATTGGCCAAATATAATTGGAATTTTCAAGTGCTCCAAGACAAAGCAGTGCCTCCGTTAGTCCTGTGCTGGTCCATCTTGTCTCACCCCCTGGCCTTGTCCATGCTTTGGGTCAGCATGGCTCTGGATGGAAGGAAGGGCTCCAAGGAGGAAGATCCCAGAGCAATCACCCCACCTCCTTCTGCCGTGCTCACCCTGCTGCTTCTGCTCTTTGCCATAAACTTTCTTCCTTGAATCCATCCATGAGGTCATCACCACCAACATAGTGGTGAGTGGTGGGTCTGGCCTAACTCGGGGAAGTCAGAGGTGGAAGTAGGTCTGGGATTAGGAACTTCCACCGTGGGTGTGGGCTGAGCCCAGAGTTGACCTTTATTTCATCCTGAGCCTTACTGTGGTGGGAAGACAGTGTAGACTCCACATTGAGTCAGGTAAGATTGGAATCTAGAGGACCCCTTGTGTGGGGGAGGATGTAGGGCCACTGCTCTTGATACTCCTCTCTCAAGACTCCCCTGTCCCTCCCTCATCTCTCAATGGTAGAAGATAAACTTCAACTAAGGGTGTGGGATTAGGGGGCGGGGAAGTATTTTGTTGTGAACCAGAAGTGCTTCATATTCATCCTAGCCCCTACTTCCTATTTATCTGAGGAATGGCCATATGGGTTTGGGAGGAGTGAATCATCCTAGCTGAGAAGGTGCGTCAGTGGTAGAGCGGTCGCCTAGCATGACTGAAACCCTGGGCTTGATTCCACACAGAAAAAGCTGGAAGGGGAAGTGGGGCTCAACTGGTCGAGCACCACCCTTGATCAAAAAGAGCTCAGGGAGAGTGGCCAGGCCCTTAGTTCAAGCCCCAGGACTGGAAGAACAAATCTTTGTTGGAGGCTTTTTTTCCCCTTTCAAAACAATTTATTGTGATAAGCATAACATGGGTCTCTTCCCTGGCCACCAATGGGCCATTATATCTCTTGAGCTTGGGCCACCTCCCGGCAGCCTCTGCCCTACCCAACACCCAGTTTAACCTTCCCTTCACCCAGCAGATTGAGGCCTGAGAGAAGGCCACCTGACCACCTACTTCTGGTGGCTTCCAAGGCTTTTCAGAGTCAATATGTCACATGGAGAGTCATTATCTGCATCAGTCTACAGAAGAAAGGGAGGGAGCACTCCTCGCCTGAGCTGTGGGCAGATCTGTATCTGGGGCATCTGCAGCAGGATGTGCTCCTTGAGGGAGTCCTCTATGGTGACAAGAACCCTGACCTATCCTCTGGCAGTTTCCATGCTGTCTTCAAGTTGCAATTCTTCAAAACCTTTCTGCTCCTCCCTCATTTCACCCACCACAGGCCCTGATGCATCTGAAGCAGCATTGGTGGGGGAGGGGGGCTCGCCTTTGCTGGCATCTGGAGCCTGCTGTCCATGCCTTCCTCTGTGAGGATCAACAGCAGCTCCTGCAGCACTCTCCCCTTCTTCATCTTCTCCTGGGACAGCCAGCACACACACTTAGATTTCTCCCAAAACAGCTCGTTCAGAGCCAACATCTGCTCTTTACACACCACGAGGGATTCCTCAATAGTTTGGATGTGTGCTGACCGCTGGATGCATCGATGGTGGAGCTCACCTGCTGGATTCTGGAAGTCCACCTCATCAGGCAGGTTGTGGATGAAGCAGATTTACTTCTTGGACGCCCACATGTCCTGCTTCCCATCCCCATGAATGCTGTGGTGGCAGCACATGTGGCAGGGGGCTGTAGCTCCAGGTTAGTCTGTCACTGAGTTGCCAGGTAGGCCAGGTGCCTGCAGCTGGCCCACTGCTCCTGAGGTATGATTTTCCCCCCTCTAGATCTCAGCCTCAGTGTGTTAACAGAGCCTCATCCATCTACCAGGCAACATGGAATGTGGGCGTAGCCACATTTCTTGTATCCTATTGGTCAGAAAGAATCATGAAATAATAGGGGTGTGGCCAGAATCCTGTGATGCAGGCAGAATGGACAGAGTTAAGATGACAGTGGCTCCCCCAACTCCTTTCCCAGGGAACTCTGTCCAGTTCAGTTAGGGACAGGAGGATGACCTGCTTGAGCCGGATGGCTGCACAGATTGTTGTGTATGTCCGTTTGTTGCCAGTCTCGGACATTGAACTTAGGATCTGGCACAGTCCTTGAGCTGTTTTTGCTCAGAGCTAGCCCTCTACCACTGGAGCCACACGGCTCCACTTCTGGCTTTGTTGCGATTGAAGTTGGACAGGGGTCTCAAGGACTTTCTGGCTTAGAGTGACTTGACCATGATCCTCCTATCACAGTCTTGTAAGTATCAAGGAGGAGCCACTGGTGCCTGCCTCATCATTGGTTTTGCTGATGTTCTTGGACACACCCATGAGTTCCCTATCCTCAGGTTTAAGTGGTGGGAGCTGGAACTCGCGGTTGGAATCCTGGTCCTGCCACTTCCAAATGGCAGGAGATCCTAAGAAACAAATTCCTATCCATATGAATACCAATGGAATGTGATGAATATCATGATTGAATGGGCAGTTCTTGCATGATTCTAGGATAAAATTATACACAATTGTATTCTAGGACACTGATTGATTTTAATTAATACTTTATAAAGCATTTAAACAATCACATTCATTAAATGGAGGCAGAATGAAATACTGAAGAATTGGGCATCACATAGTATAGAGATGCCATTTTTTCTGCCCGGACTTTCTTTACTTAATTGCTATATACCATTTTCTGAATGTACATTGGTATATGCAACTAGGATATATTATACTTGATCTGGAAATCAATTATTCAAACTGTTTTTTATCAAAAATGCTTATAGCAAATTAAAGAGGTACATCCAAATTATGTATATTTGAAGACAATGCTTGGTTAGTCCTCTTCTCACATTACCTATTCCCTTCTTGAGAATAATACACATTGTAAGGAAATGCTTAGAATGTTTTGGAGAACTAGGTTAACTTTAAACCAGTTATTCTATGCTGCATTTTGTTTACTTTGTATCTAGAAAAGCTAAATTCTTACCTTATCATTTTCCTTAGGCTTTATATTCAGGTTTAATCTCTGATGGGTGACAGATAAAGATATAAACATTTTTTAACAGTTGTTAAATTTAGGCTGAGGAATCTAGGTACAATTATGCTCATGCAGATAGGCCTCATCAGTCATGAGACCATGATACCAAAATCTTAACCAATGCTTACTGGTGTCATTCTTATGAGATTTTGTGTATTATAAACAATGGTTATTACCATTTGTTTTGTAATCAACATCATTTCATGGGTTAGGAATTGATGTGAGACATTATACTCAGAACTATATTGAAGGAGGAATCCAAAATTAGTTACCAAGATATACACTTAACGCACTGTTTTAAAAACGTAAGCTAAAGGAAATAATTTATGGAAAAGTCCACATTTACAATAAATACAGAATCAGTATGACTGATTTTTCTTTTATCCCAGTTGCAATACGGCTTGCATGATGACTTTTATGGTTATATGTTTAGTTAGGTCTTGATATTTAGTTGAAGTTCTGTTTTTTCATATATTCATTTGTCAGATCAAAGAGGAAATTAATTCCATGCCAGAGTCAACATCCATAATAATGTTACAGTTGTATCCTGCTACTTTGCCAAAGTTTCAAATGAGCTTGAGTATCTTGGGTCTTTTTTGGATTGAACAATATATGTATGCAATTTTGTCAGTAGTATAAAAATTTTTTTACCACTATTTACTAAACTATTATTTTCCAGAAACTACTACACTCTTTTCATGAGATTTTTTTGGGGGGTCCGGTCGTGGGGCCTGAACTATGGGCCTGGGTGCTGTCTCTCAGCTCTTCAGCTCAAGGCTAGTGCTCTACCACTTGGGCCACAGCGCCACTTCCGGCTTCTTTATTTTTGTGTATGTGGTGCTGAGGAATCAAAACCAGGGCCTCATGCATGCAAGACAAACGCTCTACCACTGAGCGACCTTCCCAGCCCTTTTCATGAGATTTTTAATGTCATTTATATCATGGGTTGATGTTTTCCTTTAGATAACCCACATTCTGTATTCTATAAAATGTAATTTGGAGTAGTTTAAAATTATGTACACTCAGGTACACTGCTCAGATTCTACTATTGGCATATTTTGTTCTTGTTAAATCAGTAGGATTTAGGTCTCAATATGGATACTATTAGACTTATTCATTGCATTTCTGCATTTTTTAAGATGTCATGATTTTTGATATTTTATTCTCTTAAATATGTGCAGATCTTACTCCACTTACAGTCACATTTCTTTTAAACAAATTGATCCATTCAAGGGATTTGCTATATCAGGTTCATCTAGATGAATTTAATTACAAATGAACACAACCGTATTTTTGAGACACAGTTATCTTTATGGTTCTAATCAAGGGTAACATGTATTTGAGGTTTTTGTGCTTAAAAATAACTCTGCACAACATGTTTTTATTCCTGGTGGAGTTCTACTTTGTTGGTTGTTTTTCAAGCTGTGGTGACTTCAACATATGTGTGCATTTTATTTCAATTGTTTTGTGTCTATATTTTGTTTCATATAACAGAAAGTACAAAAAGAATCAGTGATTTAGAACTTTTTGAAATAGATTTCTAAGAGAGACACGAAGTTTTGTGACATCTGGGACCGGATAAGTCTTGTTAGTGGAGGGTGTAGTAGAATAAAACAGACATTGTTTGACATGGTTTGAATTCTTCCTCTTATTGCCTCACTATTTCAAATAGTATTACTTCAAAGTCTTTAGTGGAAAGAAAATAATTTTGTCTGTATGAACTCAGAATTTTTGCTTTAATTGGGACACACTACACATTTATAATTGATTTTAACTCTAAAACCTTCTTTCCTTCTTTTAAAATCACAGATGTGAATTTATAATGCTAAAATATCATCTACTAATTTATATGAAATAGTCCAAACTATTTTCCCTTCACATTATATGTAATATAGACTGTAATAATAGTGAGTAATATAATATGTAATAATTGAATTTGGGGAATGTCAATTACAGTGGATTTTTTGAGATACTGAGTAATAGTAAAAATTATATTTTATTCTATTAAAAACTTCACAGTTACATCTAAAAATAACTCATAATTATAAACTAATGCTAAAAAGTAAGATTGTTTATTGGAAAAGCTAGACGTTGCAATAAGCTTGCTTTTTATACATTGATTTGGATCTGGGCTTTGGTGGCTCATGCATGTAATTCTAACTAGTCAGGAGTCTGAGATCGAGGATAGTGGTTCAAAGCCAGCCTGGACAGAAAAGTCTGTGAGACTTTTATCTCCAATAACCCACTTGAAAACTAGAAACGGCACTGTGGCTCAAATGGTACAGTGGTATCAATGAGCAGAAGAGCTCATTGAAATCTGCAACCAGGCCCAGAGTTCAAGCCCCACGACCACCAAAAAAAAAAAATGACATGGATTTTTATTTTATTATTTCATTATTTTTTATTGTAAAAATACAGAAGGGTTACAATTACATGAGCAAGGTAATGATTACATTTGTTATCAAACATTGTTTCTCCCTCCTTTGTTTCCCCTTACCATTCCTTCCCATCTACCCCTCAAAGCAACCCAGGCACCAAAGTTGTAAAGTTCATTTTCCAACATAACTTGTTGTACATCTGATTATTGCATGGGACCACCTGTATCCCTATTTATACAACTTGTTTTTCCCTTCCCCTTCACAAATTATAACAACATCAAATACAGTGAAAACAAGGGTTATGTCATGGGGGAGGGACATACAAAGCAACAAAGAAATCATCTTATAAATATGCTAAAAATAATAGCAAGAGAAATTAAAAACATTTGAGTCCTTATCTTTGGGTTCATTTCACCTAACATCAACTTATCTGATCATTGCTGCTTGTCCAACACATATACTAATAATTGCAAATAAGGGAAACCATGAGACTTATATTTCTTTGGGTCTGGCTTACTTCACTTAATATAATTTTTTCCAAGTCTTTCAATTTCCTAAAAAAATAGGGCAATGTCTTTCTTTCTGATGGAGGCATTGAATTCCATTGTGTATATATACCACATTTTCTTGATCCATTCATTTACTGAGGGGTATCTGGGTTGGTTCCATATTTTAGCTATGATAAATAATGCTTTAATAAACATAGTTGTGCTGGTAGCTTTAGTATGGTCATGTTTGTGATCATATGGGTAAGTGCCCAAAAGAGAAATTGCTGGGAAATAGCAGAGCACTATGTGGAGTCTTTTGAGGAACCTCCATACTACTTTCACAGTGGTTGAACAAGTTTACACGCCCACCAACAACACAATAGGGTTCCCTTCTCTGCAAATCCCCTCCAGGTTCTGTTGTTATTGGAGTTCTTATTTATAGCCATTTTAACAAGGGTAAGGTGGTATCTCAATGTTGTTTTCATTTGCATTTCTTTTATGGCTAGGGAGGTGGAGCATTTCTTCATGTGTCTATTGGCTATCTTTCTTTTTTCTTCAGAGAAGTTTCTCTTTAATTCTTTAGCCCACTTATTTATTGGGCAGTTGTTTCTTTGAGAATTTGTTTTTGGGGGATTTAATTTTTTGAGTTCCAGGTATATTTTAGTTATGAGACCCTTGTCTGTTTTATGGCTAGTGAAGATCCATAATTTAACTTGTTTTTCTACAAATTTATAGAATAGTGTAGCCTTGGAAAATCAATAAATGTTGCATTTTCATATAGGATTACATAACCTTGCAAGTGTTGTCTTAAACTTATCTACACTGAAATGATTGCCATTGATAGCTTTCTCAAGATTCCAGATGTTTATACTTTCAGCTGACCTTCCACAAAACTCATACCCGGAACATAAGTTTTTAGTTTGTTCATGTAATTATAGAAACATAAACATATGAAGCAAATGTTAATTACTTTTACCTGCTGTCATTAATGTAGTATAACTAATACAATTAAGTATATACCTTGAGGAAAATAAGATTCTTCCTTTGAAATACATGCTTCAAGGCACTCTCTCTCTCTCTCTCTCTCTCTCTCTCTCTCTCTCACACACACACACACACACACACACACACACACACACACTTACCACTCTGACTCAGGTTAGGTTCCTGACATTGGGTATCAGACAATCATCTAATAATCAAACTTTCCTGCCCAGACATAAAATACATTCATAATTCCACACATATAAAAATACCAGATCATTCAAAATAATGAGACTATTTAACGGAATCACTCAGTTCCTGTACCATCTACTCCCTGATTTAATTCATTTATGACAATGCATTTTTCATATCATCATTAAAATAATTTTGAGTGTCTCTGATTAGCAGAAAAAAATATGTTATCATATAATAGAAAATGTAGGTAAAATTACTTTTCCCCTGTGTAATCTTTTATATAACATATCAAAAACTTCTTTTTCTTTGCATACTCTGTTTCTGGCATTTTGCCCTAATGTCTAATATTAAATTACAAAGGACATGCCATATTCCTTAGTTCATTTTTCCTAAAGGTTATGCTATGGAGTTGAATCTGATTTGTTTGATTATTCTAAATTAAATTTTCTCAACAACTTGAATTATTGTTTATGTTACTCCTAAGCCATTTGAAATATCAAAAAGAACTGCAAATTCACTTCGGCAGTGATTTGTGAATGGCAGCAATGCTTGTGGATAGAATGAAGGACTTGAATTATATAGCCTGACTTAAAAATGGCACTGTTCTTTATAAGGCTGATCATTTAGTAAGCTTTTGAAGTGTGGTCTTCATATTTCATCTAAGAAGATAACAGTATGCTTTTCATCACATTCTTGCCTGCAAAGCACTTCATGTCTATCTCCTACTGTAGTGAAACCCACAAACAACTGCACAGCTGTGTTAGCTGCTCTAGATTTTGAAATTTTCTTCCAGTAGCCCTAGTGATTTGAGCCCAGATTCATGGGATAGGCACATAATATACAATTACAAAGCACCACAATATACAAAGACAAAGTACAAAATGAGGTTCAATATTCTTCTTTGCTGTTTCCTTTTTGTCTTATTGATTGTCTTTTAAGGAGTTAGGGGCTGTTTATTTCTCATTACTGCTGATGTAACTTAAATAAATTACCAGATTTTTCAAATAAAATAAAGAGATATAAAAAAAGACATATTCAGTCATAAAATAAACATTTCGGTGATGTTTTTTATTCTAGTCCTGTTCTCAGTTATTTTCATATAATGTTAAGATGAGTCAAGCATATGTATAAATTGACATGTATTAAGCACACCGAACTCTGGAATCTTTGGGTTTGATTTCTATATCAACCACCTAGAAAAGGAAATTATCACTTGCTTCATGTCTTAAGTAATCTACTTAAAACAAGTTGTATTAATTTTTTTTCTCTTAAAATATGTTTTCCTAGTCCTGGGTTTTATTATATATATAATTAATTGTGAAAATACCCTATAGAGGGGTTACAATCACATGGGCAAGGTAATAAGTACATTTCTTATCAAACATTGTTGCCTCTTCCTTTGTTTCCCCTTCCCATTCCTTCACATCTCCCAGTTGGTATAATTTGTGGAAGGGAAGGGAAAAAATAAATTGTTTAAATAGAGATACAGGCAGACCCTCACAACTATAAAATGTACAAGAAGTTCTGTCTAAAACCCATTTTACTAGTTTTATTAATTTTATCAATAGATCTCATAATCTATGGAATTGATTCATTGCAAAACAATTTAATTTCTTATTTCCACTGGATTAATATTACATTTATTTTAATTTTTTTACACATGAAATAATGACATTCTTGTGTATAAAACATCCCTGATTTTCATTTTGGTTGCCAAAATGGAACTATTACACACTTTGAAAATTTAACTTTAAACCTGAACCTTCAAATTTCACTAGGACTTGAATTGTGTTACTTACAAATTTAATGTTAAAAAAAGCATTATTAAATAGAAAGCAACATTATAAGTTATCATACCATAGTCCCTGAATTGACTTTTATGATAAAAAAATTATATTTATATAACATGATATACATACTCAAACAAACTATGAGACATGGAAACAGAAGTCTCCTTTTTTGTTTTGTGTTTGTTGTTCTTTATACTTTGTGATGAATCTGTCTTTACCTTACGCCTGATATGTTCATTGTACATCTTCAGGAAGGTGAGGGGTGTGCACAGAGCTTTAGGGAAAAGGGTAAAATATTGCAGCAGTGGAGTTCATTGAACATTGATGAAAGTGAACTATTTAACACATGGATGGGGACAGGAGTGAGGGACTAGGAACAAGTGAGGGAACCAAGACATTTCATAAAAGGAAATGTACTCATAACCTGACTCATGCAATTGTAATCCCTCTATAAATCACCTTAATAATAACAACAGAGAAATTTTTTAAAGTCAAATAGAATATTGCTTTTTAGAATTCTAGAAGTTTTTTTTGTTCACTGGTTTGAGCTGTTTGAGTCTATCTCTGAAAATAGCTACATTGACATTCATTGAGTGAATTTGTGAGTTACTAGTAGATAAAAGTCAATTATGATTGCTTGTATGTTTTTTTGAATTTCTGATTTATTTATTGCTTTAATCTAATTTGTATTATTTCTGTCTACAGGTTTTTGGTTTGGCTTGTTCCTCTTTTTCAAGGACCTAATCCTGCACCATTAGTGCTGATTCAAGATTGTTCTAATTTATTACCGCACATACTCAAAGTTATAAATTTTCCTCCAGGTATTGCCTGTGCTGTTGTGTCCCAGAGGAAGTAGTATTTTGTGTGTTCATGTCCACTGAATTCCATAAACGTTGGAACTTCCCTCCATATTTCTTCAGTGACTCACTGATGATTTAGAAATGTTTTATTCAGTCTCTGTGAGTTTCAGAATTTTCTATGATGCCTTTTGATGTCAATATCTAATTTGGTCCCATCATAGTCTGACAGGATACAAGGAGTAATTTCATTTTTATTTTTGAATTTTCATAGATTTTCCTTGTGATCTAAGATATATATTTTGGAGAGTATTTGATGGGCTGCTGAGAGAGATATATAGTATGATGCTGCTAGGTGAAAAATTCTGTAGATAACTATTAGGAATAGCTTGTCATTGCAGTTACTTAGGTCTGAAGATTTTTTTTGCTAAGTTTTTACCTGGCTGGCCTATCCAGAGGTAAGAATGATGTGTTCAAGCAACCAATAATGTGTTTGGATGTATGCATATTTTTACGTTAAGTGGCATTTTTCTGATGAACTTGGGAGCTCTAGGATTCAGGGCATTGATATTTAGAATTGTTATATCCCCGTTTTCTTTGTCAATATTTAATGTCGTTTTTGTCTCTTTTTACTTTCATCCAACTTTTGATTTAAGCCTATTTTATCTAATATTTGTATACCTACTCTAGCTTGTTTATGAAGTCCATTTTTAATTTGTGAACCCTAAGATGTATATTCAAATGTTTTTTCTTTCATGCTATTTTTTCCAACATATTTATAAGATTATTTCTTAGTTGCTTTGTATGTCCCTCCCCAACGGTATAACCCCTGCTTTCACTCTATTTGATGTTGATATAATTTGTGGAGGGGAAGGGAAAAAACAAATCGTTTAAATAGGGATACAGGTGGACCTATTGCAACAATGAGACATACAAGTCGTTATGTCGAAAACGAGGGGGGAGGGATGGAGTTGGATTCAGTGAGGGGAGAGGATGGGAAGGGTTGGGAAGGGGAAACAAAGGAGGAGGCTACAATGCTTGATAAGAAATGTATTCATATCTTGCCCATGTAATTGTAACCCCTCTGTACAGTATTTTCACAATAAAAAAAGCTGATGTACAGAAGGGTTACAATTATATAATCAGATATTGGACACTCTTTTGAACCGTCTCACCTCTTCCCTCATGTTCTCCCAGATTTTCCATTTGAACCTCCCTCCCCTATAAGTTGTTTGGTTCATTTTCAATGTAGTGTTTATTGAGTAGCACTGCTGCCTTTGTTCACCCTTTGCCCCACCATTTCTGTTTCCCCTTGCCCTTTCCAAACTTACATATAATACCAAAGGTACAAAAATCAAAACAGCAACAGAAGCAGGAGGAAAATGCAAAATAATAAAACTCTCATGATCACTTCTTTTAGATAGTTTTGCTGAATATTATTTTATATGATAATACTCATACAGCTATTGAGCTTTGTGATCTTCTCCAAAGGGCGTCCTCCGTTGATCTCACTGTATAAATTTTTAGAATCCCATATAACTTATCTTGTCCAAGTCTAATGTTTTCTCTTTTACCATCTAAGTGTGTTTACTTGTAGAATTATAGGCACATTCTAATGCAACAAATAAGGGAAATCAGGCACCTACATACACACACCCACACATATACATACATACATATGTAAATATATACATACACATACAAGACTTATATATATATATATATAATTTTATTGATCCCTATTTTTAAGTATGTATGTATGTATATATACACACACATATATATACATTTATATATATATAAATAATCAAATTCCATTAATCCATCAGAAAGAATAATATTGCACCATTCTTAAGGAAAATGAAATACTTAGAAATAATAATATTAAGTGAATTAACTCAGAGAAACGTAGGTTGCATGATTTTCTTCATTTGTGGTAGATAGAAGGTTCTTATAAATGTAAAATTCTTCTTTAATTAATTAATTTTATTGTGAAAATACCATACAGAGGAGTTACAATTATATGGGAAAGATAACAAGTTCATTTCTTATCAAGGATTGTTGCCTCCTCATTGGTTTCCCCTTCCCATCCCTTCCCATACAATCCCCACCTCTCCCGACCTGATCCTCCCCCTCTCCACCAAAGTAAAGCTCGTTTTTCAACATAACGATTTGTACATCTCATTGTTGCAATGGGTCCACCTGTATCCCTAGTTAAACGATTTTTTTTGCCCTTCCCCTCCACAAATTATAGCAACATCAAATGCAGTGAAAGCGGGGGTGTATACCATGGGGGTTAAATATACTGGATGGTATACAAACAGGTACAAATGAATTATCTCAAGTATCAGAGTCCATGGAGAGTGAAATACTGTTATTATTCTCTTAAAAGATTAAGTCAAAGCCCCACAAAATAAATACCAATAAATGTGTACTGCAAGAGAGGACACTGGGGACAATGTGAGAGGGGTAGGAAATTGAAGGGGAAAAGGATAGAATACAGGCATTAAACTATTGCATGCTTCCCAGAATTGAAATATACAAAGCAAGGGGTAGAATGAAATGGGAGGCAAGTTGTTGAAATGGTAACACAATTCCAGGTGCATTGTACACATAAATTGCTTTGTTAAATTGCAAGTAATTCCGTATATAACATAATATTGAGATACGTAAAGACTGGGGTTGATTGGGAGGAGTGAATGAGAATATTGAAAGGGTGACATTGACCAAGATGCACTGCAACCATAAACTGTTTCAGTGAATGGCAACTCCTTTGTACAACTTCTTAAAGATATTAAAATATTCAAAAAATTAATTATGATAGTTGAATAGAGAGTTGCACATCAATTCAATTCCCATTTAAAAATATTTTTAACCTGAAGGTTTGGAGAATAATATTCAAATAATAAAACATTATGAATCTTTTTTTCTGAAAATTTGAAATTTAAATCAAAAACTACTTTGCTTTTTGTCAACCATTGGGCTTTTATAAGAGAATACTTCAAAGTAAGTGGCTTACAAACATTAGGAGTATATTACTTATAATCTAGAAACTTGAACATTGATTATAAAAAATGGTTATTCAAATCAATTCCTTGTCTTACGGGGGTCTACTTTCTAGTTCATTATACTTTATTTACTGGTTGTTCACATGGCAGAGTAGTTATATTGGGCTTCTTTTATCAGGATCATTATTTCAGGGTCATCTCTGAAAGGGTAATTCTAATGTCACCAGACAGGTGAATACATTTCAAAATATGTATTTGGGAGGATTTACATCGTCCAATATATTTTGCAACTTTTAACTCAGTGTAGTTTATCATTTGGATATTATTTCATAGAAAATAATAACTTAAGGACAAACCTATAACAAGTAAATCATATGAATGGTTCTTCTTACATGGGAATATTTATAGTGATGACAAAGCGAAGTATGATTGTTTTGTGGCTCTTGAACTAGATCAAAGGTAATCATGTAAACATGGTGTAACCTTTCTAAGGCCCTTCTGATGTATTTGAACAATCTCCATTGAGTTAATTGCTTTCAGAAATACAGATCTCCTTTGATTTAATAATGTCTGCTATTAGGACTCCCACAGACACCAAATTAGAGGATGCTAATTTCTCTGATAAAATAAATAATTGTTATAATTAATATAACATGAAGATTGTAATATTATTAACATTTTAAATACTACTGCTCACATTATATAATACATTTACATCCTTTGGTTCCATCAATTTTTAGAATATTTATAACTAAATGTAAATTGTTTGTAAATAGTTATTTGATGATGTATAGAAAATGAGAAAAAGCTTTGTGTACATATTTACTACAGATACAAACATTCACGTGGTTATTTCTGATCCTTCATTTGTTGGTTTCATTCATGCATAGAGAACAGGCAGAGAAATGACAATTACAAACTTGCAATTACTAAGGGTTAACTTACATGAAATTTATGTTGGGCTAAATAGCAGATTTATAAATTAAAATTGTTTTTTGTCCCTTCCTTCCTTCATTCATTTTTTTTCTTTCCTTCCTTCCTTCCTTCCTTCCTTATTTCCTTCCTTTCTCCCTCCTTCCCTCCATCCCTACCTCTCTCTTTCTCTCTTCTTTCTTTCTCTTTCTTTTTCTTTCTTTCTTTTCTTTCTTTCTTTCCTTCTTTTTCTTTCTTTCTTTCTGTCTGTCTTTCTTTTTCTTTCTTTCTTTCTTTCTTTCTTTCTTTCTTTCTTTCTTCTTTCTCTCTCTTTCTTTCTTTCTCTCTTTCTTCTTTCTCTCTTTCTCTCTTTCTTTCTTTCTCTCTTTCTTTCTTTCTTTCTCTCTTTCTTTCTTACTCTCTATCTTTCTTTCTCTCTTTCTTCTCTCTTTCTCTCTTTCTTTCTCTCTTTCTCTCTTTCTTTCTTTCTCTCTCTCTTTCTCTCTTTCTTTCTTTCTTTCTTTCTTTCTTTCTTTCTTCTTTCTTTCTTTCTTTCTTTCTTTCTTTCTTTCTTTCTTTCTTTCTTTCTTTCTTTCTTTCTTTCTTTCTTTCTTTCCCTTATTCCATCTCTTCCTTTCTTTCTTTTACTCAGAATATTTCTTAAGACTATAGAAAAATACCAAATGTTCTACTCCAAGGTGTTATGAGGAATTATAACTATTAAGTAGATTAATATTAATTTTAATAACCTATGCTATATCTTAAAACAAATTTTACTAAAACCCACTTCACAAAAGTTGCAGTATATGTAACAAATATGACTTTTCATGATATTGTTTATTTCTTCAAACTAAAATAAGAATTTACACATAATATTTTCCATGTCTCTCTGTGTATGTGTGTGCGTGTGTTTTGTTCTTGTAATTTGAACTCAAGGCCTATCCCTTAGTTTTATTCACTCAAGTATAGTGTCCTAACATTTGATCCACAACTCCACTCCTGGCTTTCTCTCTCTCTCTCTCTCTCTCTCTCTCTCTCCTCTCTCTCTCTCTCTCTCTCTCTCTCTGTATGATTGAGATGTGTCTCACAAAATTTCTTGCCAAGGCTGGCTTTAACTCCAGCTTCCACCGTACCCAGGATTAGAAGCTTGAGAGACTCATATTCAGCATGGATATAATATATTTAAAATAATAAATAAATTTCTTGTTATTTGAATTCCAGAGGTCAATTTAACAAACTAACATTTAGATATTTATTTAGTTATTAAATCTGAACCTGCACTGTGGAAAAATACTTTTCATTTTTATGAAAAAATATACACTCGAAGGTTTAAATGACAGAATCTTTGGACAAATTGAAATACTCTATTACTCAAAAGCGACAAAACGATCATTAATCAAATGTCTCATGTAAGCTAAAATCAATAGGCTCTGTCAGTCTGAATGAAGCAATTTGTCATTAACATTAATTTTTATCTATTGTGGCTACACGATTTTCTATTCTTTTTACCCTAAACGTTTTTGACATAAAATGTAGATTCATATAATTTTTGAGTATGCAGAAATCTTAGTTACTGGTCATGTATTTCTGAGGTTAGAGTAGAAGTGGTTTCAGAGGTTAATTTCATGTATTTTATGTCAACACTGACTTTTGGAAATTGAATCCATCTAAATATGAGATGAATAAAGCAAGATATTCCATGACTTATCCAATTATTCCTATAGATCTGAATATAACTTATTGTTGAATGGCAGGAAAATCATATTATACCTACTTTCTATAGAAGTGATAGTATTCATTTTCCTTCTACTTGAAAGAATGAACCTCACTATAGATGACAAAAAACTTGAATAAAAATGCCATAAAATTAGGAAAAATTCAAGCCATTATGAGTTAGATGAAATAGTCATTTTTGAAGATAAAAAATGAAATATCTTGACGCTTCCTTATCTGTTAAATAAAATGTATTTACACTCAAAATATTTCATTCATCTCTCCAGCAATTGTATAACCTAACCAACTCCAAGCCAAATATCTCCTCTGATTAATTCAAGTAAATATTTAGGAACAGAAGTTATACAATTGTACAGAAATATCTACCCACCACTCTAGAAATTAAATCTGAAATCATAAAGGATTGGGATTAATAATTAGTTTTCACTATGTTGCCATAAAGAGGTGGTGAACATTTTCAAGTGGGCACAATTGTAGAGATTTGGTCACTCTGAACTTGTGATCAAAGAGGACAATAAAATCAAAGACCTTTCCTCCTCTTCCTTCTTTTTCTTCTCTGTCTCCTTCTCCCTTTCCTTCTCCCTTTCCTTCTCCCTCTTCCTCTCCCCCTCCTCCTTTTTCTCCCTCTCCCACTCCTATTCCTCCTCTTCTTTACTTCCTCGCTTCCATGAAAACACATACTCCATCGCATGTTCCTGACATGGGGTACTGTGCCACCACCAACCCAAAGCAATGAGGATAAGAAACATGAACTGACATGTATAAAATCAGAAGGCAAGATTAATCTTTCCTCCTTTTAGGTTGATTTTATAAAGTATTTTGTCATATTAATAGGAGACTGACATAGCATGCTCTCATTTAGTACAAGGGATAAGATAATGAAATGATTGATTAAATTAATATTATAGTAGGGCAAATCTACTTTAAAATATCAGATGTACTTCAACAAGAGGGAAAAAATTCATCACTATGATTTGCTATGAAAAGACAGCAGAATTCAATCTGTTCCTCAATGAAATTGACCTATAATTGGCAGTGTTGTCAATTTTATAAATTATTTATTAAGAATGAAGAATAAATGCCAACTCAAACTGCGTGATATAAAATTTACTTTGCCCCTGTAAACAGCCTTTGAATTCTATCTATATTTGGTCCCTAAAATGACTTGTATTTTATTCTAAGCATATTTTTAATTAACTTTAAGTACGTAATTGGGGGTTGCTGTTTGACCATGCAGTTTATAAATAGTTTTTAGTGAGTTATTTTGGTTTCCTTTTTTCTCTCCTGAGGTTTGAACTCTGGGCCTGGGTGCTGCCCCTGAGCTCTTTTGGATGAACACTAGAACTCTATTACTGGAGGAACAGTAGTACTTTCAGATTTTTCTGAGATTTAACTGGAGATAAGAATCTCACAGACTTTCCTGCCTGGGCTGGCTTCAAACCTCAATCCTCACCCTCCTGATTATTTAGGATTACAGGCATGAGCCACTAGTGCCTGTCTTAATACATTGCTTCCTTTTATTTTGGCCAGTCCTGGGTCTTGAACTTAGGGTCTTGACAATGGGCAATGTCCTTGAACTTCTTTTCCTCAGGCTAGCACTCTACAATTTGTATCACAGTGCCAATTCCAGAATTTTTGTTTATGTAGTACTGAGGAATCAAACCGAGGGCTTCATACTACCACTAAGTCTACCACTAAGCCACATTCCCTGCCCAGTATAATGCATCTTGATGATCATTTTCCCTCATCCTTCTCAATCCTATCTCATTCCTCAATTTACATAATTTTGTAGAATATTCACTGACTCGCAATATCATATATAGTCACGTAGAGGATATGCCACAGATCATATTTTATAGATAATCTCATCATCAACATACTAAACTTATGCATTACAGAATTCTGTGATTTTAATTTCTAAATTATCTCTCAGATTCACCCACTACTATTCTAAAATTTTTCCTAAGGTTAATGCAAATGCAATCTGTAATTCTTCGATAAAGTACAATGATTCATAGAAAGTTACAGTTGGACTATGAACATCACCTTCAGTTCTAGAATATTTTGTCATCACAACCCTCTCAAAATACTCCAGTATTTATTAGTAGTCACTTCCTGTCATCATTTCAACCTACCATCCATTGACCAACCATTACTTCATAGTCTACCACTACAGATGTGACAATTTTATAAAGCTAATTTAATTACAAAATGAAGTTTATTTTATGTATTTCTCCCATGTAATATTAGTGTTTCCCAAGTAAGTTCATATAAATTTTTCTCAATTATAGAGCATATTGTTTTGTATGCATTTGAATAATTGTATAATGTCCTCAATTGGCATTTCAATATTTTATTATATATTATTGTAAAAGGTTTTGCTATGTATATTCTTGTACATGTGTCTCATTGGGCATGTGTTGAAATCTATTTTGTATATAAAATTATGATTCAAAATGCTGGATAATAGAGCAACTATATGTGTAATATCTTAAAGATTGTCAGTATGTTTAACAAACTGACTATATCATTTTAAGTGCTAAACACCAATGTATAAGGATTCCAATTTCTACATAGTGGTTGTGCAGTGCTATCTTGTTTCTATTTCCACTAATCTCTATATGTATGCAATGTCTAGGTAGGTTATGTTCTTTCCAAATGTTATTTGGTTGTTGACATATTATTACAAAGATATGTATTTGGACTTTTTGATAACTTAGTCAGGATGGTTAAGTTTTTCATTGGCATTAATATGCCCTTAATATATTTCTGATTCAAGTCTCTTTAAATCAGTGTATATGTATACCTACTATGTGTCCGTATGCATATATTCATACTTACATGTGTATATATACAAATAACTATATATGTATACACATAAATGAATGTGCAGATGTATATATACATGTATATAGACATATATATATATATTATTATTTTCATTTGTCCGTAAGCTATCATTTTACTTTATTTGCCAAACATGTCCTTTATTGGCTTTAACAATAAGCAGTCTTAAATATAGGTTCAAGTCTAATATTTTAGTATTATCTTAGACACCAATGGCCTTCTATTCTAATGAGCCATGAGCCCCGACTGTTGACCAAATTTCTTAGTTTGTTTACACAATTACTATAATCATGTATTTTCTCATCTATCATTGTTTCATTTCACCACAGAATCTGTATTTATCCTTTATGTCATGCTTGAATACCAATGCCTTTGGAAGATATTTATTAATTGGTGTATATTAATTTTATGAAGAAATCGTATTGAAATATTTTGCACACTCACATATTAATCAAGGGCCCGATTAACCTGTTTCTGTCTTTCTCAATTCCCATAGCCCTTTATTTTTCAATGGTTTTCTGTGAATGTCTTTGTGCTATCTCCACACATCGTTAAAATCTATTTCAGTGCTGTTCACCCACCATCATTGAAAATTATACCATGTTGAATATAAAGACAAAAATCTAAATAAATAGAGACATATAATTTTTATGGATTGGAGGATGCATATTGTCTCCTGCTTCCTCCCCCCCATTTTTTGGTCATTCTTGGGGCTTAAAATCTGGGCCTGGGTACTGTCCCTCAGCTCTTCACCTCAAAGTGAGTGCTGTACCCATTGAGCAACTTTGCCACTTCTAGATTTCCCATGGTTAACTGGAGATAAGAGTCTCACAGACATTCCCATTCCAGCTGCATTTGAGCCACAATCCTCAGATATCAGCCTCCTATGCAGCAAGGATTATAAGCATGAGATATCAGCGCCCAACTTCACAATTTTATTTATAAGTTTTTGACAATTTCTTAAAACACCTGACCAACACACTTTAATTCATTGACAAAGGAATATAAACTGGAATATATTTCTCTGTCCAATATTAAAACTTTTAGTGTAAAATTGTCATATTTGTAGAGGAAAGATTATATAGCTAAATGGGTCTGTAGGGCACCATATTAGACCCACATACATATTATCAAGGAATATTTAATAAAAGTGTAAAACCAAACACTTGTGGAATGACATTTTTTTTAATAGTGGTGATAGATTAGACAGTATTGGGGAGAATTAAAAAGTGAATGTTGACTTAAATATAATAATTTATTCAAATATTCTCTTAAAGCAGGTTTTGAAGGTGGCATATAAAACAAAAAGAGTGATGTAAATATAAAGCAAAGGAAGATGTCTTGACAATTTTGGAGATGAAGTATACTTAAATATGGCATTAAAATTATAGGAAAGGAAAACTTGATATAGTAGAACTCAATAAAAGTGTAAAATAATTTAGTCTGTAAAAGCTCATATACAAGTAATGAATAGAAGTTGGGAACAGGTGGCTCATGTATAACATCCTAGCTACTTGGGAGGCTGTGATTTGAGTATTGTGTTTGAAGGCAGCCCACAAAATAAAGTTCCTGAGAATCTTATCTCTGCTTAATCAGCAAAAAAGCCAGAACTGAGGCATGATTCAAATGGTAAATTGTTAACAAAATGCAACAAATCTCAGGGGCCCTGAGTTCAAACCCCAGGACCATACATACATGTAAAAAAGTAATAGTAGTAATACTAATAGTGATGATGATGATGATGATGATAATGATGATGATGATGGAAGGTACCCATAGTCAAGGATAAAATAGTTACAAATCCTGTATCTGAAGCATGCCTCAAACCTAGAGTCTACATAGAACTCTCAAAACCTAATGTTAAAAAAATCAATTAGAAAACATCAAAGTACCCCTTGTGAAAAATAAGCACAAGAAAATTATCATCAGTCATCAAATGAATGAACATTAGAACTAACATGACATCATAAAACATATATGAGAACTACTTCACATAATACAATAATGTCCATACTAAATGCGATCAAGAAACAGAGAAACTGGATGCTGGCAGGAAAACTCAAGATATAAATGAATGGTATTACCACTCCATACTTCATAAATGTGTAAAAATAATTATGTAGTAGGTGCCAGTGGTTCATACTTGTAATCCTAGCTACTAAGGATTCGGAGAGCTGCGAATCATGGTTCAAAACCAGCCTAGGCAGGAAAGTCCATGAGACTCTTATCTCCAATGAGCCAACAAAAAACTGGCAGTGGCTCAAGTGGTAGAGCACTAGCTTTGAGCTGAAGAGTTTAGAGAAAGCGTCCAGGCCCAGATTTCAAACCCCACAGCCGCCAAAAGTAAAAATAAACAGGTAAAAATAAATATTTTGGCATAAATGTTAAAATATGTATTCTAAAACTCTTTAAATCTTCACCAGATATAATAGTTTACATAAATGTAGGGAAGTGTTTTCTGGTCTTAGTTGTCATTGAATCAATTGTGTAAATCACATATTTCTCATTCAATTCATATTTATGTTTATATACTCATATGTCATAAGTATAATTAAGTGATAAGTGATAGCCAGTGCTGTTTATGGAATCTCTCTTGGCTTTCTAACATTAACCGTTCTACCCTAAATCTATATGCCCTCCAACTTTGCCAGAGGTTTCATTTACAGTAACGTTACTCATTTCATTGAAGCAGAAAAGTATAAGCCGTAGTCATTGTTAGGAATAACTGTCACATTTACATGCATTTCACTTAGTTTAAGAACCATGCCAGTAATAGCAAAATGTCTTTTGAGCTATTCAGTATCGTAAGTGATGAAAATCTTTATTATACACCTATTTTTTGACTAACATCTTATTCCTCAGGAAAATCTTTTTGTGAAACTCTGTGTTCCTGATTAGAGGATGGAACAAAGGCAATAATGAAAATAGTCAAGTAAAATACTTGAAAACATTTTAAAAAGCAATAACAGACACTCTTGTTTTGACTGGTTTCAATGAAAATGTACATTAAAGTTTCACGTTTTTGTTATCATTTAAACTTCAATTAGCAGTGTAGAAGGGAACAGAAAACTTTGTTTGAAGACAGCATGACTTTGAACAATTCAACATAAACATAATGGATTTATCATGTTTTTCTGTGTAGTTGCCAAAATAATAGAGAGCAATGGCCAAATGCAGGAAAACAACTAAGCCAAAGCAATAAACTTTTGCCTATAAAATAATTATTAGGTTCTGACTCTTTCAAAATCAGGCTTGCAAAGGGGAAAAGTGTATTTGCTTTAATGTGAACAATAAAAAATATAAAAAACCTTTATTAATGTTTTACATATCTTGACTAGGATTTCTCTTGTTAAAGAAGAGGAAAGGTATGAAAAAGATCAAGATTGTTTGACTATTCCCAAAGATCATTCTTATTTATTAGCTATAGCAACACAAGTAGTCTTGGTTACTCTCAGTATCATTCTTTTTTACATTTAGAAGCATTATTTGTTGCTGGGTTATAAGCTGCAAACCCTTAAGTATTAATAAAGAGTCATTTCCTGTGAGAGGAAAGTTGCTGTGTAAATAAACCTAAAATATCAAAGACAGAATAGTGGAAACTATTTTCTAGCTATATCACAATCTGTAGGTGTAGATTTTGTTTCCCATTGTTCCAAGGGACCCATTTTTGTTATCTTCTTTTTCACCATCTAGTGATCTTATAACATTCTATAACATTCTGGGATTGTTGTACCTTACTGGATTCTCTAATTTCTGTTGGAAAGTTAGGAAGGATAGAAAATTGAGTTTCTGTTTCTGTTTTACTTCATTTTTTATTACTTTAGAAAATATAACCCAAAATGACATAAATTATCTTTATAATATTAGGAGACAGATTTCATTTCCCTATTCGTACCTTAGCTTTCTACATAACTGTAGTACTTAGTGATCCCCAAATGTGAAAATAAAGATAGGGAGCTCTTTTTTAGATATTATTTAGAATTTCAAGACTTCATTAATGCAAGGCCTTTAGTAGTATGTACTCATACATGTATACAAAGGCAGTGGCAACTTTTTCATATTCCCAGAAACTAGGACATGTGTTGTCCCTGTAGTTGCATCAGTAAAAGGCTGTAGTTGACTTGGTTTACTCTATCAAATCTGTCAAATTTCGACAGATATACAGCTTGTATAATCCGTATTTATCATTTTAGTTCTAAAGGACAGAAATCTAAAAGAAGTCTCACTAGATTAAAATCGAGCCACCGACAGAGCTGAAATACTTTTCAGATGATTCTAGTGGAAATGGCATTTACTTCCTGTTCCGCTTTCCAGAAACTTCAGAATATGGGTTGTTGTCTTTTCCTTTATCTTCTAATGTAGCAACTTTACATCTTTCTGAGGGTTCTTACCGTAATCATGCCCCTTTCCCACTACAGCTGGGACTTTTAAGTACCCATTTGAATATACTTCCCCTATCTGATAATTATTCAAATTTGCGCTCCTTGGGTAATGAAAAGTGATTATTTTTACAAACTTAGATAGATAGACAGATAGATAGATAGATAGATAGATAGATAGATAGATAGATAGATAGATAGATAGATAGATAGATAGATAGATAGATAGATAGATAGATAGATAGATAGATATGTATAAAGTGCAAATCTACATTTAAGGAATTAGATATTTGGGGATGATATTTTGGGAAGGTATTTCACTGCCTACCACAATAAGTGTGTAGCATTCTTTCTAATATGAACTGTTATCCTTTCATTAAATTTGAACAACATATTTCTTCTATGAATTATAACTAAAAAAAATTTAGTCCCTCAAAGCAATTAATCTTGGTTAAAACATTCTCATGTTCTAGAAGCCCTAAATCCCAGAGAGCAGCTACTGAAGCAGTGCTGGCACTGGCACTTTTTATACATTCTGTTTAAAATCTTCTCTTTTCAAGAACATTTGACTGCTATTATTTTGGAATTATGGTTAATATTTATTTGTCAGCTATTTTTAAAGACTATACTACCCAATACTGGTTCTCTTTTTCTAACTTATTGTGTCATCTATTTCTGAAACACAGTTATTTGAATTACATGAACTGCTTAGAAAAAGGATGTCTCTGTGTGTATGTCACGTTAAAAATGTACCTTACGGGGGCGGGGGAGGGAGAGATTGGGTGGGTGGGTGGGGGGAAGCAGGGAAGGGATGTGAAGTGTAAACAAAGGAGGAGGCTGCAATGCTTGATAAGAAATGTACTCATTACCTTGCCCATGTAATTGTAACCCTTCTGTACTGTATGTTCACAAAAAATAAAAAGTAAAATTAAAAAAATAAAAATAATGTACCTAACAGCTATTTATCTTAAAATCATTTATTTTTCATTTTGTTTAGATTCTGATAAAATTTAGCCTCTCAACTCACAAAATGTTAATGCAGTCTTATTTCATGCCTGCCAAAAGCAAACAACAAATTACTATTTATTTAAAAATTATTTTTAAAAAATTTTTAAAATTACTATTTATTTGAAAAGCTATTTTAAAAAAATAGCCAAGGCAAATGGTTTATTAGATATTTAGAGTCATGGTCCCACATTATGGTGGAAGCCAGACAGGGAAAAATCATATTTTTATTCTTCTTCGAGCCACTCTGATTTACTTGTAAGTGGAAGCAGAATGTTATGGATGTCGGAGATGACTGTTAATGGTGCTTTACATAATAATGTCACATGTAACAGCCCCATGAGTCCTGCAGGTCTTAACACTGTACTTCATTAGTGATGTCTGGCTTTTCCTGAACAGTTTATTGGAGATAAGAAGCTAAGGAAACTTCCTGCCTCGGTGGGCTTTGAACCATAATCTTCAGATCTTAATATTCAGATATTCGGATCTCCTGAATATCTATGATAGATGAAATAATAATAATAATAATATATAATAAAATAAATATATAACAATAAATAATATTTGCAAGTGTTCTGATCTCAAGAATAAAACTTGGGGGAAAATGATGCAGCAAAGTTTATTGTAGTGTTCTTCGCACAATTGGGAGGGCATCACAGCAGAAGTGTAGTATTTTTTCACAATAGTGATAAGCAAGTCATGATGTGAATTTAGGAAATTTTAAGGTGCACTTTACAAATTGGAAACTGTTGTGCTAGGATGACTTTATGGCATAAAAACTTGGGATTGATTGTCATAGAAATAATAGCTTACTCTGATGAACAAATGTATACTCTTCAGGAATTAATTATTCTAGATAGTTCATAGGTTTATCTTCTACCAGAATGTGGCCATTTTTTGTTGACTTTTAAATATGTAACATCCCATTGGAAACTGCATCTATTGCAGAATTAAATAAAAGGCAAACAGATACTATTTTAAATGTCTCTGGTATGGTATGTTCAGAATTTGAAAATGAGTATTTAGTAGTCATAGGAATTTTGAAGAACATATATATTTTGTCCTCTTAACAATTATTCAGTTTTAAAAGTTAGTACTTTCCATAGAGTAGAACTGTTTTCTGTTTTAGTATAAGACATTACTAAAATAATGTTTTTTTCAAAATAATGGCAAGTATATTCTGAAAATATTGTATAGTTTGATAACATTCAAGTTGATGACCCTCTGATAAAGAAAGGGGTAATTGAATAATATTGACTATACCAATACAGTGAAATTATATTTTATGTAGCTTATATTTTAATTAAATTTTATTGTCAAGGGGATATATAGAAGGGATTGAAGTAATTGTAAGGTAGTGAATATATAACATGAACTTTTTACCCACTCCCTCATTTTCCTTACTGTTTTCCTTCACCCCAATACCCCTCACAAGTTGTAATGTAAATTTCCAAAATTTTGTTTTGTGAGTATTGCTATTGCATTGGTTTGCACTTTGACCTTTGTCTCGCCATTTTGTTGTTCCTCTTCCCTTGCCAAATTAAGATAAATATATATACAATGACACATGATACTGAAAACAAATACAGCAAGGAACAAGCCATAGGAGAAAACACAAAAGAAAAAAGAAATCACATAGTACATTAAAAACAACAACCCCAAAGAAAAACCTCTGTTTCCATATGTAGGAGTTCATTTTGCTCAGCATCATCTTACACATAGCTATTGAACAATTGTGCTCATCTGCTAGGACAATCCTAGATATTCCTACTTATTACAAATGAGGGAAACCATGGAATCTATTTCTTTGTGTCTTGTGTATTTTACTTAGTAGGATTTTCCCAAATCTTTCCATTTCCTTATGAATTGGAAGGATATAATTCCACCTGGTATATATATATATATATATATATATATCACATTTTGTCAATTCGCTCATCTACTGAGTGGCACATTGGTTTGAAACATGATTGCATGTAAGTATCACGTAGGGCCATTCAAAAATGACAGAGCCACTTCCCCAGACATTTTAAAATCATGATTTCTATATAAGACAGGATTTCATGGTGGTCCAAGTATTGAGACATGTGTATCAGCCTAATGTATATCTTGCACTGGATTAGGCAGGAAGGTATCCTGCATCATATAGGATAAAAAATGGTAGTGACAAAATATTCCCTTGAGAAAGATGTAGGAGGTTGCCAGAAGTATGAAGCAGTTCAGATAATTTTGAAGGATTTAGAAATGCAAGCGCAAGTATGTCTCTTTAAATAAAAATTATGCAAGTGGAAGGGCAAAAGAAGCAGAAGAGAAGAAATAACTGACCGCAGATCATTGTCCCAAGTATAAAAGGACACAATCTATAACTTCCAAGTTAAAAAGAGACCAATATAATACGTCTCACTTAATTTAGGTGTTTTTTTTTTCCAGGGCTGAGGACTGAACCCAGGGCTTTGTGCGTGCCGGAAGGGCGCCCTTCTGCTGGGATAACCCCCCAGCCCCAGTCCCACTTAATTAAGGTACTTGCAAAATGTTTACTTGGCTTTTTCCTAGTTTAATGCTCCAAAATAAATGAAGACGTACTTCAACCTGAACACTAACTCTGATGAGCCCTCTTTTTCTCACTTTGCACATGGAATATAATCCCTAAGTTGATTATGTTGTAGCTGATTAGAGTCAGACTAAGGGGCTTCTACTTGTACAATTATCCCAGAATAGTTTAAAGAAGTTTCGCCTGAAGATATCCAATTACATTATCTGAAGCTATACTTTGAACATTCCCTCACACTTGAACACATAATTTCAAATTACACTTCAGCATTTCTGTGGCACATTCTACTTTGTGACCCTGTCTTTTTGCACATTCCTTTTGAGTTCATAGTTGCTCTATTTCCATTTCATCTGTAAAAATTGCTAAGAACATTGTTCAACTACCACTTTTTGTTTGGTACTATGTCATGTTAAGAAATAAGGTAGTACTCACTCTCTGAGGAGAAAAGTTCCACAATATAACCGTATGACCACATTAGAGGATGTAGAATTTAAAGCATTTTGAGACAAACAGTGATATTAGAATTGAAAGGCTTCTTAGGGACATTTTCTTGGAGCTCATTAGTTTACCCAGGAGAAATATAAATATCCCCAAAATCTGGAGCTAATTAGTTAGTATCCGAATTAACACTAGATCTTAGACGTTGTGTTAAAACAAGTCACCATTGTATTGTTGTTACATCAGAATCCTTCCCTACTTGCAAATGGGTATAAGAAAATGAAAGAAAGGCATTAAAGCAAAATGTCTTATCTCTATAGGCATTTAATCCTAGTGGTGAGGGAAATGTCTGAACTCTTCCATTCAATAAAAGCTTGAAGTTTATAAGAGTACTTCCTACATATAAGAATTTGTGGCCGATTCATTGATTTATTTCAGCGTGGAGATATCCCTAACAAGAACTAGAGTTAAATAGAGTATACGGCAGTTATGATGTGTCAATGGCTTTTGAGGCATTTTCTACTCTAAAGAGGAATCAATTCCAGAAGTCTTCAATCACATCAGCAAAGCTGTATGTTCAACCTAATACTTGGTTTTACTTTTCCTACATTTATAATGAATAGGCTGATAAAATATCCAAACATATCTAAAGATATTTCAATAAAATCTCAAACTGTTGTGGATACATGGGTCACTAATTGGAACTGTAGGACAAATTAGGCTTGTCTGTGCTGTAGTTCAATCTCTAATCTGCTGGCTGAACAAAGTATTCAAAAATATTCACAGAATACCTCTAAGTAAAGTTCATGAGAGTTATATCTGTATAATTTTGCTAAGGTCAGGATAAAAAGCATTTGTTCCCAGCATTTAAAATCAACAGGATCTGTTGAATTCATGGATCCAGAATTTTATGGGCTCAAAATTTTATCAATATAACTTTCAACAAAACACTGTTCTTTTTAAACTTGCCTATATCCTTTCACTTTTCAAATCCAAATAGCATATTCCCTTCAATATCTTCCTGAAAATTCTTTCCTTCCTTTACTTAGGAAAATGTGTGTTTATTACTTTTTTGGTTCCTTGTTTTTCTCTTTGTTCCAATCTTGTCCACACTGGTGCTCACATTGCTCACATTTGTGTGAGAATTTTTCTTTTCCTCTTCCCTTCAATAATACCCCCCCTATTTTATTATCCTTTTTCATATCCATGGTCGTGGATATTTTGATGATGTCTAAACAGACCTATCTTTGCATCTGTTTAATATGAACTTTAGAACTATCAGAGAGTTTTATCCCCTAAATCCATCATTTCCACCTGTGGTCCTTATTACTAAGAATATCACTAATACAGTTGCTAGCCAGACCTGTGGAAGGACCTTAGATTTCTTCTTACCCTTCTACTCCCTCCCATTAGATAAGATGAATGATCAAGATTTTCTCAGGTTTTGTCACTAATATGATTTCTATGTACTCCTTTTCATGCCCCTGACACCAGCTTGTTTCATTTACTCATCACTGTCACCTAGTCCTAAAACAACCATTTCCAAAGTATGCTTTTTCCCCATATTCTTTTCATATTGGTACTCTCCATCACCAAATTACTCTTTGTAAGCACACAGAGTGAAGACCTCAGACAAAAATTCTGCTATCATTCTTTGCTCACTACATTGACTGTTGGCCTTACATTTCCCATCTGTAAATGGATGTAATCTACCAGAAATAATGAAGAATATATTTGTTGACTTCTAGAGCAAGAAAAGAGAAGAGTGAAGAGACCTTACATTTTCCAACTTAACTTACAAATAAGGAAAGAGTCAAATTCAGTTTGTTGGTATAAAGTCACAAATTGTTTCATGCAGAAATAAAAATAAATTTTACCTCCTTGCTCTAAGGCCTAAGTCCTTTTAAGGTAACTACAGATATGTAAGTAGTATTATGTAAATTTTGTCATGTGTTACAGCTGTATTGAAGAACATACTCTTAATATATTACTGGAAAACATTGGTTATTGAATTGTGTGTATATGAGAGCCATGGCTTTCATGTTATTTGAACTAATCACACTAAGTTGAAAAGTACAACTTATTCCATCAAAATGTGGAAATTAATGATTTTATTTATAAGAAAACAATACCGCCAAGAATAGTGAGCATACATGAAAGAGACTGTAGGAATTACATTATGGTTTTACTGTCTGTGATTACATTTCTTGATATTGAAACTCTCGTCTTGTTATTCTTATTGTATGTAATCCAAAGCTGTTGATTACTATGTATTCAATGTGGGAAATCTAGCTTCAAAATTGTGTAAAGTTTTTTTTTCCTTTTGAATCACAACATGGTCATTATCAGGGTACACTGTGGCCCTCATCATCATCATAAAATTAATATTAGCATCATATTTGCTAACTATTGAAGTCTGATATGTATCTATGATTTTGCAATTATTTCTCTGTTGATTAATAATTTTAATGTTACCACTGTGCATACATCCATATTAAAATTTTGAACAAATAAAGAAACAAAAAATTAAGCCATAACAGGTAACTTGACTATGTGCTTATAACAAATTATGGAATAGAAATTTGAAGTATTGCAAATTCCTAACCAGTGTGAATTCACTTCCTCTCTCCCCACCACTACACACAAATATTTAAGAGTTTGAATCATTTCAAGTAATATACTGTAAATGTTACTACAATATCATGTGTATATCTAAAATACCCTTGAAAGTAATAAACTCTACTTTCTATTGAAGGTTAGTCATTCTATTCTAGGAAACTTTTGGAAAAATATACTGTATATCTTTGAAATGAAAAAAGGTCAAAAAAGAGCATAAAATTTTAGAAGGTGTCTATCTTCAGAAATGTGTGTGTGTGTGTGTGTGTGTGTGTGTGTGTGTGTGTGTGTGTGTGTGAATAGAAAGACATACATTTTTAGAGATTATTTGTCATCAGAAATATATACATATGTCTACATTTATGTGTAGAATATGTACATTACAATGAAACAAACATCTTAAAACATATTTAAAATTAAAAAAATACATCAAACCAAGTGCCACTGACTCATGCCTATAAATGGAGCTATTCTGGGTAATGAGATCTTAGATTTGTTTTTGAAACTGGCCCAGACAGAAAAGTACTTGTTAGATTCTCATCTCCAATTAACCACTATAAACAGGAATTAGCTCTGTGCCTCAAGTTGTAGAGTGCTGGCATTGAGCATAAAAAGGCTTAAGGACAATGCACCGGCCTTGTAAACAACAACAACAACAACAGCAACAAAATATATTACATTAATTTCACAAAAGCATCTTTTAACTGCTGTGTACATTTCTTAGAAACATGAATACATGCCCCTGGAAAATGTTCAGTAAAAGTATAGAATATTTACATCTATGTTAAATACATGACTATTTAGATTGTTTAAGATATTTAGGTAATGATTAGGAATTAAAAATAATGATAACATATCAAGACTGGTGTTTTATTCTATTTTGCCATAGTAATAAAATAATATTTGTAATGATTATGTAAAATTACTCTTGTTTGGTATTTGAATTATAATAAATGTTAAACATTTTTAAATGATTTCCATAGTAAAGAATCATTTTTAATGGTATCAATTCTTTTGTAATTTCAAAACTATTAAGAAATTTATTCCAAGTCTGGTTACTCTAAGACTGTATTTGTTTTCTTATTCTAGTTTTCATATGTTGGTAGAAATTAAAATTCAAAAATTCAGTGGATGTTGGCATTCAGGAACATCTTCATAGATACTAGTATTAGAGCCCCTTAAATGGAATTGCTTTATTTCATTTGTTATTTTCACAAATAAATCAAGATTATTGTGTATTTTGTTTCTTTTCATTGCTATTGGCTCTTATCCTGAGAATACTTTTTTTCTTAGCAAAGTAGAGAAAAGCAATTGGATTGAGCAAGTAACATATGGCTTTCATAAATCACAGGTGTACAGATTTGGGTCTTCTGTCATTTGCTAAACGTTTCTTCCAGCAAAGGTTATCAATTACTTATAAGTGATGCATAATCCCTAGGTATTCCAGGTATCACATACACTTTTTGATTGAGTTATCTCTGTAAAACTAAAACAAACAGACCAAAAAACTCAAAATAAACAGAAATCAAATCTTTGTTCTAAAAGCTGTAGTTTAGAAATAGATTTAGCCAACACCGAAAACATCTTTTTAGGTATTCTTCAATTTGTGCGAAGTATCTTTAACAATAGTGTTTTTTTTTTTTTTTTTTTGCTAACATGTAATTCACATGCCATATATAATCTCCTTCTATACAATTTAGTGCTTTGGAAGTGAATTGTACAATCATAGATTTTCCAAGCCTAATTTTGCCTTGCATTTCTTCAAATAGAAATGGTGTAAATTTTAGAACAGACATTAAAATAGATATAAAATTCTCTTACAATAATTTGTCCAGCATACATCCTCAATTGTGTGTCTTATCAAAATTCGTTTTGGGGGATTATTTCCAAGGTCTCACACAGACTATTGAAGTGCACTGTCAGTGAACTACATTCTATGTCCAAATAAGTTTTTTAATTCTCTTTAATACACACATAGAAGTGTAATGGCTGAATCATATACAATTCTCTTTGACCATTTGAAGACTTGAAAACTTGCTTGCTAAAATGATTACAGTATTATGCAAATCAATCTACTATGTGGAGTATATCAATTTCTCCACAAACGCATTACTATATTTTGCGTCATCTTTTTATATTATGGTCATACTTGTGAGTTTTCATTTTATTTTTTCTTAGAAATTAAAGAGGAGCTTATTTCATATGCTCCTCCTATTGACTATTAATTTACATATGTTCTTTAAAGAAATATCCTGTTTGGGAAAACATTATATAAAATTAGAAGATATAAAAGTACTTAAGACTCAGTATCATTGTAGCATTAACATTGTACCATTAACAAATATGTGCCCTCTATCTGTTGGATATGTTTTCACTTCTTTCATAGAATTATAAAAGGTTATCAGTTGATATTAACCAGTACATTCTTCTTTTCTTTAGCCACTAATGCTTTCCATGTCAAATTTTTAGAAACCTTTACTGATCCAATGTCATGAATTTTTACATTTATGTTTTATAGGTTTTTACATCTCACATTTAGTTTGATAATCATATTTTATTTTAAAATTTTGTATAAGGTTTGAGGAAGTAGTCTAAGCTCATTCTTTAAATCTAAAGAGGCAATAGTGCAAATACACCAATTTAAGATTCTATTTTTATTTAATAAAGTCATGGCATCCTCTTCAAAATCTGTTGACCATAAAACTAAGAATTTATTTTTGACAAATCTGTTACATTCTTCTATGTGTCTGTTCTTATAGTAGACTAAACATGGTAATATGATTCAAATCTAGTATGAGGGCTCAAGCTACAGCAGTTTACAAAATTATTCTGACTGACCTGTATTCCTTGAATTTACATATAAGTTTATTGAGCAGGTGGACCAGTATTTAACAGTTATCTAGATGTTTGATAATCAATCATATTTGGCACTTTGTGAAAACACACGATCCCAGATATTACATATAGTAAAATGTCTTAAGAGAATGCTTGAAAAAACTAAAATTAATTTAGGAATGAGTTAAAATTTAGATAACACTATAGCACAATAAACCTGAATGATAATGATTTGAGCTGTACTACAGAGGAGAGTGAGAGGGGATAGAATAGAATGATGGACCACATATGAGCTGTATGTCATTGGTTTTGTGTATGTCATTGGTTTTGTGTTTCAAAAAACAGAAAGTCTTGAGAGAGGAGGAGGAGGAAAATAATTAAAGTGTCCTGAATCAAGTTTCTTTTTAATCCACCTAATAGTGTGAACTGAGAGCCAGAGAAGATGGGAAAAAATAAAATTAAAAATAAAGCATTGTACAGACCTGTTACAATGTAAAGAAATAGTAATAAGATTGTGATAATTAATTACCAAAGAAATAAGAGAAAGAATAGGTAAAATCTAAAGGCAAAAAGAATGAAGAGAGAAAAGAAGCAAAGTAAA
This sequence comes from Dipodomys spectabilis, assembly GCF_019054845.1. NCBI lineage: Eukaryota > Metazoa > Chordata > Mammalia > Rodentia > Heteromyidae > Dipodomys > Dipodomys spectabilis. The sequence continues at coordinate 873,265 of NW_024870986.1, forward strand.
ACCTTTATCAACAAACGCAAGGGTTTGGAAGTGGAAATATTCTAAGTAACAATAAAATAACAATAAAATTTGCTAACATGGATAGAATATGGATCACATTGTAGCATATATAATTTTGAAAAAACATACTAGGAATGAAAATTTAAAAGTCATAATTTAAAGCACTATTTACATTATAACTGCACAGTATAGTTCAGAGGTAAAAACTTGGTTTAGCATATGTGAAACAATGTTATCCCAAGTGATATCCCAGTGATATCCCAAGCATTACAAAGTACACACAAATCATACACACACAAAAACCACATAAACACACACACATACCACATACACACATTGGGATTATTATTATCATATTAAACAAAAGAAATTACCACAAATAGTAAAAAGTAATTTAATATAGTAAATCATAATATTGCTTGTACTATTTAAAAGTTTAGTAGAAATAAAATAGTCACAATATACTTGGATTCTTATAGATTAAGTTAATTGAAAAATAAGAAATTGAAGACATGAGAACCTTTGCAAACAAGTTTTAAATAATGAACATTTTGAAGCATTTATCCTTTTATTTTGACAAAATATTGATGTTACTGGTGATAACCAGCTGCTCTATATCTCACTAGGGATGGCCATATCTCTAATCATTTCAATATGGATATTTTTATAATGAGGTCTCAGTTTCTCAGACTCTCCTGAATTACAAACCCTATTCACAGTTACTACCATAACTAGAAAATGGAAGCCACAAATCACCTTGCCCAGCTCAAACTTATTTTTAATTCAAGTACAAATATTTATAAAAAATAACCGGGTTATGAAGTTTTTCTTAATAAAGTATATGTTTCTTGGAAATATAGTAAGTATTTGTTACCTGGAAAATATGTTTAGAACTATAAGAAAATAAATTTATTTAAATTCACCTTCCATATATAAATTAAGGAAATAATTTTAGATATTCACATGTTAAATATTTTAAAAGCAAAATATATGTGCCTGAATAATTTACATGTGTTAAAATCATGCAAAATTAAATTAACTAATCCTACAACTATGAAAAAAGAATTACCCTAAAGAAACAAAAGAAGTTCAAAATTTGAAATTTAGAAAATAAAATGAATTGTACTGTTTAGTTGACCTAAATAACTGCAAACCATCTGTATATCAATTTTATAATGAAAATACATGAACAAAGAAAGCAAAAGTACAGTAGTTGTTTGAGTGTAGAAATAAAACCCATGGACGGGATATCAATGTTCCTTCCATAAGAAATGTACTCATTACCTTATGTAACTGTAACCCCTCTGTATATTACCTTCACAATAAACAAAATTGAAATTAAAAATGAAACAAATAATATACCAGTTAAGAATTCTTAAAAGCCATTGGTTAAAAACTTTGTAAAATCTGCCCCCAGTACCCGAAGGATATACTTTGATGATAATATTTAAACACATAAATTTCAGCAGAGAAGCAAAAAGTTTAAAAACTGTTACAAAGTAATGTCAGAATATAATACTATAATAATACTAGATGATTATTTTTAATTTTAATTTTTACTGTGAAAATACTGTACAGAGGGATTACAATTATATTGGAAAGATAATGAGTACATTTCCTATCAAGCATAGTAGCCTCCTCCTTTGTTTCCCCTTCCGGTCCTCTCCCAGTCCCCCCACCCAATCTTCCTCATCACCCACCAAAGTTGTAAGTTTGTTTTTCCATATAACGACTTGTACATCTCATTGTTGAAATGGATTCACCTGTATACCTATTTAAATGATTTGTTTTTTCCCTTGCCCACCACAAATTATACGAACCTCAAATACAGTGAAAGCAGGAGTTATGGTATTGGGGAGGGACATACAAAGAAACAAAGAAATAATCTTATAAATGTGTTAGAAACAATCACCTGAAAGAAAAAGAAAACATTGAAATACATATCATGGTGTTCATTTCCCTAACATCAACTTATCTAACCTTTCCTGCTTGACTCAGACATTTAATAGTTATTGCAAATAAGGGAAACCATGGATCCTAAGTTTTTTGGGCCTGGATTACTTCACTTAATATAATTTTTTCCAAGTCTTTCCATTTCCTAAGAAATGGTGCAATATCATTCTTTCTGATGGAGGCATAGAATTCCATTATGTATATATACCACATTTTCTTGATCCATGCATCTACAGAGGGGCATCTGGGTTGGTTCCATATTTTAGCTAGAGTAAATAAGGCTGCAATAAACATAGACGTGCTGGTAGCTGAAGTGTGATCTTGTTTGTAAACATTTGGGTAAATGCCAAAAAGTGGGATTGCTAGGTCATAGGGGAGCTCTATGTGGAGTCTTTTGAGGAACCTCCATACTACTTTCCAAAGTGGTTGAACAAGTTTACACTCCCACCAACAATGCAATAAGGTTCCCTTCTGTCCACATCCCCTCCAGCATCTGTTGTTATTATAGTTCTTGATTATAGCCATTCTAACTGGGGTAAGGCGGTATCTCAATGTTGTTTTGATTTGCATTACTTTTATGGCTAGAGGAGTTGATCATTTCTTCATGTGTCTATTGGAAATCCTTCTTTCCTCTTCTGAGAAATTTCTCTGTAAGTCTTTAGACCACTTATTTATTGGGCAGTTGTTTCTTTGAGGATTTGTTGTTGGGGAATTTAATTTTTTGAGTTCCAAGTATATTTTAGATATGAGACCCTTGTCTGTTATATGGCTAGTAAAGATCTTCTCCCAATCCGTGGGCTTTCTATTCATCTTGCTAGCTATGTCCTCTGCCATGCAGAAAATCTGCAATTTCATGCAATCCCATTTGTCGAACCTTTCTTTGATGTGTTGTGTTTCTGGGTCTCTATAAGAAAATTTCGGCCTGTGCCATGGAGACCTGGGGTTTCTCCCATTAAATCCTGTAATGTTTGAAGCGTGGCTACTTTGACTCTGAGGTCTTTGATCCATTTGGAGTTAATTCTGGTGCTGGGTGATATATAAGGATCTAGATTTAGTTTTCTAGAAGTGATGAACCTATTTTGCCAGCACCATTTACTGAAGAGGCTGACTTTATTCCATTCTATTTTTTAGCTCCCCTATCCTTATCCAAGATTAAATGTCTATAGGTCTGTAGTTTTATTTCAAGGTTTTCAATTCTATTCCATTGGTCCTGAGGTCTGTTCCTGTGGCAGTACCAAGCTGTTTTTATTACTATGGCTTTGTAGTAGAGTTTGAAATTTGGTACTGATATTCCTCCATCACTATTCTTTCTGTTAAGGATCATTTTAGATATTATTGGGTCTTTTATTTTTCCATATACATTTTTGGATTGCCGCTTTTATTTCCTTGAAGAATGAGGATGGAATATTGATAGGTATCGCATTGGATTTGAAGATAGCCTTGTGAAATATCGCCATTTTAACGATGTTGATCTTTCCAGTCCAGGAGCATGAGAGTTTTTGCCACTTGTTTTTTCATAAGGCAAAGTTCTTTGATTATTTAATCTCAAAATTAAATGATGACATTACAATTCTATGTGTGATTAAATAATTCTTATAAAACTCATTAAGTGTTTTAGCTACTTTAAAGGCTCAGGTATTTTTTTTTTTTATTTTAATTTTATTTTTTGTGAACATACTGTACAGAGGGGTTACAATTACATGGGCAAGATAATGAGTACATTTCATATCAAGCATTGCAACCTCCTGTTTGTTTGCCTTCACATCACTTACCAGCCCCCCCGCCCCCCCCCCCCCGCGCTCCCACACAATCCCCCCCCCCCCCCCCCGGGCAACAAAGTTGTAAAGTTCGTTTTTGACATGACAATTTGTACTTCTCATATTTGCATAGGGTCCACCTGTATCCTTAAACGACTTATTTTTCCCCATCTCCTCCCCAAATTATACCGACATGAACTATAGTGAAACAGGGATTATACTGTGGGGGAGGGACATACAAAGCTACAAAGAAATAATCTTATAAAAGAGTTAGAAACAAATGCACGAAAGAAAAAAAACATTTAAATACATATCTAAGGGTTCATTTTCCTAACACCATATTATCTGATCTTTCCTGCTTGACTCATATATATACTAGATATTGCAAATAAGGGAAACCATGGGACCTATGTTTCTTTGGGCTTGGATTACTTCACTTAATTTTTTTTTTCCCAAGACTTTCCATTTCCTAACAAATGGGGAAATGTCATTTTTTCTGATGGAGGCATAGAATTCCATTGTGTATATATACCATATTTTCTTGATCCATTCATCTACTGAGGGGCATCTAGGTTGGTTCCATATCTTAGCTATGGTAAATAACACTGCAATAAACATAGTTTTGCTGGTAGCTTTAGTGTGCTCTTGTTTGTAAACATTTGGGTAAATGCCCAATAGTGAGATTGCTGGGTCATAGGGGAGTTCTATGTGGAGTCTTTTGAGGAACCTCCATACTGCTTTCCAAAGTGGTTGAACAAGTTTACATTCCCACCAACAATGAAGTAAGGTTCCCTTCTGTCCACATCCCCTCCAGCATCTGTTGTTGTTAGAGTTCTTGATTTTTGCCATTCTAACTGGATTGAGGTGGCATCTCAATGTTGTTTTGATTTGCATTTCTTTTATGGCTTTTATGGCTAGGGAGGTTGAGCATTTCTTCATGTGTCTATTGGCCATCCTTCTTTCTTCTTCAGAGAAGTTTCTCTTCAAGTCTTTAGCCCACTTATTTATTGGGCACTTGTTTCTTTGAGGATTTGTTGTTGGGGGATTTAATTTTTTGAGTTTCAAGTATATTTTAGATATGAGACCCTTGTCCGTTGTATGGCTAGTGAAGATCTTCTCCCAATCTGTGGGCTTTCTATTGATCTTGCTAGCTATGTCCTTTATGCAGAAGCTGTGCAACTTCATGCAATCCCATTTGTCCAACTTTTCTTTGATGTGTTGTGTTTCTGGGTCTCTATTAAGAAAATTTCGGCCTGAGCCAAGGAGGCCTAGGTTTTCTCTAATTCCATCCTGTAATGTTTCCAGAGTGTCTGCTTTGACTCCGAGGTCCTTGATCCATTTGGAGTTGATTCTGCTGCAGGGTGATATATAAGGATCTAGCTTTACTTTTCTACAAGTAGTTAACCATTTTGCCAGCACCATTTACTGAAGAGGTTGTCTTCCTTCCATTCTATTTTTTAGCTCCCTTATCAAAAATTAGATGGCTATAGGTCAGTAGGTTCATTTCTGGGTTGTCAATTCTATTCCAATTGTCCTGAGGTCTGTTCTTGTGACAATACCAAGCAGATTTGATTACTATGGCTTTATAGTAGAGTTTGAAATTTGGTATTGATATCCCTCCAGCAGTGTTCTGTCCATTGAGGAGCGTTTTTGCTATTCGGGGGTGTTTTATTGTTCCATATGAATTTTTGGATTGCCTCTTCTATTTCCTTGAAGAATGAGGTTGGAATTTTGATAGGTATTGCATGGAAGTTGTAGATAGCCTTGGTAAATATTGTCATTTTCAAGATGTTAATCTTTCCAATCCAGGAGCGTGGGAGGTTTTGCCATTTTCTAAGTTCTGTTTAATTTCATTTTTCAAGATTTTAAAGTTTTCATCAAAGACATCCTTCACTTCTTTGGTTAAGTTAATTCCCAGGTATTTTATATTTTGAGGGGCTGTTACAAATGGAGTTACTTTCCTAATTTCAGACACACTTTTCTCATTGTTGGCATACAGAAAAGCCATTGATTTTGCCAAAGTTTTGAATCACCCTGAGTAATTTGGGAGTGGAGTCTATGGGATTCTTTAAATACAAGATCATGTTATCTGCAAAGAGCGAGAGTTTTATTTCTTCTTCCCCTATTCAGATCCCCTTTATGTTTACATCTTGTCTTATTGCTGTAGCTAGACATTCTAATACCAGAATGAAGAGAAGTGGAGAGATTGGACATCCTTGTCTTGTTCCTGAGTTAAGAGGAAATGGCTTTAGGTTTTCACCATTAAGTATAATGCTGGCTGTATGTTTGTCAAATAAAGCCTTTATTGTATTGAGGAATGTTCCATGGATTCCTAACTTTTCCAAAACCTTCATCATAAAGGGGTGTTGGATGTTCTCGAATGCTTTTCCTGCCTCTATTGAGAAAACCATGTGGCTCTTATCCTTGCTCCTGTTGATGTGATGAATAATATTATTTGATTTGCGTATATTGAACCAGCTTTGCATCCCTGAAATGAATCCTGTTTGATCGTGGTGTATGATTTTTTGGATGAATTATTGAAGTCGATTCGCCAAAATTTTGTTGAAAAGTTTTGCATCAATGTTCATCAAAGAAATGGGTCTATAGTTCTCTTTCTTTGATGAGTCCCTGCCTGTTTTTGGGATGAGGGTTATGATGGCTTCATAGAATGTGTTCGGTAGTGAATTTTCTCGTTCAATTTCATTGAGGAGTTGGAGGAGTATTTGTGTGAGCTCTGCTTTGAAGGCCTTGTAAAATTCCATTGTAAAACCATCTGGTCCTAGACTTTTCTTAGCTGGGAGGTCTCTTATTGCTGTTTCTATTTCAATGCTTGATATGGGAATGTTAAGATGGTTTAACTCATCTTGATTTAGTTTTGGCATGTCTATGTTTGCTATGAAAATGTCCATTTCTGTCAAGTTCTCAAACTGATTAGCATAATGTTTTGGGAAGTATTCTCTTATAATGTTCTGAATCTTGGTTGTTTTCATGGTGATGTTTCCATTCTCATCTCTAAGTTTATTTATTTGGGTGTGTTCTTTTCTTTTTCTGATAAGATTTACTAAGGGTTTGTCAATTTTGTTAATTTTTTCGAAGAACCAACTCTTCGTTTTGTTCTTTCTTTCTATAGTTTCTTTGGATTCTAATTCATTTAATTCTGATTTAATTTTAATTATTTCTTTCCATCTACTTGTTTGCGGTTTTTCTTGATGCTCTTTTTCAAGTAGGTTCAGATGTCTCATTAAATTGTTGATTTCTGATCTCTCCAATTTGTTGATGTAGGAGCTCAGAGGTATAAACATCCATCTGAGTACTGCCTTTGCTGTGTCCCAGAGGAGCTGGTAATTTGTGTGCTCATTTTTGTTGAATAGCATGAACATTTGAATTTCCTTTCTAATCTCTTCCATGACCCACTCGTGATTCATCAGTGGGCTGTTCAGCCTCCATGTGTTATCAGACTTTCTTTGGTGGCTTTTGGTTTTGAGTTCTAATTATATTCCTTGTGTTCAGAGAGAATGCAGGGTATAAATTCAATGTTTCTGAATTTGGACAAGATTGCTTTGTGGCCTAAAATGTGCTCTATTTTAGAAAATGTTACATGAGGTGCTGAGAAAAACGTGTGTTCTGATGCTGCAGGGGGAAATATTCAGTAGATGTCTGTTAAATCTACTTGATCTATGCAGCTGTTTAGATCTGAAGTTTCTCTGTTGAGTTTTTGCCGAGTTGATCTATCTAGTGGCAAGAGTGGTATATTAAAATCCCCAACAATTAATGTCTTTGGATCCATGTGGGATTTGAGGGAAAGTAGTGTTTCTTCGATAAATTTGGGTGCTCAATTGTTTGGTGAATAGATATTTAGAATTGTAATATCCTCCTTAAGGAGAGATCCTTTAATTAGCATGTAGCAACCTTCTTTATCTCTTCTCACAAATTTTCATTTGAAGTCTATTTTATCTGATATTAGGATTGCAACTCCTGCCTGTTTATTGGGGCCGTTTGCTTGGTAGATTTTGCTCCAGCCTTTAACAGTGAAAATGTGTTTGTTTTTATGGGAAGATGTGACTCCTGAAGGCAGCAGATAAAAGAACCTTGATTTTTATTCCAACTAGAGAGTCTATGTCGCCTAATTGGAGAGTTAAGTCCAGTAATGTTAAGATAAATGACTGAGAGGTATTTGGGGGTTCCTGCCATGTTATCCACTTTCTTGGGGGTTGCAAAAACTGGATTCTTCCTATGGTTCTTGGATTCTCAGTTTGGGTGCAGTTTCTTGGCCTTTATTTTGGTCTTGTTGGTTTTCTATGTGTAGGACATCTTTAAGAATCTTTTGTAGGGCTGGTTTGGTGGAGATGTGTTGTTTCAATTTTTCTTTGCTATGGAAGGTTTTTACTTGGTCTTCATTTAACAAGGAGAGTTTAGCTGGGTACAGTATTCTTGGTTGATAGTTGTTTGTTTTTAGGGCATGGCATATATCATTCCAGGCTCTTCTTGTTTTGATTGTCTCTGCTGAGAAATCTGAGGTGATTCTAATTGGTTTCCATTTATAGGTGATTAATCTATTCTCCTTCACAGCTTTTTGGTCTGAGTTGGTCCTGTGTGGATTATAATGTGCCGGAGGGATATTCTATACTGATCTGGTCTATTTGGAGTTCGAGAAGCTTCTTGAATCTGAATAGGCCTATCTTTTTGCATGTTTGGGAAGTTCTCTGCTAGGATCCTGTTAAACAAATTTCCTAGACCATTAACTTCTGTTTCTAGATGCTCCTCTACACGCATTATCCTTAGATTAGGCCTTCTGATGGTGTCTTCCAAGTGTTGGATAGATCTCTCATATTTCTTGGACTTGTCTTGGATGATTGTATGCTCTTTCTCTATAATATCTAGGCTATCTTCAGTCTCCGAGTTTCGATCTTCTGCATGGTGTAACCTGCTGTCAAGACTTTCTGCTTTGTTTTTTATTTCTTTTCCTTCTAATTGTTCAGCTTTAATGGCTTCAAATTCTTTGTTGAAGCTTTGTTTTAGATCTTGTACGGACTTCTTTACTTCCTTAATTTGGTATTTAGTGTTTATTCTCAAATCATTTAATTGATTTTTTATGGTTTCCTTGGACTCCCATTCCTTCTGTTGGGTTCCATTCAGCATTCCCTTTGTGGTCTCCCTGACTTCCTTCAGCTCTTTGTTAATGGATCCCATGAATGCCTTTAGTGATCTTTGTGTATTCTCATCCTCCTCTCTCAATTCCTATATTACTCTCTGCTTAGCTTCCTCCCGTTCATGCCATTCTTGTAGTTCTCTTTGAGTGTTGTCAGCCTGTTCATGCCATTCTTGCCTTTCTTTTTGAGTATTCTCAAGCTGCTCATGCAAATCCTGTATCAGGTTTTGAATAGCTTCCTCACGCTCATGATATTCCTCCATAAACCTTTGGATTGCTTCCTATCTCTCCCTCTCACGCTCATACAGAATCCTTTGTATGTTTTCAATGTTTTCCTGCATTGACCTTTTTTGGCCTCCTCTCTCTCCCTATCACGCTCATACAGAGTTCTTTGTATGTTTTCAATTTTTTCATTTATCATGTTTGCCAGCAGTGTTTGTAGAGCTATTTGGGAAATCTCCTCTGGATTATTCATTATCTGTTCTGTCCCCTGATTATCATGAGTGGGATTGGAGATACCCAGACTTGCCATTTTTCTTGTGGTTTTCCGGTTTACTCTGCCCATTTGGAATGAAAGTAACACCAGTTTTGTGCTAGAACACTTACGTAGGGCAAGCATCAATAAAAGTCTGTATATACACAGTCAATAGTCTGCAGATACAGTCTAGTTCAACAGATACCTCTATTCAACATCAAACAAGTATATATTAATGGGCTATAAACCACAAAGAAGAATTTGGTAAACCAGAAATTATTAGAGTTAGGGAGAGATGTAGGTAAAAAACAGGAATAGAGTGATGTGGGAAGGCACAGGGAGAGTTAACTTAACTAGTCCTAGTCTCAAAGCAGGAAACAGTTTGGATAGGATTAAAGTAGTGAGAGAGAAATCAAGAAGGAAAAGAAAGGGAACAAAAAGAGACCAGAAAAAATAGAAGATTAAAAATTAATAATATGTAGATCGAGAACAAACTATTCAAAGAACGTTAATATAATGAGAGAAGTAGGAGGGATATAAACGAGATGTGAAAAACTTAAAAATAAAAATACCTAAAATATTATATAGGTATAAAGAGGTAGTACTGCCATTAAGAAATTTAAGTCTCAGAAGTTTTGAATTGAGTAATAAATTTGTGGATTAAGTGTGTACACAATGGGGGATAGGGTCTAATATTCAACTAGGGTTTATCTGAGGATGTGCAGAACAACAATTTAGTCTCATAAAGAAGAACAAAAGAGAGAAAAAGGTGAGAAGAATAAGGAAGAAAGAAAAAAAAAGATCAGAAATTCAGTCGAGCTAAGCAAAAAACAAAAAGAAATTTTTTTTAAAGAAAAAAAACAAAAGAAGGAAAAATGCACACACATATGTACCCCTAAAATAAAGATTATAAGGAGGAAAAAAAGTTACTAGAAAACAATTTTTTTCAAAAAAGGTGAAAATTAAAAATTAGAAAACGTTTTAGAAAAGAAAACAAATTTGTAAAAGGTATAAAAAGAAGAAGAAGAAAAAAAAGTTCTTTAATTTTTTGGGGAGGGTTGGGAAAAATCATGTATCTCCCTTGTGCATGTAATCATCCTGTGGTTGGAGTCTCTTGTCTGTTTGTGGTCCTGTGGCTTGGTTGGTTTCTTAAGTCAGTTTGTTTGGACAGGCAGAAAAATGCTCTGCTTTACCCAGGATTTTTCGATCCTCCTCCCAAGTTAGTTCAATGGGAGGGGGATTTGCTTTGAGCATCACAAAAGACGGTGATGGCTTTTTCCTCAAGTTTGGAGATGCCATGATGAGACCAGGTTCTGGGTAGAGTTGAGGTCTTTCAGCAAACAGTAGCTTTTCCTGGGGGCTAGTTTGTGAGAAACTCACAGAGCCCAGCCAGGAGCCACTCTCAGGGTTTCTGTTTACTGATGTCGAGGCTGCTAAAGGGAGGGGCAGCCTCTGGCTCTGATTACCCGATGAAGAAATCCACTCCTAGGGCTGGCGCCTGAACTGGGTGACTTTTCCCTGGGTGGAGCTGAGTCTGGCAGGTCACACCATTAAGTTCTTGTGGCCTGCTAAATGACCCTAGTTTTATTCCAAGGCTTGAGTTGGAGCTAGCAGCTCCTCGGAGCTTTGTTGGTATCCAAGATGGAGATCTCCGGTACTGGGGGGGGGGGGGGGGGGGGAGGAGTGGCCTTCCCTCCTCTGCTTCCTGAGAAGGAGTGAGGACGTCAGGCTTCTACTGAAGCCGCGTCTTGGTTCCTGGGTCATCTCTGGTCTGGGAACTGGAGGATAAAGATGTGTGCTCCGTGTCGGTTCTTGCTGGTGTTGAGTAGAATTCGCTCACCTGCTCCGTATGGTTCTTTTGTCCTGGACTCTCTCTGTTTCAGGTATGGCATCTGTGGCCGCCACAGCCACCTCTGTCGCAGATGCTACAGCGGCAGCTGCTGGCAAGAGCTCAGATCTGTCTCCTTGCCTGGATATTCCCTCTCTGGCCTAACTCTCTGACCTGTGATGGCACACTTGGTGTGATTCTCTGGCTTGCGACTGTTCACTGGAACTCTAAAACTGCTTTCTATGTGAGAGCTTGTTTTGCCTCCAGCTTCTCCTCCACCATCTTCCCATGTCCTTCCGTTTTTGCCACTTTCTAAGTTCTGTTTTGAATTCCTTTTTCAAGTTTTTAAGGTTTTCATCATAGAGGTCCTTCACTTCTTTGGTTAAGTTAATTCCTAGATATTTTATTTTTTTGTGGGCTATTACGAATGGAATTGCTTTCCTAATTTCAGCCACACTTTTCTCATTGTTGGCATACAGAAATGCCATTGATTTTTGAGATTTAAATTTATACTCTGCTACTTTGCCAAAGTTTTGAGTAATTTGGGAGTGGATTCTGTGTGATTCTTTAAATAAAAGATCATGTCAACTGCAAAGAAGGAGAGTTTAAATTCTTTCCCTATTTGGATCCCCATTATGTTTGTATCTTGTCTTATTACTATATCTAGGCATTCAAATACTAGCTTGAATAGCAGTAGAGAGACTGGGCATCCTTGTCTCATTCCTGAATTAAGAGGAAATGGCTTTAGTTTTTCAGCATTATGTATATTGCTGGCTGTAGGTTTGTCATATACAGCCTTTATTGTATTGAGGAATGTTTCATGGATTCCTAATTTTTCCAGAAGTTCATCATAATGGGAAGTTGGATTTTGTTAAATAATTTTTCTGCATCTATTGAAATAACCGTGTGGTTCTTATCCTTGCTCTTGGTGATGTGATTAATTATATTAAATGACTTGCCCATATTGAACCAGCTTTGCTTCCCTGAAATGAATCCTGTTTGATCATCATGTATGATTTTTGGATGACCTTTTGAAGTCGATTGGCCAAAATTTTTTGACATGTTTTGAATCAATGATCATCAAAGTCATGGGTCTATAGTTCTCTTTCCTTGATGAGTCCCTGCCTGGTTTTGGGATGAGGGTTATGATGGCTTCATAGAATGAATTCGGTAGTGAACTTTCTCTTTCAATTTCATTGAAGAGTTGGAATTGTATTGGTGTGAGCTCTGCTTTGAAGGCCTTGTAGAATTCTGCTGTTAAACCATCTGGTCCTTGGTTTTTCATAGATGGGAGTCTCTTATTGATGTTTCTATTTCAATACTTGATATGGTCCTGTTAGATGATTTAACTCATCTTGTGTTAATTTCGGCATGTCAATATTTGTTAGGAAAAGGTCCGTTTCTGTCATGTTCTCAAACTTCTTAGCATAAGGTTTTCAGAAGTATTTCCTTATAATGTTCTGAATCTTGGTTGTTTGTGGAGTAATGTTTCCATTCTCATCTCTAAGTTTATTTATTTGGGTGTGTTCTCTTCTTTTTCTGATAATATTAGCTAAGGGTCTGTCAATTTTGTTTTTTTCGAAGAACCAACTCATTGTTTGATTGATTCTTTCTATAGTTTTTTTGGATTCTAATTCATTTAATTCTGATTTAATTTTAATTATTTCTTTCAATCTACTGGTTTGGGATTTATATTGCTGCTCATTTTCAAGGATGCTCAGATGCCTCATTAGTTTGTTGGTTTCAGATCTCACCAATTTGTTCATGTAGGAACTCAGAGCTATAAACTTACCCCTGAGTACTGCTTTGTTGTGTCCCAGAGGAGCTGGTAGTTTGTGTGTTCATTTTTGTTGAATATCATGAACATTTGAATTTCCTTTCTAGTCTCTTCCATGACCCACTCGTGATTCAGCAGTGTGTTGTTCAGCCTCAATGTGTTACAGGAATTTCTTTGGTGGCTTTTGGTGTTGAGTTCTAATTTTACTCCCTTGTGGTCTGAGAGAATGTAAGGTATAAATTCAATGTTTCTTAATTTGGACAAGTTTGCTTTGTGTCCTTCAATGTGGTATATTTTGGAAAATGTTCCATGTGCTGCTGAGAAAAACGTGTATTCTGAATCTGTTGGGTGAGATATTCGGTAGATGTCTGTTAAATCTAGTGGATCTATGCAGTTGTTTATATCTTCGGTTTCTCTGTTGAGATTTTGCCGAGTTGATCTATCTAGTGGGAAAGTGACGTGTTAAAGTCCCCAACAATTAATGTCTTTGGATCTATCTGATATTTGAGGGAAAGTAATACTTCTTGGATAAATTTGGGTGCTCCGTTGTTTGGAGAATAGATGTTTAGAATTTTAATATCCTCCTGAAGGAAAGATCCATTAATTAATATGTAGAGACCTTCTTTATTTCTTCTTACTAATTTTAATATGAAATCTATTTCATCTGATATTAGGATTACAACTTCAGCTTTTTTATGGAGGCCATTTGCTTGGTACATTTTGTTCTAACCTTTCACATTGAAAATGTGTTTGTTTTTATGGGCAAGATTCCTGAAGGCAGCAGATAGAAGGATCTTTTTAATCCAGCTAGACAGGGTATGTCGCTAATTGGAGAGTTAAGTCCATTAATGTTAAGAGATAGGACAGAGTGGTACTTAGGAGTTTCTGCCATTTTATCCACTTTCTTGGGGGCTGCGGCAACTAGGTTCTTCCTATGGTTCTTGGATTCTCAGTTTGGGGGCAGTTTCTTGGCCTCTATTGTGGTCTTGTTGGTTTTCTATGTGTAGGACATCTTTAAGAATCTTTTGTAGGGCTGGTTAGGTAGAGATATATTGTTTCAATTTTTCATTGCTATGGAAGGTATTTAGTTGCCCTTCGGTTATGAAGGAGAATACAGCTGGGTACAGTACTTTTGGTTCATTGTTGTTTGTCTTTAGGGCATGGCATACATCATTCCAGGCTTTTCTTGCTTTGATTGTCTCTGCTGAGATATCTGAGGTGATTCTAATTGGTTTCCCTTTATAGGTGATTGATCTTTTCTCCTTGACAGATTTAAGGATGTTTTCATTGGTCTGAATTGATCCTGTGCGGATTATAATGTGACAATAGGATGTCCTATTCTGGTCTGGCCTATTTGGAGTTCTAAAAGCTTGTTGTATTTGAATAGGCCTATCTTTTTTGCATGTTTGGGAAGTTCTCTGCTAGGATGCTGTGAAACAAATTTCCTAGACCATTAACTTCTGTCTCTAGGTGCTCCTCTGCACCCATTATCCTCAGATTAGGCCTTCTGATGGTGTTTTCAAAATGTTGAATAGATCTATCATATTTCTTGGATTTTTCTTGGGTGGTTGTATGTGCTTTCTCTATAATATCTAGGCTGTCTTCAATCCCCGAGATTCAATCTTCTGCATGGTCTAATCTACTGTCAAGACTTTCTACTTTGTTTTTTATTTCGTTTCCTTCTAATTGGTTGGCTTTGATGGCTTCAAATTCTTTGTTGGAGCTTTGTTTTAGATCTTGTATGAACTTCTTTACTTCCTTAATTTGGTGTTCAGTTTTTATTATCAAATCACCTAGTTGATTGGTTATGGTTTCCTTGGACTCCCATTCCTTCTGTTGGTTTGCATTCAGCATTCTCTTTGTGGACTCCCTGAGTTCTTTCAGCTCTCTGTTTATGGATTCCATGATTGCCTTTTTGTATTCTCATCCTGCTCTGTCAATTTCTGAATTACTCTTTGATTAGATTCCTCACGTTCATGTGATTCCTGTTGCTCTCTTTGAGTATTTTTAGCCTGCTCACGCCATTCCTGACTTTCTCTTTGTCTGTCCTAGGCCAGGTCCCCCAAATCCTGTCTATCTCTTTGACTGGTCTCAGCCTGCTCATGCCATTTCTTTATTTCTCTTTGAGTGTTCTCTAGCTGCTCACACAATTCTTGTATCAATCTTTGAGTAGCTTTCTCACGCTCATGATATTCCTGTATTGACCTTTGGTTTGTCTTCTCTCTCTCCCTATCACATTCATACAGTGTCCTTTTTAGGTTTTCAATCTTTTCATTTACCATGTTTTCCAGTAGTGATTGTAGAGCTTTTTGGGAACTCTCCAGTGGATTATTCATTATCTGTTCTGTCCCCTGAGTATCATGAGTGGGTTTGGATACTCGAACTTGCCATTTGTCTTGTGTTTTTCTGGCTTGCCCTCCACATTTGGGATGAAATTAACGCCAGTTTTGTGCTAGAACACTATCTTAAGTTAAGCATCAAACAAAGTCTGTAGTTGCATCGTAAAAGTCTGAAGATACACTTTAGTTCAACAGATATATCTATTCAACATCAAACAACTATGTATTAATGGGCTACGAACCACAAAGAAGAATTTTGCAAACCAGAAATTATCAGGTTTAGGGAGAGATGTGGGTAAAAATAGGAATACAGGGATGTGGAAAGGCAGAGTGTGAGTAAACTTAACTAAGTCTTAATCTCAAAGCGGGAAATAGGTTGAATAGAATGATAGTAGAGAAAGAGAGAAAAAAGAAAAGAAAGAGAAAAAATGAGACAAGAAAAAAATAGAAGAAAAAATATTAAAAATTAAAAAGTGAAACACTTAAAAACTTAAAAATTATGCAAAATGCAGACATAATATTCAGAGAAGAAATTGTATAGGATAAGATAAGGGTAGGGCTAGAAAGTAGATATGAAAAACTTAAAATTAGAAATGCTTAAAATATTATATAGATATAAAGAAGTAGTGCTGGTTTTGAATTGAGTAATAAATTTCTGGATTAAGTGGGTACACAATGGGTGATAAGGTCTAATAATAAACTATGGGTATATCTGAGGATGAGCAGAATAGCAATTAAGTCACGTAAAGAAGAACAAAAGAAAAGAAATTGTGAAAAGAATGAGAAGGAAAGAAAAAAAATGATCAAAGGTTAGTAGAGCTAAACAAAAGAAAGTTATAGAGAAAAGAAAAAACACAAGAAAAAAGCACACACACTTATACCCCAAAAATAAAAATTATAAAAGGAAGAAAAAAAAGTTAATAGAAAACAAAATTTTTTTAAATGTTAAAAATTAAAATTAAAAAAATGTTTTAGGAAAAATTTTTTTATAAAAAACTAAAAAAAGAGTTCTTTGATTTTTTGGGGGGGGATGGGAAGATCCTGTATCTCCCTTGTGTCATTAACCAGTCTCTAGTTGGAGTCTTTGGTCGTTTTGTGGTCTTTGATTTTCCTGTGGCTTGGTTGGTTTCTTAAGTTGGTTAGTTTGAGCAGGTAGAAAAATGCTCTGCTTTACCCAGGATTTTGTGATCCTCATCCCAGGCTTATTCAATGGGAGGGAGATCTGCTGTGAGTATCAAAAAAGTGGGAGATGGCTGTTTCCTCTAGTTTGGAGATACTGTGATGAGGCTAGGTTCTGGATAGAGTTGAGGCCTTTCAGCAAACAGTAGCTTTTCCCTGAGGGGCTAGCTTGTGAGACACTCACAGAGCCCAGCCTGGAGCCTTTCTCAGGGTTTAAGTTTACTGAATTTCAATTGATTGTCAAGTCTGCTGTAGGGAGGGGCAGCCTCTGGCTCTGTTTATCCAGTGAAGACATCTACTCCTGGGGCTGTCAGACCTTGCTCTCCCCAGGCTGGGTGACTTTTCCCTGGGTGGGGCTGAGCCTAGCAGGACAGGTTAGGTTCCTGTGACTTGCTACATGACTCTTGTTTTCTTCCAAGGCCTGAGTTGGAGCTAGCTGCTCAGCCAGGCCTTTGTCAGTATCAAAGGTCTCTGGTAGTGAGGGGGGAAGGGTGGCCTTCCCTCCTCTGTTCCCTGAGAAGGAATGAGGATGTCAGGCTTCTACTCACACCAAGTCTTTGTTCCTGGGTTGTCCCTTGTCTGTGAACTGCAGGATGAAGATATCTGCTTCTAGTTAGCTTTTGCTGGGGTTGAGTAGAATCCGCTCACCTGCTGCGTCTGGAGCCTTTGTCCTGGGCTCTCTGTGTTGCAGGTTCGGCATCTAAGGCTGGCCACAGCAACCACCACCACTGGCAAGCGCTCAGATCTGTCTCCTTGCCTGGATTTTCCCTCTCTGGACTAACTGTCTTCCTGTGATGGCACACTTGGTGTGACTCTCTGGCTTAGGACTGTTCACTGGAACAATAAAACTGCTTTCTATGCAAGAGCTTGTTTAGCCTCCAGCTTCTCCTCTGCCATCTTCCCGGAACTTTTTCTAGAAGAATTTTTAGTGATACTCAAATATGTAAGAAATGAGGTAATTTGCCATTCTTTTGCACTTCATAAATGAGAAAGAATTTTCTAGGTGTTTTTAAATATATCATAATATAATGTAGAACTATTCTGTCACATCGTATGATAATCTGATAAAGATATTAGAATAAAGGACACATTGTACTAAGTTTTGGGATGTTAATGTATATAATTATTTTGATTGTGGAAAATTGTGGGGATTTCAACTTTGGGTATTTTTCTTGTTAGGCTGGCATAATATCAGTGGTTAATTTTAGGATAGTGATTCCCTTTCTACAAGAACATGCACCTTATCTGTCCTTTTAAACTTCCAATCATCAATGGCATCAGAGTTGTACACCAACTTGTCTAGCTTCCGACCTTAGCTGGTCAGGATCCTGCAGTCCTTCCAATCTTAGTTCTTAGATAGTACAGGATGGTGGAAATGATCCAATGCACCCAGCTATAGATTGAGAAGAAAGTCCACTAAAATTTGGCCTGGGATCTGTTCTCAAGCCTCCTAAATAGTTAAGAGTAGAGATGGGAGGCCCTGGTGCCAAGCAGTAACATTATTTTTAAAGCAATTAGACATATATGAGTTACGCTTCTGATTACCGCAGGAAAAGAATAAAAGAGCAGTGAAGCACACAGGACATTCAGATTTTTAACTAGAAACTCAGAGGCTGAATCAGCTTAGCTACCTACTCAGGAGGCTGAGATCTGAAGACCACTGTTCAAAGCCAGTCCAATCATGAAAATATATGGGATTATCTCTAAAAAATCAGAATGGAATAGTGGTAGACAACTATCCTTGGGCACAGAATCTTAGGGATAGTGCCCAGGCAGTATCACACTTCAGGAATGATGAATACAGGCATGAGCATCTGCATATGTGCATGTGCGTACCCACGTGTGCGTGAACACACAAACACACCAATGAGTATTTCAATATGACCTTCTTTATTTTTTTTACCTTGTTGTACTCTGTTTTCCTGAATTAGTTCACAAATTAACAAAATCAGCCATGCAGCTATTTACATCAACTCATCATGTTTCTCTAAAGTCTATTCTCTTTTTGCAAGCCTCCTTTTATTTGACCCAAAAGTAAATTATTCAGGAGGGCAATTCATCTCCCTCAACTCTGTAGTATTAGATTATTGTTTAGGTTCATATCCTAAAGAGACACATTATAAAAATTACAGTAAAAAATTTAGAATTCATCAAATGATAAAATAACAGGTAGAAAGGATCAAATGCTGATCGTTTTTCCAAGTATGTTATCTATGGTACCTAATTTAATCCTCACAATAATCCCGTAAAGTAGAACTACTTCCATTTCTAATTCTCAGATGATGATATTGAAGTCTTCAGAGTTGGAATTACTAGTACAACATTGCACAAATGGTAAATCTTAGCCTGCGCCCCATTCCCACCGTATCAAATAACTTCATTCTAAATTATGACTAAAATACCAGCACGTAGTCTACTAATTCTAGGAAAATTTCCCAGAATTATTGTCCACATTCTAATAATATTTCACTTTATCTTTGTTAGAAAATAGGAAAATAAGCCTGATGCGGTGGGTCTACCTGTAACCCTAGCTACTCAGGAGGGTGAGATCTGAGGAACGCGGTTCAAAGCCAGCCTAGGCAGGAAAGTTCGAGAGATTCTTACCTATAATAAACCACTAATAAGCCAGAAGTTTCACTGTAGCTCAAGCGATACAGTGATCACCTTGAGAGGAAGAGCACAGGGACAGTACCCAAGCCTAGAGTTCAAGCCCCATGACTAAACAAAACAAAAAACAAAAAGAAAGGAAATAGGTAACTGTAATATGAAAATTCTAAGTTCATAATCAATTTATACCTCCCTGGTGAAAGGAACTGCTAAACTATAACATTCCTGATTTCTAGCTCAAAATTGTAGAAATCATATTCTATCCCATGACAACACTGCACTACCTTGGGACCCAATCTCTCTTTAACACAGTCATAATGAAGGAATGACCTCCCCAATTCCTGATGGAAACAGACTGCAGGTCTTATGGACCAATCATTTCCACATTGTAGCTCACCTAAGTTGTTTACTATTAGAGGTATTTTGATTGCTTTTTATACCCAACATTTTGAGAGAAATGTACTACTTTAAAATGCTATTAACAAGCAAGACTGATATAAAAATCACCTTTGACCTCAGATAAATATTTTTCCAAA
Organism: Dipodomys spectabilis; assembly: GCF_019054845.1. Taxonomy (NCBI): domain Eukaryota; kingdom Metazoa; phylum Chordata; class Mammalia; order Rodentia; family Heteromyidae; genus Dipodomys; species Dipodomys spectabilis. The sequence goes on from NW_024870986.1 coordinate 892,865, forward strand.
ATGCAGTCTCACCTATCATTAATGGTAGGAACGAGAGGTTAAAAATAATACACACCAAGACCTAAGCATGAATTAAAGATTCTCCAAGTTGTGAATACAATTGGTTTAAAAAGACATCAATACTACTGCATATTTTTCAAAATTTATTGTGATACTGAAGATTCAGTCATAAAATATTAACACTTGAAAATAACTCATTTTCTTGGAAGTAGGACACAAAACACAAGATTAATCCTAATCATTTTCAAATACATTTATTTTTTCCACAAATTCATTCTTATAAAGATTCTAAAACTAACTGAAGTACAGATATACAAAGAAAATAATTTAACTGCATTATCTACATTAAAAAAAACTTGCTAGAAAACAAAGTTATAATAATAATTAGCTTACCAAATTTACTTATACTCTTTTATTCTATTTCATTTACTTTCATAAAAACCGGGTTTTCATAAAATGATGCATAAAAAACCCTATATACCCACTTACATCTTCAGATGTTACTAATATTTATTTCAGAAATGTATTTAGCCCTATAGTCAATGAAGTGAAATAATACTAAAATATTCAAAGGCTTTTCAGAAATTGCAAGACTAGCTCTGGGTTGATATTTATATTGGAAAAAATATTCAAAAATCCTTATTTGTTAAAGTTATGAGAGTTACTCACAAAAAAGGGCCATTAGTGAAGATCCCACTGCATGTACAAAACAACTTCAAATGCATCCACAATCTGGAGGTGACACAGGCTTTTTGTTTGTTTTTGAAAGGTATATCTAACAAGCATATCCACAATACTGATTTTCAGTCCATATGATGAGATATTCAAACTTAATAAATACAGGGTAGATTATCTTAGTGAGATTAGATATGATGTTACAAAGAAAGTTATTTTCAACAGAAATCCGGATAGAATTTATCCACCTTGTGTTTCACAGGAATAACCAGAGAGTAATACCTGTTTGGTCAAGTAGGTCAAACTCACTCCATGATTATATCTTAAAAGTATAACCAATTTAAGAGGTCAAATACATATTTTGTACTGACAGTCATCTTACAGCAATAACTTACTACCTAATTATATCTGCATCTTCTTACCTAACATATAATCAGAGCTGAAATTGGTCTCTTTAATCTAACTTAATGTTGTATATGCTTTGATTATGATGATGTTATTATTTGACAAATAAAATGTATAGAAGAGTGGCTCCATAGAAATGACATGACAGAACACTGATAAATAAAAACATTGCAACACAGCTAGCTCTTTTCAGCCTCACCCTTTCCACATTGGCAAGCAACATTGCAACAGCACACTCACACATATACACATACACACATGTGTGCACATGTACACACATATATATGCATGCTAAATTCAGGGTTTAGTACAAAAAATACAAATAAAATATTAGTGATTTGGACAAACGTTAATTTGCCTTATTACAAAATAATACACAATCCAGTCACCATGGGTGTTACATTTTACTTGCCTCGCCACATGTGACCACTTAATTTATTTTAATTAATTAATTCATTCATTTGTTTTGTGCTAATACTAGCCTTGAATTCAGGGCCTGGTTCTGTCCCAGAATTTGTTGTTTTTTTGTTTTAGTTTTCTCAAGCCTAGAATTTTACTGCTTGTCGCACAGCTCCATTTCTAGCTTTTGCTGGTTACTTTCAAATCAGAATCTAATGGAATTTTTTTTGCTTGGTCTGGTTTCAAATCACAATCCTCAGATTTCATCTTTCTGATTAGCTAGGATAAACACATGAGCCACCAGTGTGGCTTCTAGATTTTCCTCTATAGCTATCTAATGCACATACTTATATAGTAATTTAAAACGTAGAGTATAGAAGCAAGTTGTACAGTGATGATATTGTCCTGTCAGAAATTTAAGCTAGTAAATTTCTTCTTAAAACCATGAGCAAAAATACCATGATATAATATAAGAAAACTCACTATTGAACATATGATCTTTAAGAGTTTTCTAATAGATCCATTATTTGTTACCCAACATTAGAAAAAAACTGTATAATACAGTAGTAAAAAAAAGTCTTTTGTAGGAATACTTAATTACCTTATTTTTAAAGACACCTGTTTTCATCTAAAAAAGTAGGCCTGTCTATTGTCTTCATGTGATTTTGATGGTTGAAGGTGCTTAATGAGAAGTCAAAGTGTATTACTAATCCTTTGCTATCAATTAAATCACCTTTTCTTCTTGGAACATACAATGATTAAAGCAATAGTTCATAATCAGCAAGCAATATTTCAGATTCACACTACCAGTGCAAGTGGATCACCAGTAATTAATCCTTGATACCATTTTCCACAAAGTTTTGTTCCAGATACAATCAGTCTGCCTTCTCTAGCTGCTTTCCTAGCCTGGACCTATACCTTCACTCTACAGGAAAAGTGATATTCAACTGATTTCAGTCAGTTCTGTTACTAGAATTATCAGGGATTTAGATTCTTGTCTGTAATTTGGTCAAAGCTATGTCTCTTTATGTAGGCTATTAAAAATGTATTTACTAATTTCAAGTAAATACATAAATTCTGTTTCCATCTTTTTTAAAAAATAAAATTGTTTGAACTATAAATTGATCTGAGGCATGGATTTTGTGGCTAGCTAGGTCATTGCACATCTGTCTCTTTCTTCCTCTCTCCCTTTCATGGTTCTCATAGATAATATGACTGCTCCATAATTATCCTAATTTATTTTGCTTTTATATTTTTGGTTGCATCATTTCACTTTTTGCTCTGCCATTCCCTAAATCATTTACATAGAAGGCTTTATTTCATATTTTCTCGTTCCTAGAATAAGCTGCACATGAAGACACCACTGGTCCTCATTTTCAGTCTGTACCTTTCTACATGGAGGAAAACCTTTCCTCTGCTCTCTATCAATTCTCTACTCTCCAGTTAGAATAATTTCGAATAGTAAAAATGGAAAAAGAGAAAAAAAATCATGGTGAAATAACAGATGTAGAATATTCACTGGATTTTTCTGAGCAGTTCAACCAACGTGAACTATTGGGGAATATATGTGCACCTGATTCCCACTGGTACTCAATGTCTCTGCTTAGGCAATTCTGATGAAGACAAGGCACAAGATGAAAAAGTGAGGAATGATATCATTCGCAGAAAAAATGGAGAAGTATTCAAGCAAATTATTCTATTGGCTGCTGAAAATAATCAGCTTACTACAGTACAGAGACTACTTTCCAAAAAGGCCACTCATGTGAATACTAGGAATGATGATGAATATACCTCTCTTCATCGGGAATCCTACAGTGGACACTTAGATATTATCCATGAGTTGGTGGCTCAAGGCAGATATTCATGCAATAACTGTGAATTGCTGGACATCCCTACACAGTGCTTATATGTGGAATAATACCAGACTGGATTCTTTCTTAGTTCATCATGATGCATATCGCAATGCCCAAACTAAAGTCCTCTTGACCCCCTTGCATCTTGCTGTTTGGAATAGAAATAGCAAAAATATGCTGGATCTCCTACTATTGAATATTATCAAATTATCAAACCAGGTCTGAAGAACTTTGAAGAAACTGCATTTGATATTGCCAAAAGGATAAATATGTATCACTACGTTTTTGGAGTTGTGGAAAGCTGTAAAAATTGTTCTCCTAAGTCATAATGGTTTGGTTAAGTTTCTTAAATTTCAAAAATGCCAATCCATCCTTGTGTCCGTACAAAATATTTTCACCATACAAACAGCAGCAATATCTTACTTTAAAAATTCATGGACTCCATGGTATTCTTCAAGTGAATTGCCTGACTTTGATGTCAAAATGTATTCATGATTGTTTGTATACATCTATAATGATTTCTGCAGAGTTTGTGTTTTTTAAATCAGAATTCATTTTAACTTATCTGTTGAAATGTGTAGTACAGAAACTAAAGATATTTCTGGTTTTTGTCTGAAAAAAGTATATTTTAATCTAATCTGTATTTTGTTTGTATAATATCCATAATCTATTTCATTCTCTCCTAGATATAATAGTTTGAATTCTACATTGTTTTATAATATATAGGTTCATTTTTAAATGTGTTATTTCAGATAGCATTCCATATAGAAACAGTTTAACATTCCTTTTTTTCCTAGGTCCTTATAGTATGTTATTTCTTTGGAATAAAATGACGATGTTATCTAATTTCAAACGTTTTGTAAAGATTATGCTATGTAAAGGCCTTTCTAAGGTGAGGATTTAATACACTGATGTCAAACTAACTTTTAGTTCAATTAATTACATGTATTGTTACATTTTTATTTTTGTAATCATTTTTAATAACTGTTTTTCATTTCTTGCATCTGAAGAATGAAAAATATGGCATACTTCACAAATTTTCATATCATCCTTGTACAAGTGCCATGTTAATCTCTGTATTGTTGTAATTTGGGTAAACGTGCTGCTGAAGCATGTCATATCCTGTAAATTTATATAGTTAATGATGCAGTCTTTATAAAGGCATATATCCTTGATTGACTGTTTGTAACCAGGAAAACTTATTGTTCCCAAAATGCTATTGATCTTAATTCTCTAAAATTCTGTGTATATTGGAAAACTTATATTGTTTGGTCGATTGCTCACATTTGCAATTTTTTTTTGCAATGACTATTTTAAGTCTTTTTCAATTAAATTTGATCATACTTTATAGCTAGATCCAAAGGTGATGGCTTTTCAAGTACTTATTTATCAACTGAGTTAGCTTTGTGGAGCTAATGGATTCAAAATAAGCCTTGCTTAAGAGCTACTTCTAAACCTCTGCAGCTTAAAATTTCCTAAATGAGGTCTTACTGGCACAAATGTCTACCTGACCCTTCACTCTTCTTCCATGTAGCAACAGACCAACCAGAATATCTTACCCTGACAGCATAGATTTCCTTTTTGGAACAAAACTAATCTTAGTTAAGAGGGATTATAGAGAAATGAACAGTTAAGACAGAATCGTTTAGACTAGAAGGTATTTTATCAAAATATAATTGTTTGTTATATCTAACATTTTAAAAGTAGCTAAAGCCAAGAAGGTGAAAATAAATTCATATGCATGATTACCTAATGTCCTGGCCAGGCTACCATCCAACCAGGCAGGAATTTACACTACTGCCTTTCTTTCACCAAATATTTTCATAGGTACAAGAGAAGTCTATATGTTTCTCCTTGATATTAGGCCTTAAATTGGTAATGGTTTAATCACAGTGTTTCATCTTGCCTCTAGGCTGTAAATCTACAAATGGTAAAGCTTTAGGTCCAACTCTACCAAACACTGAGGTAGAAATAATGGAATAATACTTTAAAACACAGTTGCCTTTGATACCCTAACCACAACATTGCAACCACAGTTTTTGAGTAGCTTCCTCACGCTTATGATATTCCTGTATAAACTTTTGGGATGCCTCCTCTCTCTCCCTATCACGCTCATACAGAGTCCTTTGTAAATTGTCAAACTTCTCATTTATCATGTTTGCCACCAGTGTTTGTAGAGCTATTTGGGAACTCTCCTCTGGATTGTTCATTATCTGATCTGACCCCTGATTATCAAGATTGGGAATTGAGATACCTGGATTTGCCATTTTTCTTGTGTTTTTCCGGCTTACTCTGCCCATTTGAGATGAAAATAGCACCAGTTTTGTGCTAGAACACTATCTTAAGGCAACCATCAACCAACGTTTGCATTTATACAGTCAATAGTCTACAAATACAATCTAGTTCAACAGATACATCTATTCAACATCAAACAACTATATGTTAATGGGCTTCGAACCGCATAGAAGAATTTGGAAAACCAGAAATTTTTAGGGTTAGGGAGAGATGTGGGTAAAAATTAGGAATAGATTGGTGTGGGGAGGCACAGGGAGAGTTAACTATGTCCTAATCTCAATGCAGGAAATAGGTTGGGTAAGATGCAAGTAGAGAGGGAGAGAAAAAGAAGAAAGGGAAAGGGAAATGAAAAGAGACCAGAAAAAAAATTAGAAACGTAAAAATTAATATAGTTATGGAGATTGAAAGACCATCTATTTAGTGAGGAATGTGAATATAATGAGAAAACAGGAGGGAGATAGAGGAGATGTGAAAAACTTAAAAAATGCTTAAAATATTATATAGATATAAAGAGGTAATACTGCTATTAAGGAATTTAAGTCTCAGAGGTTTTGGATTGAGTAATAAATTTGTGGATTAAGTGTGTACACAATGGGGGATAGGGTCTACTAGTTAACTATGGGTTCATCTGATGATGTGCAGGGCAAGAGTTAAGTCACATACAGAGGAACAAAAGAAAGGAAAAGGTGAAAAGGATAAGAAAGGGAGAAAAAAAAAAGATCAGAAGTTCAGTAGAGCTAGACAAAAAACAAAAAGATAAGAAAGAAAGAAAAAGAGAGAGAAGACAAGAAAAGAAAGGAAAACGTACATTCACGTATTCCTAAAATAAAAATTATAAGAGGGAAAAAAAAGTTACTGGAAAACAATTATTTTTTCAAAAAAGGCAAAAATTAAAGATTAATAAAAGTTTTAGAAAAGGAAAAAAAAATTTTTATGTATATAAGGTACCAAAAAAAAAAAAAAAAAAAGAAAAAAGAAAAGAAGAAAAAAAAAGTTCTTTGATTTTTTTTTTTTTATTTTTTTGGGAGTGGTGGGAAGAATCTTGTATCTCCCTTTTGTCTGTACCCAGCCTCTTGTTGGAGTCTCTGGTCAGCTTGAGGTCCTGTGGCTTGATTGGTTTCTTGAGTCAGTTTGTTCAAACAGGCAGAAAAATGCTCTGCTTTACCCAAGATTTTGAGATTCCCCCTCCCATGTTAGTTTAATGGGAGGGTGATCTGCTTTAAGAATCACAAAAGAGGGGTGATGAGGCTAGGTTCTGGTAGAGTTGAGGCCTTTCAACAAACAGTAGCTTTTCCCTGGGGCTATTTTGTGAAAAATTCACAGAGCCCACCCTGGAACCATTCTCAGGGTTTCTGTTTTTCAATTGATTGTGGAGGCTGCTAGAGGGAGGGGCAGCCTCTGGCTCTGGTTACCCAGTGAGGAAAGCCACTCCAATGGCTGGTGCCTGAGCTGGGTGACTTTTCCCTGGATGGAGCTGAGTCTGGCAGGTCACTTTGCCGTTAAGTTCTTGTGACCTGTTATATGACTCGTTTTATTCCAAGGCCTGAGTTGGAGCTAGCAGCTCCTCCGAGCTTTGTCGGTATCAAAGATGGAGATCACCGGTGCTGGGCGGGGAGGGGTGGCCTTCCCTCCTCTGCTCCCGGAGAAGGAGTGAGGATGTTGGGCTTCTACTCACGCCGAGTCTTGGATCCTGGGTCGTCTCTGCTCTGCAAACTGCAGTATGAAGATGTCTGCTCCTTGTCGGTTCTTGCTGGTGTTGAGTAGAATCCTCTCACCTGCTGCGTCTGGCTCCTTCGTCCCGGACTCTCTGTCAATGATATAATTCATGAATTGTAAAACTGAGAAACATTAGAATTTAAACAAATAATTTATCATTATTGTTTTATTTCTGTGAATTAATGTAATAATTCAAAGTGTATTCTACACTTAACACTCATCTTAACATCAAATAATAAATTATTTCACATGACTCGGTTTTAGGTGGAAGGATTCAGAACTGTGATAAAATTCACACCACACAATACACGAGGGAATTACCCCTCTCATCAAGTTTAAGTTGTGGAAATTTGATTTCTACATGAATGTTATATTTCTGTCTAGGTGACATCTATACAAGTATATACAATTATATGCATGAGGAGTACTTCAGATGATACTTAAAAGTCATATTCATTAATTAAATTTTTATGATTTTGTACCAAATAAATATTTATAGAGAGACTGAATTTCTGATTAGATGATGGTGTATGTAGGCCAGATTATGCATATTGAGGCTTATTTTATATTCCTGATATTGTTTCTACAGTTAAATTTAATTTTCCATAACTGGGTTAAGTGTATTATGTTGGTATTATGAAAGTAATTCTTTGCCATTAATCCTTTGCCAGTTGTCTAATACTAATATAATTTATCCATGTGTTAGAAGTAATGGAAATAACAACAAATATAAGCAAGATAAATCAGTCTGAAGTAGAAAAGTATTTTCACCTTTATTTTGATAGCTGGTCCTCTTTTACACTACAGAATATCCTTGGGAAAATGTGCTCCAGGCTGGCCACAACTGCAGAATATTATGGTTTGATCTATCATAAGAGAAGGAAGGATGTGGAACCTCCCTTCCAAAAGTCTGCTTCCAGGCTTGTGATCTGCTTTATGGTGGTTACTTGAAAATGAACATTTTTCACAGTCAACCTTGAAAAGCCATCTTGATAGACCATTTCTGTAAGTGTATTACTACAGAGTTATTCATGGCTTTGTAAAGATGCCAGATTGCCTCATTTTGAGACAATTTAACAGGAATTTAGTCACCAGTTCTTTGTATCTTCCAGGGAAAAACCAATTGACTCTAGGCCAGGGAATCACTGGGGCCCAGAGACGCTAATACCTTGAATAGTAATCCTAGACCTCTAAAACTAAACACACACACACACATACACACAAATCAAACAATCAAACAAACAAAAAAATTCCAGTTAGTACAGCCAGTCAGGTCTGCTATCACAGCCTACTTAAAATCAGGCAAAAAAAGAGAAGCTGAGAGTTATTTAGATGATAACTAATATATTTTTTATGAGGCAGATTGAAATGAGACCCCAGAGAGAGGGTCAGGAAGACTGATCAGAGAGACTAAAATTGGTCACACAAAAATTGGAAAATAAAATTCCTTGCAGAACAAATAAATCATAGTAAGCCTACACATATAAGAACAAGACAGCAGACCAAATTCCAGAAATGCACATTTTCTTAGAGGTCAGCTTAATGAATTATCAATGGAAATATTTGAATTCTTAAATATTTGACGACATGTGGAAGAAGGCTGAAGAGAAAGAAAATGCCATCACTCTGTTAGGAGGTCCAACATCACATTAGGAAGTAATCAAGCACAGATTTGTAATAAAAGAGTATCTCTGTACAGTATGTTCTCAAATAAAATAAAATTAAATTAAAAACAAGAGTAAATAATTATTCCAAATGAGAGCTTCATTTGTTTTGATCTAAGAGTTCTTGATTTAGGTGCTAGCAATTACCATACAATTGATCCAGTCCCACAGCTGAGTTAATACTGACCGCAGTATTCCCACATGAAGGAAAAGAGAAAATTTACAAATGTCTGATGAAATGAGTAGAGGGTGAAGTGTTCTAATAGTGATATCTGAGGTTTAGACACAGGTGATGAGGTCGATTTTCTTTTCTAAAAATCCCCCATTTTTAGCCTGGTGCCAGTGGCTCACAGCTGTAATCTTACCTACTCAGGAAGCTGAGATCTGAGGACGGCGGTTCAAAGCCAACCTAGGCAGGAAAGTTCCTGAGACTCTTACCTCCATTTAACCACCAGAAAACCAGAAGTGGCACTGTGGCTCAAGAGGTGGAGCACTCACCTTGACTTGAAGAGCTCAGGGACAGTGTCCAAGTCCATACTCCAAGCCCCTCGGCCAACAACAAAAATCTCCCTTTTCTTGGACTGCCTACATCATTTACTAACATTCAACAAAGAAGCCATTTTGTCAACCACTACATTTAAGTCCTATTCTAGCTACTGCAAATAGAATGATTTGCTATCCTATGTCAAAAGGTTCATATTTGCGGAAACAAATACCAGCAGTTGTAAGGTTTTTTTTCCAGTCCTTGATCTCTGGGCCTGGGCCCAGAACATGGTTATGCTGGTAGTTTTCATGTGAGCTTGTTTGTTATTTATTGGATTACTGCCAATGAGGGTAATTACTGGGTCTAAAGGGAGATCAATGTTTAGTCTTTTCAGGAAACTCCGTATTGCATTCCACAGTGGTTGAACAAGTTTAGTTTCCCACCAACAGTGTAATAGAGTTCTCAATTGGTTACATCCATGCCAGCATTTTCTATTGCTAGTTTTCTTGATAATGGCCATTCTAATTAGGATGAGGTAGAATCTGTCTTGTTTACTTGTAGATTTGTGGGCACCTTCTAGCTACCATGAATGAATCCATGAAATCTATATTGCTCAGTCTGCATTCCTTTCTCTTTTCTCTTAGTATAATTTCCCCAAGCCTTTCATTTTCCTTAATACTGGTGAAAAGTCATCCTTTCTGATGGGTGAATAGAATTCCAGTGTGCGCTTGCGCGCGTGCACATGTACATGTGTGTGTGTGTGTGTGATGATTATCGGCCCATGAGTTCATTTCTATGTCTTCTGTTTCATGTGTACTTTTGTAATTCCATATTAAATTTGGATTGCTTTCTTTACTGCATTGAAGAATATTGTTAGGATTTTGATGAGTATCGCATGGTCAATTGTTTGGGGCAGTATTGCAGTTTTTGCCACTTTAATTCCTCCAACCAGGAACATTGAAAGATTTTCCATATCCTTGAATCTCCTTCAATTTCCCGTTTTAGATTTGAATGTTTTCACAGTAGAGTCCCTTCACATTTTTAGTTAAATTAATTAATTCCTAGTTTTATTGTTGTTTAGTTTAGTTTAGATTAGATTTGATTTGATTTTGAGGCTAATACATATGAGGTTGTATTTTGGATTTCAGGTTGGTTCTTCCCATTGTTGGTAACACAGAAAAACTGATTCTTGTGAGTTTTATACCGTGCTACATAACTCAAGGTTAGCATCACCTTTACTAACTTGAGGGAGGAAGCTATAAGCACTTCTAAATACAGGATCATTTCATCTGTAAAAAGGGATAGTTTTACTTCTTCCCTATTTGTATCCCCTTTTTTTCTCTTTCCAATTGCTCTTGCTAGAAAGTCCACTACCATTTTGACGAGTAGTAGAGAGCGAACATCCTTGTCTCATTCGTGATTTTGACTTAATGCTTCCACCGTTAGGTAAAGGCTAATTATCTCTATCATAACCATACTCTGTACTATATTGAGGAGTGTTCCATGCATCCCTAGCTTCTCAGACTTTTTTAATCATAAAGGGGTATTGGAGGTTTTTAAAGCTATTTCTATATGCATATAGATGATCATGTGTTTCTCACCCCTGCTTCTACTGATTGTTTGTGCTATGGTTATTGACAAAAATATTGAATCAAATTGTATCTTAGGATGAACCCTATTTGATCATACTATATGTATTTTTTGTTAGTTACTGAAATTGGCTGGTGAGAACTTTATTAAGAAGTTCTGTTTTAATGCTTATCAAAGAGTTCTCTTTCTTTGGTGAGTCCCTATGTGATTTGGGGAAGTGTGTAATTCTATCTTCATAGAATGTGTTTGATAATTCCCTTTCCCTTACCATTCCATTGAAGAATTAGACCTGTATATTGTAAGTTCTTTGCAGGCCTTAATTTCATGGTAAATTCATTGAATCCTAGCTTTTTCTGGAATGGGAAGTGTTTTATTGACATTTAATATTCATTACTTCTTATGTGTTACTTCTTGCTTCAGATTCAGTATAGGAAAGCATCAATTTCTCCAGGATTCTCGAGATTATTGGCATAAGGTTTTCAAAGTCTTCTCTTATAACATTCTCAATTTTGCTTATTTCTGTTGTGTTGTCTCATTTTGTCTCTAATTTTCTCTATTTGAGTGAGTCCTCTTATTTTTTTATTATGAAAGTGATATACAGGGGGTCATTACAGTTACATAAGTAATGAGTACAATTTTAAAGTGTTAACCCTTCCCCATTTTTTCTTGCTTCCTCCAACCCTGACATCCCACTCCCCCAAAGTTGTAAAGTTAATTTCTAACATAGTGTCTAGTGTATATCACTTTTGCTTTGGTTAATCTTTGTGCCACCATTTCTGTGATTTTTCTTCCCTTTCTCCAAATCAGATAAACATGTATAAAACAAAGTGTACAGAAATAAAAAATAGTGAGTACAAGGAATAAACCAAAGGGTAAAAACTAAATACAAATAACCCAAAACAGCTCACTATACAATCATCTTGTATCCATTTCTTGGAACTCATTTCGATAAGCATTATTTTATATGGTGATATGCATATTGCTTTTGAGCTATTGTGAATATTGTAGACATATTCTATTGTTTCCAAAGGAGTGAAAATCGGTGGCCTATGATTCTTTGAGTCTTGCTTGTTTGACTTATTATATTTTCGAAGTGATTCCATTTCCTTACAAATGGGGCAATGTCATTCATTCTGATGGAAGCATAGAGTTTTGTTGTGAACATATATGACATTTTCTTGATCCCTCATTGCTGGCTCATAAGGGAGCTCTATTGAGGAACCTCCATACTTCTTTACAGAGTATTTGAACAAGTTTACATTTTCACCAATACTGTAGTAATGTTCCTTTTTGGCCACATCCCCACCAGGCCAGCATCTGTTATTTTTAGTTTTCTTCATAATGGTCACTCTAACTGGGGTGAGGTGGAAGCTCAATGTTGCTTTGATTCACACTTCTTTTATGGCCAGAAATGTTGCATATTTCTTCATGCGTTTATTGGCCATGCATATTTCTTCTTCAGAGAAGTCTCTCCTTAAATCTTTAGCCCACTTATGAAAAGAGTTGTTATTTCTTTGCGGATATGTTTTTATTTGGGGGATTTAACTTTTGGGGCTCTAAATATATTTGAGATATGAGGCCATAGTGTGTTGCAGAGCAAGTAAAGATCTTCTCCCAATCTGCTGGCTTTTTATTTACTTATCTATATAAGTTCTCTTCTTACTCAGACTTGGTATGGTTGTGTCAAGTCTGTTAATTTATTTAAAAAAGCAACTCTGGTTTTTTTTATTCTTTCAATATTTTATTTTGTCTTTATTTATTTCTGATTTTTTAAAATTTGTTTCTGTCTACTGCTTTGGGTTAGGGCTTGCTCCTGTTTTCAAGGAGTTTGAGGTACATCATTAAAATATTTATTTGAGATTTCCCCAATTGCTTGAAGTAGGCACTCAGAGCTATAAATTTTCCTCTAACTACTGCATTTCCTGTGTCCCAGAGAAACTAGTATTGTATGTGTTCATTTTTGTTAAATTCCAGAAACTTTCAGTATTTTTCTAATCCCTTCAGTGTCCCACTGGTCATTCAACAACGTGTTATTCAGTCTTCATGGGTTTTACAATGTTTTTTTTTTTTTTTTTTTTGCTTTAGCTGTTTAATTCTAAGTTTATTCTGTTACAGTCTGACAAGATATGGGAATTCAAGTAATTTTTCTTTCAATTTGGACAAAATTTCTGAGTGACATAGGATATGTTCTATTTTGGATAATCTTCCATGAGCTGCTGTGAAGAATGTGTATTCTGATGATGAATGTATATTCCGTAGATGTCTGTTAGGGCTAGGTGGTCAATGTAGTTATTTAAGTCTGTAGTTTCTTGGTTGAGTTTTGCCTGAATGGGTCATTCATGGATGACAATGATGTGTTGAGATGTGTTTTTAGGTTAAGTAGTATTTGTTGATGATGTGGAATGCTCCAGGATTCAAGCTATTGATATTTAGACATGTTATATCCTCCTAATTGAGGGTTGTCTTTATCAATATGTAATGTCTCTTTGTACTAATTTTAATTTAATTCTATTTTATCTTATGTTAGTAATTCTACTGCAGCCTGTTTATGGTGTCCATTTGCTTGAAAATTTTCCTTCCAGCCTTTCAGTTTGAGTATGTGTTTGTTTTTGTCAATAAAATATGTCTCTTTTAGATGCTAGATGGATGTGACGTGTTTTTTGATACCACTATTTAATCTATGTCTTCTATTTGGAAATTTAAGTCCACTGATGTAGAGTTAAGACTGAGAATTGCCTGATAAGTCCAGCTATGTTATACATTTGCTGTTAGGAGCTGTGCCTCATCTACTCTTAATCTACTTACTTTGTTCTCTGATAGGGAGCATTTTCCATAATCAGTTGCTGTTCTTCTTGATCTTCTCTATGTAGGATATATTTGATTAACTTCTATCCTGCTGATTTGGTGGAGATACATTGCTTTAAGTTGTTTTGTAATGAAATATTTTTATATTTCCTTTAAATGCAAAGAAGTTTGGCTTGGGGCCGTATTAACGATTGGTAGTTGTTTACCTTTAATGTTTGTCATATATCATGCCAGGCTCTCCTTTTTGCCATATCAGCTAAAATACCTGTAATTTATCACACTGTATATCCTTTATAAATAATCAGTCTTTTCTCTGTAGCAGCTTTAAGAATCCTTTCCTTGATCTTTAATGATCTTCTAATGGATTATAATGTAGTGGTTGATTATTCAGTTCTAGACTTCTCTGTTTGGTGTACTAAAGTTTTCTCTTTTCTGAATGAGCCTATCTCTCTGGATGTTCGGCATGTTCTCTGCTATATTTCTGTAATATGTTTCCCATCCATTTAGTTTCCTGCTCTTCTCATTCTTGATACCTATCTACCCAAAATTTTATTTCTAAATGAGTCTTGTACTTCTGGCAATATCATTTCTTATTTCTTGTATTTGTTCTAAATTATAATTTCCTCTTTCCTGTTAAACCTATTTTGTCTTTGACCCTGAGATTATCTTCCATGTCATTTATGTGGAGACTTTCTATTTTGTTTTTGATTTCCCTGACTTCTAATTGGTCCTTTTTTAGGGCTTCTATCTCTTTATTAAAGATTAGTTTTAGGTCTTGTATGGAATTTCTGTACATTTTTTCTTTGGGTGGGGAGGTTTCAAAGGTTGTTTTTTTAGCTGTGTCTTGTCTCATATCTTTTAACTAGGCATCCATTTTTTCCTTGGACTCCCTTTACTTCTCAGAATTTATTTATCTTTGTTTCTTATCACCATGAATTATTTTGCTAATCTTTGTTTGGTCTCATCTGGTTCACAAATTTCCTTGTAGAGGTTTTCTATCTTTTCATTAATCACATTTTCAGCAGCATTTGAAATGTATTTTGATAACTATCTTCTAGGTCCTTGATTGTCTGTTCTAATGCCTGGTTATTTACTGTGTGAATTGAAGTACCCTGACATAATTTTTCTTGTATTTTTTTTCTGATTGGTTGTGTCCATTTGGAGGTTTTCTCTTGGGAAACTATGATGTTAATAATTGATTCTCTATGTTCTTGGTTGATTTGCCAGGTGTTGGTTTGGTCTTCTGTTTTGATTTTTTTTTCTGGAATTAGGTTTTTGTCTATACAATTAAGTGTAGAAGTATAAATCACTTGTGGTGAGATGTTGTGATGTTAATACTTATGCTTCCAGTGACAGTTCGGACTGTCCAATGGTATGTTGAATTGTCTCTGTGTATGCATGTGGCTTTCTCTGATGTACATTTCTGTTCCTACTTTTTTCTATGTGGCCCTTTTATTTCTACACTGCAGATGTGCTTTTGAATATGTTGGCCAATAGAGTCACAGCAGTCCCTGCCTGGCTGGGCACGTTTTCAAAGATTTCTGTTTTCTAGTGAAGATAGTATAAAATCTTCTTATAAATTTTATGTCTATAATTATATCTATAATTATAGCTTTATATCTATAATTATAGCTATCTTGGTGTGACCCTCTAGAAGTGGAGTACTGGCAAGGACTCTAAATCTCTGGTTCATTAGAGAGAGTTAGGGAAATTTTCTGTTGTTATTCTGCCATTGTTTTTCCTCTTCCTCAGATTTATTTTATATATTGTTGATTTTTTCACATAATTTGGGATTTGTGATGGTTGTATCAGGTTATTTTTGTTTTTCTGCTTGTGTTATTTTGAAGTAGTTATTTCAGGCTTCTATGAAGAGACAGAAATAGAGAAATATTTGTTATTACATTAAGAGAAATAGAGAAGACATTTTAACCTATTTGCTACAAGTAAATTAGTATTAAGCAAAGCTAATGAAAATAATTACTTCTTACTCTACAGAGGACGAGTATAGTACTGGGGAATATCCTGGAGGAAAAGACTTTAGACTCATAACAACTTATGCCTTATATTGAAATTACTGGCTAAACATTCTTCTTCAGAAAGGCAAAAGCTCCATTTCTTTCATATTAATATTAGAAAATCATAATACCTGCATGTTGAATTGTTTTCCTCTGCTATTTTCAATTCCATTCTTCATCCATTACATATCTTTGAATGACCAATTCCTTAAAATACCTATATTTCTTATATTGTGTTATAAATCTCAGTAATATAAATACGAATTTATCTCTGAGCCTCATCTTGATCTACATTCATATGTAATTTATGCAGTCTCAAGCAAGAAACCTATTTTACTCTATTATATGTTTTAAACAATAAATGCATTCTCTTTAGAAATATGTTCTCATCTTTTATATTGCTCCAGTAAACATCATGTGTCTAGTACTTTTAATGAAATATAAGGTTTGGAACTGGAAGCCACGCCCCCTCCATTATCACTTTAACATAAACCCCTGGAAACTATTTTACATATAAAAATATAAAAGTGCAATGCACATGTTCATATATAAATAATATAATGGTTAAGACAATTAGACTCAAGGACTACCACACGAATTCTCAATTGACTTAAAGGCACCAAAAGATTGTGTTCATGAATATCACTTATTATTAGACAATGACTAGTCAATACAAAGTTTACATTATATTTGAAGTTTACAAAATGAAAATTATACCCAGATTTGCTGACAATATCCTGTTTCCAGGAATACATTTTTTCAGCAAACAGGGAAATAAAAATAAGGGTTTGACACAGAATGTAAGATGTAGAAGTAGACTGTCTTTCCTTAAGATGATAAGTACCTGCAAATCATGTGATATATTCAAAGATACTATAAAAATTCATAAGAGGATTTATGTTCAGAAATGATAGGTAAGCAAAGTAACTGGAAAACTGTATATGTAAATTGAGCTTTCAATATAAGACGGCAAGTTTTCAATAATGGGCCCATAGAATGTAATTCTGTATTTCTAACTCACATACAATATTCGGCATTTTTCCACATACTCCCGTTCTCTTACCTCAGTTCCTGATCAATATTCTTCTATTTCATGATGTCAATTCCTACTAAAATAACAAGGTGGATTTTTTTTGGTCTCTAGATCCAATACATTTTAGAATTTTGGAATAATATTAATTCATGGAGTTTGACTTGAATGTCAAGATTGTAGGTATTGTATTCAGGTTACTGTTAATTGGCCTGAAGCATACAAAGACACCCACTATACTAAGAAGAAGGGACTTGATCTCAGGGAAACATACAGGTCCAGGCAAGATCCTGAAGCAAAGAAAAATCAATGTAGAAAACACCAATCAACTATAATTACAAAGGAATGGAACTGATCTCTGATGTTTCTGGGTAGCAGCTGTGTGTGTTTGCATGTGTGTGTGTGTGTGTGTGTGTGTGTGTGTGTGTGTGTGTGTGTGTGTGTGTGTGGAGAGAGAGAGTGAGAGAGAGAGAATTTTAGTGTGGCTTCCATATTTATAGACAATAGAGCATTACTTATTAGGGAGGGGGTGCTCATATCAGAGCTCTGATACCATTGTCATCACTTTTTACTGCGAAAAACAATTGCTTAATCTCTAATTAAATAGGGAAAATAAACTAATATCTAACGCGATTGTTTTGAAAATTAATTAGCATATTGAAGGCCAAAGAGAGGAATCAGAGATCAGTTTAAACTTATTCCTCTCGAAACCTCAAATATGTATTTTAATGTTTTTGTTTCTTTCATGCATGTGTTTCTAACGCATTTATAATATTATCTCTTTGTTGCTTTGTATGTCCCTCCCCCACAGTGTAACCCCCGCTTTCACTATATTTGATGTCAGTATAACATGTGGAGGAGATGGGGACAAACAAGTCGTTTAAGGATTCAGGTGGACCTGTTGCAACAATGAGAAGTATAAAATGTCATGTCAAAACCAGCTTTACAATGTCGGGGGGGGGGAGGGGTGGTATGATTGGGTGGGAGGGAGGGGGGAGGCTGGGAAGGGAGGTGAAGGGTAAACAAAGGAGGAGGCTGCAATGCTTGGTAAGAAATGTATGCATTATCCTGCCCATGTAATTGTAACCCCTCTGTACAGTATGTTCTCAAATAAAATAAAATTAAATTAAAAAAAAAAAAAAAAACTTATTCCTCTCTTCTGAATGTTACACAGCAATAGATGTGATTTCAGGAGTCTCTTGAAATGTAGTGACAGCTAAATTATCAATGTGCTTAATAATATGAAACATATGATGGAGAAATAGATCAGCCAGCAAGCACAAAGTACTAGTGATAAGATCGAACTTTTGAGCAGTTTGCCACATCTTTTAGGAATGTAATTCGTTCATATGAACTTCAAATTTTGTGGCTTTCCCTGTGTGATCAAATGGTAGGAAAGTACTGTAGGAAAGTACTGTACTGTTCAGCAAAATAGAAAATGCTCATGATCCCATCCTTATGTTTCAAATTTCCATTCCATACAGACTCTCTTTTAGAGTGCTTTCATTTAATATACTGCAGCACCTCATCCTTCCCTGTGGGAGACAGGAAAAAAGATAATTTTGTTTGAATATTAAATTACATAAATTAATGGGTACATGCATGATTTGTAAAATTATAGAAGTTTGTAATAAATGTAAGTAGGGAACATGTCACAAATGAAATATATAATTTACATCAAATGACAAGAATAGAAGACACAGCATTTTGTGTAGGAAAACATACATTAGATTAGTTGCAGAATTTCTAATTTGAGATAAATTTTATATTAGAGCATAATTCCCTTTACCCAAGTATTGAAACACTTCATTGAAAAGTATATTTCTTAGAGATATTTTTGCTTCATAATATTAGGGATACAGGTGGACTGATTGCAACAATGAGATGGACAAGTCATTATGTCGAAAAACGAACTTTACAACTTTGGCTGGGGGGTGGAAATGGGAAGGTATGGGAAGGGAAAACAAAAGAGGAGGCAACAATGCTTGATAAGAAATGTACTCATTACCTTGCCCATGTAATTGTAACCCCTCTGTACGGTATTTTCACAATAAAAAAATAATTTTAAGAAGAAAATAATCCCAAAGTAATTATTTTTCTTTTTATTTTCCTATTTCCATGTGATTTACCTCCAAATTAGAAATCCAGATATATGATTTAATTTAATTTAACCGAAACTATTATTGAGTATAAGGTTCTTATACTCTCTACATTCGTCACACTAAGATCATCAAATATGGTGACTTTGAAATGATTAGTCTCTTTGTGAACTATGTTAACATTATTTACAATGTGAGTGAAATGTTTAAAAATAGTATTTATTTTAGTTTAATTACTGTTAAGAGACAAGAACTGATATAATAAAAGGCTAAACATGATTAGTTTTTAAATTTAGAATTTAAGAAATGTTTTTGACCACACTGGTTATTGGAGCCTTCACAACAAACTCATGAGATAATTTATATTGATGAAGCAAAAATCCTAGAGCTTAGACATTTACAAATACAAAAATCATGTCATTCTGAATATTTAGATCATATATTAAACAGAAAACTTAGCATTCAAATATCTGAATATAGTAATACATTTAATTGCAGGGTAAGTACTTGTTCTGAAAAGAGATAAAATTGCATTTATTTTTAAAAAGTAAACCTAAGTATATATTTGAATAAAATACAATGTTTAAAATATCACTCATGCAAGACAAAAGATGTACAGTTCATTGCTTTTCATGCCAGTTATGTTCTCTAAACTTACTAGAAATACTAGATTACTAACCCTAAATCATTGCTTTGTAGAGAAATAGAAATTTAGTTTAGTTTCCTAAAACTCATTACTACAACTTTTTCTCAAGCAATTACTAAGTAATTGTTTATATTTTCTGTCATGGAATCTTATTTGATTTTTATTCATTAAATTAAATAATTAGCCAATAACAATATAAATTTGCATAAACAAAGTTTATCTAACACATGTATTTTTTTCAATAGACCAATGTCACTCTTAAAGAACACTGGAAGGGGGCTGGGAAGGTAGCTCAGTGGTAGAGTGTTTGCCTTGCATGCCTGAGGCCCTGGGTTCTATTCCTCAGCACCACATAAGCAAAAAGAAAAAAGCCGGAAGTGGCGCTGTGGCTCAAGTGGTAGAGTGCTAGCCTTGAGCTGAAGAGCTGAGGGACAGCGCCCAGGCCCATAGTTCAGGCCCCACGACCGGACCCCCCCCCAAAAAAAAGAACACTGGAAGGCAGTGTTATGTATTTATTAATTTTTAGTTATTTTGTTAATGGTTATTAATTTTCAGTAGTGGCATTTTCATTATGCTCTTTCCATAATATATTTAAAACTTTTGATTATACTCCATTTCCTTTTTATTACTCTTTTCTCCAAAGATCTTCTATTTTTCACATCAAATTACATCTTTATATATGCACATATAATCTAATTTGGAAAATTTAATGTGAACTGCAACTTAATTCAAGATGTACAGTGGATTAACAGGATGAACAAAACCTTGAGTATTTTCAGTTAACTTCTGAATTGAGCTATCATTGGTTAGGGTTAGGATCCCAGACAGAATTAGAATTAGGGTTAGAGTAACAGAAAATTTAGGTTCAACACAGGATGACCCATTGAAACAATGATACTCACAACACACTCTATTGAGAATGAACTTTACACCATCGAGAGAGATGACTGAGGGAGGTAGGAGAGGGAAAGGATAGTGGGACAACTACAAAGAAGGGGATAACAATGCTCTGCAAGAAAAGAACGAATTACCTTACACATGTAATTGTAATCCCTTTGTAAGCCTCTTTACAATAAAATAAGAAAAATAGAAAATATAAATGGAAAATGAAATAGAAAAACACTTTAAAACTTTAAAAATTTAGGTTCAAAATGCAAGTAAAATTTAGACCTACACGCTGAGCAAGAGATATGATATTTGTGAAATAGAGGCTTGCTATTAATATTATGATTCAGTTATATGTAGGCTTAGGATTAGGCAAGGTGTTCCAGTTAGAGCTGGGGTTAGGATAAGAAAAAAGATGTAAGATATTGTGTAAAACTGCAACATATTTTAAGAAGAAAAAATGGCATCAAAGTTAGAATGAATGAAAACCAATGTAGGTGTAATTTTAAACATTCAGATATAATTTGGTTTAAACTGTGAGTTACTGTTTTAGTTCTTGTTAGGATTAGGGAAGAATAAGCTTTAGGGTAAAATTTACTTTTCCACTAAGAAGTAGAAGCAAAAAAATTGAGTGATTCAATAGAATCCAAACAATTTTACTTACATTAACCATTTGTTGTTAACTCAGATTGTGATTAGGATTTGGTTTCTGGTTAAAGGGGGTTGAGGATAGAGTAAAGAAATGGATTAAACTCGTGGCTCACACCTGTTATCCTAGATACTCAGGAAGCTCATTTCTGAGGATCACAGTTCAAAGCCATCCCAGGCAGGAAAGTCTGTGAGAATTTTATCTCCAATTAACCACCAGAAAAAAAGAAAGTGGTGCTGTGGCTCAAGAGGTAAAGTGTACACATTGAGTTAAAGAACTCAGGGATTGTGCCCATGCCTAGAACTCAGGGATAGTACCCAGGCCCAGAAATGATGCCCCACTACCAACAAAAAGAAAAAAAAGGAATGGGATAAATATTTAGTAAATCTGAACATATTTTAGGTTCTAGGAATTCAGTATGGGAGTACTTCAAAATATTCCACGTAGACCTGCCCTATGACCCATCAATCCCACTTCTGAATATTTACCCAAATGATCACAAACTAGGTCATACTTAAGCTCCCAGCACAACCATGTTTATTGCAGCATTATTCACCTTAGCTATGATATGGAACCAACCTCAATGCTCCTCAGTAGATGAACGGATCAAGAAAATGTGATATATATATATACACACACACAACTATATGTGTGTGTGTATATATATATAAATATATATACATATAGTTGTATATAAAGAGAGAGAGAGAGAGAAAATGGAAATCTATGCCTCCATCAGAAAGAATGACATTGCCCCATTTTTTAGGAAATGGATAAACTTGGTAAAAATGATATTAAATGAAGTAATCCAGCCCCAAAAAAATATAGGTCCCATGGTTTTCTTTGTTTGCAAGGACTAGTACATGTCTAGGACAAGCAGAGAAGATCAAAGGCTAATGCACATCTGACCATATAAGATGATGATAAGCGAAATGTACCCCAAATCAGACACACAGTGGGTTTTCCTTTCTTGCTTTTGTTTTTAATATACTTATAATGCGCTATGTGATTCCTTTGTAGGTTTATCCCATCACAGTATAACTCTTGTTTTCACTGTATTTGATTCCAGTGTTCTGCATCTTGTATATACATTTTTGTAATTTGGGGAGTGTAAGGGATATAGCAGAATGCATAAATGTGGATGGAGGTTCAACCATTGTGATGGTGAGATGTGCAGGACACTGTGTCGAAAATGAATTTACAATGTCAGGCAGGGGTAAAGGAAGGAGGAGTTGGAGAGGTGGGGAGGGAAGGGATAGTAGGGGAAAAACAAAGGAGTAGGTAACAATGCTCGATTGGAAATATACTCATTACCATACTCATGTAATTGTAAACTCTATATGCAGCACTTTTACAATAAAAATATATAAAAACCCTCTGCCTGGTGTTGATTTCCAGCACTGCCCTTGGCATTGCATTTTTTGCCTTTTCTGGCTGTGGTTATGTCCACCTGCCCAGTGGATCAGTAGTCTTCAAGGCATCTTGGTCATGAACTGGGACTTGGCTTATCCAGTGGTGGTTGGAACCAGGCCAAGGACTAGACAAAACCACTTCCAGGACATGGCTTCTTAATTCCCAATGCAACAAGGATTGCAAGCAGAATTTCTCTGAATTTGACTCCAGAAAACAATCACTGAACCAAAAGTCAAGGTCACCAAACAGCTACTTTCCTCCCTCCATTCTCTCCTTTCTTCCTCCCTGGGAAAGTACAAAATAATTTTGCAGGTTTTGGCACACAAAAGTTGCCCACCACCTCCCCTGGTAAACTAGGTTTCAAGTCACTAAGTCATGTAAACGGATAATGCGATACTCATTATTCTGGACATCATTTTCAGGTTATTTGATGCTTTAATTGGTTGTTGGTGGTGGTTGTGGTAGGGGGCCTGAACTCTAGGTCTTGGTGCTGTCCCTGAGCTCTTCAGCTCAAGACTTGTGCTCTACCACTTGAGCCCAATGCCATTTCCACTTTTCTCTGCTTATGTGGTGCTGAGGAATTGAACCCAGGACATCATGCATGCAAGACAAGCACTCTACCACTGAATCTCCTTCCCGGCCCCAATGCTTTAATTCTTTTAAATTTATTTTTGTCAGTCATAGGGATTGAAATCAAGACCAGGGTGTAACATATCCCTGAGTTCTTCAGCTCCAGGGAAGCACTCTACCACTTGAGCCACAGTGCCACTTACTGTTTCTAGATAAGTGACTCTCAGACTTTCTTGCTAGGGTTTGATTTGAACCATGAATTTTAAAATTATTTTTCTTCTACTTGTTTATTGGGACATTACAGTTTTTCTGAAATTTAAAGTTTTCTGTAAACTTTTGTTTTCAAATAATCCAACAGCATTTAAAATTACATTTAGAAGCTATATTGTAGAACATCTTTTTGAAATTCTTATGTTAAGATGAAATTCTTATTCTTTGTAGATAAATTCCATTAAAGTCCAAATGGGAAATATGCTAATTTCAGCAGCCTTGAGTCTCCTTCCTATTTTTTTTCTCTCTACTATCTTTTCTTGTTCTGGAACAAGTGTCATGGACTGTCCAAACATTCAAAGGAAGCTTATTCCATTAATTTAATAGAAAAGGAATGCGGCCTGCCTGCATCTCAAGGCAACTTTGAGTAGCTTAATCTGAAAATTCACACCAGTGAATTTTCAAATTTATTTTATTAATTTTTTAAACCATTCATTAAAGAGGTTCCAAATAGCAAGAATAAAAAACAATGTTCTGCTTTCTAAGAATGTTTTAAAAGCTAGTAATTCAACAAAACACATTCTATTCTTCCAAGATTCCATGGTGAATAATTTCTCTTTTATCATAACCTTGACACTGACCCCTCCCTTCAAACTTGTAGCTTTATTCAGTTTTCTTGTTCCAGCTTTTGTTTTGGTACCAGCATCCGTAATCTCCTTGTAGTATTTGACAATGAAATTCCATTTGTTGTTAGAAAGCTCAATTAATATTGCCAAAGTCAGGCTCATGACCATATCACAGAGCATAAACTATTTAATATCATTAATGTGATTCTATGCAACTATTCCACCAATTAATATAAGTACCACATAATTTGTATCTTCATATAACTTTTAAAATGCAAAGTAGTTCCATATCTATGCCATAAAATAATTCAGAATACTAGTAGAAGAGATTAAGCTAAGCCTTTTATATCATCCCCAATAATTTATGTAGAATTTTCTTTTCTCATTAACATTCACCTTAGGGCCTTCTTTTGCTAGCAACAAGTTATAAGTCATGTCCTTGGATTTTAGTCATCTCTGAGTAACGTCTTTTCTTTCCACTGCCAGTTAGTCCCTCGTGTTAAATACCTGAGGAATTACTTGTCCCAATGTGCCTGCAAGAGGAGTATCCAAGTCGACTGTCTGTAACCACTCATCACTTACTTTGTTTGGGGATGGGGTATCAGAGACAAGGGTTTCATGGATCAGGTGGCTGGAACCATGGTATTATGAATTATGGTAGCAGAAAAGAGTAGCAGAGACTAGGATACCAGGGAAATGGTAATTGTGACTGTAATTGCTGAGTTGCAGTGGCAGGAAATTGGGTAGCAACAACAGTTAATACTGGCATACAAAACTGTTTAGCAAGGGCAAGAAAGCATAGAAAAAGTGAAAGCGTAAAAGTTGTGAGGGATTGTGGGGCACAATCAGGGCAACAAGGTCATGGGTGTGAAAATGGGTAGCCAGTACTATGCTAGAAGCAATTGGAATGGTGGGCTGATGTGGTTCAAAACTCTGGGTTTGCCTCTCCAGTTTTGGCTGTTAGATCTTTAGGGAACTACCTCTAGCAGCTCATTATCAGCTTGTTGTGTTCAGGCACGTGCCATCTATAAATACCTACTCCAAGTAGATTGCATTCTTTGACACCAGCTATATTATCTTTGCCCTAAGCATCCTGAGAGACCACACTCCACAATGCTGCAGAACAGGCTCCACATAGTGAGTTGCAATCACCTCAAACAACACTTGCTGCTCCTCTCTAGTGTCAATTATCATGATAGAAAGGGATCTGAGATGTGCTCAACAGCAGTGCTCTGAGAAGTTGCCAAATCTTACCCTGGCATTCTGGGAGCTCCCTAGAAATGGGCAAGAGCATTTACTGATGCTCTTCCAACTTCTCTCTGTGGCTTTAGACAGCCAGACTGTTCTACCTCAGATGGGATACTTTGATGTTCAGGAAGCCTCGAATTAGCTCCATCTTCTCTCTCTAGGTGCTCATCATCTTCAGCTGCCTCTCCATTTCCCTCCAGGTAGCTCGCTTCATCTCCACTTCCTTTGAATTGCGCTTCATGTCAACCTGTGGCTATCACACCAAGCCCTTCCACTTTCTCATCTATCTCTCTAGCTGTGAATCTAGCACAACAAGCTACGTGTAACTTTTTTTATCTGTTTATCAAGATTTGACCTGGAATCCCAGGTGGTACTAGCTAACTGAGAACATGGGGAACATCTTAAATACTCCCCTGCCATTCACTGCTCATTGAGAAAGATGCAAATGTGTGGTGGTCAGTCTCTCCTTCTCCATTTCTTGTTCAGTAGAATAAAGTGAAGTCACAATGGGGATACTAGACAGCTGCTATGTCAGCAAGTGACCCAACCAAAGATAATTTAGTGAGGGGATACTTATCAAATGTAGTAGGATAAACCCACATATTTGTAGGAAACTACTAAGGGCTTTCATCAAACTAGTTATTTTATGTCCCAAGTGGCAGACCAATCTTAGGCTTTCCCCTAGATCTTCCTGATCTGAAGGCCTGAGGACTCCTACATACAACACAGACCTAATGACATGGGTGAATAGAAAAGTAGGCGAGTATGGATTAGTATTCTGAAGGTGTGATAATCTGTTGTCTTGTCATGATTACCATTAAATCAATGTCCTTTCTCTGACCTTCACCATATCTCTTTATTTGGCATAATTGGTAGGTTTCTTAGTGTGTCATTTTCTCCTATTAGTTCAGTGCACAGGTTAAAATATTAGCATGCCAAACCATGGGTTTCCATTATGATAGTAGAGGTTTTCCCTTCTAGGACCTTCCTTCCAGATAATTCTCTTCTGGGGCCCTCATATGCATATACTCAGAGAAGTGAATGTCTCACAAACCATGGAACATAGTTGCTCAATGATGATTAGCTAACATAGAGACTCAAATAGTTTTGGTCTGGAGCCTTTCTGAGAGGCCGTGTACTATATATGTGGGCAACATTGACAGAAACTCCTCAGAGCAATACCACTGGCAGCAAGTGAGCACTGACTACTACTCAGCCCTTACTAGTTCTACCTCGGGTATGAACACATGAACAACCTTGATTAGCTTATTACACAGTGCCCCCATCAATGAAATCGTTTTGAGCCTAGGAGAAAATCTCCATTGGGAGTAGACATAAGAAACAGATGATACCCCACACTCAAATGCTCCAGAAGAACAGAGTGTAAGGCTGTCTACACAATTGAGAAATAGGATTCTGAGGGTGGGAAAGGATGAGTTTAGATAGCAAACTTAGAAGTAATTATAAGTTTTTGAATTCCTAACCTAACTTCCTCTGCCCCTCAGATCAAATTCAGGAAGTGGTGGAATGTTTATGATCACAAAATGAAGTTTTTAATCCCAGGCCCAAACTCTAGGTGTTCTTGTTACATCTTCCCATCTGCCCCTAATGTAAAAGGTCAGAAAGACAAAGGGGAAGGGAGCCCCATGCACAGGAATATAACTGGAGCTTACAAGTCACTGAAATCTCTGACTTTCTATGTTGAAGGTAAGATAAAAGGCAGCTTGAGTTTCTAAGAACTCAGTTTCTAGGCTATATGGCTCCTTCAGAACTTCTTTCCCTCCTCCTATATTTTGAGAGCAACATCTAGTACAGTGCTTCTGTCTCTTAGGTACAATCTTTCTCTTCACACAAAGCTTAAAGTAGACAATAGCTGGAAGCTGCTATTAAATCCAAAAAGAATAAAATAGCACAAGTAAGTGCTTCTGCTGAATTCCTGGACCCAACATGTTCCAAATTCTGAAGACAAAATGATTATGGGTGAGTACTAACAACTTCCACAGAATGGTGAGCTTAGAAAAATTTTCCCAAGCAGGTTCTGTCCAGGTTATTACTATGGCTAAAATCTACTGGATCAATGAACTTACAGACAGTACAAGTCAGAAAAGTGTAAGATATTGAGTCCCCAAAGAAGAAACTGGACCAAGAAGAGAAAACTTATCATTGCTGGAAAAGGAGGAAGACAACTAGGAGAACGTTTCTCTGAATATGGACATGGATATAATTATAACAAAAATGTAAGTTGTGGCTCATCAGTACAAACTATCAAATCAAACCTCACTAAAGCTAAAAATATAACATAAAAATAAAAAACACCTATTTAGATTTCAGTACTAACATGTATTTTAAGGAGTGTGTGTGGGGATGGTGGTCTGAGATTATATATGGGACAGCATTGGTTCTTAAAAATCATCATATTGACACTATCCTTTAGGTTTCCCATTCAAGTCTGGTAGCTTTCTAGCTCTACCACTTGAAAAACACAATTCTCGCTTTCTTCTGGTTAACTAGATAAACATGTATTGGATATGTCAACCTGGATTTGTACAAACTATGACCTTCAGATCTTACTGTATGGAATAGGTAATGTATGAGTGTGAGCCACTATGCTTAGCCCAGTATTTCCTGTAAGTTACTTAATCTTTCTGAATCTCAGCTTCTTCCTGTGTGGAAAGTGAAAAGAATTACTTTGTGGACCTTAGAATCTGGTGGGAGTTATGACTGAGTACAGGAAGTGTAAGTGTTCAGGATGTGTGGACAGAGTCTGACACTCTCATAAAACTACTGATATTTATATGAAATGAATTCCAGGAATTCGAAACAAGAGGGATTTTCCTATTCTTGTTTATCCATTTATGGGCATTGAGGGAGCCAGAGATATTCAAAGAGAACAGGGAAACAAATGCAGCAGTTGTACTCTGTAGATATTATGTTCACAATGAGGTATAACACTGTGGACAGGGACAGGAGGGAAAATCAGAGAGAGAGTGCAAAGGAAGTGATGAGATTGTCAAACAAGAAATGAACTCATTACCTCACTTACAAAATGGTGATCCATATGTATACTACCTTTAACAATAACAATTTGAAAAATCCAGGTTTCTGATTCTTTCCTCCAGTTTTTGTAGGTGCCCTTAAGACTCAGGCCCACCAATGGAGTTTTTAAAGGTCAATTTATATGATAATGAATATAGAGCCAGAATCTCTTAAGAAATGTTATAAAAAGTATTTCATTCTTACTACCAGTTTCTCTTTGAGTGGCAATTCTATATGTTGTTGGCAGAGATTTTTTTAGTCTTTTTTCAGTACTTGTGAGGTGTTGAAATCCTTCTGAAAGCTTTGCAACAGATGTCTGCTATATCTTGGCACCCTGCCCCTAAATAAAATGATAATCAACCTTTAAAACTAATGTACTTGAGTATGAGTATTATTTATTTATTTTATTAGTTGATGTTGGTGAACTCTGGGCCTAGTTGCTGTCCTTCAGCTCTTCAGCTCAAGACTAGTGCTCTACCACTTAAGCCACAGTACCACTTCCACCTTTTTCTGCTTAGATGGTGCTGAGGAATCAAACCCAGGGTCTCACGCATTCAAGGTAAGCTGTTAACCATTGATCCACCTTCTCAGCCCTTATGAGTGGTATTTTTGTGCAGGGGTGTATCAAGAAAATATATTGAGCAAATGTATTCATTTGCCACTAGATATATTCAAAATTGTGAATTATCTGATATTTTAATGAATAAAACTATCATTGTTACTAGGAATTTTTTGTCTCCCCATGATAAAAACATAGAGGAGGTATTTTAAACTAAAACTACAAAATAAATTTTAAGATCTTGATACTAACAAATATGTCCAGGTGTTATTACATTAAACAGAAAATTCAAAATGGTTTTTCTTCATGAATACAGAGATCAAAGGTCTTATAATACTTATTTCAAAATGCAAATTAAAGGGAAAATCAGTCAGGAGGTAAAATTTATATTGAATGTTAATTTTTAAAGAAGAAAAGAAGATCCTAGATGGCAGACTAAAGTCAAAGCAATATCAGAGCTCTATGTGCTCAATAATAAATAAGAAGCCTTAATTGAGCTGGAATATGCACATAGGACAAAGATAAGCAATCAGAGTCCACCACCAACAAAGAAACACCATAATGTATACCTCAGAAAAAAGAAAAATTTCAGACCAGGGTTCAACAAAGGATAACCTTTGATACACATCCATCCCCCTACACACACACACACACACACAAGCACACACACACACACCCACACACACAAGAATGTATGCAACAACTCAACCTACTCACATTCATTCAACATGAATCAAAGATCATCCTGTAATATTTGAAACTTTAAAAGTTTTAAGTCTTGTAAATAATTGATAACAGATTCATAAGCAATTATTTTCTGAATAACACTCTGATATGGAAATGAGAATTCATGGTGGTTATAACTACTTAAACATTTTTGAATCTTGAAAGAATTAAACAAGAGACTATCTGAATTTTGGGACTATATTTCTACCAGCTATTCTGCAAAGGCTTAATAAGAAGTTATGAAATCCAAAATTAAATACCAAATTAATACAATTAATACTTGTGTAAGTGAAGTGAAAGACACTGATCAGAGACCTATGCTGCCTCCAGTTCTCAGCCGATTGCACACTGTGGCACCTTTGATTCTGCTGGGCTAAGCCCACAGTTGTCTTCCCCAGAGCCATGGCCATGTTGGGGTTGGAGTTGCGAGCTCTGTGGATAGGTTGGGAGGCCACGGGGGAGGCCGAGCTGGGGTTGGGGCTGGGGATGGTAAGGAGAGGACGGGAGGCCCTGGCAGATGCTGGTGAAGGGAGGAAGGAGGCAGTAGGCCAGTGGCTCAGAAAGCAGCAGCCCCAAAGGCAGCTGGGTTCTGGAGAGTGTCTGTGAGGTGCGGAGTTTGGCCCCTGGGGCCCGGTGGCTGGGTGAAGAGAGGAAGGAGTTTCAAATCATACCGAGACAATGAGAAATGAGACAACCATGGCTGAAGAATTTCAAGAACAAAGGCAGGGACTTGTAGGTAAACTCTGGGGTCTGGGAGGGCAGCAATGCTGGGCCAGTGGTGGTCATGCTTCTCTGGAGGCCCTTGGAAGTGAGTGAGGGCCAGCTTTGCTGTGGGCTAGGCCTCAGTCTCCCCTTGAAGCAGGCATCAGGAATTGCCAGCAGAGCCTCAGTCTGCCCCACAGACCTTGCCTGGTGTGGGTGCTGCAGACCAGGCAGCTGCTGGGAGGCTTTGTGCAGCAGGGCAAAAGAAGAATGGTTGGTGGGCACTGCTCCATACCACCAGGCCCAGGGCCACTGCGGAAGTTCTGGCTCTGGATCAGGACCAGGGACTGACCTCCAGACAAGTGGTCTCTGGTGACCTGCGTGGTGGCTGCCAAGTGTGGGCTTGGAACTTCCTTAACATGGCTGAGGAGTCTCCACAGAGAGGCGCATTTGTTCCTGTTCCTCTCCCATCTTTTGGATTCCTGCTGTCCTCAAACCTCGTGTCATGTCCATCTATAAGAGTCATCTTCTCCTGGCCTCTGAGATGCCATCCCGGAGATGCTCACAGGGCTGCCCCCTTATGGTTCACCATGCATGCAGGGCTCACAGGGTGCCATCTTCCAGGCAAAGTGTACTCCCATTTCAGCTTGGCCACCCTGCTTAAGGGAATACAAACTGCATTCTTACACAGAAAGCCAGGGGAACACAAGGCTGTCCTGCAGTCTAAGTCATGATGTGACTCCTCCTGTTCAGGTGTGGGGTAACTGTGGAGCCAACCACCCCATTATGTTTGATAATTTAAAAGGAAGAGGAAAAAGCTTCATTGTCACAGATAGAGCTGCCATTGGAGTTCTCAATGTACACTAGTCTTGTGCTGAGATAAGGATCCCCAAAGACCACCAAGGAGCCAATACCCATGCGAGCACATGAGAATCATTTATTGCAAACTTGAGACTGGACTCACAACTGTCACCATCCCAGCGGGTCAGAGTTGAGAGCCCCGACCCTTCAGTTAACAGGGTTTTTATAGGGTATAGGGCTGAGGTTAGGGGGTTCCTAGCTTGGCAGCTTCATTATTGGTTGACATTTAGTGAGTGAATATTGTAACAATCTTATTGGCTAGCGTGCACAGGCTAAGCAGTAAGCAGCAAACTAAGTTAACTATGATATCTTAAGAAACATCTGTACTTTTAGGTACCTTCCTGTCATTCGTCATCCATATGAACCTGTCATCCATGGCTATTGCTAGGGGAGTAACGAGCAGAACATTATTGGGACATTTCCCATTTTTTCCGGGAACCTGATTTGTAACTTTCAGTAAAAGTCTTTCAGTAAAGGACTTCACAATGGATACTTTCTGTAAAGGCCTTCAAAATGGAGTCTAAGTCCAAAATGGCTGTACTTTGGCTAAAACCTCTCACTAGGTGTGTGTGTGTGTGTGTGTGTGTGTGTGTGTGTGTGTGTGTGTGTGTTGTGTGTGTGTGTGAGATGTGAGAGAGTCAGCTGAGCTTTGGGGTAAAACACTTCTTCCTTTCAGCATTATGTTTTGTATCTAGTGGTTGTTCCCCCTCCCGAATTCTGAGTTCTAAAGTTGTCCTTCATATACTTTTATCCTTTGATCTTCTTGATATTCAGATTCCTACGGTCTGCTTGTGAACTTCAGCATTTGCTTCATGAAAGTGGTGCCTTTCTTTTAACCTTTATGAAGCCCTTTGCTCTCTTTAGATGTAGTTTATGCTTTGTTAGTTGTTTTACATAGGCCAGACTTATATGGCCCAAGCTGTGACTGTTAATTCTGAGATTAGATTAGACCAATATGAGATACTATCCTTTCAGTCTATATAGTGAAAGAAGTTCAGCATCTTTATTGTAATAATTTCATGGCTTTAAAAAAAAAAAAATCCAGTGAAATAAATGTACAATCAGTTGTTTTTGTTAATTGTGCACCATTGTAATGAAAAAAAATCTTTTGACGAAAGTGAGTATTTATAATGGGAAAAAATCAAATATTATAGAATTTAAGAATTGATCAAATACTAAAAGAAAAAGAAAGTCACTGATCAGGAATGAAGTACAAATGTAAGTTTTTAATAAGTAAATGAAATGTTTGAGATTCTTATCCACATAGGAAATACATAGGAAAATAAATAAGAAGGTCACTGAGATCCCATCTTACACACCAGAATAGATATTACCACTCAAATAAATAAACTGCTGGAGAGGTTGAAATAAATCAAGAACTGTATTTGGTTTTGTGGCATTGTAAACTAGAGCAACCCATATGGAGAACATAATGGAAGTTTACATAATACCAAAAAGACACATATGTTAATGACCTTTTCGGCAACTTGGATCCATATTGAAGGAACACAAGTCAACATGAACATCCATGATCATGGCAGCAATATTCATAGCAACCAAGCTGTGTAATAAACCTAGATGCACAAGAAAGAGGGAATAAAGAAAATGCTCTATTCATAGCTATAAACATATTCTGTTATATAAGAGAAGTGATTGTTTCTCCTGCATCATTGTTAAATATTTTCGGATATATACCTAACCCTAATTTCATAGGGTTTTGTAGCATTGTGTTTTTGTTTTAATGAGGGAGCTCCATATTGATTTTCAGAACAGTTAAAATATGTTGAAGATATCCTATAATACGTGGATATTAATGCAAAATTTAAATATATAAATGAACACATCCAGGACAATCATATATAGTTTATAATTTGAAGCAATTTTAAGAAGGCAACAATTGGGGGAAAAGACAATGTTAGAAGATTAATAACAAATATGCAGACATGGAAAAATACAAAAAAAATGTGCAAATAATTAGTGCTAATAGTAACAAAACATTTCCCTCAGGTTTTAAAAATGAAACTATTAAAATAATACTTAATAATATCAAATAAATATGCCATGGAAGAAAATGTACCATAGACATATGTTTCTCCACAATTTGTTTTATTTTATAACAAATGGATTAAAAAATGTGATTTCATGTCTGAAGATGATAAAACATTTAAGTGTAATTGATTGAACTCAGCAAAGGAAAGCAACAGAGAAGTAGAGAATAAGAACAACCTAGGGTATGGATGAAGATACTCAGTAGAACATTGTGAGGAAAGAATGTGCACCATTTTCCTCATCTAAAGAGAGCTAGGACAGCTACTTTTTGACAGAGCAGTTGTTATATAGTCAGAGCAGTGGTGTTACTAATTTAGGTAGTAATTTATTACTTTTATTCCCTAATCTTATGATGTGATTCCCAAATGATGTGAGTGATCCTAGATTATCTGAGCCTTTCTCACACCAAGTTTCTAATTCCTCCCCCTGCCAATGATTCGTCTGTTACTCTCAATTCTCCTTGTTTCTGAACTCAACTCCTGTGACTTTTTGGTTCATGAGAAAGGGCTGGAGAAATAGGATGGATGGCCTGGATTCTGACCTAACATCCACTCCAGCTTGGAGGATCTGGTGAAGAACTCCACCTGGGCCTCAGAATCAGATATTAATTGACCTTTTTGGAAAGGGAGAAACTCACTCCCTCAGGCAGAATCTGTCATTCTTTGATTTTCTCTGAAGAGATTTGGTACTAGGGCACAATTCAGAGAATGAGCTTTCCCACCACCCACAACAGTCTTGTCAGGAGGTTGAAAACTAAATTGGCCTCAGTTCCCACAGGGCCATTCAGAAGCCCAAGAGATCACACTTTCCTCCTCATCAGGGACCTTCTGGTAGGAATAGAGTCTGAGCAAAGTCTAAGATGGAGATTGAGACTGGGTCTAAGGAGGACACAAAAGAATGACCTTCTATTTGACTACAAGTGAGTTGTGTAGTGAAACATGACAACTTCATTAAAATATGAAAATATACTAGGTGAGTTATCTCACTGCCACTTTACAGGAGGTCAGTTTCCCCAAAGGAGAAGTTGTTAAATGTTGTGACTACCGACTACCAGTTTGCTCTTTAGGCAGTTGTCTCTCCCACCAATTCCATGCTAGGAATTAATTGCTTCTTTCAGGCACTCAAAAACTTGTCCTGACTCCTAGGCAGGAATACTGTAGGCTATACTTTGGCTAACCTTTGCATTTGAGGTAGAATAGGCCTAGGCCAAGAGGTAGATGCAAGAAGGTGAGTATAAGCTCAGATTTGTGCTGAAAAACAATCGTATTGGAAAAAATTAAATGAAATTAATAGTTGATTGATTCAGGGTTTATAGCTACTAAATTTAGGTAATTATTTGTGACACATCTAGAACCATGGGTTAGGAAGAGAACAGTGAAGTAGGTTCAAGATAAGATGGAAAAGACACACCATAGCCATTACAGGAGATGAGAGTGTGAAGGAACTATTGGCATAGTTCCATTTACTATCTTAGGGGTGACCTTGGATAGGAGGCTTTTAGAATAATATCTAAAAGAGAGGGATTGCTGGGCACTGGTGACTCACACATGTAATCCAAGCTACCCAGGAGCGTGAGATCTGAGTATTATGATTTAAATGAAGTCCAGGCAGAAAAAGCCAGAAGTGGTGGTGTGGCTCATGTGGTAGAGCACTAGCCTGGAGCTCAAGGACACTGCCTAGCCCCTGAGTTCAAGATACAGGATCAGCAAAACAACACCAACAAAACAACAATGATAAAAAGAAATAAAAGAAGGACTTAAATATATGTGATGGAATGATGATCCTGTGTAACTATTTAGGGAACATAAAAGGAGACAAAATTTGGAGCAAAATAATACCTATTCATTACTAATCAAGGATGGAAAACAAATGCCAAATTCCTCTCTGGAAAACTACCAAACTTGGGCTGGGAAGGTTGCTCAGTAGTTAGAGTGCTTGCCTTATAAGCATAAGGCCCTGGGTTTGATTCCTCAATCAGAAGTGGCGCTATGGCTGGAGTGGTAGAACACTAGCCTTGAGGTGAAGAGGTGAGGGACAGCAACCAGGCCCAGAGATAAGGTCCCATGACCGGCAAAAGAAACCCCCCCCCCCAAAAAAAAATAAAACAGAAAAAAAGCTTCGAAACTTATCTTTTCTCAAAATTGAGGCGTGGCTTCATTTACAGGAATTTTCCTTATCTAGCTCAATGTCATCATCATTTCAGTAGACTTTTCTTGTTGAGATGTAATGCACCTAACTCTACTGAACCTAATCATGGCTAGGAAAGTATGGACATTGATATGTTTATTGTATTTTTCCTCATAAATTTATAATACTGTCAGGTATTATAAATAATATATAATATACAAATGCATTATATATGATATATTAAATATATTATAATATAACATGTTATATATTAACAGACTTCCTAATTTTAGTGTTAGGTACAAGCAACATATTGAAAGACATATGCTTGAATCTCTGAGTAATTTCTCTACCACTGGACAAATCCAAGTTTCATTCTTATTACCCAAAGAGCAACATAGGAACGCGATGCCCATGGAGGTGGTTCTCTGGATTTTGGAAACTGTGATCTGCATGTATATATATATATATATATGTGTGTGTGTGTGTGTGTGTGTGTGTGTGTGTGTGTGTGTGTGTGTGTGTATGTGTATGAATATATATGTATATTTATACTAGTGAATGTGTAAAACTAGCGCAACAGTTACATAAGTGAACACATATGTGCACACACACTCAATCACTTTCAAATATAAGACTTTTTTTTTTCTATGTGCCCTATTCACCTACACAGAGAGTACATGATTGTCCCTTTAGTTGTCCTGGAAGTTCTTTATCTGGCTACTGTAGCTTCACATCCTTTGCTCTCTAAGTAGCCAGATGCTATGTATTCAACAACAATACTTGTTACAGGCAACAGTATCCACTCTGACACACAGAGGAACTTGGATTTCAGAAATGCCACAAATAAGTGGGAGGTACAGCAGTAATTTTCAAAATTGAATAGATTATATATTTATTAGAAAGTTTGTAAGAAAAATAACTTCAATGTAGTATGAAACACTTGAAGAAAACTACAGTTTAAATTACATATGGCCAGGTGCTAGTAGCTCATGCCTATAATCTTGGCTAATCTGGAGGCTGATATCTGAGGATCACAGTTCAAAGCCAGCTTGGGCAGAAAAGTTCCCGTGAGACACTTATCTCAAATTAATCATTAAGACTAAAATTGATACTGTGGCTCGATGTTGTAGAGAGCTAACCTTGAGTCAAAGACCTCAGGAACAGTGCCCAGGCCCTGAGTTCAAACTCTGCAATAGACAATAAATAAAAATAAAAAATAAATTACTTATAATTTCTTACCAACTCTCTACAAGGAAAATATGATATGTCACATGACACATATGACTTCAAGTTACAAAGTTCCTGGGCATTTCCCCACTCTTGAGAACTAGGAGTAATCCATATTGAAAAAAAATAAAAAGATGAATGATTTATACAAAATTTCAAAACATACTATATATTATACAAAGAAATGCAATAAACATGCATTTCACAGTCTAGTAACATCATATAGTATAAAGAATCTGATTAACTGATTCATAAAAATCAATAAAATGCAATTAAAACATCCAATATCTCAGGTGTCAACTTAGCAGAATACTTTCAATCTATGATGAATATTTTGTAAATTACCCAGGCCTATCCATCCCACAATGGCAGAAGGCTCTTCCTGAGAAAGTCCAGAGACTTGTGAGTGCTCAATGTATACCTGTTCCCATTCTCTATTATTTGGGCATGTGATAGACTGAATATCTGATAACTTGACAAAGGTACAATTTAGGACTGGCTTCCAGTAATGCTATTTTAGTTCTCAGAAAAAAAGGAAATTGAAGACAATAGGAAAATCTGCCAGATCCTTGAAAGACTTCCATCATTTTGCTAAAATTGTACCCTTCTACTGTCACTTGAACAAACCAGTATTTGTCACTCCAACCACATGTACAAAAAATGGCTTTCCAAATATTGACCAGTTTTCATTTTGGCAAATCAAGACACACTATTGTGGTCCAATTTTACTTAAAATATCAGCTACAGTTGGCTCAAGAGATAGTTGATCTTACCAATTTCTTTTATTTTTTTTTTTAATTTAATTTTATTTTATTTGAGAACATACTGTACAGAGGGGTTACAATTACATGGGCAGGATAATGCATACATTTCTTACCAAGCATTGCAGCCTCCTCCTTTGTTTACCCTTCACCTCCCTTCCCAGCCTCCCCCCTCCCCCCCACCCAATCATACCCCCCTCCCCCCCACACCAATATTGTAAAGCTGGTTTTGACATGACATTTTGTACTTCTCATTGTTGCAACAGGTCCACCTGAATCCTTAAACGACTTGTTTGTCCCCGTCTCCTCCACATGTTATACTGACATCAAATATAGTGATAGGGACATACAAAGCAACAAAGAAATAATCTTATAAATGCGTTAGAAACACATGCATGAAAGAAACAAAAGCATTAAAATACATATTTGAGGGTTAATTTCTTAAATTTTAGGTCATCACACAATCACTTCATAGCCCTTAACCATTAAAAATACGTATCCATATAAGTCTGCATTACATACTTATTACTGTTTTTCATTTGTCATCTTTTACATATTTGTGTATCCCAGGGCATAGTTCTGTAATCTTCCTTCTCATGATTTTACCACTAAGTACATGTAATTATTTCTGCTTTTTTCCCCTCCGACTCTGTTCTTTCTTTAATTCAAGTCCTTAATAGCATCCTGTCTACAGACGACTCCTAGCTACTTATTTTAGCAAACTCAAAAGATTCCAAAGTGAGCTTTGATCTTTATCTACAAACCTATCCCTCATTACTATTCGATTAAGTGATACCTCTTTTAGTTGTCTTGTCTAAATACCTTGGAGTCATTTCAGACTTACATACATTTTCACACCTCATATGAAATCTATGACCAGGTTTTGACAAATTATCTCACAGAATATATAGTACATGAGTGCTAATACTATGACTTAAATTCAGGGCCTAGGTTCTTTTACTTTTCTTTTGTGCTCAGGCTGTCAGTCTTCCATTTGAGCCACAGCTCCACTTTTAGCTTTTTGGTTCTTCATTGAAGATAAGTGTCTAATAGTCCATTTACCTCGTCTAGCTTAAAACTATGATCCTCTGTTTTCAGACTTCTAAATAGCAAGATTTAAAGGCATGAACCACTAAAACCACCCCTATTATATTTGAATTAAAAATAAATTTAAAGAACGAATATTTGTAATATTTTCAAATTAGTATGTTTTCATTTACACCAAAACACACTGCTTTAAGTGTTTTTCGTTATTCCAGTTCACTGTCCAAGAAAGAAAAGAAAAATTCACAACCGAAGAACCTCTGAATGTACGAGTGCTCAACCCTGCTAGCCACAATTTCTTTGCTGGGAAATTAAAAAAGATGGTATTGTCTACAGGCAAAGCAGGAGAAAATGCTCTTCACTGAAATTGCTGAAAGGCTGATAGGGATGAGGACAAGCAACATTATCCAGAAAGTATTACAAATTGTTTTCTGTGGATAAGTGTTGCCAATCTTAGCGGATGTTTATAGCAATGTGGAGAATATTTGAAGGTGAATATGGGATTACAGAGGTCTGCTTTCTTGAAGATATATGTTTATAGCATAGTTTACATACTGTTGAAAAGAAGACAGTTAAAATAGTGATGCTGTCATTCCTTGTATCCTTCACAGAATAATATTAAAACCAGTTTTATACATATATTATTTATAGTAATTATAAAATATCCCTAATTATGCATATAGTATATTACATATACTATGCACACAAAATTTATTTTTTCTACTTGTCTGTCCAGGAATTAAACTAGCAATATCTTTGAAAATTGATAGAAAAGTAGCGTCCTTACAATTTCGGTTGCAACATATAGTTTTACCCAATAAATAGTTATTTATTCTGAATTGGTTTAGAAATGGATTATCATAATATAATTTAACATTCAAAAATAATTATGTAAGAACATGCCAAGGATGGAATTAAAAAATATAACCTGACTCATGTCTATAATCCCAGCTACTTATGGGCTGAGATCTGAAGATTGTTACATGAAACCAATCTGAGTAAAATGGCTCAGGGACAACACCCACACAATAGTTCAAGTCTCAGTACTGGCACAAAAATAAATTATGTGACTAAAACATACAACTATATTTATTTAAATAAATTTGTCATTCCTGGTATCCTTCACAGTACAATATTACTATAAATAATATATTATAGAATATCAGTAATGATACATATGGTATAAACATGATTTATATGTTGTGTAATAGAATACATTACATATATTATGCACACATGATTTATACTGATAACACTAATATCCATTAAATTGATATGTTTTAGAATAGGGAATAGATTTTCTTTGGTACAACAAGGATGTAACTAGTCACGAAATTATTGCTTTTGGATTATATATCCATAACAAACTATTCACTGTGTATTCACGGGACTTCATGATAAAAGCCTGTGTTTATCAGCACAAGTGTCTTTGACATGGATTTGGTCTCCTTCAGCAATTACTTCAGGAATAATAAAAAGTGGAAGCTGAATGATGTTCATTCATGTATTTCTTGGGAAATTAAACTGATATTTGTTTGGTATAAAGATCAGTGCACATACACTGTCATTAGCCACACCCTTTTCATTTAAAAATATTTATATTCTGTAGCATTGTTATTGCCATTATAGGAAGATAATGTGGGTTCATCTGCTCCATAGCTCTTGAAAGGTAATTAATGTGACAAAGAATATCCTCAGATATTCCTGGTGTAAACCTTGATTTGAATTATGGGTCTAAAACTGATCAGTCTTGGGTATTTGGGAAATTTGCTTCACCTTGTTGCCTACTTCTGTTTTTAATAAAATATTTAATTCATTTTCTAACTTGAAAAACACTCATGAGCACTACAATTACCCTAATGCAGGTGCAGTGCTTGGAATAGTGTCTGTGCATTGTGTAGTAGGTGCCAGAGAAGTCAGCTTCAATTAACATGGTCAGAGCGTCCTTCCTGAATGCCTTAAGAAATATATACCCAATTGATGTTAATATCTGTGAAAATTTGTCTTTACTACAAAAAGGTCTTTTCTTCATATCAACAATGAAAGTAATGATGGGCGGCCTGTGGCTTTTACTCTGAAGGAGTTTTGCCTAAATTTCATTCTTACTCTATTAGTGGTAGCAGTAACATAATTTAGTGCTACCCTTCATGTTTCTAGTTCTGTGTTCCATTTGGAATAGTATTTTAACTTACTTTATAAACTTTGTTTTCAGAATAAACAAACTACAACTGCTGAAGTTTTCAATAAATAGTCACTGCATTACATTTTATGTGCTTAATACTTTCCTGAAATTATGTCTTTGGGAGTATATATACCTGACAGACTATTTTTTATGATTTCTTATATGATTTACATCGATTTCATATGTTATTCTTTTATGATTTCTTAAAGATCCATAAATAAAATTGCTCAGAACAGAAAACAGTAGGTAAGAAGTCATAAACAATACTATTATGGTGGTCTTAATGGCTAAGCATAATGAATATGTAACAAAACTGTTGGAAGATTCATTTGCTCTTTTTGCTATTCTCTCCCCCTTTTTTGTAGAAAGGTTCTTACTATGAGGTGCCAAATGGTCTGGACCTTTCAAGCCTTGTCTCTGTGACAGAAGTGATGGAATTAGGGACATGTGCTCCCATGGATGGCGTTTAGGAAGTTCACAATATAGCAATACAAATACACATAAAGAAACTTTTGTGAGTGATGTGTATTCACTTCCTCAATTAACAAAATTTAATTCATATGTCAAAACATCAAATTACTTACATTACAATATATGCAGTTCAACTGGCATCACTAGCAACCCCATAAATTAGATGCAAACTAAAAGTTCTATTTCAAAAACTAACAGCTAATGCAGTGTTGGAAATACAGGAAGATAAACAATAAATCTAAAGAGTGAGATCTTTAATACTGGCAATGAGCAATGATAGCTCAATTGTTAACCAGGCTTGAAAAGTTCGGGTGT
Source organism: Dipodomys spectabilis (assembly GCF_019054845.1). Classification (NCBI taxonomy): domain Eukaryota; kingdom Metazoa; phylum Chordata; class Mammalia; order Rodentia; family Heteromyidae; genus Dipodomys; species Dipodomys spectabilis. The sequence continues at coordinate 934,205 of NW_024870986.1, forward strand.
CAACTAACTTATGTGGTTAAAGTTGCAGTGTTGACCTTAGTAACAAGATTGGAGGTAACATTCAAAGCAGTTAAGGTTGCTGCAGTATTGTAGCTCACTACAGTGCGACCCTGCCTGATAATGGTAAAGCACAGAGTAGAAGTTAAGTCAGTAAAATGTATAGGAAGGATTCTCCACTGAGAATAACTGCAGGGGTGATCATCACTCTTGCGTTGAAAATGTATTGCCCACCATTCTACTTTAAGCTCTAGCATTTTTCTGATCTGAAGACAATTATAACATACAAATGTGCCATGAGTGCTGAGAGGTGTATATTACTCTAATGTATGTATCAATCCTCACAGGTATGGAATGGCCTGACCCTGATACTTCATTCTGTGTTGTTGAATTTCATGGAGAAATGGTCGTAATTAGGCAATTCACACTCACCTAAGTGTAATTCAGGCAACTGGGTAATCACTCCAGTGACGTGGTCTGAGCTATGAAATAAATAACATTATTTCACAATGTATATGTGTTTCTGAAAATGTATGCAATACCAAATACCAAATATACAAAAGGGACAATTATCCATCTCTTGTATTATCAGAAGTAAAGATAGTCCTGAATTGAACTTTCTTGCTAGAGGATCACAGGTTGACTGCTGATGTTTGGTATCTTTCCAGGTGATCCTATACATTTGTCAATCTTCTTTGAGGAAGTATTTTTATGTGGTTTGTTTTGAGGTATTCAGAATATCAGTGCTGTCATTAACCGCAACCTTGGGACAGCAAATACGATGGGATACCTGGCCAAAGAACTGAGAAATCACAGGAAGTGATAGGAATGAAGACACCAGAGGACCCAAAGCCTCATTGCCAGCTTCTGGATCCCCAAATCCTGCTTAACAGACTTTATATTCATTCTACTATACGGAGGTGGTCAGTGACTACAGGTATGTCCACAAACTAAGGCATCAATCTAGCTTGTGGTTATAATTATTAACATGAGGTATTGTTTGTAAACATAGTGATAATTGAATCCCTTATTGTTAGGGAGCAGAAGGGAGCAATAGTCATTACAACTATAGCACAGACATCCATCTTGTCTCGAAAGTCTTAATCTTTTAGTGTCCAACAGCTCTAACTTAAATACCCATGAGGTAATAACTCATACCCCTGTGTTCCCTTGACTGTTTGACCCTCCCAGAGCACAGCTCTCAGCCTTTTGATTGCTGTTTGAGATGGCTTCCCAATATATCCCTTTCCAGGTCTAACAACTTGACTCTAGAATCTCTCACAAGTACTGTGAGGGATGTATTATTTTGAAAAGGATATTTTTCCTAGGATAGGTTCAATTTTTAAATTTTATTTTATTTCAATTATACTTTACAGAGTGCTTACAGTTACATGAGTAAGGTAAATTCTTTGTTGAATATTGTTACCACTCCTTTCTTGTTCTCATATCCTTTCCCACATCCTACCCTTCTCCCCACCCACAAGTTGTCAAGTTCATTTCTGACATAGTGTCTTGTGAATATCATTGTTGCAGTGGGTCGCTCTTTGTACTTCTTTCATCACTATGTTTTTCCTTTCCTTCTCCAAATCAGATAAATGTATATACAAAATGGAAGATACCAGAATTAAGACAGAGATTGCCAGAGATAAACCAATGGAAAAAGGCAAATGGAATAAAATACGATCTAGATACACTACTTTAGAGATATCAAGGTTGACATCTGAAAAAATGACTTGTTTCCATATCTTGGAGTTCATTTCAATTAGCATCATTTCGTAAGGTCAAATGTACATAGCTCTGGAGACAGCAATCCCACTCCTGGGCACTTGTGGAAATGATCTCAAGCTAAAACTCACTAAATCTACAACTATATTTTTGGCAGCATTACTACAATATATAAGATGTTGAGCCAATCTAGGAGCCCCTCTATATATGAATGGATCAAGAAAAGGTGGTATATATACACAATGAAATTTTATGTTTCTATCAGAAAGAATGACACAGCCCCTTTCTTAAGAAAATGGAAAGACGTGAGAAAACAGTCATGGCACCTAGGTTCCATGGTTTCCTTTATTTTTATTAATATATGCTTAGGATAGTCCTGGCAGACAGGTTCACATTTTAATCTCTTAATATTCCCTTTTGTCTCCCTCTTCCTCTCTCATTCCATTTGTGTGTGTGTATGTGTGTGTGTGTGTGTGTGTGTGTGTGTGTGTGTGTGTGTGTGTGTGTGTGTGTGTGTTTCTGAGCACGTGCACGCGCACTGCGCAGTAATGAAACTTGACGTGGAGCCTCAAACTCTTGCTTGGTTTTTTCACTGACTGACTGAGTCTGTACTATTTGATACAAGGTTTCAATCTGTCTTTAATTGAACAATTGAACATAAATGTCTCATGGATTGCTACCCCAGCCATCGGTAAACTATGAACTTCCAATCTCAGGCTCATGACTATCTAGAAATAGGGATAAGGCAATGGCAGCCAGCTCTATTGCCAAGTGTCTTTTGCTTTGATTTGTTTTTTGTTTTTTATTGTTTTTGTGCATCCAAAATCTGTAAGGAAAACAAATCATTTATAATCAGTACTATTCAAATAAAATGTGTGTTGTTTGAAGATTACCTTAATAATGTTATCCTTTTGCATCCACATTATGTGATTTGATTTTTTTTATCTCCACTATTACAAACAGTCAAGTAACATACACTTCTTGAATCTTCTTCTCTTGGTTTTACAGTTTGTTAGGTGTTTCAAAATAGAGTTTATCAAGGTTTAACTCTTCACTACTGAAGCAAGACTTTTATGATTATTCAATGTCCTGTAAATCGTAAGTTCATCACTTCTTGTGGCACCTTATGAGCACAGGTAGTTTCTATAATACCTACATGTATGTTAGACCTAAATGCCATTTGCTCTACTGCCAAATATGCAAGGGCATCCTTTGTAATTCTCCTTGAATTTTCACTGCTCTTTACTCTACAGTGCTAAATCACATGATGATCTTGTTTATTTTCCCCGCTGGTTCATTCATCATTTCATCTTGGGAACTACTGGTATGCACTACTGAACTTCTGTCCATTCTCATTGTGCTTTGGCTTAACCTTTCTCACCCTGCAGGGCCAGAGATGGGGATATTTTTTCAATCTTTAGCTAAGACATCTATCTTTATACTTTCTAGCAATACATTCATTGAATTCTTTCTGTAAAGTCTAATGCCTTGAAAATAATTACTGAATTTTCATGGCTTTTTGAATGGCATTAGGGAAGAATATAGGTCAGTAACTGTAACTTAGGTAAAAGAAGATTGCAATCATTCCTCAATAGCTGTTGTTCATTGGATAATGTTTACTTCAAGGTCTGCCTGCCTGCTTCCTTTTCATTGTTTATTTTTCATTTTAGCCTTTTCTTCTGGAAAGTATTTATGGGCCTAGTGAAGATCAATTCCTACTGTAATCAGTCATTAATTTTATTCCAATATAATTTCATAGATCCTTCTGAGTTTCTTCAGGGTTTGTATAGTAGTGCTTCACATTCTTAGGTATGTTTTAACATCGAAGCATCCAATGATAAAGGCACATTGCTTAAATCACCATTTTGATGAATGCAATAAACCATGTTGCAACCTCACTATACTGCAATTTTCTGGTTTTAAATTCTTTTAGATTAGAATTGATGCTGGAGAATGAACATTGTGTACAATTTTATATTTTCCTAATTATTTTTAGCATTCTTTACAATATTGTATAAAGTTAAAACATTACTATTTACTTAGTTTTAGGATTTCTAAAATGGTCAGAGTAAAATTTCTATTCATTCACAATTTTAAGACAATAGTTTCCCTTATGACCAAGTGAGACATTTTAAACTTTTTATTTGTGATCATTTAAGGTGGTGCTGGGGAATCAAGTCCAGTGCTTCATGTATCTTAGTCTACTGTGTGCCTCTAAGCCTGATGTGACCTGTGGTTTTATTTTCACTCAACTTGAATAAAGAAAAACTTCCCTAGGAAAGAATTATTACTTGGTTACTTTCTCCAGTATCTCTCACATACATAAAAGTAATATAAGTCTACACTGACCGAAAATAGTGTTCTCCTATTGTATTTATTAGTAGTAACTTTTTATTTTTTGTAGCCCCACTCTTCACTAAGTCTTGCCCCTTTCCTATCCCTCCTTCCCATAAAACTTGACTAGATCGAATGGAAACTCACTTCCCGTCAGCCTCCTCCTTAAAAAGCCCAACCTTAACTAACCTACCCCCTGGTAGCCCTGCTATAAACTTTCAAAGGCCTGACTGCAAACAAACTCCTTCCTGAAAGCCCTCCTCTGCTATAGGGAAATCTCTCTTCCACTCCAAACCTTCCTGGAATCCCTGCTCTGCACCACCAGAAGCCAGGCCACATACATATCTCCTTTTATGTCCCACCTTGCTGCACCAAGAACTCTACCTACATCAGGCTCCTCCCTCAAATCCCCAGCTCATCCACCAGATACCCCATCCTAACTACTCTAGTCCCTCATAGTCGCATTGCTCCCCTTTCCTAGTACATCCAAGCTCCTCCTTTCCCTTTCATACCCCACCCCCAACTAGCCTTCTCCCTCGAGCCCCTCCTGTTTTCATCAGAACCTCCGCCCATAACTAGCCTACTTCTAAGTGGACTAACCTCTCAAACCCAACCTTGAACCTACCTCTTCTCACAAAACCCATCATGCAATACCAAAAACCCTTCACCTCCCTATAACTGCCCTTGAAGCCTCACCTTGCTTGTCTAGAAGCTTCTCACACAGCCTATCTCCTGACTGGAAAGCCAGCCCTGTTCCACCACAAGCCTCTCCACCTCCCACAAGTATTCTCTCAATGCCCTGCCTTATTCCCCAGATGAACCTGACCCCTATTGGCTCTTCCCAAGGATCCACATCCTACTCCACCAGATACCTTGCCCATAATTATCTACACCTTTGTATCTCTTGCACTCCTTCTCAAAGCCCCTCCTCCTACTAACCCCATGGCTCTAAGCCCTGCCTTGCTCCAGAAAAACCCCACTAGAATAACCCCACCACACTATCCCATCTCTCAACACCCACATTGCTCCACTAGAAACAACTGCACCAGTTGGCCTCCATCTGGAAGCCTCACCAGGCTCAACTGTAAGTCCTTGTCCCTCCATATTCCCTTTTTGAAGGTTGCTTTGTCCTACTGGAAACCCTGTCCAAAGACCATGGCCTGCCTTGCAACACTGAAATCCCCACCCAACATTACTCCTCTTTTTAAAGTGGTGACTGAATATACCAGAAACCCCATCATAACCATTCTAGTGCAGTGGATCCTATCAGTGCTCTCACAAAGCTCTGGTTCTGAAAATCTCCTCCATACATTGCGACTACATCCTTCTCTGCAGGAAACCCCACTTCCACCCTAACGCACTCCCCAAAGGCCTGCCCTTGTCCACCAGAAACCCTGCCCCTTACTAGTCCATGTCTTCCTTTTACCACCCTGACCTCTCAAAGCCAGACCCTGAAAAGCCTCTCCCTCATAACTCCGCATTCCTGCACAAGAATCCCCAACTTCTGTCAGCCTCTTGCCTACATTCACTTCCCTGCCTTATGGGAAACCTCATCCTGCATATCCCACAAGGGCTCACAATGCTTCCCCAGAACCCTTCCTCTAAGTAACCTCCTCTTTTGTAGCTTTGTTCTTCCTTCTCAAAGCTCTGCCCCAATCAGCCTCCAGCCCTGTGACTCAGCCTTCTTCCTAAAGTCCCGCCTACTCTACAAGAGACCAGGCCCCTAACAAGTCTAGTACTTCCTGTATCCTCCCTGCGGTCTCAAAGCGTTACACAGACAGCTCTTCACCCCCTAAGCCTCACCCTGCTCAACTACAGAGACTGTGCCAATACCAACTCCCCCTTTTAACCAGAGAGGGCTCTACCAGAAACCCACACCATCTCATCCATGAAAGTCCAATCTAGTAACTGTTATTAGAAATGTGATTTTGCACTGGCCACAGAATTCATACTAATCAATATGATAAGAAAGCAGTATTGCAAAAAGGCAACAAAAGTTAGATAGTTATTAGATGCCTTATTCTACTTTGGGGTTCTGTTACCAGGCAGATACACATTGTGTGAAAATGTATGAAGGTGATTTCTCTTATTGGAAACCATTCTTTAAAGTATCAGTAATGTTTCATGAATGATCATTTTAATTCTAGAAAATTCGTGCATATTTGTGCCCATTAACTTTAAAAAATATTAGTTATTTTAAATCCTCTGTTTTCCTTGAGGAAAGAGTATTAGATGACTTTCAACTCATCTCTATATAATTTTGGAGTTGCTTACCATCCTATGTACCAGACTTTTTAGCAACAGAAATTCTCTACCAGGGGGCTGGGAAGGTGGCTCAGTGGTAGAGTGCTTGCCTTGCATGCATGAGACCTGGGTTCGATTCCTCAGCACCGCATAAGCAAAAAAGAAAAAGCCGGAAGTGACACTGTGGTTCAAGTGGTAGAGCACTAGCCTTGAGCTGAAGAGCTGAGGTACAGCGCCCAGGCCCAGAGTTCAGGCCCCACGACTGGACCCTCCCCCCCAAAAAAAAAGTAACAAGAAATTTTCTAACAGAATCCACTTTGAATTTCCTCCTACCACTAAAGTGTCCTTTGGAAAAGATTGAAATGAGATTATACAGATAAAATGCCAGATATAAAAACGTATTTTAGATCATAACAAAATTATGATAAAGACCCCACCCAATGTGCTTTTAATTTTCTAACAAAAGGAACTTAAGCCTATTTAACTGTTGACTTTCTGAAGACTAGAAGACAAAAATATAAGAAATTCCCTGTTATGCCATGGTTCTGAAAACAAAACCAAAATAAGGAAAGACAACATAATGACACAGAAGGGAATGAAGAACTTGTACATTTGATATAGAGTGTAAAAAATATACTGAATCAGGTAAAAATTATTTTGGTCACCATGTCTGGTTGTTCAATATATTTCATTGTAAATATTGTTCTTTGTTAAGCTGTGACTTAATATTAAAAGTCTCAGCAGGGATCTGCCCAGGTAATTGTGTTGTTAGTCAATTTCATCATTGCAAGATCATCAGGATGAAAAACTCCACCTAACTTAAGACACACCTGCAACAGCAGTAGAGATACACTCCTATTGGTCCAACAGTGTAAGCCAGACCTGTGTTTTACCAAAGCCTTGTATGTGGTATGCTATGGTTTATTCAGGCTGAAGAGCCAAAGTAACTCCAATTTGAGATTAACCCCAACATCTTATGCTACGCTTTCCTCAGAGTAATCCCAAGAGAGAGAGAAAAAAACCACAGGTTGCCACCAATCTTGCCCACCCTTAAGAAATCAAAACAGTTGCCCAAGTGTTCCAAGAACAGTACATACCGATAGTTCAGAGAAAAGCCAGTGCGGTTCGGGTGGACTCAAACCAATCATGTAACTGCTTGCGTGGAAAGTCCCTAAATTTGTTTGTTCAGTACTATAAAACTGTGCTGATTTTGTGCTCAGGGATTCTTAGCATCACCGGTTAGTGAGTGCACAGAGGACCAGCTTGAGCTTGCAAATAAAGGACTCTTATGCTATTCATATTGGTCGTGGTCTCTGGGTGTCTTTCGTGGGTCTCAATCTGTACAAAATTTCTGGGGGTTCACGTGGAATCCCCCTCATAAACCATCTAGATGCACCATCACAGAGACTCAAAAAAAACCCGCTGTTAATTCAAGGCACTGCTGTTCTGTATATTTGGTTTCCTGCAATTTCTGTACCTGTAATTCTGTTTTCCCTCAGGGTCTGTATTCTGGTTGTAAGGACTCTTGGTAGACGCGCTATAAGACTGCCAACGGGGTCTGTGAGAAGATGTCCCCAGACCCCTCTGGGTAGATTGCTGTTCAGTACGGACTTTTTTTGGAAATTTTCTGTCTGTAGTCTGGCACTTTCATGCAGACGTTTTTTGGGAAGTTTTCCATCTGTATTGGGAAGTTTTCCATTTTGGGGGAAACTCTCCATCTGTAGTTTGGCACTTTCTGGTTTACAATTTACAATGATGCAGTGTGTCTTTGTAAGTTCTGTCTTTGTGTTGAGTGTTCTGTTTGTCATTTGGAGTTTATCTTAGCCTTTGTCCTTGGCCCAGGAGGGTCTGAATATGGGGGAGAATCTGTCAGTCTGAGCAGATGGCTGCTAGAGACTTATTTCCTTTGCCCTAAAATGACTGGGACTTCTCTTTCACTTTGGAAGGCCCCTGGGTCAACAAAAACGCTGGTGAGACATCACCCCATTCACTGAGAACTGATTGTTCTCTGTTCTACGTTTCCTGAGGTAGGAAAGTTCTGGGTGAGAGTGGCAGGCTCATTCAGCAGACTCTGGATTCAGCTTGCTGAGTGAGAATGGCACTGAGTTCTGATAGGGATAAACTCAGCCTTTGGGTGTTGAGTTGTCTAGTTCTGTTTTAGAATTGGTACGAGCTTTAAAGGTGGGTTTTTGGTTTTTGTGTTTTTGTTATTTGAACATCTCTGGGGAAATAAAAGCTCCAGCCTCCAGCTGAGCTCAGTCACAGAGAAGGCTGTGTGGCTGGGTTTCACTTTTCAGCTAGTCCTGACAATGTAAAGTGCTCTTGTCTAAAATTGGATAAAAATCAGGCCAGTTTAGTTTCAGGTGACCCTCCCCCCAGCATTCCTCCAACAGAAGGAATTGAAAAGACTAATTGGTGAAATGCCTTCGTAAACAAGCAAGCCCAGGAAAAATGAAGCTCAACAAAGATACTCAGTTTAAAAAGAAATATTATCTTAAATTCTTGTTTGAAAATTTTAGAAAATGTATGTACAAGTTGTTTTTATTTTTGCGTGCTTAAAGATCTGTGTGAGTGTGTTTTGTATGTGTTTGTTAATATGTTGAAGATAGACATTTTCAACATTCTGTAACTATTGGGTGAGTTTAAATTTAAAATTCAAAAGGTTGTGAGGTTTGGACATTAACAAAAATTTTTTTAAAGAATTTTCACTTTGTTTCAAATGGCTTTTTAAGGATTCTTTAACTTGAAAATTAGAAAATCTGGTATTTTAGAATGCATAAGTCTCTTTACACTGTAATCAAGATATCTGGCTTAACAAAAAGGAGAAACTTAAAAGACAAGAGAAGAACTATTTTTAGGAGTGAAGGGTGAACATGCAGAAGTGCAGTTCAGCTGGGCATGCACAGTAGAACCATGCATGGTGAAAGAAGGCAAGCTGGCACAAACGCAGTTCATCTAACCCTAAAGAGTCGGACTGGGTGCGTGCCCATTACACAGGAAGGGCTAAGTGGCTCATCTTTATTCTGTACCTTTTACCTTCAGATAGACACTGGAAACATGATGGTAAAACTGAATGATGTAATGATCTGATTAGCATTGCTAAAACTGTCCCTTGGATGTGTTAAAATTAAAATTAAGAAGGCCTTAAAAAGGGTTAAAAAGTTTATTTATATAATGTGATTTGTTATCAATGATATTCTGCTATTGGATATTTTTTAAGGCATAATGGTGTTAAATCTAGCTTCATGGTACAGTGGTGGTGATTGTAATTTTTGCAATAAGAAAAAATTGTTATTTGAGTTTAAAAGTTTTAATGTGTATCTGTTTTAAAACAATCAGCCAAGATTAAATGAGTTACACCTAGCCTTAAGAGGTCAAGGGATTTTTCAAAATGCAACTAAAAACTAAAGTATAGAATATTAAAACGGAGATTACAAATTAGGAATTGATTTCTGTATATAAAGTTTAAAAGTAAAAATGTTCTAAACATTTGCCTCAAAGTGCTAAAAAGAAAAATTAGGATTACCAAAATAATTGCTTAATTCTTAATTTAGTTTGCTCTCATAGGTTTTTCTTGTAACAGTTCCCAGCAGGCCCACAAAAAGGAGTGAGGATTCTTGTAAGTTTATCAGATGTAACTTTGGCTCTTAGTAATTTTCAGGTAAGAACATGTTTAAAAGACACTTCTATGTTGACCACCTTGTTGCTTTTAAGTGGAGGAAAGTGGCCTTTTAGAGAATTGTTGATCTGCAAACTGGTTCAATGCCAGCCCAGGGAGAAAAAGGTCCTTGTGAAACTGTCACCTCTACTCAGCCAAAAGATATCTGAAAGAGCAAGCAGAGTTGCTTTATGACTCAAAGTGGCAAAGTGATAGCCTTGAGCTGTAGAGCTGAGGAGCAAAACTCAGGCCCCGAGTTCAAGTTCAGCAACTAACTAAGGGAAATGCCAATGAGGCATTTTTCCCAGTGTGGAGAAGACACGCCTGGGATGAAAGCAATGGAGGAGCATCCAGATACCAGAAGCCACTGCTTGGATGGCAGAAATAATGTCAGATCCTAGAGTCATTTGTGCTTGACCTTTCAAAAATTGGTCAGAGACAGGAGGTCATGGGAACATAGTTTGTAAGGATGCCTAATGTCTATGCCTATCTAGCTTATAAGGGACAGGAACTCGTCAGTCATCTGTGATAGTACTAAAAAGATAAGGTTTTAAAATGTGGAAGATAGTTTAGATCCCAACCCCTGTATGTGCCAAAAGCTCTAATTGGCAGTAAATTTTGAGCTGATGCCAGCTACATGAAATTCATCTGCTCAGGAAAATAACTTTGTAAACCTGAGAGTGTGTTTCTATTGATATCTGTCTGAAGGCCTGCATAGGTAACTCAGACATTCTTAGGTTACCAGAGATCACATTACTATGCCATCCAGAAAGATCCTTTTGCAAACAGAAGTCAAATAAGCTCCACTGCTATAGCCAGAAAAAAGGTCTGTGCATTTGTTAAAAGTTAAAATATTGTTCTTAATGACATTTAACCCTGATGACCTCTTTGTAAAATAGGCTATGGTTATAGACTCCTGGCTAACTAGGATCAACATCACTGAGTCAGCTAGAAGAAGTGACAGAAAATGAATCTTGGAGCATCATCCCCTTTTAAGAACAAGGGACCAGATTTACTTTTTTTAAAAGGTGGCAAACAGACAGAAGGAAAAGACATGGGGAATAATAGTATGGGCCTGAGCCCGCTATATCTGCCTAGAAAATCCTAGCTTTATTCAAAGAACTATCTAGTTTAAAAAGTTGTCATCCGGGTAAATTGTCCCGGGCTATTATCTAAATAGTTTTAAAATATAGTGGGGTCACAGCCTGCTAAGCCTATGCCATGTGTCCTTAACCAGATTGTGTAGGAATTTGCAGCTCAGCACGAGGTGTGACTGTCCCTTGGAGCCACTGAGAGACCCTGATGTTGCTGCTGCTGGTGCTGCTGCTGCTGGTGCTGCTGCTGAACACCCTAATGGGTAAAATTCAACGACAGCCTGGCAGTCACCTGGAGGAAATCTGCATCATCACCCAGACCACCTCCATTGCAGTAAAATAGACTGAACTCCTGCTTGATTCCATCACCTGAGAATGCTTCCCTGTTGAAATCTGCTACAAAATAAGATCTTGTGGGACATTCTTTTGCTGATATCTAGTAACCCCCTCCACTCCCACAGTGGATATTGGGGGCCAGGATATCACTGGCTTGCCTTAGGCACTTCAGGGCCATCGCCTAGTTTGTCTCTGGTATGGTAATAACCTGCTTCTTCCTGTGTGGTTTTTAAAGATAAAGGAGAGATTTTTTTAAATCAATGGAGGTAGTAAGAGGAATGAGACCCACCCTAATCTTAGCCTTAAAATCTAGCAAGCGTTTCATCCCATTCCTTGAAGCTTTCTGAGATAACTTGTTTCCACAAGTCAAAGGATAACAGAGCAGATTTAAACTCTAGTCACAAAGAAGCTCAAGGAATCATAAAGAAGAGGAGGGTAATAAAGAAAGTCTTACGGAAAGAATTGGAAAAAAATTGGTATCCTCTGGATAAGAAAGGATTTAAAAGTAAGGAATGTCTTAAAATGTTTATAAAGAAGACAAACCACAGAAATTTTAAGTATGTAGCAAATGGTATGAGTATATCTTAAAATTGGAACTTATGAGTACAGCTGGTATAAAATTAATTGAGCTGGGGCTGGGAAAATGGCTCAGTGGTAGAGCGCTTGACTTGCATGCCTTAGGACCTGGGTTCAATTCCTCAGCACCACATAAGCAAAAAGAAAACAGCTGGAAGTGGCGCTGTGGCTCAAGTGGTAGAGCGCTAGCCTTGAGCTGAAGAGCTGAGGGACAGCTCCCAGGCCCAGAGTTCAGGCCTCACAACCAGACCCAAATAAAAAGTAAGTGAGCTGTGATATATGGAGTCAGGATTGCTGGAAGAAAATGAAAGGCCATTGGTACTGTTAATTTTGTTACTCACAAACAGATATTGCAGACTGATGTCCTTTGTAAAAGAAAGGATCAGCACAGTCCATCTATTTGTTCTGAGATCCCAATACCAAACTGTAAATATAGAAGACTGTGCCAATTAGGGGACCATGATTGGTCCCCGATGCTCTGGAAGAGGAGGGAATGAAGAGTCAAAGTAACTCCAATTTGAGATTAACCTCACCATCTTGTGCTAGGCTGCCCTCAGACTAACCCCAAGAGAAAGAAAAAAAAAAAAAAACACAGGTTGCCACCAACCCTGCTCACCCTTAAGAAAGCAGAGCAGTTTTCCAAGTGTTCCAGGAACACAATATGCCAATAGTTCAGAAAAAGGACAATGCAGTTAGGGTGGACTCAATCCAATCATGTAACTGCTTGTGTGGAAATTCCCTAAACGTGTTCACTCAATACTATAAAAGCTATGCTGATTTTGTGCTTGGGGTCTCTTACTGGCACCCGTTACCGAGTGCACGGAAGACCAAGCTTGAGCTTGCAAATAAATGACTCTTTTGCTGTTCACATTGGTTGTGGTCCATCGTGGACATTTGGGGGTCCCAAGTCCGTACAACAGGGCTTGATACAAAATGTCTCTGTCCAGAGAATTAAATGATGGCATTTATAGCTAAAATGTTTTAGGGTTATTATTAACATGTGACACATGCTGAGCTGTTTATTTATACTTCTCTTTCTCCTTTTCTTTCTTCTTCCCTTTCTTTCTTTTCCCTTCCTTCCTTCCTTCCTTCCTTCCTTCCTTCCTTCCTTCCTTCCTTCCTTCCTTCCTTCCTTCCTTCCTTCCTTCCTTCCTTCCTTCCTTCCTTCCTTTCTTTCTTTCTTTCTTTCTTTCTTTCCCTCCCTTCCTTCCTACCTTCCTTCCTTCCTTCCTTCCTTCCTTCCTTCCTTCCCTTCTCTCCTCCTCCGTCTCTATTGTCTTTTCTTTCTCTTTCTTTCTTCCCTTTTCTTTCCTCTTTTAGGAAACGAGTATGAATTTAGATATTTTGTTTGCTGAACAAGTATTCTACCATTAAAACAATCCTTTTTCAATTTAGTTACTTTGCTCATAGGTTATCAATTTTGCTGATGGCTGAACAAAGGCTAAGTTCCTCACCTCTGTCTTCCAAGTAGCTGGGAACACAAATGCATTCCAACATGCGAGACTTTAGGATGATATTAAAATCTTATTACTTTCCTTGCACACTGGTTCTGAACTGTGATCCTCTCAAATTCTACCCCTTTAGTTAGTGATGTGAATTCCAAGAGCCTGCCCTGTGTATAGATTGACTAAATGAATGATTGAAGGCAGTTTCACTTTAATCTCTTTTTTTGCCAGTCCTGAGGCTGTTATAATTTTATTTCTAGACAATTTTTGTGCATATGTGCACATTAGCGTTAAAATGTTGCTTTTCCCCTTTTTTATTATTCTTGGTCATGGGGCTTGAACTCCGGGCCTGGGTGCTGTCCCTAAGCTCTTTAGATCAAGACTAGCAATGTACAACTTGAGCCACAGTGACGCTTCTGGTTTTCTGGTGGTTTATTGGAGGTAAGAGTGTCTCAGATTTCCTGCTAGGGCTAGCTTTGAACTACCATCCTCAGATCTCAGTTCCTGAGTAGCTAGGATTACAGGCATGAGCCACTGGCTCCCAGCTAAAATGTTACTTATTTTATGTTCTGTGATTTAGTTGAGGGAGTAGCATGAGTGTGTAGAAAGTTAACTTTCAAATCATCTCTCTGAATAGTTTCAGAGGTTGATTTTCATAATATTTATTGCAATGATTAAGAACAGAAGCCCCCAAAGTAACAGAATGATCCTTCATTTTCTCCTTGCCATAGGTATTTTTGGAAGAAAATGAGTGAGATCTAAGTCTAAGACTTGAAATTATAAAAAAATTATTTTGATGACACATAAAGAGCCAGATTATGCAGCTGCTTTTCATTTTCTAAAGAAAGGAACGTCAGACAAGTATATTTATTTGCAGGCTTTTTCATCTGAAAAACAAAGAACAAAAATATCATAAAAAAGCTGAAGGGGCTGGGAAGGTGGTTCAGTGGTAGAGCACTTGCCTTGCATGCATGAGGCACTGGGTTTGATTCCTCAGCACCACATAAGCAGGAAAAAAAGCCAGAATTGATGCTGTGGCTCAAGTAGTAGAGTGCTAGCCTTGAGCTGAGGAGCTGAGGGACAGCGCCCATGCCCAGAGATCAGACCCAAATAAATAAATTAAATAAAAACGCTGAAGAAGATCAACTACCATTTAAGTGTGATATAGCATTGGATACTTTAAGACACAATTTATTAAGGTACAATAATTATTTGCAAATGGTATCAGTTCGCTAAATTTATTCATTGTAATTTATTCATTTTATTTTATTTACATGTCACTTAGTATATAAATACATACATATATATATATATATATATATATATATATATATATATATATACAGTATCTTTCCAGTGAATTGTATGATTAGGTAATTTCATCATGTCAAGTTCATCAAAAGGATGGACTTCCAGAAACCTTAACAACCCTGCAACAGTACTGCACATACAAACGTAAGTGTTCACAATTGTAAGCCAGATGTGTGTTTTAACAAAGCTTTGGATATAGTGTATTATTTTTTTCATTTAGGCTTGACACAAAATGTGTTTGCCCCTAGAAATAAATGATGGCATTATAATTATAATAATTTAGTGTAAATGTTACATTGAACACATGCTCACTCAGTATGAGTTGTTCTTTCTTTCCTTTTCTTATTTTATATTTAGGAAGTTGATTGCAGTTTTGATGTTGTATTTGCCAGACAGGTACTCCACCAGTGGAGTAATTCCACCAATCCTTTCTTATTTAAGTTACTTTACTCATAGAGTAGCAATTTTTGCTCCTATCCTAAAAATCTGGGATCATGATTGCATTCCAATATCCCTACCTAATGGGTGGATATGGGTGATACTTTCCTTCCTAGACTGATTCAGAACTATGATCCTCTCAAATTCTACCACTTTAATAGTGTGTGCTTCAGTTCTGCTTACCTCTAGAAGATATGATAGAAATAAATGATTACAGGTAATTTGAGTGAATCATTTGCTAATATAGGTGATTTGATATTAAAATGTAGGGTAAGTTTGAAAGTAGAACCACAGTAGTTAGATATTTTGCTAAGTAAGTTTGTTTCACATTAAAAACACATCTCTACCAGAATTAAGGCTTTATTTTGCTGTCTGTCAACTTGTATGTCATTTGGGAAATTTCATGTCTTCCATATGTAATAAAGGACTTTGAATGGTCTGATGTGCTGGCTCACATCTATAAACATGGTTAGCAATCAGAAAAAAATAGATCACAATTTGAACATTGCCTAACCAAAAATTTAGGATGTATCAATCTCAACAAAATAGTGGATCATGTTGAATCATGCCATTCATCTCAGCACCACAAGAAGCTAAGTCTCTGCTCAGTACCTGTGTCACATAGACCCCTGGCTCACTTGGAGGCACTCACCTCTCCTGATCCAGAAACTGGGCTGGTATTTAGCCAAGAGGAGGAAGGAGTCTGCCTCACCTTCCCTGGGTGGGCCTCACAGAATGCAGTATATTTGCTTGCTTTCCTCCTCCAAAAGGCTTGAAATGCCATGCTGCTAATTGTTCACAATTTGATTCCAGTGACCTGTGGTAGAGGTGTGAGGAAATATTAAATTAAATTTCACATTTGCCAATTGAGCTGCTCTTCCCAGCCTGTGAGTTCAACTCAGCAAGTGTTCATTATTTGAGAGTTGAGAATACTGAGGTAGGGGAGAGTGGGAGGTTGATTGAAAGAGAGGAGAGATAGAGAGAGGGAGGAAGGGAAGGAGAAAGAAAAGAAAGGAAGGAAGGAAGGAAGGAAGGAAGGAAGGAAGGAAGGAAGGAAGAAAGAAAGAAAGAAAGAAAGAAAGAAAGAAACAAAGAAAGAAAGAAACAAAGGAAGAAACAAAGAAAGAAAGAAACAAAGAAAGAAAGAAACAAAGAAAGAAAATGATTGAGAATGAATGGTTTGGAGTCAGGAGTCACTTGGCCGAGGAACTACCTGTATTTGGTATTAGGTCTGCCCCAGCATGCAGACCCTATGCAGACTGTTTCCTATGGCTGTTTCCACCCTTTATGTGTTACCTAGGTATCTGGCACACCTGGAGACAGCCACCTCCCCCTCCTGCTAAGTCACAACCTGGTCAGCCTCTGGTAACACTTTCCATGTGGCTACAGGTGAATCCCAGGCCCTGAGGTCACATCCAGATGCAATGTGGCCAGACATTTCCCTTGCCTGGCCATATCTCATCCGGTCCTTGGCCTAGATATGTCCTGACACTAGGTTAGGTTGCTCCCCCTTTTTTTTACATGCCTCTCCGCCATGTATGGCATGGGCAGCAGTTCAGTAAATAAACTACTTTACCTGACTGAATACCATGTGGTGTTCTTTTCGTTGGCTACCTAATGAAACTTCCCTAATTAATATACCTTACACTTCAGTGTTTCTAGTTTTGAATCCATGGATATTTTTCTGACACATGTGAGTTCAGTATCTACAAAACATATGTACTAACTTATCATGTAACAGTATAATTTTGCCTGGAATCCTTTTTTAATTTTTTCAATTATGAAAATACCCTACAGAGAAGTTACAATTACATGAGCAAGGTAATGAGTACATTTCTTATGAAGCATTGTTGCCTCCTCCTTTGTTTCCCCTTCCCATCCCTTCCCATCCCCCACCTACCCCACCAAAGTTGTAAAGTTCATTTTTTGACATAATATGTTGTACATCTCAGTGTTGCAATGGGTCCAACTGTATCCCTATTTAAACAATTTTTTCCCTTCCCTTCCACAAAGTATACCAACATCTGAATCTTTAATAGCAGCCTAATTAACCTGAAAGTCTATTTTCATTGCTTTGTTTTGTTTTTTTTGCTTAACGTAAGCAAAGATTTGGTGGGACATTCTGAAAAGATCTCTGCCTTCATATTTACTAATCACCCTGGGCTTCAACCTGTGAGGTACCAGCTCAGATGATGTAACTTTGAAATTCTGGAAAGCAGATGCACATCATAAGGCCCATGGCTTTGGGATTTCTCAGATTATTTTTTAAATGTAATTGTTACTAAGGTGTGTACAGTGAGTTTACCATTTCACAATTCATGTCATGTGTATATTTTTCTTGTAGACAATGCCATCCTTTCCTGAGCTTTCTCCCAGTTTCTTTTTTTGTTGTTGTTGATGTTTTTTATTTGTGTACCTGACCTTCAGCTTGAATTCAGGATTGGGTGCTGCCCCTGGGTTTTTGTAATCAAGGCTACTCTACCTCTGGAGCCCCAGCTCCTTTTATGGCTTTTTGGTTGTTAATTGAAGAGAAGAGTCACAAATTTTCTCACTCCTGCTGTCTTTGAACTGTGATCATCAGCCTCCTGAGTAGCTAGGATTAAAGGCCTGAGTCTTCAGTGTCCAGCTACTAAAGTGTTGGTTTTATGCTTCCCTGGTTGTGTTACAATTTTCCTCGACTCTTAGCACTAATACTACATATTGCCTGGCTCAAATCTGAATTGGTGGAACATACTTGTATTTTGATGAAGGCAAGAATAGGAAACTATAGTCCATAGGGACATATAAGCTAAACAATCCTTTGGAACATGGCATAAAAACAAGTAGGTTTATTGCCAGTTGACTGTGTCTTGTCTTTACTGTTAATTCTACACGGCCTGTGAATGATGTCAAACATATCCAAATGACCATTGGCAGAAATAATGTTTCTCATCCTGTCAAAAAACAAAACAAAAACCAACCAAAAAATACTACGTATGAGTCCAGCAATTTCCTCTAATTAGAGACCAGTCTGCCCCAGTTTATGAAAAAAATGTCCTTTATTCAAGTGCTGCTGCTTTTTCTAACTACAAATATAATGAAATCTGTTGTAGTCTATAGAATTGTATACCACAGCTGTCATTTTAATTCACAAGAAATTCAGCCATTAAAAAGTTTATTTTTTGAGTCAGTTGTGGGGTGAACTCAGGGTCTGGGCACTGTCCCTATGCTTCTGTGCTCAAATTAGGTAGCACTCTACCAATTGAGCCACAGGCCACTTCTGGTTTTTGAGTTGCTAATTGGAGATAAGATTCTTATGGGAATTGGCTTTGAACTGTGATACTCAGATCTAAGCCTAGTGAGTAGCTGGGATTATAGGCATGAGACACTGGCACCTGTCTTCAAATAGACTTTTTTAAAATGATGAACTGCTTGGTGCCTCGGGCTCACATATATAATCCTAGCTATAGTTAGTATTACAGGTATGAGAAACAAACACTAGGTGTGTGTTGTTCATGATAGTTTATATCGGCATGTTTTAATATAATTTGTTTCTTATACTACAATGCTCTTATTTTTATTTTCTCCTAGGTGAGGGTTGATAGGTGCTAGGCAATGTTGAAACTTCTTTGGTTGAGATGGAGCCATGTGGAAATTCTTGCCTAGAATGGCATAGAATTGAAATCCTCCTGCTCTCAACTACCCATGAACCTGGGATGATAAACATATTCCATCACACGTAGCTAATGGTTGGGGAGAATTGCAGGTAAAACTACACTGGTCTGGAAGTGATGTCCTGAATAGCAAGCTTCACAGGAAAAATCTTGTATTCCATTTCACGTTGAAGTAGTGTACGAACATACTTACAGCATACAATGATAACACACTTCATTTTTAATATATAGAATAGTCAATATAATTAGCAGGTTTATGTCCTAAAACATTGAAGCTAATGTATTTTGTTAACCTCCTGACTTTGCTATTTTGAAATATACCATAAACATGAATACATTGATAATGTGCACTAGAAGATTGGAAGTTGATAAAGATAGATACAAGTTAGACTATGTATAGGAAATAAATATTTATCTACTGCTGCTCTGAAGAACATTATCACCTATTCACCATGACAATAGTTTTCCTGCAGTGTACAATTTTCCATTTCAAAATCTGCCATTTTTCTTTACATTCTCCTTATACATATGAATGTTTTCCTGTTTCTTATAATGTTTTGAAATTATTATAAGATAGAATTAAAAAATTTGTTGAGTCTAATGAAATTATCTCATTTTGTTTGGTTTTGTGATGCTAAATCATTAAGACCATGGTTTCCTGAAAGTTATGCTAGCAGACTACATCACTAAATTGTATTCTAATTATATCTTATTATTATATTTTGATATAGAGTTTTGCTGTTGCTGTTTTATGATGTAGAGTGTTGTGAAGCTGGACTGAAACTTGAAACCCCATTGCCTCCAGTAACCAGGTTGCCTCATCACCAGGTTCTGGAGGCTCATAATTATAACTCTAGCTAATCAGGAGGTTGAGTCCTGAGATTTAGTTCAGATAGCCTGAGCAGGAAATTGTATGAGTCTCTCCTCTCCAGTTCACTACAAAAAGCTTGCAGTGGAACTGTGGCAAAATTGGTAGAGCATTACATTCAAGGGAAAGATGCCTCAGGTTTGCCATCTAGCCCCTGAGTTCAAGTCCTAAAACACACATTTGCACAGACACACATTAACACACATACACACACACACTCCCACACACATGTATACACACATAGCAGGCAGTGTTGTATCTTAAATTCTTATCCAGATATTGGAAAACAGCTCACTTATTTCTGAATGTTTTTCCTGATTATTTTGAAGGAGAAAGGTAGTTCGTGGGACAGTCATGATAAGACTTTAGTGAGGAATACTTTATAAACGACTAGCTTATAAAACAGACAGGAGCAGTTTTTATCTTTAAATCTTACATTCCTTCAACCACAGTATTTTTAATCATTGTATTATGAGAAGACAATGTAACCTCTCTTATCTTCTCCCCTTCCCCTCTATCATAAAATATGACAAAAGTTTCAAAATAATCTTTTATCTTACCAGAATGTACACCTGTAAAAATATCTGACTATATGTGTAAGGTTTGTTTTTCAATACTTGTATGATTTTCCCAACTTTTATACTTGCCTTTTTTCCACATGACATCACACAGGTACTTCAAGAGCAAACAGAAGATTAGGAAACAAAAACCTAACAATGTTCTAGGAAGTGGATGTCAAAAATAGATGCAAGAAGCACATAGCAGGCTGAGAGGGCCCTGAGAGGCAAAATGATTTGTGCAGATGAGAGGAATAGTGACAAACAAGGCATGGATCTGACTTAGGAAGGGTTCTATGAGGCTGAGACCATGCTGGTTCCTAGGCCTAGCTGAGGATGTTGGGATTTGACAATGTCCACATGTGTATAGAGTGATGTGGGAGGGGAGATTTCAGCCTTCAGTTTGTCTTTGGCATGTTCTTATGTGAGCAAACAGCTTAGATCATTGGGCTCTGAGAGATGACACTACTTCCCTCACAATGGAATATAATATGGAACTCTGAAAGCTAAGCAACTGCAACTGACAGTCAGCTCAAGACACCTCTTGTGGCCTGTAGCTCAGGAACAAGAAAGGTGTTCCTGTGTTGTTTTCAAAGTTCAAGAGACTCAGGTCTCAGCATGAGAGGTGTGAGTGCCTCACTCGATGCTGCAGACATTGGATCAGTGATAAACATGAATCCCATATCTCAGACCTTTTTATAAGAAGAAACCAAGGGAATCACAAGGCAACTCAGGCCAGGTATAACTAGGACAAGAAATCTATTTAATCTCATCCTAGCCCACAGTACAATCTTTTTATTGTGTGTTTTTATATGTGTTTACTGAGAAAATATTTGCAGTGTACTTTTCAATCCACTCTATTACAATTACTCATTTTGAAGTGTACTCCCATTTCCATGTTTCAAAGATCCATTCTTTTTACCACCTCAGTGTGACAATCAGTCAGCACAAACCCTGAATATGCCTGATAATTTATGGAGCTTGGACTCAGGCATGTTGGAAATGCTGGTAATGGAACTGGTCCCTGCCTACCAGAAAGGTGATCTCTGCTGTGTTGGAAACTTTCTCCACCATTATAGAGAATGGGCCACAATGGAGCACTTGCTGGATATTCTGTTTAAAAAGTAAGTTTTCCTTTTTCAAACCCAGGGCTGATGAGACCCCCTCTGGAAGGTTATTGGAATACTTGGTACCTCTCTGAGAGTGTTTCACTGGGGTCTGGTGCAGGAGCTTGGCTTGAGACAAAGAAGTACCCTCCCCGGCTACTTCCTTAGTATTGGGCTGCCAGAACATTTCATTTGCCTCATAAGCTAGTGGAACCTTAGCAGTATGCTTGCTGAGAAACTATGATTGAAGGAATGATTCAGTGGCACCCATCGTCCACCCTCTCCTAGGAAATCACTATCTTGGAAGCCTATGAAGGAATATGGACAGAACAAAGAATGCAACTTGAACTTGAATTTGGGGCCTGAGTGCTGTCCCATTCGTAGCACTTTACCACTTGAGCCCCAGGTCCAGGTCTGGCCTTTGGCTGGTTAATTGAAGAAAAGTGTCTTTACAATTTTACAAACTAGACTGGGTTCAAACTGTGATCCGTAGATCTCACTCTCCGGATTAGTAGGATTAGAGGCATGAGCCATTGTGCATTTATGTGGACAGAGGAATATAAGCATCCTCACAGTATTTCCTTGAAATTGTATAGACATATCTCCACTTTTTGTCTGCCATGTTTACATTACCATGTGGGACTTAGCGACTCCCATGTGTGTCCTGTTAGTTCAGAAAAGGAAAAGCATAGAGTTATTCTCCTTATCTCCTGGCATTGGTACAGATCTTTCTACTATTACTGGGAGGAAGATGAACAAGATGAAGAAATAAGTGGACGTTGGCACAAAGAGAAGTTCTGTCTTTGAAAACTGGGTATCTTTGAAGTTTCTGAATCAAAGTCAAATCGTTTTTTGCACACCAGTTGTGATTTTTCCCCAGTGGGTTGAGGCTTGCCATGTCAGTGGATAGCAGATTACACAGTTGTGGATGTGGTTGTCGTTTTGGACTCTCATGGATGACAAGGAGGGTTGTGTATAAAAAGTCAGATCCAGTGGGGAAACAAGTTTCTCCTCCTGTCACATGGGAAATTGTAAAGGATTGTATTAGAGAAATTCCTAGAAGTGGGTTGTGAGGAGCATCCTGCATGGAAGCGTCTTTTCCCACTTCCCAACATTCATGTCCCGCCAGAAAAACGTTATATTAAAAGGCTCAGGAAGGGTAAGGCGTGCTCTCATTTCTCTTGTCCCCAATCTGCCAACAGCATGGTTTGTTCCATCTTCCCTATGTGGATGGACTTCTAACTTGATGATTTCTATGAGCACAAGGACCATGACACCCTGAAAGAACTTACACAGTATGTCAAACTCAAAATGCCCTCTTCAAACTTGCTCTTCTGCTTCCATGTTCTTCTGGACCAGCTGGAGGAACGCATTACCCATGAGACTAAGAAAAATAGGAAGAAGTCCTTGTTTAGATGCCTCAGAGCTGGTGTATAGGGATAGAACCTGGGTCTCTAGGGATGTGCCGAATTGGCCAAGAGCCCTAAGTATGCCCCAGCTTGGCAAAATTCCTTTTATGGATGTTCTTTGCCAGGTAATATCTGTTATCCATTTGAAAGAACTTGGAAGTAGCCACTCATTAGAAACACCCTACTTTCTCATGTGTTCAGTCAAAACTCAAATTCTACAGATTCTCCCATTACATCCTCATAAAAGTTTAGTCAAACCTTAACATCTAGAGTTCTAAGAATCCTCTATCTATTTCCATTCTCAAGTTTGCCTCACCATAGAGCAGCTCCTGCTGAACTCCAGAAAAAGAACCCATCAGTGATGTCATCTATGGTGACTGATAGAGATTGGAAGCCATTACTGATCTCCAAAAAGTATGTGAATATAAGAGTTTTTGATTTTGTAGAAAGGCCCAAGCAGGTTTTGAGTCCTGTGCTCGTCCCAGTGGTTCTGAACCCCACATGTGATGCAGGTGCACCTGCAAATACCATCAAGGAAGAAGACAATCCAGAATGTCTTCCATTGATATTCACAAGCCACCTAGATTGGCTCCAAACCAGTCAAAAAGACACGTCTTGGTATGCAGGGTAAATGTGTGCTAATGGAAAATGACCGCAGCCTATGTTCAGGAAAACCAATAAATGAGGTCCAAAATCTAGATTCAGTTGGGGAAAGGGAATCTTTCCTCACTGAATACCCAGACGAATCTGTCCTTCTGCAGGGGATCCAATTTCCAATTGAGAAATTAGAATCTGTCCCTCCCTGGACTCTGAAAGAAAATCCTGTCTTTAGTGAGGAAGTAAATACCTTTTGATTTTGAGGACTATGAGGCAGACTTCCTGCGTGAAGGCAACTTAGAGACCAATTTAGATTTAGAGTTTCCTTTCCCCCTTCCTGGGAAAATCTTTAATTTTCTTTTTGTTCTGATTGTTGCAAAATGTTCACTCTATTTATTTTTCTAACTTTATTAAAATGTCAATGTTCATTATATATTCCCGATTCATGAATACTAACTATGTTTCTATTTCAGACTACATTCTGAGGCATCGTACCCACGTGTTCTATTGGTCAGGGGGTATAGAGTGACAGGAGGCTGTACAAGAGAGCCTACTGCATATAAAGGGAACTGTTAAATGCACAGGGAGAGGCAAAGAAGCCAGGCCATGCCTGCATGGGGTGATAAGGTGGCTAAAAATGTCTAGGACATAGCAGATCTGATGTGTAGAAAACTATTCTGTCAATTGGGAAAATGCACAACATTTAGTGGAATGTGGGACACTCTTCCAACAGTGAGTTCAAATCTTTATACATCTTCATTGTGCTTTCAGTAACAAGGAAGAAAAATTTGGCCCCAATAATATAAAAAATGTATTTAGGTCTGAACATATTTGACAAAATATATAGGAAATATGTATAAGGGAAAGTAAAAGCCATCATCAATAGAAGAAAGGCTTACATAGATGAACAAACACAAAATCAGGAAGAAAAATAACATAATTAAATAAATTATATATACATACATGTTATATTCTTGATGTTATATATATAGTATATTATATAATATATAAGATTGAATATGATTTTTCAAACTACAAAGGCATTTAAATTTTTAGTCTTGAGTATATATTTCACAAAACATTAGTGTAAATTATTATTGGGGAAAGTATTGATATAATTTGATTATAATTATATGAATATATTTGTGTGTTTCTAGATCTAACACTGATTATAAATAGATGAATAAACATATACATATATTTTTATATATCTGTCTATGAAGTGAATATAATGAAAATGACTATACTATGTATAAAAAAGCAGTTAAAAGCTGAGTCTATAAGGCTCACGCCTTTAATCCTAGTGATGTGGGAAGCTGGGTTCTGAGTTTTAGTCTCACTTACCCCCATGGCCTTAGACTTTTAGAGGAGGTCTGGGACCCCCAGTGTAACAAAGAGACACATATGCAGTGGGATCACACTCCCTGAGCCCAGATGAAAGTCAGTAGAAATCAGGACAAGCCTCTTATCTTATGATAGTCTACTTAGTTCCTGTACCAAGATGGCCATATGTAGAACATCAGATGAAGACTTGTCATTCTCTCCAAAAGGGTCTAAAAATAGCCTTCTGAACTATAGTCCCTGACTCTACTGAATTAAACCTTATTTCCCTTCCCAAGCTGCAAACACATGGAAATATGGCAAGGGCTCAAGAGAGATGGACAAAGACTTACAAGTACATAAAATTATATACTCTGTTTCAGTAATTCAATGACAAATCATCAAAGCATGTCTTGAATTGTTCTTTTTTTAAAGGAAATGGAAACATACTCTGAGTGTATCAGGAACTGGGTGACAGTTTGGTTGCTGAATTGTTTAAGGCACTCCTGGGCAAAAGAGACACATATATGGGGGAAATTGTGTCGGGGTGGGTGTCCTCACACAGCTTCACAAAACAATGGCCATAACTGGTATGATGTCACAGCCACCTTTGCCATAGCCACAAATAGGTGTCAGGTACTGGTTTTGCCCTGTAGTGGACTCAACAACACCAAAATACACAAAGAATGAGAGGAATGACTACTAGCCACCAAACTTCAGCTTGAAGGCTGTTCTGACCAGAAGCTAGGATAAATTGAGCTGGAGAAGACTGATCTCCATGTAAGGCTCCTGAGCACTAAAGACTAGGCATTGTTACAGGTGTTGGAGAAACAGAAGTTAATGTGGCTCTCTCTTTACCAATTTCATGCTGAAAAGAAAACCAGAAATCATAATGAGAATTTCTATAAAGCAGAGACATGACATTGGTGATTTTGTAGCAACAACTTCACAGTGGGGATGGGAGGAGACCTCCCTGAACAAGAGATAGTTGATATGAGAGTCATCATCCAGACAATTATCTAAGAGCAGGTAGTCCAGGCAGTAAGAACAGCAAATACATCCCCCATTGATAGGATTGGACCTGACTGGCTTCAGAAAAGTAAAAAAGAACAGACATACTTGCTTGTAAAGTAAGAATGGAATTGTACAATGAAAAAAAAGGAGGTCAAAAATGAAGATAGGAATAAATTAGATAGATGTTGTATTCTGTGGATTACAAGAAGAAAACTTCGGATTTTACCATAAATCTGAAATGACCAACTGGAACCAAAGTGCTAAAATAGTAGTCAGACATATCTGATTCTCCAAAAGAATATTTCTTTTCTTTTCCTTTCTTTTCTTTTTTTATTGTGGAAATACTGTACAGAGGGGTTACAATTACATGGGCAAGATAATGAGTACATTTCTTATCAAGCATTGTAACCTCCTCCTTTGTTTCCTCTTCCCATCCCTTCCCATCCTCCCCCAACCCAGTCTTATTCCCCCCCCACCAAAGTTGTAAAGTTCATTTTCGACATAAGAACTTGTACATCTCATTGTTGCACTGGGTCCACCTGTATCCCTATTAAGTGAAGTAAGCCAGGCCCAAAGAAACATAGGTCCTATGGTTTCCCTTATTTGCAGTAAATAGTATATGTCTGAGTCAAGCAGAAAAGTTCAGATAAGTTGATGTTAGGGAAATGAACCCTAAGATATATATTCAAATGTTTTATTTCTTTTGTGCGATTGTTTCTTACACATTTATAAGATTTTTTTCTTTGTTGCTTTGCATGTCCCTACCCCACAGTATAACCCCTGCTTTCACTGTATTTGATGTTGTTATAATTTGTGGAGGGGAAGGGAAAAAACCAAAAGAATATTTCTAAAATGTAATTGTAGCTTACAACTGGAATCCTACTTATTCAGGCGGCTGATATCTGAGGATCAGTTTTAATTAAGCCCAAAGAAGAAATTTTGTAAGACTGATCTGCAATTAACCACCAAAAATATGGATATGAAGCTGTGGTTCAACAGGAAGAGCACTAGGCTTGAGGAAAAAACTAAGGGACAGCACCCAGGCCTCAGGTCCAAATCCCATGACGTCACAAAACAAAGAAGCTAACAAATATAATTTGGTGCTCAGTCATTCATCACTTAGTATTCTCGTTCAATGTATTTGGTATGAGCCTTGGAAATTATATCCTTAGCAATTGCTCTCCCCCATATTTTGCTTCATTACCATTTTTCAATGCCCTGTTACAATTAGTGTCTCCTCCAGTTAGCATAGCAGTCTTCCACTGGAAATTTGAGGATTTATTTTAGTAATCATAAGAATTGTGATCAGTTTCCACATACATCATATGGGTAGTAGCCACATTCCACTATTGTGAATGCCTTTAATCCTCCTTTGAGTTAATGAGCATTAAGCCTTAAAAATCCTAGAGTTGTTATCAAATTAATTCAATAGTCATCATTCTTCCACCTAATCTTGTAACATATGCTTATAAAAGGAGACACTAATTGAAAGTATGCACATGATACCTTCTAACTCTAATACTCTCAAGAAGTAGGGTTTTAAGAGACATTCTAATTGCTTTGGCAAAGGAAAGGATAAGAGATTTAAATAATTTACCTGACATCTCAGAAGGAAAATGCTATTGGCTTTAGAACAAATTCATTTGCCTAGAACTGAGGAAATGATTTTCAGAAATGCCAGAGGCAAAGGGTATTATTCAAATGACCTTATCATGAGGTACAAGCAGCCTGTCTAGATCAACTTTCCAGGAAAAAAAGCAATGAAGGAAAAGCAATTAATGCTTCTAAAACAAGCCAGTTGGAGGTGGTTCATGCTTGTTATCCTAGCTTCTTAGAAGTCTAAGATGCAAATAGTAGACAGGAAGCATTAGCTCTGTGCCTGAAGCCCAACTGGGCGGCCTCCGACAACAGACATCCAGACACACAACACCACCCCCATCTGAAATATTATCAAATACATTCACATAATATCTCCTGTTTGGGAGATAAGATGTATCAAAGACAGTTCATAAAGGAAGATAAAAAAGGCAGAGTGAAAGTGGAAATGTGTGCTCACTCATTGGAATATGTTAATGCCAGAAGGATGTTAATTGGGCTAGAGGCCCATTTGATAAAATACACACTGATCCATCTTTCCTCACATATTGTCATTCAGGATAAACAGTGAGATTTTTGAATGCAAGAAATGTGTGTGAGCATGTAGCTTGTAAAAGTAATAATAAAAAGCTAGGCATTAGAAACTCAGGACTGTAAAAGTAGCTACTCAGAGTGGTGAGATATGAAGAACTCACTTCAAAGCCAACTGAGCAAAAAAGACTCTTACCTCCAATTAAACAGTAAATGCAGAAAGCTGAGCTGTGCTTCAAATGGTAGAGTGCTAGCATCGCATAGAAAAGCTAAGCAACAGTACCTAGGTCCTGAATTCAACCCCAGTACTGGCTTTCATACACGAAATAATCATGACAACACCACAGTATATGCATATATTAGCAAGGGATGTAGTTAATTGGATGATGACATCATTTACCTCACCTTTAGTCTCAAGCATTCTGTACAGTGTAGCCCAGTCTGAGAAAGACCATAGGTGAACTCTTTCCTCAAAATCAGCAGATACATCCTCATTTCCCTCTGCACATTTATATTATGTATATATATACACACACGCACACATAAATGCTATATTTTTCTAACTAATTTTGAAATACATAAATTTACACACATGCTTCAGAATTATGTGCTCTTGTTTAGGTTTCATAGAGAGCACAATATGTCCAGTGTCTGGCTCATTCTTGTAATCTTAGCTGATCACGAAGGTGGGATCTGATGATCACAGTTTGATGGCAAACCAAGGTAATAAATCCTCAAGATTCTTATCGTCAACTAAGTAGAAATAGCCAGAAGTGGAGATGAGATTTGAGTGGCACAGTGACAGCACTGAGTAAAGCAATCTAAGCAAGAGCTCCAGACCCTCAGTTGAAGCCTGAGTACTGGCCCACTTGAACTCCAACAGCCAAATTCCCCCAAACACAAACCAAAAATATGTCAAAATATTTTGTAACTTTTGAAGCAAAATCCAATGAGGCAACATAGTTGTTAGTTTGTTGAACAGTTGGTGGTGAAACGCCATTAAAATGACATAACGAACAAATAACCAAGTAAAATTTCCCAGCAAAGAAACTTCCTTAGAATTCACTGGGACCCCTGACAAAGATATTTTTTTCTATGCTTTTTGAAAATGAGTGTTTTTTTTTTCAGTAAGATAAATAGTATAAACCTTTACTGTAAGTTATAGGAGTCATTGGAAACTCAAGTGAAGTGAATGTACAACAAAATCACACAATATTACAAGTTTCTATGCCTCTGTTGAGACACTAGAAACCTGTAATAGTGTGGTCTCTCAGAAAGAGAAGAGGGATGCTCAGCATCACTGGTGATAAAAGAAATGCAAAGCAAAACCAAAACCACATTTAGATTCCACTCACCCTAGTTAGAATGGCCATTATCAAGAGAACAAATAATAAAAGATGCTGGGGTGGATATGGCTAAATTGGAACCCTACGACACTGATGGTAGGAATGTAAGCTGGTTCAACCACTCTAGAAGGCAGTATGGAGATTCCTCAAAAGATTCAACATAGAACTTCTCCAACAATCCCACACCTCAGTATTTATCCAAATGATCTCAAACTAGGGCACAATAAGCTACCAGCACAACTATGTTCATTGCAGCATTGTTTACATAGCAAAGATATGGAGCGAACCCAGTTCTCCTTCAGTAGATGAATGGACCAAGAAAATGTGGTATAATTACACAATGGAATTTTATGCTTCTATCAGAAAGAATGACATGGTCCCTTTTGTAAGAAAATGAAAAGACTTGGAAAAAAATCATACTAAGTTAATCAAGCCAGCCCAAAGAAACATGGGCTCTATGATTTCCCTCCTTTGCAATGATTAGCATTAACCTGTTACTCCTGAAAGTGGATTATAATAGCTGAGGAGTTTTGAATATATATATATATATATATATATATTCATAACATGTATATTCATATATATAATTGACCATACAAAATGATGCTAATTGAAATGAACTTCAAGACATAGAAACTGCAGGTCTTCTTTTGTTTAATTGTCAAGCTTGTTATAGCCAATGTACAGCAGCTAGTTCTTTCTTCTTATTTTATGTCATTTTTCTTTTCCTATTGGTTTTATCCATGGCAATTCCTGTCTTGGAATCTCGTACCCTGCATCCTGTATATGCATTTATCTGACTGGGGGAAGAGAAGGGAAATAACAAAATGCTGAAAGAAGTACAAAAGCTGACCCATTCCATCAATGATACTCACAGGACACTATGGCAGAAATTAACTTTACAATGTAACGGGGGTAGGGAGGACTGCAGTGAAGGGACAGAGGGAGAAAAACACTGGCGTGGGTAACAATGTTTAATTTACTCATGTAAATGTAACCCCTCTGTACAGCATCTTTATAATAAAATAGATTTTTAAAAATATAAAAATTATTTTTTTTCATATAATCTCAAGCTGATACTAACGGAACTTCTGAGTTCCAGTCAAAGAGATTCTGAGGACTTTCAAGAAGCTAGTACTAAGTACGTATAGCCACAATTAAGAGATAATGAGAAAAGTAGTGCTTTTTATTGTATTATATGAATAAGAAAAATTTCTTTTCTTTTCTGTTAACATAGAATTCGTGTTTGTGATCTGCATTGTTCCTAAGTCAGACTAATCTCCTGTCCTTAGCTCTCTTTGGTATGTATACCTTGGACACGTAATCTGAGATATAAGAAAGAAGTATTCTTTGTTCAATTTGGAGGCACTCCTCCCTGGGCAAGAAGTTAGACTGAAGGACCCTGACACTTGCTGCTGTTTCTCTTGCATAGCTCACTGAGGAACTTAGGCCTTTGAGAACGTGACTGCTAATTAAATGTTTCTTACTAATAAGAATTATTGGTAGAATTTGAAAACATATTGGGTAATAAATAGACTAGAAAAAATGTTGTTTGCTATTTTTTATCACTATATTTCTTTTTGTCTAAGTCTAAAAGCCAGACTTACCCTAAGGTCCTAGAATAAGCAAAATGGCTTATAGAGCTCAGATCATTTCTTTCCACGAAGATTACAGCAGCAAAAGAAATACAGGTCCACAACAGGCACAAGGAACAGAGATTTTGATGTCTCCTTAAGTCTTAGGATCGAATGTTCAAGGAGGAAACCTTGGGACTGATAACAGCTTAAGGACCTAACATTACCAGTGTTGTTCCATTATAGGAAGCAGTAGGTGCTATGACTGACTGGTGACCCTACCTGTGTCCTGAGAAGGCCCAGCAGGGCTCTCTCATGGTCACTGGAGAGTCAGGATTGTACTCTTAAGGGGACATACAGGAAGGTGGTAACAAGGCCTGAGTCAGGGTTTTGCCAGATCTAGATGATTTGTAACAGGCACTACAGTCTTCTGGCTAAGAATGTGGATATATCATCAGGGTCCTGCCCACAAATTTATCACGTGTTAGCTTACACCATTTCCTTATGATATCCAACAAAAGGTCATTAATTTCTTCTGGATATATTCTCATCAATATTTAGTAGGTAAAAAGATATAAAATCAAGTTCATCATGAGGAAAAAACCCAGATGAAAACCAAATTGCACGAGCATTTATAAAAAATGTTTCTCTGTACTTATCAATTGTGACAAAGTATTAAAAGTTAATGAAGCTGGGAATGTTAAATGGATTTCTTTTTTATTATGGTTGGAACTGTCTTTTACATTTCCACTACTTAACAAAAAGAAGGTAGGCCAAGCACTACCTATGTCTCACACCTGTAACTCTAGCTTTTTATAAACCTGAGATCTACAGAAAGTGTATTATAGCTAGACCAGGTAGGAAAAATCTGTGAAATTTCTATCTCCAATTAACCATTCTAAATCAAGAAGTGGAAGTTTGGTTCAAGTCGTAGACTGTTACCCTTGAGTTAAAAAGCTAAAGGTCAGCTCCCTAAGTTCAAGTCCCAGTATCGAAATACACACACACACACACACACACACACACACACACACACACACACACAACACATTTTATCTCAAAAATAGCCAGTGACCAGGAAACATAAACAGATGATATTTTTCTTTATTTACTTTCATTTTTGTCATGTTTCTTCATTTATCTCTCTTTGAGAAGTTAAAGGGGCAAAGAAAAGGGGAGACAAAGGAGGAACATGAGCAACTGTGGTGTTCAATTGGTAATATATTGAAAATGACTTATGCAACTTGTTTGTGGGGAAGGACGGAATAACTGGAAGAGATGAAGGGAAAGGGTAACATTGTCCCAAAAGAAATGCACTCAGGGAAATAGAGCTGTGGCTCAATATGAGTTCCATTCTTCAGCGAAAGAGCTCAGATACAGTGTTCAGGCCCTGGGATCAAGCCTCATTACTGACTGAAACAAAACAAAGACGAAAGAAATGTAGTCATTACCACCCGTGTTTAACTGTCCCCTCTAAAGCACAGTAATAATAATAATAATGATAAGAAGAAGAAGAGGAGGAGGAGGAGGAGGAAAGGAGGAGGAGGAGAAGGAAGAGGAGGGAGAAGAAGTAGAAGGAGAACAAGAAAGAAGAAGAAGAAGAAGGAGAAGGAGGAGGAGGAGGAGAAGGAGGAGGAGGAGGAGGAAGAGGAGGAGGAGGAGGAGGAGGAGGAGGAGGAAGATTAAGAGGATGAAGAATGGAGTTCCGGGAAGATGGCAGAGGAGAAGCTGGAGTCTAAACAAGCTCTCGCAGAGAAAGCAGTTTTAGAGTTCTAGTGAACAGTCCTAAGCCAGAGAATCACACCAAGTGTGCCATCACAGGACAGAGAGTTAAGCTAGAGAGAGAAAATCCAGGCAAGCAGACACATCTGAGCTCTTGCCAGCAGCTGCTGCGGCGGCGGCAGCGGTGGCGATCTGCGGCAGCGATCGCAGGATCCATACCTGAGTCACAGAGAGTCCCAGACGAAGGAGCCAGACGCAGCAAGAGAGCGGATTCTACTCAACACCAGCAAGAACCAACAAGGAGCAGATATCTTCATCCTGCAGTTCGCAGACCAGAGATGACCCAGGAACCAAGACTCGGCATGAATAGAAGCCTGACTTCCTCACTCCTTCTCGGGGAGCAGAGAAGGGAAGGTCACACCCCCACCCCAGTACCAGAGATCTCCATCTTGGATACCGACAAAGCTCGATGGAGCTGCTAGCTCCAACTCAATCCTTGGAATAAAAGGAGTCATTTAGCAGGTCACAAGTACTTAATGGCGGCGAGACCTGCCAGACCCAGCTCCACCCAGGGAAAAGTCACCCAGGTTGGGCACCAGCCCTAGGAGTGGCTTTCTTCCCCAGGTAATCAGAGTCAGAAGCTGCCCCTCCCTCTAGCAGCCTGGACAATCAATTGAAATTCAGTAAACGGAAACCCTGAGAATGACTCCAGGCTGGGATCTGTGAGTTTTTCACAAATTAGCCCCCAGGAAAAGCTACTGTTTGTTGAAAAGCCTCAACTCTACCCAGAACCTAGCCTCATCACTGCATCCCCCTCTTTTTTGAGACTCAAAGCAGATCTGCCCCCCTTTTAACTAGCCTGGGAGGAGGATCGCAAAATCCTGGGTAAAGCAGAGCATTTTTCTGCCTGTTCGAACAAACTGACTTAATAAACCTATGGAATAAGAACAGACCTCAGGGCCAATGGAATAGAATTGAAAACCCAGAAGTGAATCTATAGACCTATAGCCATCTAATCTTCAATAAGGGAGCTGAAACAATAGAATGGAAGAAAGACAGCCTCTTCAGTAAATGGTGCTGGCAAAATTGGTTAACTACTTGTAGAAAACTAAAGCTAGATCCTTATATATCACCCTGCACCAGAATCAACTCCAAATGGATCAAAGACCTCGAAGTCAAAGCAGGCACTCTGAAAACATTACAGGATAGAATAGGAGAAACCCTAGATCTCCTTGGCTCAGGCCGAAATTTTCTGAATAGAGACCCAGAAACACAACAAATCAAAGAAAGTTTGGACAAATGGGATTGCATGAAGTTGCAGAGCTTCTGCATGGCAAAGGACATAGCTAGTAAGATCAATAGAAAGCCCACGGATTGAGAGAATATCTTCACTAGCCATACAACGGACAAGGATCTCATATCTGAAATATACTTGGAACTCAAAAAATTAAATCCCCCAAAAACAAATCCTCAAAGAAACAACTGCCGGATAAATAAGTGGGCTAAAGACTTAAAGAGGACTTCTATGAAGAAGAAAGAAGGATGGTCAATAGACACATGAAGAAATGCTCAACCTCCCTAGCCATAAAAGAAATGCAAATCAAAACAACATTGAGATACCACCTCACTCCAGTTAGAATGGCTATTATTCAGAACTCTAACAACAACAGATACTGGAGGGGATGTGGACAGAAGGGAACCTTACTTCATTGCTGCTGGGAGTGTTGACTTGTTCAACCACTTTGTTAAGCAGTATGGAGGTTCCTCAAAACACTACACATAGAGCTCCCCTATGACCCAGCAATTCCACTTTTGGGCATTTAACCAAATGTTTACAAACAAGACCTCACTAAATCTACCAGCACAACTATGTTTATTGCAGCATTATTTACCTAAGCTAAGATATGGAACCAACCCAGATGCCTGTCAGTAGATGAATGGATCAAGAAAATGTGGTATATATGCACAATGGAATTCTATGCCTCCATCAGAAAGAATGACAGTGCCCCTTTTATTAGGAAATGGAAAGACTTGAAAAAAATTATATTAAGTGAAGTAAGCCAAGCCCAAAGAAACATAGGTCCCATGGTCTCCCTTATTTTAATATCTAGTATATGTATGAGTCAAGCAGAAAATATCAGATAATGTAATGCTGGGAAAATGAACCCTTACATATGTATTTTCATGTTTTTTTTCATGCATTTGTTTCTAATGCAATTAGAAGATTATTTCTTTGTTGCTTTGTATGTCCCACCCCCACAATATAACCCCTACTTTCACTCTATTTGATGTCAGTATAATTTGTGCAGGAGATGGGGAAAAACAAGTAGTTTAAGGATACAGGTTGACCTGTTGCAACAATGAGAAGTACAAGTTTTCATGTAATATATGAACTTTACAACGTTGGTACGGGGAGGGGGGAGGATTGGGTGAGGGGCAGAAGCTGGGAAGGGATGTGAAGGGTAACCAAAGAGGAGGCTGCAATGCTTGATAAAAATGTATGCATTATCTTGGCCATGTAATTGTAACCCCTCTATACAGTATGTTCGACAAAAATAAAACTTAAAATTAATTTAAAAAAAGAAAAAAGTATATATATATATATATATATATATATACAAACATATACATATACATACACACAGTATATATAAGTTGGGATGAATTAAATATAAATGGATATTTATAATACAAATTTAAATATAACTAAATATATATTTACACTATATACATATATTTACATATGCAAGATCATATTATATCTGTATGTTTATAAATATATTTTAAATTAATATCCAAAGAGTACATCCGAAGATTTTGGGGAAAATATAGAGTTTCTAAAGGCCTACTACTGACCCATCATACTTTCAAGCAATTTTTTTCTCCTTATTACAATGTCTGGATTACTAACATCGAATGATTATAAAACAGAGTATCTGTTTTAGTGCTTATGATTTTGGATTAGAAACATCTACTTACTCGGTACGAAACCTACCAAAATGTGATCTTGAAATCACACTCCACAAACTGGACATATACACCAAATTAGCAACTTACGTTATCTCACATAAATTCAGTTTCCTTAGATTCATCTACATAATAAAAAATGCATGCATTTTCATGCTTACATACACCCACATACTCATATGACATACTAAATGTGACACTATAATAAATAATAATATAGATACTGAAATAGAACATTTTGCAAATGTAATTAAATTTTATTTTTTAGATATAATGCATTATTGAAATACTTATGAAAGAGCAGCTGAGAGGATGTTTCAAATCCTAGAGTGCCTGCATAAAGAACATGTTTCTCAGTCCAAACATCATTATTTCCATCCTTCCATATCCCACATAAAAAAAACAACAACTAACTATAGAATTAACCTACATATCCCTTAATCACTCATTGAATAAAGAAATTGTAATATATATATGCATATATTCGCAATGATGTATTACTTAGCCAGACATAATACTGAAATCATATCATCTTCAAGAAAATACATAGAAGAAGAAATCTTCATATTAAAGCAATATGCCATACTGTGAAAAACAAATTCTAGATTTCTCATACGCAGAATCTAGACATAGAAAATAAAATGATTCACCAAGTTATAAAAGTTGGAACTGATTAAATTTGGAAAAAATTAAGAGAGGAGATGAAGAGAAATATTGTGGAGTATATATGTTCAAATAATTTATTTTAGTATATGACATAATAAAAGTATAAAAATAAGAAATGAAATTCATAAAATGAATAAAATTTAGCAAGCTACATTATATGGATATGTGTATAACATAATAAAATAACTTGTGAAATTAATATTTGATAATAAAAAGACAAAAATTCATTCCATCTTTTGTAGATTCATATGTTAATTTCCACTTTTTGTTCAGTTATTTCCCTAATAAAGTAAAAGGAGAAATTGATTTTGCTCATTTAGAAAAACTATCTTGTCCAATTAAAATTAAAGTATCCTAGTTAATTGCTGTCAATATGAAATTGTTCAATCCAATTAATTATTATATTAGAATATTTTCAATGCACTATTCAAAATATTATCCCTATAGGTATATACTTTTTGCTATTTATTGAATATGTTTCTTTACTCAATCACTATAGATCATTTTCTGAATGTAGTTTGGCATATGGAACTAGGATATATTATACCTGACCTAGAAATCAATTATTCAAAAAGTTTTTATCCCAAATGCCTATAATGAAATAAAGAGGTAAATCCAAATTATGTATATTCGAAGACAATACTTGGTTAGTCCTCTTCTCACATTCCCCATTCCCTTCTTGAGAATAGTACACATTGTAAGGAAATGCTTAGAATGTTTTGGAGAAATAGATTGACTTTCAATCAATGAGTTACTCTATGCTGCATTTCTGTTTACTTTATATCCTGAAAAACTAAATTCTTACCTTATCATTTTCCTTAGGCTTTATATTCAAGTTTAACACTGATGGATGACAAAGATATAAACATTTGTTTTAACAGTGGTTAAATTGAGGCTGAGGAATCTAAGTACAACTATACTCATGCCGATAGAGCTCATCAGTCATGAGACCATGATATCAAAATGTTAACCTATGCTTACTGAAATTATGCTTTTGAAATTTTGTGCATTATAAACAGTGGTTACTAGCATTTGTTTCGTAATCAACATCACTTCATGGATTAGGAGCTGAATTGAGACATTATATGCAGAACTAAATTTAAAGAGTCATCCAAAATTAGTTACCAAGATATACATCATTTAACACAATGTTTTAAAAATGCAAGCTAAAGGAAAAAATTTATGGAAAAATCATTTAAAATAAATACAGAATACGTATCACTGATTTTTCTTAAATGTCAGTTTGGAATACGGTTTGCATGATGACTTTTCTGATTATATGTTTAGTTAGGTCTTGATATTTAGTTGGAGAAGTTATGTTCTTTCATATATTCACTTGTCAGATCAAAGAGGAAATGAATTCAGTGCCAGAGTCAAATCCCTAATATTGTAACAGTTGTATCCTGCTACTTTGCCAAAGTTTCAAATCAGCTAGAGTAACTTGGATCTTTTTTGGATCTAACTAAGTAGGTATGCAATTTTGTCAGTACTAGAAAGATATTGACCAACATTTATTAAAACAGTATTTTCCAGAAACTACTCCTATTCTCTCTTTTCATTAGATTTTTTATTTCACTTATATCATATTTTGATGCTTTCATTATGATAACCCACATTAAATCTTCTACAGTGTAATTTGGAGTAGTTTAAAATTATGTACACTCGGGTACACTGCTAGGATTCTATTATTTGCATATTTTGTTCCTGTGAAATCAGTAGGATTTAGTTCTCTATATGGATACTTTTGGACTTATTCGTTGCATTTCTGAATTTTTTAAGTATTCATGATTTTTGTGATTTAATACTGTAATATTTTTTCTTTTAAATATGTGCAGATCTTATTTCACATACAGTTACCTTTGTTTTAAAGAATTTGATCCATTCAAGGGATTTGCTATATTAGGTTCATCCAGATGAATTTAATTACAAATTAACACAACCTTATTTCTGAAAGACAGTTATCCTTATATCTCTGCTCAAGTTAACATGTGTTTAAGGTTTTCGTACTTAAAAAAAAAAAACTGAACATAACATGTTTTTGTTCCTGGGGTAGTTCCAATTTCTTGGTTGTTTTTCAAGCTGTGGTGACTTCAACATATGTGTTTATTTATTTTAATTGTTTTGTGTCTATATTTTGTTTCATAAAACAGAAAGTAGAAAAAGCATCAGTGATTCAGAACTTTTCCACATAGAATTCTAAGAGAGATACTTGAAATTTGTGACAACTGGGACCCGGGAGTTCTTGTTAGTGGAAGGGGTAGCAGAAAAACAGAGACATTATTTGACGTGATTGAATTCTGCCTCCTCTTGCCTCACTATTTCCAATGGTAATAATTTTGTCTGTATTAACTTAGAATTTTTGGTTTAATTGGGACACACTACACATTCATATTTGATTTTCACTCTAAAATCTTCTTTTCTTTGTTTAAGACCAGAGATGTGAATTTTTAATGCTAAAAAAGCATCTACTAATTTATATGAAATTGTCCAAACTAGATTCACTTCACACTATATGCAATATAGAATGTAATAAAAAGAGTGTGAGATAGTATGTAATAATTGACTTTGGGGAAAGTCAATTAAAGTGGATTTTTGTGAGATACTGAGTAATAATAAAATTATACTTGATATTATTAAAAATAATCCGAGTTATATCTATAAATAACTCATAGTTATAAACTAATGCTGAAAAAATAAGTTTGTTTTTGGAAAAAGCCAGAAGTTTAAATAAGCTTGCTTTTTAAAAATTGACTTGGATCTGGGCTTCATGGTTCATGCCTGCAATCCTAGCTACTCAGGAGTCTGAGATCTGAGGATATTGGTTGAAAGCTAGCCTGGTCAGAAAAGACTGTAAGACCCTTATCTCCAATAAACCACCTAAAAACTAGAAACAGCACTGTGGCTCAAGTGGTACAGTGGAAGCCTTGAGCTGAAGAGCTGAACACCGGCCCACCCCAGAGTTCAAGTCCCACGACCCACAGAAAAAAATTTACATGGATTTGTTCTTCATTATGTCATGATTTTTCTATGAGTGGTTGTTCAGTGAAAAATGTCATTAGTGTTTATATTTTGTGCTGGCATAAATGAGCCAACTATTGTGTTAATTTAATCAAAAAAACTCTGATTCTATGACAGCATAAATTTTGTGGGTAATGGTTAAGACAAGGTTGCCTTTATGAAAAATATATTTATATCACCACCCAAAAAAAAGGAAGAAAAAAATTATATGCCAGGAAACTTACTCTGTAAATCATAATGGAGTAATATTCTGTCATAGGTGAAGATGTTGCCACTTGATTTTAGTATGCCCCAGAAAGACCAATGTGTGAAAGAAAAATGGCTTTCCATTTCCTCCCAGATTGTGGAGAATACTTGAGTAGTTCTGCTAGGGATTAAGTTCTTTGGACTGAAACCTATGAGTACATAGAATCTCATCTTCCTTCTTCTATATTTTAATCTTTCTCAGTCAAAAACATTTCTCTTTGACATACTCTCCACCTTGACATTGTCTTGTCACAGCCCCCCAAAGCAATAAAACAAACTGAACATATACAGAAACCTTCAAACTTTTAAATCTGAGTAAGCCTTTCCGCTTAATATATGGACAATAACACTTATTATGGAAGGTTATAAAGCTAACACAGAAGTCTAGTCTTTCTAACAATGTAGAGTATAAAAAAATGTGCTTTATTATAAAATATCTAACTCCATGTTGTATTTTGTGTTTTTATTTCTATTGATCCTTAAACTCAGGGCTGGGATGGTGCTTTTGTGGTCAAGGCCAGTGATCTACATATAATTGGAACTGGAAATCCATTTGCCCGGTTGGTTAATTGGAGATAAGAATCTAATGATCTTTCCTACTCCTGCTGGCTTCAAATTGTAATCTTCAGATCTCAATCTCTTAACTAGCTAAGATTCAACCTTGAAACACCAGTGCTAGCCATGTTGCATATTGTGTGTAATTCTAATTTTCAGCATTGTATATATGTTCCTACTACAATGTAAAAAAACTTAAAATATACTAAGGGTAAATATATAATGAAGGAAGATTTTTTATCCTTTAAAAAATGTATGCAAAATCTATGATAAACTATTGATATTTTACTGTACCTTTCCTGCAATCAGTTTCATATATTTTAACAATTGTCAGGCCAAGTTTCTCTATATTCTACTGGAGATTTACTATTTCATGCATGCATGTAAATTTATGTGTATACGTATCTATCTATATATCTTCCAGACTTGTTACTTAGCTTTGTTTTGCTGTTCAGCAGTTGAACCCGGTCGGCTCATTCTGTGACAATATCTGTCCTCATTCTCATCATTCCTTATTTACCATACCATCAGACTTTCTAAAATCAGCCTCATTTCCTGGAGAAGGTTACCAATCAGTCCAACCCACAGGGTTTTAATAAAGCAAGCTTTAAGAAAGGAAGTTAACATGAAGTGACAACTACAGAATTTCCCCAGAGACCTAGTAGGTTATCAAAATTATATCTGACATCTTTCACATTTCTGCGTTCCTTCTCTTCTCATACTTAAGAAAGCATTGACTAACATTATAAATATATTGCATTTATAACTTAAGGATCAGTGTTTTTTTTCTAACCTGAAGCCTTCTTTTCCATGATTTTGAACATAAACATTTGGGAGATTTTTTTGGATTGTTATGGGATTTCATCCAAAACAAAGCCATGTATATCAAGTAAGCCAATGTTTTCAACACAGAGTTCTAAACAAAAGAGGGAGAAAATTATGGTTAGTTATATATATTAATCACAAATATAGGCAATATCAAGATATTTTCAAATTGTATAGTTTTACTGGATAAAGAGCCTCAGACCTCTAATCTTATCTACTTGGGAAAGAAAGATTAAAGAATTCCAGTTACAGGCAAGCACAGACACAAAAAAAAATTTCAGAAACTCTAACCATTTGCTGGGTGCAATATTTTTTGCTTGTGTTAGGAGGACCACAGTCCAATCAGGCCCAGGCATACTGATACTACCTCAAAATAAGCAAACCAATTACAATCTGAAGGTATGGCAGTAGTAGATATGCCGTTTAACAAGTATAGGGTTTTAGGTTCAATCCTCCAGTACAGCTAGGAATTTAATTATGTACCAGGTAAGAATGTGGCATGTCTAAGGTTAAGACTTCATACTGGTGTTACAAGCTCTAATAAAACCTTTACCTCTTTTGCTAATTTTTTTATAGTATAACCACAACTTCCATGCCCAAACCAAATAATTTCCTATGAGATTTTCTTCAGTCCATTAAGTAATATTTTATGTGTTGAATACGGTCCCATTAAAATCTTACTATCAAAAAACCACTGCATTAAAAAGTGATTGTATATTGAAACAATCTCAAAGATAGCATTTAAGTGGAAGTCTCCTCCAATAGATGCAGAAGGCCTTGAATATGCTAAGGAAAGAGGACTCAGAAGAAGCCAACTCTGATCTTGGACTTCTAGTTCCACCAACTCAGAGGCAATTTATTTACAGTGTTAATGCTACCCAATCTGTGGTCGTTTACTATTACAATTACTAGCAAACATGTGGAATCTATAAGACATGAAAAGTCATCGATTCTTGGGGTCCATGATTCATCTCTATAATCCTAGTGATTAAGAAGGATGAGACTTGGGGGATAATGGTTTTCCACCTGGTAGGAAAGTTTATGAGGCTCTAACTCCAATTAACTTAAAAAATTTCTGGGCTGGAGACATGATTCAAATGGTAGACTGATTACTGTTAGCAAACAAACTGCGATCATGAGTTATGTTTAAGCCCAATCTGGGAGAAAGAAAAAGTCCTTAGAAGAATACTATGAGAAGACGCATTATGAATAGGAAAACAGAAACAAAAGAAATAAACTTATTGATATAGGCAATGCTTCCCAATGTGAAATATGGCACAAACTGTAATATTTAGGTTTTTCCTTCCTATACAGAAGAAATAAATGGTATTTTTACTTGAGGAAACTAAAATGTAAAACTATGCAATGAATAATCATATTACTTTTGTGTTTTTATAATTTAACTTGTTTTCCTACAAATTTCTATAATAGTGTAGCTTTGGAAAATCAGTAAATGTTGCGTTTACATATAGGATTGCATACCTTTGCAAGTGTTGTCTAAAATTGATCTACACTGAAATGATTGCCATTGATATCTTTCTCAAGATTCCAATTGTTTATATTTTCAGCTGACCTTCTATAAAACTCATACCCCAAACATAACTTTTTGCTTGTTCATGCAATCATACGAACATAAACATAAGCCCCCAAATGTTTATTACTTTTATCTGCTGTCATTAATGTAGTACACCTAATAGAATTATATATATATACCCTTAGGGAAATAAGATACTTCTTTTTATATATAGACTTCCAGGCACACACACACACACACACACACACACACACACACACACACACACATACATATTTAACACTCTGACTCATGTTAGGTTCCTGACACTGGGTATCACACAATGATCTAATAATCAAACTTTCCTCCCCAGACATAACATACATTCATACTTCCACACAAACAAAAACACCAGATAATTCAAAATAATGAGAATAATGAGCCATCCACTCCGTGATTTCATTCATTCATGATGATGCATTTTTCATATCATAATTAAAAATCTTTTTGAGTCTCTCTGATTAATAGACAAAAGTATGTTATCATATAATAGAACCTGTAGGTAAAATTACTTTTCCCTAGTTAATCTTTAATATATCGTATCAAATACTTCTCTTTCCTTCTTGCAGAGTCTTTTTCTGGCATTTTGCCCTAATGTCTAATATTAAATTACAAAGGACATGCCATAATCCTTAATTCATTTTTCCTAAAGGTTATGCTATAGAGTTGAATCTTATTTGTTTACTGATTCTAAATTAACTTTTCTCAACAACTTGTATTATTGTTTATATTGCTCCTAAAGCATTTGAAATATCAAAAAGAACTGGATATTCACCTTAGCAATGATTGTGAATGGCAGCAATGGTTGTGGGGAGATGAAGGACTTGAATTATATGGAGTGCCTAAAAGATGGCAATGTTATTTAAAGGGCTGATCGTTTAGTTAGCTTTTAAAGTGTGGTCTTCTTATTTCATCTAAGAAGATAAAAGTATGCTTTTCATCACATTCTGGACTGTAAAGCACTGGAATCATTTCCTTTGTATATCATATATCCTGCTGCTACTGTAGCGAAACCCACAAACAACTGCACAGCCGTGTTAGCTGCTCTAGATTTTGAAATTTTCTTCTAGTAGCCCTCCCTAGTGATTCAAGCCCAGACTCATGAGATAGTCATATAATCAACAAGTACAAAGGACCACAATATAAAAGACCACGTGCAAAATGAGGTTCATTTTTTTCTTAGTTGTGTTTTTTTTGTTAGTGAAAAATTGCAGCAGTGGAGTTCATTGAACATTGATGAAAGTGAACTACTTAACACACGGGTAGGGACAGGAGGGTGGGACTGGGAACAAGTGAGGGAACTGAAGACATTTTATAAAAGGAAATGTACTCATTACCTGACTCATGTTACCCAATAGCCAGGTTTCAACACAAATGACTACAATGAGATTGTCCAAATTATACTGTGACTTTTACCTCTCATGAATCAAAATTCTATCTAATAATTTTTGTCTTCCAGATGTTTTCAAAACATTTCTCATGATTTTTTCTACTATTTTGTCTTCATTATTGATGCTTATACTATTTTTTGTTGTTGTCTTTTGTGTATATGCCATTTTTAGTGCTTGAACTCAATGTTTAATGGTCTCCCTTGTATTTTTTGCTCATGGCTGATGACATTCTATTCCTTGAGCCACATCCTCACCTTCTGCCTCCTGCTGGATACTTGGAGATAAGTTTTCACATTTTTGTCTGTTTGGACTGACATTGAGCTAAAATATTCAGGTGTTAGCTTCCTGAGTTTCTATGATTTTACACATGAACAACTAACACCACGCTTTGCTATACTATTATTTTAATTATGTCTTAGAAGAAAGTGAAGTCTATTTGTGTTCAGTGTGCAATTTTTAAATACAAGTTTGAATCTACTTGATATAATGTAACTCTTATCAATTTTAACAGTTAAATCAATGAATGCTACACATTCTCAAAGAAATATACTTGAAAAAATGCATAATTATTTTCTTTAAACAAGTAAAAGAACTATGAATTTCTTTCACTTTACAATTCATGTTTTATATAAATGTAATTAGCAAACTTCCATGACTAAAAGTAAATATATTAATTTTATACTACAAGAAGTAAAGTGATTATAGTTAAGAATAGATATTTCATCACAGCCAGAAGATAAGTTTTTGAGCATTTTCCCCATGAAGAAATGTTACATGCAGAAATTAATGGATATGATGTGGCTTGATCATTGAACAACATATAAATGAATGGGATTATCACTCCATACTTCATAAATGTGTAAAAAATATTTATGTTGCTAGGCACCAATGGCTCATGCTTATAACCCTATTTACAAAGGAGGCTGAGAGGTGAGAATCATGGTTCAAAGCCAGCCTAGGCAGGAAAGACCATGAGACTCTTATCTCCAATGATCCACCAGAAAACTGGCTGTGGCTC
Organism: Dipodomys spectabilis; assembly: GCF_019054845.1. Lineage (NCBI taxonomy): Eukaryota > Metazoa > Chordata > Mammalia > Rodentia > Heteromyidae > Dipodomys > Dipodomys spectabilis. The sequence goes on from NW_024870986.1 coordinate 978,915, forward strand.
AAGTGGTAGAGCATTAGTCTTGAGCTGAAGACCTGACCAACATCGTCCAGATCAAGATTTCAAGCTCCATGACAGACAAAAATTAAAAATAAACAGTGACAAAACTAATATTTTGGTATAAATGTTAAAATATGTATTATAAAAACTTTTCAATCCTCAGTAGATATACTAGTTTATATAAACGTAGAGAAGTGAAGTCTGGTTTTAGTTGTCATTGAATCAATTGTGTAAATCGCACATTTCTCACTCATTTCATATTTGCGTGATTATATACTTATATGTCAAAAGTATAATTAACTGATATGTGATAGGAAGTGTTGTTTTAGGAATCTCCCTTGGCTTTCTAACATTAACCCTTCTACCTTAAAATAAATAGGCCCTCCAACCTTGTAAGAGGTTTCATCTCATTGAAGCAGAAAAATATAAACCCTAATCGTTTTTTGGAACAACTGTAACATTTTACATGCATTTCACTTAGTTTAAGAATCAAAACATTCAAGTCATCTTAACTGTACAAGTAATAACAAAATGTCTTCTGAGCTTTTCAGTCTCTTAAGAGATGAAAACCTTTAATTATATATCTATTTTTTTCTGCCAAACATCCTATTCCTTAGGAAGATCTTTTGTGTAACCTTGTGTTCCTGATTAGAAGACAGGAACAAAGGCAATAATGAAAATAGCCAAGGAAAATATTTGAAACAATTATAAAACAATTGCCGACACTCCTGTTTTCACTGGTTTCAATGAGAATATACGTTAAAGTATCACGTTTTTGTTATCATTTAAAGAGCAATATTAAACTTCAATTAACAGTGAAGAAGGGAAAAGAAAACTGAAGACAGCTTGACTTTGAACAATCCAACATAAGTAAAATGGATTTATCTTTTTTTTCTATGTAGTTGCCAAAATAATAGAGAGCAACACGCAAAGGCAAGAAAACAACTAAGCCAAAGCAGTAAACGTTTGTGTATAAAATAATGGTGAGGGTCTGACTCGTTCAAAGTCAGGATTGCAAAGAGGAAAAGTGTATTTGCTTTAGTGTGAATGATAAAAAAATATAAAAATCCTTTATTGAAATTTTACATATCTAGACTAGGACTTCTCATGTTGGAGAAGAGGAAAGGTATGAAGAAGTTCAAGATTGTTTGACTATCCCCCAAGATCATTCTTCTTTATCAGCTATAGCAATACAAGTAGCCTTGGTTACTCTTAGTATCATGCTTGATTATATTTAGAAGCATAATTTGTTGCTGGGTTATAAACTGCAAACCCTTGAGTATTAATAAAGTCATTTCCTAAGAGATGAAAGTAGCTAAAATGTCAAAGACTTAGCATAGTGCAAACTATTCTCTAGCTGTATCACAATCTGTAGGTGTAGATTTTTCCCCCATTGTTCCATGGGATCCATTTTGGTTAACTTCTTTTTCACCATCTGGTGAGCCTATAACATCCTATACCATCCTGGGATTGCTTATCTTTACTGGATTCTCTAATTTCTGTTGGAAAGATAGGAAGTAGAGAAGATTGAGTTACTGTTTCGGTTTTACCTTTATTATTACCTAAGAAACTGTAAATCAAAATAACATAAATTATCTTTATAATAACAGGAGACAGATATCATTTCTATATTCTTACCCTAGCCTTCTACATAACATTGGTACTTAGTGATCCCCAAATATGAAAATGAAGATAGGGATCTTCTTATTTAAATATTATTTAGGAATTCAAGACTTCATTAATGCAAGGACCTTAGTAGTATGTACATCATACATGTGTACAAAGCTGGTGGCAACTTTTCCTTATTCTCAGAAACTAGGATACATGGTACCCTTGTAGTTGCATCAGGAAAAGGCTGTAGTTGAGTTAGCTTACTACACCAAATCTGCTGTATAATATTTCTACAAGATAATTGTCATGAATAATCCGTATTTATCATTTACATTTCTAAAGGACAGAAATCTAAAATAAGTCTCACTAGATTAAAATTGAGCCTCCTACAGAGCTAAAATATTTTTTCAGGTGATTCTAGTGGAAAAGACATTTACTTCCTTTTCTGCTTTCCAGAAACTTCAGTATTTTTGTTCTTGTCTTTTCCTTAATCTTCTAATGTAGCATCTTCACATCTTTCTGATGATTCTTACCTAATGATGTCCCTTTTGAACTACAGCTGGGACTTTTGAGTATACTTTGCCCATCTGATAATTAATCAAATTTGTGTTCCTTGGGTAATGAAAGGTGATTACTTTACAAACTTATACGTAAAATGTAAATCTACATTTGATTGATTAGATATTTCGGGACTAAAGATATTTTGGGAAGATATTTTACTGTCTACCACAATGAGTGTGTGAGCATTTTTTCTACAGGTTATAAGCTGCTACCCTTTCATTACTTTTGAACAACATATTTCTTCAATAAAATATAACTAGAAAAAATTTGGTTCCTGAAAGCATTTAATCCTGATTAAAACATTATCATGTACTAGAAATCTTAAATATCAGACAGCAGCTCCTGAAGCAGTTCTGGCACTATCACTTTTTGTATATTGTGTTTACAATCTTCTCTTTTCAATAGCATTTGATTGTTATTATTTTGGAATTATGGTTAATAGTTATTTGACTGCTATTTTTAAAGAATGCACCAACAATATTGGTTCTCTTCTTTTAACTTGTTTATGTGTAATCTATTTCTGAAAGAAACACAGTATTTGAATTATATGAACTGCTTATTCAAGTGTGGAGAGAAAAAGAAGAAAAAAATGTCCCTGTGTGTATGTCATGTTGAAAATGTACCTAAAAACTATTTTCTTAACATCATATATTTTTCATTTTGTTTGGATTCTGATAAAATTTAGCCTCTCAACTCACACAATGTTAATGCAGTCTTATTTCATGCCTACTAAAAGCAAACAACAAATTACTATATATTTTAAATTTTTTAATTGTTAAAATCATTATTTATTTAAAAACAATATTTTTTAAAAATTAGCCAAGGAAAATTGTTTATTAGATGTTTAGAGTCGTGTTCAGACTCTATTGTTGAAGCCAGAAGGGGAAAAAAATCATGCTTTTCTTCTTCCTTGAGCCACTCTGATTTATTTCATATATTTCTGAAAGAATAAAATACTGGCTTTGAAGCCTTTTGCTTGGTATCCACAATGTGTCATTCTTCCTTTCTTAATAGGAGAATTTGGAGAAAGGATGAGAATTATCACTAGAAAAAGGAGAAGAGGAAAAGAGAAGCGAGAAATCTAGATAATTTTTTCTTCCTCATCTCAATCACAAGGTCTGGATAATGATTGTGGATGTTAGATACAGTGCTCTAGAGTGATTGAAAACATTTATAAAAAAAGTTAGCCCCTCAAGTGATCACATAGAGAATGCTTATTTATTTAAAAAATGTAATAGCATCAAACAGGAAGTGTTATCTATTTGTTTAGTACTTGTTTAGTATTTCTTAAATTCTGATGTGCTGTAGTCATACAAGAAAGGTAAGAAACTAACATATTAATATCACATTCTAATATTCACTTAATTCTTGCTGTGTTTGAATTTTGCTTCAATTTTACATGTTACATTCTTCCAGTATATAAGTTGAAAAAAGATTCTCTCTGGAAATATGCTATTTTTATAGGGAAGGGAAAGGAAGTTAGCTCTTAGACACAGACAATGGGATAGAAATCTTCCCCTAGACATAGCCTTTGACCACTTCTGGTTCATTTTTGTAAGCCGAAGTAAGTCACGTGACCCATCTTGACATTGTAGTGTAGAGGTAAATCTCACCTACAGGAAGCTATTGCAGGACAGACTAATATGCCAAGATATGCAATACTTGAGATAAAGAGGAAAAAGAAGAGAACTATAACACAATCAGTCATACTTGCCATCACATGTCTCTGCAGGAAGGAAATCATTATGTTCCTTTGTTTCTAAAACTACTGAGATCTTCAAATCATGTCTTTTGTGCTTCCATGTTACTGGAATTAGAGAACATCTTAATACTGAGACAGCATAAAATCTCAAAGAAAGCTGGACTAATCATTTCAATACTACATTTTTTTCTGCTAGTACATGAAATCATTTTATAGACAATATTTTATATTGGTAACTTTTTTTCCAGATCTGGATTTTGATAATATATGTGACTATCCACCAGAATAAAGGTCTTCATTTATCTTCATCTTGTGCAGACAGCATATTAAAGTAGATGTGGGAGTTCATCAGTAGCATACTTTAAAAGTGCAAAAAATTGGACTGGGAGCGAATATACATATTTTTCCAACATCACCTTCCACATTCTCCTTCTTCCTTCCTAGGAAATACACCCAATCAATAAAAAGGCTTAGATTTTTGGCTCTTGAACTTGAAAGTGTAAGTAGAATGTTATGGATGTTGGGGATGTCTTTTTATGTTTTTTAATATAATAATGTAACATGCAACATCCCTATGAGTCCTGTAAGTCTTAACAGTGTAATTCTTTAGGGATGTGATAGGAATGTCAGCCTTACTGGACTTATTATTGTTTTCCACTTGCTTTTCTACCACCTAGCCTAAATTATAATACATAGTAATGGAATGAAAAAGCAATGCCATATTAAGAAAGTCAATTAGGGCTCTGGGAATGTGGCTTCATGGTACAGTGATTGCTTAGAATGCAAGAAATCCTGGGTTCAATTCCTCAGTACCACATAAACAGAAAAGGAAGTGGTGCTGTGCCTCAAGTGGTAGAGTGAAAGCCTTAAGCAAAAAAGAAAAAAGAAAAAAAAGAAAAAATCCCAGGAAGGGTACCCTGGCCCTGAGTTCAAACCCCAGGACTGGCAAAAAAATTTTTAGCTAGTAAATGCCAAATAAAGAACCTATATTTAAATATATAATTGCTCCTTCCAATAATGACTTAACAATAGTTCTTAATTCATGTACTTTACCTATGTTAGAAGGCTATGTTGAGAAAAAAACATTTTGTTAGTAAGTCATGACAATTAATGTCAGGAATGTGCTTAGATATCAGGTGAAGATTAATCCTGGAAATTCAAAGATTCTAGGCTTTTGAGTGGTCACTGCTAATCACAATGAGAAGGGTAGTCTAAGTGAGAATTGGAAATCTTTTTGGTCGGTATGGCACCAAAAGGTCACCAGCTAATTAATAGTTGTGATAGAAGTGAAGGAATAAATCCAGATGGAAGAAATAAATGATAATTGTTAGTTGTTTTTTTTTTTAAAAAAAAGAGGTAGCCGAGTAAGAACAGCACCATTCACGTGGTATTTAGGTAAGGAGTAGGTTTATTCTTCTTTCGGGCTGGCACCAGGCCATATTGGTCCTCTACGTGGTGGGGAAAGGCCTGAGAAAGATTGCTGGGATATCTGGGAAAGAGAGAGAGCTGGGAAAGATAAAAGAGCTAGAAAAGAGAGAAAAGAGTTAGAAAAGGGAGCATCGGGGAAAGAGGTGGGAAAGAGAGAGCTAACAATTATTTATATTAACAATTTATACTAACAATACTAACTACTAACAATTATTTATACTAAGTCCACCGTCAGACATCAGAGGATGCTAAAGTAAGAGTCCAATAGTTCATGAGTCATTAATGTAACAACATGGAAAAGGAGGACATATTTATTGCTACCTCAAATTTTCTGAAAAGCTGAAATGCCATCATTTGTTTCAAATTTCCATTATTTGTCTAGTGTCATTAAGTGCACATAAATACAAATATGAGCCGGGTGCTGGTGGCTCACACATGTCATCCTAGCTACTCAAGAGGTTGAGACCAGAGGATTGTGGTTCAAAGCTAGCCTGGTCAGGAAAGTCCATGAGACAATTATCTTCAATTAGCCATCAGAAACCAGGAAATAGTGCTGTATCTAAACTGGTAGAGCACTCAGTTTGAGCTCAAGAGCTGAGAACAGTGCCCAGGATCAGAGTTCAAGCCCCACAACCAACCAAAAAAGTCAAATATACTTTAAGTTTCCCCAAAAGGAACTACGAAGTCAATAGTAATCTTCCCAAGCAGAAAAATTTTTCCAATATGATTCAGTGCACCTACTTTTGCTGAATTATTTAAGTTATGGCTTCTTTGCAGGATGTATTCTTTTAAAAATTGTCAAATATTACCTTTATAATAACCTTCATCTAAAATTTCTTGGTTCAAAAGAGAAGTCCATAAAGTTGATGTCACTTAGCTTTCTTACTATCTCAGTTCAAAGCCAACCCAGGCAGGAGAATCTGTCAAATTTTATCGCTAATTAAACACCAAAAAGTCTGGAAGTGGACTTTTGTCTCAAGCAGTAGTGTACTAACTTTGGGGCAGGTGAGCAGGAAAGACAATTGCTCAGGGACAGGGTCCAGGCTCTGAGTTCAAGCCCCAGAAGCAGCACAAATTAAAGAAACAAACAAGCAAACAAAAAAACCCCACATATTTCTTTGGGACCATCCTTAAAGCACTGGTTTGAAAAGATGCTTCTTTTGCTGATCATACTCACTGGATCCTGCTTTTTGGAATCCTTATTGATATGGCGAACTCAGGACCAGAATAAAGGAATGGATATCTGACTTTTACAACAAGAGAATCATTTCAGGAGTTAAATATCCATGCATAAGACATTTAAAATCCTCAGTGTCTTTGTTTCTTTGCAATAGAACATTGTACAACAATGTTATTTCCATTTTTCTATGCTGGCCTTCAAATGTCATATTGTTTCCTTTTGTAATACTCTAAACTAGAAGTCCACAGAAAGTTTTATGAGTAAAGAGAACACTCGAAAAAGTCAGGGACAGAGTTTCCTTCAAGCCTTGGATTACTTCCTTGTACAGTAAAAGGACAGCACAAATTAACTTGAACTTTGTCATTTCTCTATACTCAATTTCTCTCCTGGATTCAGTTTCTACTTCCTGTAAATGTTCCTTCCAATTAATTCCAGTAACAATCTACGGTGCTGCTCCAGGCAAAGTGAATGTTTTCTGGCTTCATTGAAATAGCAAAAAGACATCTTTGGGCATGAGGTAACACGTGTTTCAGAGACAATTTAGTACCGAGAAAATATGGAATTTACATGGCTTATAAAAGATTTTCCATGTACATACGGCCATATAAGACTATGTTAAGTGAAATGAGCCCCCAAATAGGGACACAACTTGTTTTTTTCTTTCTTACTATTATTTTTAATGTAGCTAACATATATTATGTGGTTTTTTTGTTTCTCTTCTATTTTCTTCCTCCATGGTATAACCCGTTTCCACTGTTTGATATTGGTGACCTTGCACATACATTTTTCTAATGTGGGGAGGAGAAGGGAAATAAAATTGTGAAACAAGGATACAGTAATACCTGTTGTAACAATGAGATGAACAAAACACTATATTGAAACGAACTTTACAACTTGGGGGTAGGAGGGGAGAGTAGGGGTGGTGGAGAGAAAAGGCATGGAATGGGAAAGACAAAAATGGAGGTAACAATGCTCGTTAGATAATGCAGTCATTAACTTACTTAGGTAACTCTAACCCTTCTGTCCACCATTTTCACAATAAAAAATATGAAAAAAACCATTGTCCTGGAGTACATTAAGTTCAAATTTCCTAAGTGCTCTGTAAATTAAGACCTAGTTTAAGTGGGAAGAAGATTCTCAGAAACATTTTTTGTCAGTGTTTGTGTTGTGTAGTATTACCCAAGTGTACATAAGGTAACAGAAGGAGAAACAATAGGAATAGGAGAAAGAGAAGTTCTGTATTTAAGTATAATGGTTCAATATGCTATAGAAGACTCTGCAAATAAGACAACTTTGAAATAATAAAGCCAAGGCCAGTATGTAGATCTACGGGAGTGACATAGAGAAAGCATTACTACTAAGTGGAACATGAAAGATGAGACCACTCCCTTTCTTCTACTAGCTCTAAATCATGATAGCTAATCATTCAAATTTGGTAAAAAAGTAGAATGGAAGAATAATTCTGGTTCCAAGCAATTCAGATATAAGACCATGGACTTAACTGGAAAAAAGGCCATGTCGAGAGAGCACGAATTATACTAGCAATGAACTAATGGTTAAGATCACATTTCTTTTTCTTTTTCTTTTCTTTCTTTTGATGGTAGTGGGGCCTGAAATATAGGCCTGGGCCCTGTCCCTCTATTCTTCAGCTCAAAACTTTTTCTCTACCTTTGAGCCCCACACCACTTCCAGTTTTCTGGTGGTTAATTAGAGATAAATGCCTCAGAAACTTTCCTACTCATGCTGGATTTGAACTGCAATCCTCAGATCTCAGCCTCCTAATTAGCTAGGATTACAGGTGTGAACCACTTGAAACCTGCTTAGGATCACTTTTCTAACAGTATATACTCAGCATAAGTAATGTGTATGTTCATCTATCTTTATATGAACTCGAGTTAAAAATCTGGGCTACAGCTTAGATTTTACACTCACAAAAATGGTTGTAGTTCAAAAGTTGGTACCCCTGGAGAAATTAAACTTAAGAATGTAAAGGAGTCTGGGAAATTCAGTTTGCATCCAGCTAGGGCAAAACAGTCTTTGAGACACTATAATTAACCAGCCAAAAGATGCATTAGAAGAATGTCTCAAGTGATGGAATACTAGTTATGAGCAAGATTGCTGAAGAAGAGCTTGAGGTTTTTGCATACATATATACATACAAACACGCACATACACAGAGAGGCACTTATATGTTCAAACACACATATGGAACAACTGTCAGATTATGTAGAAAAGTTAGAAAATATGTCCTGAGTAAGAATAAAATCAAGTGATAATTTTTAATATTAGAAAGTCCTCAAGTGAAATTTCCCCAAAAAGCTTGAGAATATTACAAAGGTGGGAACAGAGATAGTAAGAAATTCAAGTCATCATTAATAAAGGGATCATATCCAGGGAGGAATGAATCAGAGACCCCTTCACTGCATCTGAAAATGTTCATATCCTGTGTTAAATGTTAGAACATCTTTGAAAATAGTACATGAACAATCTGAGCCATCAGTCTAACGGGAAATATTATTGGAGAAATTCAGAATTGCTAGTCTATATCTAGATTAAATAAATCAAAAAACTATGGTAAGACAATGTGATACAAGCCAGGAATTTTAGCACTCAGACTAAGACAGGTGATTAGAGAGTGGAATGACTTAGTGATACTTTCAGTGGACTAGATAGTATAATTTTGTCCCAATAAAACAAAGAAAGGAATAAAAATAAGCCAGAAAGGAATACGCAGTTGGAAGTTTGGGCTAATTTTGTCAATATGTTTTGAGAAGTCAAGTTTCCTATTGAAATGCAACTCATTTAATCCTCAGTTGTGTTTAAATGTCGCCTTCATTACAGAATATTACTAGATGCAAAAGAGCTCATGATTCCCAACCAAGAATTTGAAAAAGCAACCATCATTCTGTTAGATTCCAAAGAAATGTTGGATTACAAAAGCTTAAGCCTAGAGAAATAGGAAAGTTCATTTAATATAGGACTTTGTAGACCTGGCTAAATAAGAATTTAGATTTAAAATAAATATTTTTGTTTGTAATTTAATATTCTATAGGATACTATAAAATTGTTTTTAAGTAGAAGATTTAATTTACAAATTCACAAATGATTATGGCATTCTATTTGCCTAAAATATTCTTTCAAGTAAGGTAAAATTAGTACTTAGTTAACAGTTAATTTCAACAGTTCATAAGTAACATGATAGTGTGAATAATCTAGATAAAGTTGACATCAAATTGATGCTATTAATTTATAAAAAAAAAAGCCTATATACCCACTTACATTTTCAGATCTTAACAATATTTATTTCAGAATTGTCTTTAGCTGTATAGTCAATGAAATAAAATATTACTAAAATATTTAAATGGTTTTCTGAAATTGCAAGACTCTCTCTGGGGTGTTATTTATATTGGAAAAGATATTAGAAAAGCCTTATTTGTTAAAGTTGCGATAGTTACTCCCACAAAAGAACTATTAATGAAGAAACCTTTGTATGTGCAAAACAACTACAAATGCATCCACAATCTGGGGATGACATATGTTTTTTTTTTTTAATATATATCTAACAAGTATAGCTACAATACTGATTTACAGTCAATATGATGGGATATTCAAACCTTAAAAATACGGTGTTTATTATCTTAGTGTGAATAGATAAGATCTTACAATGAAAGTTATTTTCAAGAGAAATACGGAAAGAGTTTATCCAACTTGAGTTTCACAGAAATAACCAGAGAGTGATACCTATTTGGTCAAGTCGGTCAAAATCACTCCATGAATATTTCTTAAAAATATAATCAATTTAAGAAGTCAAATACATATTTTGTACTGACCGTCATCTTACAGCAATAACTTACTACCTAATTATATGTGTATCTTTTTACCTAAAATATATTAAGAAATGAAAATGATCGCTTTTTTCTAACTTATGTTGTAAATGCTTTGATTATCATGATGTTATTATTTAACAAATAAAATGTACAGAAGGGTGGTACCAAAATGTGGTGGAGTACTTATTTTTGTGGGCAATTTAGACACAAGAAGACTTTCAAGGTTAAAAAAGAAAGAAAAGAAAAAAGTATAGCCAAATATTTGTGATCACAGCTTCTTGGACAGGTTTTTGGAGACAAAGTTTTACATTAGAGTTTGTCCTCATTAACATAGAAGTTCAATATTCATGACAACCAAATTCAAGGGGGAAGTTTAATGGACTAGCTAGGAAAGTAAAAAGAAAACCACTGGAAAACCCAAAAGTGGTGCTGTAGCTCAAGAGGTAGAGTGCTTGCCTTGAGCAGAAGAGCACAGGGACAGCACACAGGCCCAGAGTTCCAGCCCCACGACCAACAAAAACAAAAGAAAAAGAAATCAAATTAGTAACAGAAACTGAGAAAATCTTGATCGTTCATCTTATATAATGGGTGGGAGTAGAAGGGTAAGAAGAAATCTAAAGGGTTCTACATCTATGGCTAGGCAAATGTGTTAGTGATATTCTTGTTGCTAAGGATTACAGGTGAAAATGATGGATTTAGGAGAAAAACTCTCTGATAGTTCTAAAGTTTATATTAAACAGATGCAAAGGTTGATCTGTTTAGATATCATCAAAATATCCATGACCATGAATATGAAAAAGAATGATAAAATTGGGGGTATTATTAAAGGGAAGAGGAAAAGAAAAGTAATGACATAATTGTAGCAATGTGAACACCAGTGTGGACAAGATTGGAAGAAAGAGATAAGGAAACAAGAAAGTAATAAAAACAGATTTACAGAAGTAAAGAAAGGAAAGAATTTGCAGAAAGAAAAGGTCAAAACTGTTACAGAGACATTGAAGGAAATATGCTATTTGGATTTGAAAACTAAAAGGACATAGACAAGTTCAATAAGAACAGTGTAGAGATGTAAGTCATATTGATGAAATTTTGAGATATAAATGTGAAGCCATAAAATATTAGATCCATGAATTCAACAGATCCTTTTTATTTTAAATGTTGGGAACAAATGCTTTTATCCTGACCTTAGAAATATTATACAGATGTAACTGTCTGTGAATATTTTTGAAGACTATTTAACCAGGAGATTATAGATTGAACTATAGCACAGACAAGCCTAATTTGCCCTACAGTTCCAATGAGTGACCCATGTATTTACATCAATTTGGGATTTTACTGAAATACCGTTAGATATGTTTGGACATCTTATCAGGCTATTCATTATAAATGCAGGACAAGTAACACCAAGTATAGGTTGAACATAAAGTTTTACTGATGTTACTGAAGACTCCGCAAATTGATTCTTCTTTAGAATAGAAAATGCCTCAATAGCTATTGATACGTCATAACTGCCATATACTCTATTTAAATATAATTCTTGTTAGGGATATCTCCATGCTGAAATAACCCTCTCAATGAAACTGCCACAAATTCTTATATGTAGGAAGTGCTCTTATAAACTTCAAGCTTTTATTGAATGAAAGAGTTCAGACATTACCCACATCACAAGGACTAAATGCCTAAAGAGATAAAACATTTTGTTTTAACGCCTTTCTTTCATTTTCTGATACACATATACATGTAGGGAAGGATTCTGATGTAACAATAATACAATGGTGACTTGTAATAACACAACATCTAGGATGTAGTGTTAATTCAGTTAATTACTAATTAGCACCAAAGTGTGCGGATATTTATATTTCTCCTGGGTAAACTAATGAGCTCAAAGAAAATGTCCCTAAGAAGCCTTTCAATTCAAATATCACTGTTTGTCTCAAAATGCCTTAAATTCTACATCTTCTAATGTTGGCATAGAGTTATACTGTGGAACTTTTCTCCTTAGAGAGTGAGTACTACCTTATTGGTTAACATGGACAAAGTACCTTCATAAATTTACTTGATGTTTGCAAACAAGAAGTGGTAGCTGAACAATGTTCTTAGCAGTTCATACAAATGAAATGGAAATAGAGCAATCAAAGGGAACATGCAAAAAAGACAAAGGCACAAAATAGAATGTGCCAAGGAAATGCTGATGTACAATTTCAAATAATGTGCTCAGGTGTGAGGGTGTGTTCAATGTACAGGGTCAGACAATATACTTGGATACCTTGAGAAAAAACTGCATTTAACTATTCTGGGATTATCATACAAGTAGAAACCTGTTATGCTGACTCTCTAATCAGTCACAACATCATCAATTTAGGGAATATTTTCCAAGAGCATAATGAGAAAAAGAGGGCTCATCACATTTGGTGTTCAGGTTGAAGTAACGACAATCACATAATGTTTCTTATAAGTCTTCATTTATTTTGGAGCATTAAAGTGGGGAAAAAGCCAAGTAAATATTTTGCATGTATCTAAGTTAAGTGGGAGGTATTATATTGGTCTCTCTTTAACTTGGAAGTTATAGGTTATGTCTTTTTATACTCTAAATTGGGACAATGAACTGCTTTCAGTTATTTTTTCCTCTTCCCCTTCTTTTGCCCTTCCACTTAAAGAGACATAGTTGAGCTTGCATTTCTAAATCCTTCAAAATTATCTGAATTTCTCCATACTTCTGGCAGCCTCCTATATCCTTCACAAGAGAATATCTTCTTACTACCATTTTTTTATCCCATATGATATTGGATATCTTCCTGCCTAATTCAGTGCAAGATACACATTACACTCATCCAGATATCTCAACACTTGTACCACCATAAAATCATATCTTACTTAGAAATCATGATTTTAGTGTGTCTGGGGAGGTGACATCTGTCATTTTTGAATGACCATAGTTGATCATTACATGCAAGCATGTTTTAAACCAACATGCCTCTCAGTAGATGAATGAATTGGCATGTCCATTGCGGCGCTGTGGGCTGTGGCAGGAAAAAGGAAGAAAAATGATTGGCTACCCTCGGTTTTTAATCCTGGGTCCCAGAGCTGGCCAGATTTAGAGTTTCCCTGCATAGGGTAAGCATTTTTATAGGAATTCCTTTATTGTCTATTTTTTTTATCTACACACTCTTGCCCAGTGCTTTCCTTTTTACATTTAGGGCAAATTCCTGGTCATCTCTTGATAACATCAGTAGCCTTTTTACAATTCTTCTTTGTATGTCCCGTTTGACCACATCCAAAACATTTTAGGTTAGATGATTTGTAAAGCATGCCAGGTAGTGGGCACAGTTTCAGCAAACAACTGCATATGCAAGGATTCAGATGTAATGTCTTTATACGCCCTTTAATATGTATTTACATGCCCAGATTCTTTAATAGGCAATAGGGCTCATCTACAGTCCTCATTAACATTTTCATAAGCCAACATGCTCAGTAGTTGTTGCAGTGCAGCCTCTCCCACAGCAGTATGTTCCAAGGGCAGTGTCAATCATGATAAAAATTCAACATAGGGTTTATTAGGTTTTGAATTACTTTAGTCCAGGAGCCATAATGCTCTCCTACCAGCCGAATCCTCCACCATGCCTCAATACCTATGTCTCATAACTGCTCATGGATCTCTTCAGGAGAGTTCACTTGCATATGAGCATCTGCATATTGTTCTTTTCCACTCAACATGGGACAGGTTATGACCTGCAAGCGCAGATTATTGCTCTGTGCATTTTGTCTAGTCCTTTCTGTACATAACTCAGTAAGTCATATTTGCCATTGTAGGTATTCAGGTTCCTTAAGCAAAGCTCTACAAAGCATCTTCGAATCCTCGGGAGCAAAATTATTGTAATGTCGGGCACGCCCATTAAGCAATTCCTTACGTCACTGCCTTGTTAAGTCTGAGCATTCTGTTTTGTGAGGGAGTGAGGCAGTAAAAATTGCTTCGGCAAGAGGAGGAGCAGAAGGCTGTTTTACTTTTACTTTCTCAGATTCTCCTTTCACTCTGCTAATTTCTAACTCCATATGTTGAAATCTTTATTAAATCAATTTCATTTGCTCAGACATTCTATTACTCTTTCAGTTTGTTCCTTTTCAGCTTTCTTTACCTCTTGTTTTTTCTCTGTTAATTGTGATGCAGCCTTATCTATTGTGTCCTTAACCTCAGATTCCAATAGTAAATCTACAATAGAAGGTGCGGTCTCTTTCTTTAAGTCCGCTATTAATCTTTTCTCATTTAAAGCTTTAAAAAGGGTATGTAAAATAGCCCAAATGGACCAAAATCTAACAGGAATCCTTTCCCCTTCTCGAAGAGCTCTTTCTACATTATACTTTACTCATTTCCAATTATCAACATCTAACGTCCTTTTGTCGGGGAACCAAGGATTCCATTCCCTAACTACATTAATACACATTTCTATGTCAAAAGAAGAAATAGTTACACAATAAGCAGCAAGTAAATATTTTAGCAAATGTAAGTGCAGAGTAGACTTAACTTGTCCCATCACCCTGTAATTAAAAGTACTTACCTGAATATCCCTTCCTGTATTCAACACTGCAGGGTCCCTCTTTGGGTGCCAGTTGTCAACGTCTCAGGCATTGGGGTCCCTGGGTGAGGGTCGCAAAATCACCAAGACACAGGGGTTGCACAGTGCAAACAGCAATTGCAACTGCATGCTGTGTTTTATTGCTAGTGGATATTTAAAGACAAGCAAGTATTATCTTTGCCAAGATTTGTTCAGGAGACATTCACACAAAAAATTTCAACAGATACAATTTTGCTTAAACTATGAGATAAGTCTTTGTATATTTTTATCAAAACTATTTTAGAGCAAGCTCAAACCACTTCCCCGTACTCAGGAAAATGCTTGCCTAGCTGTTCGTCTATGCTTAAGTAAGCAGAAGAGCTACTTCCTCAGCTCCCATGAGTCTGATGTGAGCTTTGAGATAGGTAGAGAACATGTTTCCTCTCTAGCCTGGCATGCCAAAAGCTTTCCACATACACAAACACAGTCCTCAGATAACCCTGAGGCCGGAGCCTGCATCATTCTGACCCTCCAACACAGACCCTGAGTCTTCACACAGATTGTCTCACCAACTCTTCTATTACTTTAAGCAAAAACAAAGCAAAGCAAAGCAAACAAAATAGACTTTATCGTTAAGCTGATATTAAAGGTTCTAGGCACAATTATACTGTTAAATGATGTTAGTAAATATGTTTTGTAGATACTGATCTCAGATGTGTCACAAAAATATCCATAGATTCATAACTAGACATTCTGAAGTATAAAGTATATTAATTAGGTGAGTTTCATTGGGTAACCAATGAAGAGAACACCACACGTGTTCAGTCAGGTAAAAAATTTATTTACTGAACTGCTGCCCATGCGATACATGGTGGAAATGCATGTAAAAAAAATGTGGTGACCCAACCTCGGGCAAGGATGTATCTATGTGAAGGACCAGATGAGGTGTGGCCATTTGGGGGAAACTCTGGCCACACTGGATCTGGATGTGACTTCAAGTTCTGTGACTCACCTCTGGTCAGATGGAAAGTGGGACCACAGGCTGACCAGGTTGTGACTTAACAGGATGGGGAAGTGGCTGCCTCCAGGTGTGCCAGATACTAGGCAACACATAAAGAGTTGAAACTTAGCCAAGAAGTGGGAAGGTGTCTGCATAGGGTCTGCATGACCTGGGGCAGACCTAACACCAAATACAGGTAGTACCTCTGACATATGACTCCTGACTCCAAACAATTCATTCTGTTATTTTCTTTCTTTCTTCCTTTCTTTCTTTCTTTCTTTCTTTCTTTCTTTCTTTCTTTCTTTCTTTCTTTCTTTCTTTCTTTCTTTCTTTCTTTCTTTCTTTCTTTTTTCCTTCCTTCCTTCCTTTTTCTCCCTCCCCCTCTCTCTCTTTTGTTTTTTTGGTTGGTCATGGGGTTTGAACTCTGGGCATGCCACTGTCCCTCAGCTCTTGAGCTCAAGTGGAGTGCTCTACCACTTGAGCCACAGCGCCACTTCTGGTTTTTGAGTGGTTTATTGGAGATAAGGGTTTCATGGACTTTCCTGTCCAGGCTGGCTTTGAACTGCAATCCTCAGATCTCAGCCTCCTGAGTAGCTAGGATTACAGGTGTGATCCACAGGCGCCCAGCTCTCTCTCTCTCTCTCTCTCTCTCTCTCTCTCTCTCTCTCTCTCTCTCTCTCTCTCTCTCTCCTCTCTTTCACTCACCTTCCCTCTCTATCCAACCTGAGTATTCTCAACTCTCAAATAATGAACACTTGCTGAGTTGAGTTGAACTCACAGGCTGGGAGCACAGCTTAATTGGCATATGTGAAATTTATTTAATGTTTCCTTATACCTCTACCACAGGTCACTGGAATAAAATAATGAACACTAAACAGCATGGCATCTCAAACCATTTGTAGGAGGAAAGCAAGCATGCACACTTCATTCTGTGAGGTCCACCCAGGGAAGGTGGGGCAGACTCCTCCTTCCTCTTGCTAAATCTCAGCCCAGTTTCTGCATCGGTAGAGGTGACTGCCTCCAAGAGTCCGAGTTACTCAAGTGACACAGGTACTAGGCAGAGACTTAGCCTCTTGTGGTGCTGAGATTAATGGCATGATTCAACATGATCCACTAGTTTGTTGAGATTGGGACTTCTTACATTTTTGGTTAGGCTATGTTCAAATTGTGATCTATTTATTTCTGAGTGCTAACCATGATTATAGATGTGAACCAGCACATCAGACCATTCAAAGTTCTTTAGGCCACATGGAAGACATGAAGTTTATTTTGCCAAAAGACATACAAGTTGACAGACAGCAAAAGTAAGTCCTTAATTCTGGTCAAAATGTGTTATTAATGTGAAACAAAATTACTTAGCAAAATATCTGACTACTGTGATTATACTTTCAAACTTACCCTACAGTTTAATATCAAATCACTTATATTAGCCAATTATTCACTCAAATTACCTGTAATCATTTATGTCTGTCCTATCTTCTTGAAGTAGGGACAACTGGAGCTCACAAAATTAACTAAAATGGTAGAATGTGAGAGGAACACAGTTTTGAATTACTCTACGAAGGAAAGTATCACCCATATCAACCTACTAGGTAGGGATATTGGAATGCAATCATGATCCCTGCTTTTTGGGCTGGGTGCAAAAATTGCTACTCTATGAGTAAAGTAACTTAAACAAGAAAGGATTGGTGGAGTGACTCCAGTGGTGGAATTCTTGTCTGGAAAACACAACATCAAAACTCAAATCAACTTCCTAAAGATAGAATAAGAAAAGGAAAGAAAGAGCAACTCATACTGAGCATGTGTTCAATGTAAAGTTTTACACTAAATTATTGTAGTTATAAATGTCATCATTTATTTCTAGGAGCACACACATTTTGTGTCAAGAGTAAATGAAAAAATAACACCATATATATAAAGCTTTGGTTAAACACAGGTCTAGTTTACAATGAACACTTAAGTTTGCATGTGCAGTGGTGTTGCAGGGTTGTTAAGGTTTATGGAAGTCCATCTTTTTGATGAACTTGACATGATGAAATTACCTAACCATATATAACCTAACAGTTCACTGGACAGATATATATATATATATATCACATGTATGCATTTATATATTAAGTGAAAAGTAAATAAAATAAAAAATTATAATGAATAAATTAAGTGAACAGATAACTTTCCCAAAGTATTACTTTACCTGAACCAGTTCATATCTTAAAATCTCCAATGCTATATCACACTTACATGGTGGCTGATCCCCTTCAGATTTTTTATGATATTGTTTTTTCTTTGTTTTTCAGGTGAGAAGCCTGCCAATAAATATACTTTCATTACATTCCTTTCTTTAGAAAATGAAAAGCACTTTGTGTTATCAGGCTCTTTATGTATCATCAAAATATTTTTTATAATTTCAGGTACGTATTGTCTTAGATCTCACTCATTCTCTTCCAATAGTACCTATGGGAAGGAGAAAATGAAGGATTATTCTGTTACTTTGGGAGTTTCTGTTATTAATAACTGCAATAAATATGAAAATGAAACTCTTAAATTATTTAGAGAGGGAACTTGAAAGTTACCTTTATACACACTCATGTTACTCCCTCAACTAAATCACAGAACATAAAATAAGTAACATATTTAGCTGGGTGCCAGTGGCTCATGCCTGTAATCCTAGCTACTCAGGAGCTGAGATCTGAGGATAGTAGTTCAAAGCTAGCCCTATCAGGAAATCCATGACACTCTTACTTCCAAATAACCACCAGAAAACCACAAGTGGCACTGTGGCTCAAATAGTAATGTGGTAGCCTTGATCTGAAGAGCCCAGGGACAGAGCCCAGACACAGAATTCATACCCCCTGACCAAGAAAATTAAAAAGGAAAAAAGGGGGAAAAAGTAATATATTAAATCTAATGTGCATATATACACAAAATTTGTCTCGAATAAAACTATAACAGCCCCTGGACTGGCAAAAAAAAAAAAAAGAGATTAAAGTGAAATTGCCTTCAATAATCATTTAGACGATCTATACTGAGGGCAGACTACTGGAACTCACATCACTAATTGAAGAGGTAGAATTTGAGAGGATCAAAGATCAAAACCAGTTTTCAAGGAAAGTAATGAGTCTCCTATCATCCTAAAGGTTCGCATGTTGGAATGCATTTGTGATCCCTGCTACTTGGCAAATAGAGGTGAGGATCTTAGCCCGTGTTCGGCCCTCAGCAAAATGAGCAAAGTAAATAAATCAAAAAAAGATTATTCTAATGGTAGAATACTTGTTCAGCAAACAAGATATCTAAATTTATACTCATTTCCTAAAAGAGGAAAAAAAGGGAAGAAAGAAAGAAAGAAAAGAAAAGAAAAGAAAGAAAGAAAGAAAGAAAAGGAAGAAAGGTAGGAAGAAAGAAAGGCATGCGTTAGATGTTAACAATGACACTAAATCATTTTAGCTATAAATGCCATCATTTAATTCTGGGCAGAGACATTTTGTATCAAGCCTGAAAAAACCACAGCATACCACATACAAAGCGTGGGTTAAATACAGGTCTGCCTTACAGTGTTGGAGCAAGAGGAATGTATGCCTATTGCTGTTGCAGGTATGTTAAGGTGTGTGGGAGATTATCATCCTGATGATCTTGCGATGATGAAACTGAGTAATTAAACAATTACCTTGGCAGATCCCTGCTGAGACCTATATTAAGTTAACAAAGAAAAATATATAAAATGAAATATATTGAACAAGCAGGCATTGTGATCAAAATTATTTTTACCTGATTCAGTGTATTTTTACATTCTATATCACATGTACAAGTTCCTCATGCCCTTCTTTCTCATTATGTTGTCTTTCCTTGGTTTTGTTTTGTTTTCAGAACCATGGTATAAGAGGGCATTTCTTATACTTTTGTCTTCTAGTCTTCAGAAAGTCTGCAGTTAAATATGCTTAAGTTCCTTTCATTAGAAAATTTAAACCACATTGTGTAGGGTCTTCATCATGATTTTGTTATGATCTCAAATACGTTTGTATTTCTGGCATTCTACCTGTATAATCTCACTTCAATCTTTTCCAAAGGGCATTTTAGTGGAAGGAGGAAATTCAAAGTGGATTCTAGAAGAGAATTTCTGTTAATAAAACTCTGATACATAGTAAATAAGCAAGTCCAAAATTATTCATTAGAGAGAGGATTTGAAAGTCATCTTTTTACATCTTAATACTCTTTCCTCAACCAAACCAGAGGATTTAAAATAACGAATATTTTTAATTTAATGGACACAAATGTGCACGAAAATTCTAGAAATAATAAATTGATCACTCATGAAACCTTACTGATACTTCAAAGTATGCTTTCCAGTTAGAGGAATCATCTTCACACATTTTCACACAATGTGTATCTGCCTGGTAACAGAATCCCAAACTAGACTAAGGCATCTAATAGCTATATAATTTTTGTTGTCTATTGGCAATACTGCTTCTTATCATATTGATTAGTATGAATTCTGTGACCATTATAAAATCACATTTGTAATAAATGTTACTAGGTGGGAACTTCACTGATTAGATGGTGTGGGGTTTCTGGTGGAGCCCTGTCTGATTCAAGGGAGGAGTTGGTATTGGCACAACCTCTGTGGTAGAGCAGGGTGGGGCTTTGAGGGTGAAAGCTAGTCTGTGTAGGGCTGTGAGACAGCAGGGAGGGGACAGGAAAGACTAGGCTTGTTAAGAACAGGGTCTCTTGTGGAGTAGGTGGGACTTTAGGATGGAGACTGGCAGGTGGATGGGTTTTCAGTGGAAGAAGGCAGGGTCACTGGGGAAGAAGCTGTTTGGGGCAGAGCTTTGAAAAGATAGAACAAGGCTACAAAGGAGGAGGGTACTTAGAGGAGGGGTTGTGGTGTAGCATTGTGAACTCTGGTGGGATATGTAGGGTAAGGTTTCCCATAAGGCAGGGAAAAGAATGAAGGCAAGAGGCTGACAAAAGGTGCGGATTCTGGTGCAGGAATGCAGAGCTATGAGGGAGAGGCTTTTCAGGGTCTGTGAGATGGCAGAGCAGTGCTAGGAAGAAGTGGGCTAGTAAGGGACGGGGTTTCGGGTGGAGAATGGTAGGCCTTGGGAAGTGTGTTAGGGCGGAGGTGGGGTTTCTGTCATAGAAGGATGTAGTAACAATGTATGGAGGAATTTTTCAGGACTAGAGCCTTGTGAGAGCAGGGATAGGATCCAGTGAACTAGACTAGTTAGGACAGGGTTTCTGGTGTAGCCTGTCAACACTACAGAAAGAGGAGTAAGGTTGGGTTGGGATTTCAGTGTTGCAAGGCGAGACATTAGACTTTGTACAGGGTTTCCAGTGGGGCAAGGCAACCTTCAAAAAGGGACTATGAAGGGACAGAGATTTAAAGTTGAGCCTGGTGAGGCTTCCAGAAGGAAGCCAACAGATGCAGTGGTTTGCAGTGCAGCAATGTGGGTGTCGATAAATGGGAGAGTGTGGTGGGGGTTGTCTAGTGGGGGTTTTCTAGAGCAGGTCAGGGCTTGGAGCCATGGGGTTAATTGGAAGAGGAACTTTGAAAAGGAATGGTAGGTCTACAAAGGTGTAGGGTAATTATGGGCAGGGTAACTGGTTGAGTAGGGTGTGGATTTGTGGAAGGATCCAATAAGGGGAGGATTCATCTCGGGAAAAATGCAGCCACCATTGAGAGAGTAGATATGGGAGGTAGAGAAGCCTGTGGTGGGGCAAGGCTTGCTTTCCAGGCAGGAGATGATCTGTGTGAGAACCTTCTGGTCAACCCAGGCAGTGCTTCAAGGGAAGTTATAGAGAGGTGGAGGGTTTTTGGTGTAGCATGAAGGGCTTTGTGGGAAGAGGTAGGTTCAGGGCTGGGTTTGAGACGTTAGGCCACTTAGAAGTAGACTAGTTATGGATGGAGTTTCTGATGAAACCAGGAGGGGTCGAGGGAGAAGTCTGTTTGGGAGTGGGGTATGAAAGGGATGGGAGGAGCTTGAAGTAATAGAATTTGGGAGCAATGGGACTATGAGGGAAGAGAATAGTTAGGGACAGGGTAGCTGGTGGATGAAGTTAGGATTAGATGGAGGAGCCCGATGTAGTCGGGGTTCTTGTTGCAGCAAGGCAGATCATAGGAGGAGATATGGATGTGGCCTGGTTTCTGGTGGTGCAAAGCAGGGATTACAGGAAGGGGTGGAGTGGAAGAAGGCTTTTCCTGTATCAGAGGAGGACTTTCAGGAAGGATTCTGGTTGCAGTCAGGCCTTTGAAAGTTTATAGCAGGACTACCAGTGGGTAGGTTAGTTAAGGTTGGGCTTTTTAAGGACGAGGCTGACTGGAAGTGTGTTTCCAGTGGATCCAGTCAAGTTTTATGGGAAGAGGAGACAGGAAAGGGACAAGACTTAGTGAAGAGTGGGGCTACAAAAAATAAACAATTACTCTAATAAGAACACCATTTTCAGTCAGTGTAGAATTATATTACTTTCATGTATGCGAGAGATATTGGAGAAAGTAAGCAAGTAATAATTCCTTCCTAGTGAAATTTTTCTTTATTCCAGTTGAGTGAAAATAAAACCACAGGTCACATCAGGCTCAGAGACCCACAGTAGACTAAGACACATGAAGCACTGGACTTGATTCCCCAGCACAACCTTTAAGGACTACAAATAAAAATTTTAAAATATCTCACGTGGTCATAATGGATACTCTAATATCTTAAAATTGTGAATGAATAGAACTTTTACTCTGACCGTTTTAGAAATCCTAAAACTAAGTAAGTGATAATGTTTTAACTTTATATAATATTGGGAAGTATACTAAAATTATTAGGAAAATATAAAATTGTACACAGAATGTTTGTTGTCCGGCATCAATTTTAATCTAAAACAATTCAAAACCACAAAATTGCCATATAGTGAGACTGCAGCATGGTTTCTTTTCAGTCATCAAAATGGTGACCTAAGGAATGTGTCTTCATCATTGGATGCATCGATGTTAAAACATATCTAAAAATGTGAAGCACTACACAGACACTGAAGAAACTCAGAAGAGTCCGTGAAATGAGGTTGGAATAAAATTAATGACTAATTACAGTAGGAATTGATCTTCATTAGGCCCATAAATATTTTCCAGAAGAAAAGACTACATTGAAGAATAATCAAAACAGTGAAAAGGAAGCAGGCAGGCAGACCTTGAATTAAACATTATCCAATGAACAACATCTATTGAAGCATGATTGCAATAATCTTTTACCTAAGTTACAGTACTAATCTATGTTCTTCCCTTATGCCATATAACAAAGCCATGAAAATGCAGTAATAATTTTCAAGGCATTAGACTTTACAGAAGGAATTCAATGAATGTATTTCTAGAAAGTAAAGATAGATGTCTGAGATAAAGAGTAAAGCAAATATCCCCAATTTTTAGCCCTTCGAGGTGAGAGGGGTACAAGTCGAAGCACAAGGAGAATGGACAGAAGTACAATAGTGCATAACAGTAGTTCCCAAGATGCAATGATGAATCTAACAGGGGAGAAAATCAACAGGGTCACTTGAGGGGTTAACGTTTTCTATAAATGTCTTTAATCACTCTAGAGCACTGTATCTAATATCCACAATCATTATCCAGACCTTGTTATTGAGATGAGGAAGAACAAATACCTAGATTTCTCACTTCTCTTTTCCTACAGGAAGCTGATGCAGGACAGATTAATTTGCTAAGATATGCAACATGAGATGAAGAGGAAAAAGAAGTTAACTACACTACAATCGGTCATACATGCCATCATATGTCTCTGCAGGAAGGAAGCTACTATGTACATTTGTTACTAAAACTACTGAGATCCTCAAATCAGGTCTTTTATGCTTGTGTATTACTGGAATTAAAGAACATCTTGATACTGAGACAGCATAAAATCTCAAAGAAAGCTGGACTAATCATTACAATACTGCATTTTGTTCTGCTAGGACAAGAAACCACTTTATAGACAATATTTTATACTAGTAACTTTTTTTTTTCCAGAACTGGATTTTGTTAATATATGTGACTATCCACCAGAATAAATGTCTTCCTTTATCTGCATCTTGTGCAGTCAGCATAGTCAAATAGATGTGGGAGTTCATCAGTAGCACTTTTTAAAAATGCAAAAAATGTGGATTGGGAGCCAATATACATATTTTTCCAACGTCGTCTTCCACATCCTCCTTCTTAATTCCTAGGAAACACACCCAATCAATAAAAAGGCTTAGATTTTTGGCTTTCAAACTTGAAAGTGGAAGCAGAATGTTATGGATGTCGAAGATGACTGTTAATGTTTTTTTACATAATAATGTAAAATATTATGTAATAATGTAAAATAATAATGTCACATGCAAGAGCCCTATGAGTTCTGAAGGTCTAACACTGTACTTCTTTAGGGATGTGATAGTAATGACAGGCTTACTGGGCTTAGTATTGTTTTCCACTTCCTTTTCTACCACTTAGCCTAAATTATAATACATAGTAATGGAATGAAAAAGTAAAGTCATCTTAAGAAAGTCAATTAGGGCTCTGGGAATGTGGCTTTTTGGTACAGTGATTGCTTAGCATGCATGAAACCCTGGGTTCAGTTCCTCTGTACCACATAAACAGAAAAAGTAGTGGTGCTATGCCTCAAGTGGTAGAGTGATAGCCTTAAGCAAAAAAAGAAAAATCCCAGGAAGAATTCCCTGGCCCTGAGTTCAAGCCCCAGGACTGGCAAAAAAATCATTTAGCTAATAAATGCCAAATAAAGAACCTATACGAGGAATATATAATTGCTCCTTCCAACTATGACCTAACAATAGTTCTTAATTCATGTACTTTACCTATATTAGAAGACTGTGTTGAGAAAACAAAAACATTTTGTTAGTAGGTCATGGCAATTAATGTCAAGAATGTGCTTAGATATCAGGTGAGGATTAATCTAAGTCTAAGTGAAATTTGGAAAACTTTTTTGTCAGTTTTGACACCAAAAATCCACCAGCTAATTAATAGTTGTGATAGAAATGAAGGAACAAATACAGATGGAAGAAATAAATGATAATAATAACTAAATTATACCAGAAGCTGTTCCAGGGAACCATATTTGGTTATTAAAGAAGTAGTTATCAAGTAGGCTTATTCCTCATTGCCTTTAGCATTCTAAATCACTTAGGCTAGTTCTTAATCTCTGTGAGATAAGTTATATCTTATTCTATGTTGTTCTTTCATATCTGATCTTCTTTGTTTTCTAAAAATCTCAGTATTTCTCTATTTCTCTAATGACAATTATTTTTACTAAGTCCACCGATGTAGACCTCAGGGGATGCTAAAATAAGAGTCCAATAGCTCATGAATCATTAATGTAACAACATGGAGGGAGGACATATTTATTGCTACCTCAAATTTTCTGAAAAGCTGCAATGTCATCATTTGATTCAAATTTCCATTATTTGTCTAGAGTGTCATTAAGTGCACATAAATGCAAATATGAGCTGGGTGCTGGTGGCTCACACCTGTCATCCTTTCCACTTAGGAGGTTGAGACCAGAGGATTGTGGTTCAAAGCTAGCCTGGTCAGGAAAGTCCATGAGACACATCTTCAATTAGCTAAAAGAAACCCGGAAGTGGTGCTGTAACTAAAGTGGCAGAGCACACAACTTGATCTGAAGAGCTGAGGGACATGCCCAGGATCAGAGTTCCTGCCCCACGACCAACAAAAAAGTGAAATATACTTTCAGTTTCCCCAAAAGGACCTATGAAATCAATAGTAATCTTCCCAAGCAGAAAAACAAAAGGGGAGGTAACAATGTTCGTTAGATAATGTACTCAGTAACTTACTTATGTAACTCTAACCCCTCTGTCCACCATTTTCACAATAAAAAAACATCAAAAAATTATCCTGGAGTACATTAAGTTCAAATTTCCTAAGTGCTCTGTAAATTAAGACCAATTTTAAGTGGGAAGAAGATTCTCAGAAACATTTTTTTTGTCAGTGTTTGTGTTGTGCATTATTACCCAAGTGTACATAAGTTAACAGAAGGAGAATCAATAGGAATAGGAAAAAGAGAAGTTCTGTGTTTAAGTATAATGGTTCAATAAACTATAGAAGACTCTGCAAATAAGACAACTTTGAAATAATAAAGGCAAGGCCAGTATGTAGATCTATGGGAGTGATATAGAGTGACATTATTACTAATAGAACATGAAGGATGAGGTCACTCTCTGAGTTCCTGAGTTCTGAGTTCCTGAGTCAATGCAATAAAGGCTGTATATGAAAAACCTACAGCCAGCATTATACTTAATAGTGAAAAACTAAACCCATTTCCTCGAGTGATAATTTTTAATATTAGAAATTCCTCAAGTGAAATTTCCCCAAAAGAGCTTGAGAATATTACAAAGGTGGGAACAGAGATAGTAAGAAAGTCAAGTCATCATTAATAAAGGGATCAGATCCAGGGAGGAATGATTCCGAGGCCCCTCCACTGCATCTGAAAATGTTCATATCCTGTGTCAAATGTTAGAACATCTTTGAAAATAGTACATGAACAGTCTGAGCCATCAGTCTAGTGGAAAATATTATTGGAGAAGTTCAGAATGGCTAGTCTGTATCTAGATTAAATAAATCAACAAACTATGGTAGGACAATGTGATACAAGCCAGGGATTCTAGCACTCAGACTAAGACAGGTGATTAGAGATTGGAATTACACAGTGATACCTTCACTGGATTAGGTAGTATAGTTTTGTCTCAATAAAACAAACCAAAAAAGGAATAAAAAATAAACAAGAAAGGAATAGACAGTTGGATGTTTGGGCTAATTTTGTCATTATATTTTGAGAAGTCAAGTTTCCTATTGTAATGCAACTCATATATAATCCTCAGTTGTGTTTTAAATGTTCTCTTCAAAACAGAACATTACTAGATACAAAACAGCTCATGATTCCCAACCAAAAATTTGAAAAAGTATGCATCATTCTGTTAGAGTCCAAAGAAATGATGAAGGATTACAAAAGCTTAAGCCTAGAGTAATAGGAAAGTTCATTTAATGTAGGACTTAGTAGACGAGGCTAAATTAGAATTTAGATTTAAAATAAATATTTTTTGTTTGTATTTGATATTCTATAGGTTACTACCAAATACTTTTTTAAGTAGAAGATTTAATTTACAAATTCACAAATGAATCTGGCATTCTATTTGCCTAAAATATTCTTTCAAGTGAGGTATATTTAGAACTTAGGTAATAGTTAATTCCAACAGTTCATAAGTAACATGATAATGTGACTAATATAGACAAAGTTGCCAACATTTTGATGCTATTAATTTATAAATTTAGATAAAGAGCAATTTTTTGAGATTTTGGTGTAACATGGTATGAAGAGAGTAACTGTGTGACATCTTTTATCTTCTACCTATACATAACACAGAAAGAAATTTCCTTAATCATGTACCTCTGTATAAAATGAGAAAAATGCTACTTTCAGGGTTTGTTTTTATTTTGTTTTTGTTGTTTGGTTTGTCCTAGGGCTTATCTTCTAGGCCTGGCCACTGTCCCTGAGCCTGATTTTGCTCAAGGCTATTACTCTTCCACTTTTACCTCAATGCCACTTGTGTCAGGATTTTCGTGAGCAGTTTATTGGAGATAAGAATCGAAGGAACCTTCCTGCCTAGGTGGGCTTTGAACCATAATCTTGAGATCTTAATATTCAGACATTTAGATCTCCTGAATATATATGATAGATAACATATATAACTATAAATAATATTTGCAAGTGTTCTGATCTCAAGAATAACACTGGGTGGAAAATGATGCTGCGAAGTTTAGTGTAGTATTTTTTCCACAATATGAAGGGCATTACATTAGCAGAAGTGTAGTATTTTTTTTACAAAAGTTATATGCTTGTCATGATGGGAATTTAGGGAACTTTAAGGTACACCTTGAAAGTTGGAAATTGTTGGGCTAGGATGACATTATGGCATAAAAATTTGGGATGGATGGTCATAGAAATAATAGCTTACTTTGATGAACAAATGTTTACTCGAGGAATTGTTATAGATACTTCATAATTTTACCTACTACCAGACTGTGGCTATTTTTTCTGTTGAATTTAAATATGTAACACCCAATTGAAAGCTGCACCTATTGCAGAATTAAATAAAATGCAAACAGGTACTGTTTTGAATGTCTCTAGTATGGCATGTTCAGAATTTGAAAATGAGTAGTTAGTAGTCATAGGAATGTTGAAGAACACATATACTCTCTCCTCTTAATAAGTATTCAGTTTTAAAAGTAAGGGGTTTCAACAGCATTGAACTATTTCTGTTTTAGAATGAGACAATACTAAAATAATTTTTTTTCAAAATAATGGCAAGTATATTCTGAAAATATTGTATAGTTTGATAATATTCAAGTTGATGACCCTCTGATAAAGAAAGGGATAATTAATTCAAATTAGCAGCCAAATGTTCATTTTTAATGAACATTTATTATAATATATTATAATATTTACATTTATGATTATAAATAAATAAATATTTATATAATATTTATATATTATAATATTTATTATACCAATACAGTGAAATCATATTTTGTGCAGCTCATTTTTTAATTTAATTTTATTGTCAAGGTGATATGTAGAAGGCATTGCATTAATTGTAAGGTAGTGAATACATAACATGATGAACTTTTTACCCGCTCCTGCATTTTTCTCACAGTTTTCCTTCACTCCAATACCCCTCACAAATTGTAATGTAAATTTCCAACATCATGTCTTGTGAGTTTTGCTATTCCTTTGGTTTGCCCTTTGTTCTTTGTCTCGCCATTTTGTTGTTCCTCTTCACTTGCCAAATTAAGATAAATGTATATACAATACACAGGATACTTAAATCAAATATAAAAGGGATAAACAAAAGGGAAAACACAAAAGAAAAAAAGAAATCAGATAGTACATTAAAAACAACAACCACAAACAGAAAACTCTGTTCCCATATCCAGGAGTTCATTTTGCTCATCATCATCTTATATGGGCATACATACATAGAGTTGAGCAATTCTGTTCAACTGCTAGGACTATCCAAGACATTTCCTACTTATTACAAATGAGGAAACCACGGAATCTCTTTCTCTGTTTCTTGTTTATTTTACTTAGTTTGATTTTTCCAAGACTTTCTATTTCCATATGAATTGGAAGCATAAATTTCCGTAGTGCTTACATAAACCACATTTTGTCAATTCATTCATCTACTTAGTGGCATATTGTTTTAAAACATGACTGCTTCTAAGTATCACTTAAAGTCATTCAAAAACGAGAGATGCCACTTCCCCATACATTCTAAAAGCATGATTTCTAAGTAAGATAGGATGTTATGGTGGTACGAGTGTTGAGATATCTCGATTATTCTAATGTATATCTTGCACTGATTTAGGCAGGAAGATATCCAATATCATAGAGGATAAAAATGGTAGTGACAAAAATATTTCCCTTGAGAAAAATATAGGAGGCTGCCAGAAGTACAAAGTAGTTCAGATAATTTTGAAGAATTTAGAAATGCAAGGTCAAGTATGTCTCTTTAAATAATAATTATGTAAGTGGAAGGGCAAAAGAAGGGGAAGAGAAAAAAATAAGTGACAGCAGATCACTGTCCCAATAGAAAATAAAAAGACAATCTATAACTTTCATGTTAAAGAGAGACCAATAGAATACATGCAAAATATTCACTTGGCTTTTTCCTACTTTAATGCTCCAATGGCTTTCATAAAATGCAGATGCATAGATTTGTGTCTTCTGTCATTTGCTAAATGTTTCTTCCAGAAAAGGTTATCAATTACTTATAAATGATGCATAATTCCTAGGTATTCCAGTTATCACATACACTTTTGATTGAGTTATCTCTGTAGAAACTCAAAATGACGGACCAAAAAACCCTCAAAATGAACAGAAATCACATCTTCGTCTTAAACGCTGTAGATTACAAAGATTTTAGCCAACACCAAAAACATCTCTTCAGGTATTCTGCATTTTGTGTGAAGAATTTTTAACAATAGTTTTTTTGCTGACATGTAATTCACTTGCAATATATTATCTCCTTTTATTGTATACATTTAGTGCTTTGGAAGTGAATTGTACCTTCATAGGCTTTCAAAGCCTAATTTTCACAAACTTGCATTTCTTCAAATAGAAATGCTATACATTTTAGAACAGACATTAAAATAGATATAAAATTCTGTTACAGGAATTTGTCCAGCATACGTCCTCTATAGTGTGTCTTTTCAAAATTTGATTTTGGGGATTTTTTTCAAGGGTCTCACACATTCTACTTAAGTGCACTGTCAATGAACTACATTTCCCTTTCCAAATTCTTTTTACTTCTCTTTAATACATTTATAGAAGTGTAATGAATGGATCCTATACAATTGTTTTGACCTTTAAGACTTGAAAACTTGCTTGCTAAAATGATTGCAATATTATACAAATCAATCATTATGAGGAGTTTATCAATTTCTCCACAAATGCATTACTATATTTTGTGTAATCTTTTTATATTAAGGTCATACTAGTGAGTTTTCTTTTTCTTTTTTTTTAGATACTAAAGAGGAACTTATTTCATATGCTCCTCCTATTGGCTAATAATTTACACATGTTCTTTAAAGAAATATCCTATTCAGGAAAAATTATATAGAATTAGAAGATATAAAAATACTTAAGATTCAGAATCATTGTAGCATTCACATTGTTTCATTAACAAATATGTTCCCTCTATCTGTTGGATATGTTTTCACTTCGGTTATAGTGTCCTTTGAATTATGAGCATAGTGTCCTTTGAATTATGAAAGGCTATCACTTGATATAATCCAGTATATTCTTACATTTCTTTAGCCACTAATGCTTTCCATTTAGAAACCTTTACTGATATAATGTCATGAATTTTTACATTTATCTCTTATAGATTTTTATATCTCACATTTAGTTTGATAATCATTTTTTTATTTTAAATTTTTGTATAAGGATTGAAGTAGGCCAGGCGCCTGTAGGTCACGCCTATAATCCTAGCTTCTCAGGAGTCTTAGATCTGAGGATCACGGTTTAAAGCCAGCCCGGGCAAGAAAGTCCATGAGACACTTATCTCTAATAAACCACTAGAAAGCCAGAAGTTGTGCGGTGGCTCAAGTGGTAGGTTGCTCACATTGAGCTGAAGAGCACACAGACAGCGCCTAAGCCCAGAGTTGAATCCCCATGAGTGACAAAAAACAAAACAAAGAAACAAAAAAAAAGGATTGAGTTAGTAGTCTAAGATCAATCTTTAAATCTCGAAAGACAAGAGTCCCAATACACCCATTTAAGATTCTATTTTTATTTCATAAAGTCATAGGATAATTTTCAAAATCTATTGACCATAAAACTGAGAATTTATTTTTGACAAATCTGTTACATTCTTCTATATGTCTGCTCTTGTAGTAGAACTATGTTGTCTTCACTACTAAACATGGTAATAAGATTCAAAGCTAGTATGAAGGCTGAAGCTACACCATTTTACAAGATTGTACTGATTGACCTGTATCCCTTGAATTTACATACAAGTTTATTGAGCAGGTAGACCAATATTCTACAAAGATATCTAGATGTTTGATAGTCACTCATATTTTGTACCTTGTAAAAGCACAAGTCCCCAGATATTATATATAGAAAAATGTTTCAGAGAATACTTGAAATAACTAAAATTAATTCAGGAATTAGTTAAGATGTAGATAACACTGTAGCATACCAAAGCTGAATGATAACAACTTGAGCTGTACAACAGAGAAGAGTGAGAGGGGAAAGAATGATGGACCACTTAGGAGCTATATATCATTACTATTGTGTTTCAAAAAAACAGAATTCAGAGAAGAGAAGGAGAAAAAGTGTCCTGAGACAAGTTTATTTTTAATCCATCTAATAGCTTGTACTAAAAGACAGTGAAACTGGGAAAAATTAAAATAGAAATTAAAGCATTGTATATACCTATTACAATGAAAAGAAATTGTAATAGGAATATGTTAAATAATTCCCAAAGAAATAAGAGAAAGAGTAGTTAAACTCTAAAGGGAAAAAGCATGAAGAGAGAAAAGAAGCAAAGTAAACTTTTATCAATAGCAAACACAAGAGTTTGGAAGTGGAAAGGCAGTGGAAATATTCTAAATAACAATAAAAATTGCTACCATTGATAGAATATGGGTCACATGTTATCATATATAATTTTGAAAAAGCATACTAGGAATGAAAGTTTGAAAGTCATGGTTTAAAACACAATTAGGATTATAACTAGACAGTATAGCTCAGTGGTAAACCATTGGCTTTGCATATGTGAAGCCATGGTGTGATCTCCCAAGCATTACAAAGTACACACAAAGCACACACACACACACACACACACACACACACACACACTCAAAAACCACATAAGCACTCACACACACACCACATCCACAAATTTGCAATATTGATTTTATCATATTAAACGGAGGAAATTATCACAAATAGTAAAAGTATGTTAATATATGAAATCATAATATTGCTTGTACTATTTAAAAGTTTAGTAGAAATAAAATAGTCACAATATACTTGGATTTTAATAGATTAAGTAAATTGAAAATTAATAGAAGACATGAGAACTTTTGCAAATAAGTTTTAAACAATAAACATTTTGAAACATGTGTCCTTTTATTTTGAGAAAAGATTGATGTTACTGGTGTTTTAACTCAAGATTTAGAATATGATAGCGATGTGCTGTATATAACGCTAGGGATGGCTATATCTATAATCATTTCACTCTTACTAGTTTTATAATAAGGTCTCAAAGTTTCCAAGTCTCTCCCGAATGAGAAAGCCTATTTACACTTCCCACCATAGCTAGAAAATGGATGCAACAAATCACTATGCTGACTTCAAACTTTTTTTTTAAATTCAAGTACAAATATTTCCAAAAAGTGATCAGGTAATGAAGCCTTTCTTAATAAAGTATGTGCTTCTTGAAAATACAGTAAGTATTTGTTAGCTGAACAAATATGTTTATAACTATAAAAAATAAATGTGGTTAGATTCACAAACCATATAAGAATTAAGAAAATAATATTTAAATAGCCACATGTTAAATATTTTAAAAGCAAAATATATGTGTCTGAATAATTTACATGTGTAAAAATCATGCAAAATTAAATTAACTGATCGTAAACACTGAAAACAGTATTACCCTAAAGAAACAAAAGGAAGCATTTAATATCAAAATTTGAAATTTAGAAAATAAAATGAAGTAGGGGCTGGGAAGGTAGCTCAGTGCTAGAGCGCTTGCCTTGCATGCATGAAGCCCTGGGTTCGATTCCTCAGCACCACATAAGGAAAAAGAAAAATGTCGGAAGTGGTGCTGTGGCTCAAGTGGCTCAAGCGCTAGCCTTAAGCTGAAGAATTGTGGGACTGGGCCCAGGCCCAGAGTTCAGGCCCCACAACCGGACCCCCCCACACACAAAAAAAAGAAAAGAAAATGAAGTGTACTATATAGTTGACTTAATTAATTGTAAGCCCTCTGTATATCAATTTTATCATAAAATGCATGAACAAAAAAAGCAAAAGTACCCATTGGGCAATAGCAACAGCAAAAGCATCAGTAGTTCTTGTTTTGAGTGTACAAAAATATCGATGGAAGATATAACAATGTTCCTTCCCTAAGAAATGTACTCGTTACCTCATTTATGTAACTATAACTCCTGTGTACATTACCATTAAAATAAAATTAATTTGAAATTAAAAATAAACCAAATGATATACCAATTACGAATTCTTAGAAACCATTGGTTAAAAACTTTGTAAAAAACTGCACTAAATATCCAAGGAATATAATTTGATGATACTATTTAAATATTTCAACTTCTGCAGAAAAGGAAAGAGTTTAAAAACTGTTACAAAGTAAAGAAATAAATCAGAATATATTACTACTAATAATAATCATAAGACGAATATATAGTGGTAGTCAAATATGTAAGACCTGAGGCAATTTGCCATTCATTTGCACTTAATAAGTGAGAAAGAATTTTCTAGGTATTTTTAAGTTATCATAAGTTTAATGAAGAAATTATTCAGTCACATCATATGATAATCAGATAAAGCTGATATTAGAGCAAAAAACAGATTGTATTAAGTTTTGGGATGTTAATTTATATACTTATTTTGGTTGTGGGAAAATGTGGGGATTTCCACTTGGGGTATATTGTTCTTGCAGGCCGGCACCATATCAGTGGTTAATTTTAGGATAGGGGTTCCCTTTCCACAAGAACATGCACTGATCTGTCCTTTTAGACTTCCCATCATCAATGGCATCAGATTTGCACACCAACTTGTCTAGCTTGCTACCTTGACTGGCCTGGATCCGCAGTCCTTCCAATCTTAGTTTCTAGATAGCGCAGGATGGTGGAAATGATCCAATTCACCCAGCTATAGATTGAGAAGTAAGTCCACTAATCTTTTGCTTGGGTTCTGTTTTCAAGCCTCCTAAGTAGTTAAGAGTACACATGAGATCCCCTGGTGCCAAGCAGTAAGGTTATTTTTTAAAGCAACTAGACATATATATGACTTAGGCTTGTGAATACCTCAGGAAAAGAATAAAAGAGCAGTGAAGCGCAGAGGACAGGTTGAATTTTAACTAGCTATTCAGAGGTTCAATAAGATTAGCTAGCTACTCGGGAATCTGAGATCTGAAGACCACTGTTCAATCATGAAAGTACAAGCGATTATCTCAAAGAAAACCAAAAACCAGAATTGTTGCAGTGGCTGAAGTGGTAGACCACCATCCTTGGGCACAGAAGCTGAGGAATAGTTCCCAGGGACTATCAAGCCTCAAGAATGATGAATGCATTCAGGAGCATATGCAGATGTGCGTGTGCGTACTCCTACATGCATGCACACATACAAAAACACAAATGAGTATTTCAATGTGAAGTTCTTTATTTTTTTACCTTGCTGTACTTTATTTCCCTATATTAGTTCACAAATTAACAAAATCAGCTAAGGACCTATTTACATAAAATTCATCATGTTTCTCTAAAATCTACTCTCTCTTTGGAAGCCCGGTTTTATTTAACGCAAAAGTAAATTTTTCAGGAAGTCAATTCATCACTCTCAAGTCTATAGTATTAGAAGATTTTTAGGTTCCTCCTAGCAATATGATTTTTTGAAATCCTACATCAAGCAATATATTTCTTTCACTAGAAGAGAAACCTCTGTCAAACAATTAATAATAGCTTATTCTCCTCCTGGCATTCATCTGTAGTTTTATTTTCTTCATATATTTCATGATCTGTCTGTGTAAATAGACAGATTTCACTGCCGTGAAAATAAAAACACCCTTCTCAGAGCTTAGCATGTGTATACCATTCATAGATACTAAAATTGCTTTGGAATAAATAATGTTCACCCTGAATATCTTGAGAAAGAAGAATTGGTTTTTCAGCACTTTAGGTAAGAACTTCAGGGAAAGAAACAAAAGGAAAAGTAAGGAACAACTCAACACATAGATTCAAATGAAACCAAACAACCCAAGAAAACACAAATTAATTCAGTACTCAAGAACCTGCAGGAAATGAAAGATTTAAAAAAAATCAGCTATGACAAGCTTATGAAATTCGTGACTACATGGGAGTGCACTGTTTTGAGGATAGTGGCTAAAGCCCGGACTGAACAGAAAGTTCTGTATACAATGCACCTGTTATTCTAAATTCCAGGAAGAATAACTTCAAGTTGACTGAGGCCAAGTTCATACACAAGTAGGAAGCCAGATTCTAGCTGAAAAATAATCAAGATAACTTAGGGCTGGGGCATGACAAAGTGGTAAGAACACCCATTTAAGGGGCACAAAACACTCAATTCAAACTCTAGTATTGGGGGTATTAAAGAAAAAAAGCTATGATTTTAAATAATTAGAACAATTGTAACACTTGTGTATTTGAGTGGAGAAAAATCCATTAGAGAGATAGAATGAACCCACATTGTAATGCTACTTTAGTGATAATGTTTAGTGGTACTTCAGACAAAACAGAGTTACCTTGCAAATGAGCATGGAGGTGCATTTGGGTGATGGAAACACTCTATTTACACAGGTGTAAATTAAATAGATTTTTTGGGGTAGATTGCAGTTCTTGAACTAAGAGGCTGGGTGATGTCCCTGAGATTTTTCTCTCAAGGCTACCACTCTAATACTTTGAGCCACAGTTCCAATTCTGATTTTCTATTCGTTGTTTGGAGATAAGAGGCTCATGGACTTTCCTGCCCAGAATGGCTTCAAACCATGATCGTCAGATCTCAGCCTCCTGAGTAACCAGGATTCCAGGCATGAGCCTTCGATGTTTTCAATAATTTAGTAAATTGTATAGTTACAGAAGTTATAAATTATCATTGTAACCTTTGTAATATATGTGTGTATGTATAGATCAATGCATACAGTTAGAAATATATTAACATATTTTTGCATCTACAGTAGATTTATGAAATAATCCTTCATTATAAAATAAAATGGAAACAAAAGTTAATAAAGAGCAAAACAAAGGGAACTGTTACACGTTATTTTGTGTTGAATGGAATATGAATTGAGAGAATTCGTTTGGGAAAACCATCTCTACTTTAACAAAATGGATAATTGCTATTAATTCCAATTCATCTATTTGCCTATATTGTGCACCCTCACACATGAGTGTCAAAATCAAACTATACATTTTGCCTTTGTATTTAACTCCCCTGATATAATTTAGGGGATAGATGAAGTAATCAAATAAAGATTAAAATAATAGTAAGTGAGTCTATGAGTTAGAGCTGAAAAAGGTTTTAAATATTATAATAGCTAATTAAAATACATATTTCTTACTTTTTCTCTGTTGTTGTGTCTCTCATTCCCACATTAGGAAAGTACACAGAAGGTTCTCACTAAATTTATGTAATTATTAAAAATGTTTTGAAAGAATATGGGCACAGTGTGTTATTAGCTTATTGAGATCTGTATGGGTTAGTGTGTTTTTGAGGACTTTCAATACGTTGTGATGGAGATGAAGGGAAGGATGTGCTTATTTTGGACACTGGCTAGAGGATTGCTCCCAGAAAGATAGTGATGAATTCTTCCAAAAGCTTACAGTAAAATCACTTTCACAACATGTTCACTACTGCACTATTCACCGTAGCCAAGTTATGGAAACAGCCCAGATGCTCTTTGGTGGAGGATGGTTGGCAAAAGTGTGTCATATATACAAAAGTGGATTGTTCCTATCCATTATGAAGACTATTACGTTATTTGCAAAGAAATGGATAGACCTCAAATTATGTTAAGTAAACGAAGTCAAAGCCAGACACACAAAGGACCCATGTTCTGTCTCATATTTGGAAGCTAGAACTTTATACAAGTTTACACAGCAATATTAACCAAACCGTGCTATTTGTAGAGGAGTATTTAAAAGAAGTAATTTTTTATAAAGTTGAACTTTTAATCCAAAAAAATGAATACCAGGAAAATATCACTTGGAAGATATGAGGGGAAGTCAAAGGGAAGGAATAAAGAGAGTTATGGAGGAAGAAACTGAAGACATAATATTCAATGCAGATAGTATGAAACTAGAAAAAATTAAAGTGTGGTGAGGTTTAGAAGGGTAGGGAAAAGTTATATAAAGATCCATTATACTTAAAAGCATGATTTATTGAATGGAAATTCCCTCGTACAACTAGTTAAGATAATAAGAATATAATTAAGAACAATGAAGACATCTGATCTTAAACTGTGTTCTCTTAAACCATGAGTCAACATAATAGTTACCTCCTCAGAAATTTTCTTTGCAGGTATTTTCCTCATAGTGAGAGAAAAATGATCAATGCAATGAGTGTCAATACATCACATTGCACATCATAAAGAGACACAATAAAAATCACAGTAAAAATGTTAGAATTCACCATATGATTAAATAAAGGTAGAATGTGCCAAATGCTAATTGATTACTTTTCCAAGTACTTTACCTATGGTATCTAATTTAATCCTCACAATAATTCCATAAAGTGGAACTACTTACATTTTTAATTCTCAGATGATGATATTGAAGTCTTCAGAGTTGTAATTCCTAGTACAACATTGCACACATGGTAAGTGTTAGCCTGAGGTCCATATCCAACTGTATCAATTAACCTCATTCTATTTTATGACTAAAATACTAGCATTTAGTCTACAAATTCAAGGAAAAATTCCCAGAATTATTGTGTACACTCATAATATTTCAGTTTACCTTTGTTAGAAAATAGGGAACTGTAATATGAAAACTCAAAGTTCATAATCAATGCATACCTCCCTGGTGAAAGGAACGGCTAAAGTATAACATTCTTGTTTTCTAGGTCAAAATAGCAGAAATCATATTATATCCCTTCACTCAACACTGCACTGCCTGGGGACCCTATCTCTGTTTAACACTGTCTAACTGAAATAATGACCTCCCCAATTCCTCATGGAAAGGGACTGCAGGTCTCATGGACCAATCATTTCCACATTGTAGCTCAACTAAGTTGTTTAAAATTAGAAGTATTTTGATTGCTTTTTATACTCAACATTTTGAGAGAAAGGTACTACTTTAAAATGCTAATAAAGCAAGACTGATATAAAAATCACCTTTGACCCCAGATAAATATTTTACCTTTCATGTACCCAAAAATGCAGTCTGACCTATCATTAATGCTAGGAATGAGAGGATAAAAAATCATAGACAACAAGGCCTAAGCATGAATTAAAGCCTCTCCAACTTGTGAATACTATTGGTTTAAAAAGACATAAAGGGCTGGGAAGGTGGCTCAGTGGTAGAGCGCTTGCCTTGCATGCATGAAGCCCTGGGTTCGTTTTCCTCAGCACCACATAAGCAAAAAGAAAAAAGCCACAAGTGGCGCTGTGGCTCAAATCGAAGAGCGCTAGCCTTGAACTGAAGAGCTGAGGGACAGCACCCAGGCCCAGAGTTCAGGCCCCACTACCAGACTCCCCCGACCCCCCATAAAAAGACATCAATACTACTACATTTGTTCAAAATTTCTTATGATACTGAAGATGAACAGTTAGAATTATCTATTAACTGAGTTCTAATTATAACTCTCTTCAAACAATATGCTGGGCAAATAGAATGCAAGAATCATTTGCAAATTTGTTAATTAAACCCTCTACCTAAAAAAAAATTGTAGTATCCTATAGAATATGAAATTACAAATGAAACCAAAATATTTTTTGAAGCCTAAACTCTAATTTAGCAAGATCTATAAAGACCTACATTAGATGAACTTTGCTATTCCTCCAGGATTAAGCTTTTGTAATCCTTCATCCTTTCCTTCGAATCTAACAGAAAGATGATTACTTAATTTTTCAAATTTTGGATGGGAAATATGAACTATTTTGCATCTAGGAATGTTCTGTAATGAAGATTGCATTTAAAACACAACTGAGGATTATATACCAGTTGCATTTCAATAGAAAACTTGGCTTTTCAAACCATAATGAAGAAATTAGCCCAAACTTCCAACATTGTATTCATTTCTTGTTTGGTTTGTTTTATTAAGACAAAATTATACTACCTGGACCAGGGAAGGTATCAGTTGTAATTGCAGTCTCTAATCTTCTGTCAGACTGAGTGCTAGAATTCTAGCCTTGTATCACATTGCCCCACCATAGTTTCTTGTTTTATTTATTTGTTTGTTTGTTTGTTTATTTTCTGGTCCGGTAATGGGGCCTGAACTCTGGGCCTGGGTGCTGTCCCTCAGCTCTTCAGCTCAAAGCTTGCGCTCTATCACTTAAGCAACAGAGCCACTTCTGGCTTTTTTCTTTTTGCTTATGTGGTGCTGAGGAATCAAATCCAGGGCTTCATGAATGCAAGCCAAGCTCTCTACCACTGAGCCACATTCCCAGCCCCTTCTTGGTTTATTTAATCTAGATACAGATTAGCAATTCTGAACTTCTCCAGTGATATTATCCACTGGACTTCTCAGACTGTTCATGTACTATTTTCAAAGATGTTCTAACATTTGACACAGGGTATGAACATTTTCAATGCATCTGCCGGGTCTCTGATTCATTCCTTCATAGATCCAATCCCTTTGATATTGATTACTTGAATCTCTTACTATCTCTGGTCTTTACCTATGTAATATTCTCAAACTTTTTTGAAGAAAGTTCACTTGAGGATTTTCTCATTTCAAAAATTATCACTTGATTCTAGTTTTACTCAGGACATCTTTTCTATTGTTTTCTAACTTTTCTACATACTCTGAGAGTTGCTTCAGAGGCTCATATAAGTGCCTCTGTGTGTATGTGTATGTTTATATGTATGTATGCAAAAGCCTCAAGCTCTTATTCATCATTTTTGCTCATGATTGTTATTCCATCACCTGAGTCATTCTTCCAATCCAGCTTTTGACTGGTTAATTATTGATAGTGTCTCAAACACTGTTCTGCCCAGGCTGGATGCAAACTGAACTTCCCAGACTCCTTTACATTCTTAAGTTTAATTTATCCAGTAGAATCAACTTTTAAACTACAAACATTTTTTGAGTGTAAAGTCTAAACTGTAGCCCAGATTTTTAACTCAAGAATTCATATAAAGATAGATGAACAAACAAATTACATATGCTGAGTGTACACTGTTAGAAATGTGATCCTAAGCTGGGTGGTGGTGAGATCTGAGGATTGGGGTTCAAAGCCAACCCAGGTAGGAAAGTCCCTGAGACACTTTTCTCCAATATGCTGCAAGAAAACTGGAAGCGGCATTGTGGCTCAAGTGGTAGAGCATTAGCCTTGAGCTGAGTAGCAGAGGGACAGTGCCCAGACCCCGAGTTCAAGAGCCAAGACCACCACCAACAAAAAATATATAAGTAAAGGAAAGAAAAATATGTGATCTTATCCACCAGTTCATGGCTAGTATAATCCCTGCTCTCTCAAGATGAACTTTTTTTTCCAATTAAGTCCATGCTGTTATATCTGACTTGCATTTGAAACAGAATTGTTCTTCCTTTCTACTTTCTACAAAGTTGTGTCATTAGCAAGCATGATTTAGAAAGAGAGTGGCCTCATACTTCGTGTTCCACGTAGGAGTAATGCTTTCTCTATATCACTTTCATAAATCTACATAATGGACTTGGCTTTATTGTTTCAACCTGGTCTTTTTTTTTAATTTAATTTATTTGTGAACATACTGTACAGAGGGGTTACAATTACATGGGCAGGATAATGCGTACATTTATTACCAAGCATTGCAGCCTCCTCCTTTGGTTTACCCTTCACCTCCCTTCCCAGCCTCCCCCCTCCCCCCAATCCCAATCCTTCTGCTTCCACCCCTCTCCCCCCCCCCCCACCGACGTTGTAAAGCTCGTTTTGGACATGACAACTTGTACTTCTTATTGTTGCAACAGGTCCACCTGTATCCTTAAACAACTGGTTTTTCCCCATCTCCTCCACAAGTTATACTGACATCAAATATAGTGAAAGCAGGGGTTATACTGTGGGGGAGGGACATACAAAGCTACCAGCACAACAATGTTTATTGCAGCATTATTTACCATAGCTAAGATATGGAACCAACCCAGATGCCCCTCAGTAGATGAATGGATCAAGAAAATGTGGTATATATACACAATAGAATTCTATGCCTCCATCAGAAAGAATGACATTGCCCCATTTATTAGGAAATGGAAAGGCTTGGAAAAAATTATATTAAGTGAAGTAAGCCCGGCCCAAAGAAACATAGGTCCCATGGTTTCCCTTATTTGCAATATCTAGTATATGTATGAGTCAAGTGGAAAAGGTCAACGTGGTCTTATTTTTAGTCTTCTGTAGTGTATTTTACCCTTATACTTAAACACAGAATTTCTCTTTCTCTAATTATTGCTATAGTTAACATGAGTTAACAAATTCATGCACACTTGGGAAATAATGTGCAGCATATACACTCACAAAAAAAATGATCTGAGAACCTTCTCCCCTTTAAAATTCCCCTTAATTTACAGAGAATTTACAAATTTTGAACTCAATATACTCATG
Source organism: Dipodomys spectabilis (assembly GCF_019054845.1). NCBI lineage: Eukaryota > Metazoa > Chordata > Mammalia > Rodentia > Heteromyidae > Dipodomys > Dipodomys spectabilis. The sequence goes on from NW_024870986.1 coordinate 1,020,805, forward strand.
GATAATGTATTTATAAGAAATATAAATTTAATATTTTCTCTTTATTAAGTTGCCTCTGAAACACATGTTAACACAGGTCCAAAGGTGTCCTTGTGTTATTTCGGTGAAGCCAGAAAGCATTCATTATACCTCAAGCAGCACCATAGATTGTTCCTGAAAGTAACTGTTACTGGATGTGGAAACTGATCCCAGGAGAGGAATGGAACATAGAAGATGGACAAAGTTAAAGTTAACTTGTGCTTTCCTTTTTACTGTAAAAGAAGAGAATACAAAGGCTTGAAGGAAACTCTGTCCCTGACTTTTTCTAGTGTGTTTTTACTCATATATAATTTTTCTGCAAACTTCTAGTTGAGAGTACTACAAAAAGATATAATGTGCCATTTGAAGGCCAGCTTAGAACAAAAGAAAATCACGTTGTTTTAAATATAATCTACTGCAGGGGCTGGGAAGGTGGCTCAGTGGCAGAGCACTTGCCTTGCATGCCTGAGGCCCTAGGTTAGATTCCTCAGCACCACATAAGCAAAAATAAGCCAGAAGTGATGCTGTGGCTCAAGTGGTAGATCGCTAGCCTTGAGTTGAAGAGCTAAGGTAAAGTGCCCAGGCCCAGAGTTCAGGCCCACGACTGGACCTCCCCCCCAAAAACAATTCTACTGCAAAGAAACAAAGACATGTTGGTTTAAAAGTGTTTTATGGATGGATATTTCACCCCTGAGATGATTCTTTTGTTGCAGGATTCAGTTATCAATTCCTTTATTTTGGTCCTGAGTTCTCCAGAGCAATAAGGATTGGAAAAAAGCATCTAGTGTGTATGATCAGCAAAAGGAGCCACTTTTCAGACCAGTACTCCTTTAAGGAGGGTCCCAATGAAATATCTGGTTTTGGGTTTGCTGTTTTGTTTAGCTTGTGTTGGTTCTGGGGCTTGAATCCAGAGGCTGGACCCTGTCCCTCAACAATTTTCTTTCCTGTCCACTTACCCCCAAAGCTAGTATTCTACTGTTGAACTAAAACTCCACTTCTGGATTTTTACTGTGTAATTACAGATAAGAGTTTGACAGACTCTCCTAACTGGTTTGGCTTTAAACTAAGATAGTAAGAAAGCCAAGTGACATTACCTGTATAGACTTCTCTTTTCAAAAAGAAATATTAGATGAAGTTTATTATAAAGCTAATATTTGACAATTTTTTCTTTCTTTATTAGTGTGAGCATACCGTACAGATGAGTTACAATTACATGGGCAAGATAATGAGTGCATTTCTTATTAATCATTGTTGCCTTCTCTTTGTTTCCTCTTCCCATTTCTTCCCATATACCCCGTCCCCACACTTGATCCTCCCCGCCCACCAATGTTGTAAAGTTCATTTTTCGACATAACGACTTGTACATCTCATTATTTCAATGGGTCCACCTGTATCCCTAGTTTAACGATTTGTTTTTGGAGAATATATCCAGCATAGAATCCATAACATAACTCAGCAAAAGTAGGTGCACTGAATCATTTTGGAATTATTTTCTTTTGCTTGGGAAGATTATTGATCTTGTCGTACCTTTTGGGGAAACTTAAAGTCATATTTCACCTTTTTTGTTGGTTGTGGGGCTTGAACTCTGATCCTGGGTGCTTAGCTACAGCACCACCTCTTGGTTTCTGGTGGTTAATTGAAGGTTAGGGTCTCATGGACTTTCATGACCAGGCTGGTTTTGAAACACAATCCTCTGGTCTCAACCTCCTGAGTAGCTAGGATTACAGGAGTAAACCACCAGCACCTGGCTCATACTTGCATTTATGTGCACTGAATGACACTGTGTAGACAAAGAATGGAAATTTTAACCAAATGATGACATTGCAGCATTTCAGAAAAATTGAAGTAGCAATAAATATGTCCTCCTTTTCCATTTCGTTACATTAATGATTGATTAGCTATGGGACCCTTACATTAGCATCCTCTGCTATCTGTATAGGTGTATTTATTATCAGGAAATGGTCATAGGAAATATAGAAATAATAAGATTTTTAGGAAGCAAAGGAGATAAGGAATGAAAGAATAGCTTAGAAGGAGATACATTTATCACACAGAGATTAGGAGCTTGCCTAAGAGATTTAGAATGCTAAAGGCAATGAGGAAAAGCCTAGTTGACAACTAGTTCTACAATAACCAAAAATGGTTCTCAAGAACAGTTTCTGTTATACCTTAATTACTATCATTTATTCCTTCCATCTGGGGTTATTCCTTATTTTCTGTCACAACTATTAATTAGCCTTTTTGGTGCCATAAATGACCAAAAACATTTCAAAATCACACATAGCCTACCCTTCTCTTTGTGATTATCAGAGATGACATAAATCCTGAAATCGTTGAATTTCCAGAATTAAAATATCCCTGACATCTAAGCACATTCCTGACATTAATTGCGGTGACTTAATGAACAAAATTTTTTCAAAACAGTATCCTCATTTTAGTAAAGTACATGAATTAGGGACTGTTGTTAGGTGTCAGTATGGAAGGACCAATTATATATTCAAAGTATGGGTTATTTATTTTGCATTTACTAACTGAATTTTGTTTTGTTTTGTTTTGATTTGTTTTTTTCTTTTTGCCAGTCGAAGGGCTTAAACTCAGGGGTAGGGAATTTTCCTGAGATTTTTTTTCTTGCTCAATGCTAGCTCTCTATCACTTGAGGCACAACACCACTTCCAGTGTTTTTTTTTATGTGTTACTAAGGAATTGAACCCAGGGTTTCATGGATGCTAGGCAAACACCGTACCATGAAGCCATATTCCCAGAGCCCTAAATAACTTTCTTAAGATGGCAATACATTTTCATTTCGTAACTACGTATCAGAATTTTGGCCAGGTGCAGGAAAATGATGTAGAAAGCAATACAATACAATAAGTCTAGTAAGGCTGGATAGACAATGAAGAACTCTCACGGTCTAGCCAGGGAACAGAGGGGCTTATCTCATGGAGCTGTTTCAACAAGCTGAGCGAGACAGCTCCTGACCCACAGCCAACCTCCAGAATGAGAGGGCCTCCTTGGGTTCCAGCCACATGGGGATGCTGGGCCCCCTCCTCCACCTCGCATTCAACCAGTTCTTGTGATCGAGAGAGAAAAAAAGTCAAAATTACAATTAAGTCTGGTGCCAGTGGCTCAGAATTCTAATCCTAACTACACAGGATGCTGAGATGTGAGGATCATCGTTCATAACCAGCCCAGGCAGGAACGTCTGTGAGACTCTTATCTCCAAAGAACCACCATAAAATCAGAAGTAGTGCTCTGGGCTCAAGTGGTAGAGCACTAGCCTTTTGCTGAGGGTCTCAGGAACCTCGCCTATGCCTAGAGTTCCAGCCCCACGACTGACAAGAAGTGAACTTCCTAACACAAGAACTGGATTGAATAGAACTCATTGTCCTAGGGAGCATTGTAGCGAAGTCAGGCAGTGTTTCCTGCGAAGTTGAAGTCATATCTAAGTCACGTGGCTTCTCTCTGCCTTGGTTTCACCAGCTGCAAAACTCAACACAGTGAAGGATCCTCTTCCTCATGGGGATGGGGTAATTATGAAACAGAGCAATGTTTTGTTTCATAATCCCACATCTGTTGCACAATTAACAGGCCCCACCTGAGCCCTTTCAGGTTACCTTCCTAACATTTGCTCACAGAATTGCCGAGAACCTTATCTGAAGGCTGCTCTGTCTGTACCTAGCCATGCTCCCGAGATCCCTCTGTATAAATCCCTTGATCTCTCACAACTCCTCTGAGGAGAATGAGGTCTAATGGTTGCGACCCTACCCAGAGCTTCACCTGTGTTCAAGAATCGTCTGCTGTGATTTTTTTTTTTTTTTGCCTGCTCAAACTGACTTAAGAAACAATTCAAGCCACAGGAAAATCAAACATCACAAGCAGACCAGAGACTCCAACAAGAGACAGGTTAAGGACAGAAGGGAGATACAGGATCTTCCCATCCCCCCCCAAATAAATCAAAGAGCAATTTTTTTTGTACCTTTTATGAAATTATTTTCTAAAAGTTTTTTTTTTAATTTTTAACTTTAATTTTTTTCTATTTATTTTTTTTCTTCCTTTCATAATTTTATTTTAGGGGATATGTTTGTATACTTTTTTTCTTTTTAAAATTTTTTTTGTTTAGCTTTACTGATCATTTGATCCTTTTTTCTTTCCTTCTCACGCTTTTCACTTTTTCTTTTTTTCATTCTTCTTTGCGTGACTTAATTGTTGTTCTGCTCATCCTCAGATATGCCAATAGTCGATTACTAGACCTTAGGCCCATTGTGTACACACTTCCTCCAGAAATTTATTACTCAATTTAAAACCTCTTAGACTTAAATTACTTAATAGCGGTACTACTTCTGTATACGTATATAATATTTTAAGCATGTTTATTTTTAAGTTTTTCATGTCTCCTTTATATCCCTCCCCTTCTCTTATTCTATCCACATTCTTCTCTAAGTATTACGTTTTCATTTTGCATAATTTTTAAGTGTTGCACTTCTTAATTTTTAATTTTTGTTTTTCTATTTTCTCTTGCCTTTTCTTTCTCTTTCTTCTTATTTTCTCTCTCTCTACTATCATTCTATCCACCCTATTTCCTGCTTTGAGATTAGGATTTAGTTAATTTAACTCTCCCACTGCCTTTCCACATCCCTATATGCCTATTTTTGCCCATATCTCACCCTAAAAATAATAATTTCTGTTTGCCAAATTCTTCTTTGTGGTTTGTAGCCCATTAATACATAGTTGTTTGATGTTGAATAGGTATATCTGTTGAACTAGATCGTATCTACAGATTTTTGACTGTGCAACTACAGACTTTGGTTGATGCTTGCCTTAAAATAGTGTGCTAACACAAAACCAGCGTTACTTTCATCACAAATGGGCAGAGCAACCTGGAAAAACATAAGAAAAATGGCAAGTCCGGGTATCTCAACTCCCAGTCATGATAATCAGGTGTCAGAAAAGATAATCAATAATCCAGAGGAGAGGTCCCAAAAAGCTCTACAAACACTACTTGTAATTATGGTAAATGGAAAGATTGAAAACCTGCAAAGGACTCTGAATGAGCGTGATAGGGGGAGAGAGGAGGCAAAACAAAGGTTAATACAAGAATATCATGAGCGTGAGGAAGCTATTTAAAGATTGATACAGAAATTGCATGAGCAGATTGAGAACACTAAAGAGAAATAAAGGAATGTCGTGAGCAGGCTGAGATCACTTAAAGAGAAATACAGGAAATGCGTGAACGTGAAGAAGCTAATCAGAGAGTAATACAGGAATTGAGAGAGCGGGATGAGAATGCAGAATGATCACTAAAGGCATTCATGGAATCCATAAACAGAGAACTGAAAGATGTCAGAGAGACCACAAAGGGAATGCTGAATGGAACCTAACAGAAGGAGTGGGAATAACCAATCAACTAAATAATTTGAGAATAAACACTGACAACCAAATTAAGGTAGTAAAGAAGTTCACACCAGATCTAAAACAATGCTCCAACAAAGAATTTGAAGCCATCAAAGCTGACCACCTAGAAGAAAAAGAAATTTAAAACAAAGTATAAAGTCTTGATATTAGGTTAGGCCATGCAGAAGATCGAATCTCGGAGATTGAAGACAGCCTAGAAATTATAGAGAAAGAACATACAACCATCCAAGACAAATCCAAGAAAGATGAGAGATCTATTCAACACTGGGAAGACACCATCAGAAGGCCTAATCTGAGGATAATGGGTGTAGAGGGGAACCTAGAAACAGAAGTTAATAGTCTAGGAAATTTGTTTAACAGGATCCTAGCAGACAACTTCCCAAACATGCAAAAAGAAAGGCTTATTCAGATACAAGAAGCTTTTAGAACTCCAAAAAGACCAGACCAATATTATCATCCACACAGGATCAATTCAGAAAAAAGAAAAGATCCTTAAAGCTGTCAAGGAGAAAAGATCAATCACCTATAAAGGGAAACCAACTAGAATCACCTCAGATTTCTCAGCGGAAACAAGCAAAGCAAGAAGAGCCTAGAATGATGTAAGCCATGCCCGAAAGACAAAAAATTATCAACCAAAATTCTGTACCCAGCTAAACTCTCCTTCATTACGGAAGGTCAAATAAAAACCTTCCATAGCAAAGAAATATTAAGACAATATATCTCCACCAAACCAGCTCTACAAAACATTGTTAAAGACGTCCTACACATAGAAAACTTACGAGATAACAATAAATGCCAAGAAATCGCACCCAAACTGAGAATCCAAGACCCATAAGAAGAACCCAGTTGACGCAGACCCCAAGAAGGTGGATAAAAAGCAGGTACTCCCAAATACCTCTCAGTCCTATCTCTCAACATTAACAACTTAACTCTCCAATTAAGCGACTTAGACTATCTAGTTGGATTAAAAAGCAAGATTCTTCAATATGCTGCCTTCAGGAGTCACATCTTGCCCATAAAAACAAACACATTTTGAATGTGAAAGGCTGAAAAAAATCTACCAAGCAAACGGCCCCCATAAACAGGCGGGAATTGCAATCCTAATATCAGATATAAGAGACTTCAAATTAAAATTCGTGAGAAGAGATAAAGGTCATTACATACTAATTAAGGGATCTCTCCTTCAGGAGAATATTACAATTCTAAATATCTATTCGCCAAACACAGGAGGACCCAAATTTGTCCAAGATACAGTACTTTCCCTCAAATCTCACAGAGATACAAAGACATTAATTGTTGGGGAATTTAACACACCACTATCCCCACTATATAGATCAACTCCGCAAAAACTCAACAGACAAACTGCAGATCTAAAAAACTGCATAGATCAACTAGATTTCACAGACATCTACTGAATATTTCACCCAGCAGCATCAAAATACACATTTTTCTCAGCAGCACATGGAATATTTTCCAAAATAGAACATATTTTAGTCCACAAAGCAAACTTGTCCAAATTCAGAAACATTGAAGATATACCTTGCATTCTCTCAGGCCACAAGAGAATAAAATTAAACTCAACACCAAAAGCCACCAGAGAAAATCCTGTAACACATGGAGGCTGAACAACATACTGATGAATACTGCTGGGTCATGGAAGAGATTAGAAAGGAAATTCAAATGTTCATGAACACACAGATTACCAGCTCCTTTGGGACACAGCAAAGGGAGTACTCAGGGGCAAGTTTATAGCTCTGAGTTCCTACATCAACAAATTGGAGAGATCTGAAACCAACCATTTAATGAGACATCTGAGTCTCCTTGACAAAGAGCAGCAAGATAATCCCCAATCCAGTAGATGGAAAGAAATAATTAAAATTAAATCAGAAGTTAATTAATTAGAATCCAAAAAAAATCATAGAAAGAAGCAACAAAACAAAGATTTGTTACTTACAAAAAATTAACAAAATTGACAGACTCTTAGCAAATCTTATCAAAAAAAGAAGAGAATACACACAAATAAATACACTCAGAAATGAGAATGGAAACATCACCACAGAATCAACCGAGTTTCAGAACATTATAAGGAAATATTTCTCAAAACTTTACGCTAATAAGTTTGAGAACTTAGCAGAAATGAACCTTTTCCTAGGAAATATTGACATGCCGAAACTAAACCAAGATGAGTTAAACCATCTTAACAGGCCCATATCAAGCATTGAAATAGAAACAGCAGTAACAAACATCCCATCTAAGAAAAGCCCAGGACCAGGTGGCTTTACAGCAGAATACGATAAGGCCTTCAAAACAGAGCTCACAGCAATACTCCTCCAAATCTTCAATGAAATTGAAAGAGAAAGTTGACTACTGAACTTATTCTGTGAAGCCATAATAACCCTCATCCCAAAACCAGGCAAGGACTCATCACAGAAAGATACCTAGAGACCCATTTCTTTGATAAACATTGATAGAAAACTTCTCAACAAAATTTTGGCTAATCGACTTCAACAATTCATCCAAAAAATCCTACAAAATGATCAAATAGGATTAATTTCAGGGATGCAAACCTGGGTCAATATGCGCAAATCAATTAATATAATTCATCATATCAACAGGAGCAAGGATAAGAGCCACATGGTTATCTCAATAGTTGCAGAAAAAGCATTTGACAAGATCCAACAGCCCTTTATGATGAAGGATCTGGAAAAATTAGGAATCCATGGAACTTTCTTCAATACAATAAAGACTATATATGACAAATCTCCAGCCAGCATTATACTTAATGGTGAAAATCTAAAGCCAATTCCTCTTAACTCAGGAACGAGACAAGAATGTTCACTCTCTCCACTTCTCTTCAATCTAGTATTAGAATGCCTAGCTACAGGAATAATAAAAGATGCAAACCTAAAGGGAATCCAAATAGGGAAAGAAGAAGTAAAACTCTCTCTCTTTGCACATGTCATGATCTTGTATTTAAAGAATCCCAGAGACTCCACTCCCAAATTACTCAAGCTGATTCAAAACTTTGACAAAATATCAGGGTATAAAATTAACCCTCAAAAAGGAATGGCTTTTCTGTATATCAACAATGAGAAAAGTGTGGCTGAAATTAGGAAAGCATCTCCATTCGTAATAGTCCCACAAAAAATAAAATGCCTAGGAATTAACTTAACCGAAGAAGTGAAGGACCTCTATGATGAAAAATTTAAAAACCTGAAAAAATAAATCAAATGAGATCTTAGAAAGTGGCAGAAACTCCCATACTCCTGGATTGGAAAGATCAGCATCGTGAAAATGGCAATCCTTCCCAAGGCTCTCTACAAATTCAATGCGATACCTATCAATATTCCAACCTCATTCTTCAAGGAAATAGAAGAGGCAATCCAATAATTCATAGGGGACAAAATAAAAGACCCCAAATAGCAAAAACAATCCTCAACAGAAAGAACAGTCCTGGTGGAAAATCAATACCAAATTTCAAACTCTACTACAAAGCCATAGTAATCAAAACAGCTTGGTACTGGCACAAGAACAGACCTCAGGACCAATGGAATAGAATTAAAAACTTAAAAAATAGAATTAAAAAATTCAGAAATGAACCTACATACCTATAACCATTTAATATTCGATAAGGGAGCTAACAAAATAGAATGGAAGAAAGACAGCCTCTTCAGTAAATGGTGCTGGCAAAATTGGTTAACTACTTGTAGAAAACTAAAGCTACATCCTTATATATTACCCTGCACCAGAATCAATTCTAAATGGATCAAAGACTTCAGAGTCAAAGCAGACAGTATGAAAATATTACAGGGGAATAGGAGAATTCCTAGGTCTCCTTGTCACAGTCTGAAATTTTCTTAATAGAGACCCAGAAACACAAGAAATCAAAGAAAGGTTGGACAAATGGGATTGCATGAAATTGCAGAGCTTCCAAATGGCAAAGGACATAGCTAATAAGATCATTATAAACCCCATGGATTGGGAGAAAATCTTCACTAACCATACAACGGACAAGGGTCTCATATTTAAAATATACCTGGAACTCAAAAAATTAAATCCCCCAACAACAAATCTTCAAAGAAACAACTGCTCAATAAATAAGTGGGCTAAAGACTTAAAGAGAAACTTCTCTGAAGAGGAGAAAAGGATGGCCGATAGACACATGAAGAAATGCTCAACCTCTCTAGCCATAAAAGAAATGCAAATCAAAACAACATCGACATACCACCTCACCCCAGTTAGAATGACTATAATCAAGAACTCTGATAACAACAGATTCTGGAGGGGATGTGGACAGAAGGGAACCTTACTGCATTGTTTGTGGGAGTGTAAACTTGTTCAAACACTTTCGAAAGCAGTATGGAAGTTCCTCAAAAGACTCCACATAGAGCTCCCCTATGATCCAGCAATCCCACTTTTGGGCACTTACCCAAATGTTCACAAATAAGACCACACTAAAGCTACCAGCACAACTATGTTTCTTGCAGCCTTTTTTACCATAGCTAAGATATGGAACCAACCGAGATGCCCCTGGGTAGATGAATGGATCAACAAAATGTGGTATATATACACAATGCAATTCTATGCCTCCATCAGAAAGAATGACATTGTTCTATTTGTTAGGAAATGGAAAGACCTGGAAAAAATTATATTAAGTGAAGTAAGCCAGGCCCAAAAGGTCCCATCTTTTCCCTTATTTGCAATAACTAGTATATATCTGAGTCAAGCAGAAAAGTTCTGATAAGTTCATGTTAGGAAAATGAACCCTAAGATATGTATTCAAATTTTTTTTCTTTCATACGATTGTTTCTAGTACATTTATAAGATTATTTCTTTGTTACTTTTTATGTCGCTCCCCCATCGTACAATCCCTGCTTTCACTGTATTTGATGTTATAATTTATGGAGGGGAAGGGAAAAAACAAATCGTTTAAATAGGGATTACAGGTGGACCCATTGCAACAATGAGACGTAGAGTTTGTATGTCGAACATGAACTTTACAACTTTGGTAGGGGGAGGTGGAGGATGGGGTAGGGGGGAGAGGGGAGGATGGGATGGGAAGGGGAGACAAAGGAGGAGGCTACAATGCTTGATAAGAAATGTACTCATTATCGTCCCCATGTAATTTTAACCCCTCTGTACAGTATTTTTACAATTTTTTTAAAAAAAAAGAAAAAAAAAAGGTTCGACTGCTATGGACTAAAAGTTTGGGATAATCCATCTAAATCAATGACTACACATGTTGCTACATGTCTACCATCCCAACTACAGAGTACCAGGCCTGGTGGAGCATACCTATCACAGATAGGAGGAACTCGATGCAGCCCAGCCAGAGCATATAGTGAGGCTCTGCTTCAGAAATGCCCAAGACAGAAAGGTGGCTCCTCACAGCCAGCAAGAGGACAAAAGTAGGGGGTCATGGTGCCCCCAGAGGGGTGTCTGACCTGGGGTAGGGGTGGTTTTGGGGCAGCCACTCACATGTGCTCCTGGGAGAAGCTGCTTGAGGCTGTTCCAGGTGGGGCGAGCAGCGATGGCAGTGGCATTGCAGACACATGGCCTCAGAGAAGAGAACCTGGCTCAGGGACCAGGTTGGGGCTTTACATGACCTGGCAGGGTGCCATTGCCTGTTTGAAATTCTGAACCTTGGGAAGGCAGGGAGGGGGCTGGGGCGTAGGCAGCCATCTCCATTTCCTTCTATTTTCCAGTCGCTTTGAGTCTCTTCTCACCACTCAGCCATCTCTACCTTCCTCAACTGCTGGTAGTGGTGTAAACTAACAGAGGGAATCCAGGTGCTACCAGGCAGCATGGAATGTGGGCGTGGCCACCATTCTTGTGTCTCATTGGTCATAAAGAACAATGAAAGAATGGGGGTGTGGCCAGAATCCTGTGATGCAAACAGTATGGGAGGAGTCAAGAAGATAGCAGCTCCCCCAGCCCTTTTCCCAGGGAACAATGTCCAATTCAGTTGGAGACAAGAGGGTGACCTGCTTTAGCCTGATAGCTGCACAGATGGTTGTGTATGGCTGTTTGTTCCCAGTCCCAGACCTTGAACTGAGGATATGGGCACAGTCTGTGAGCTGCTTTGTTTCAAGGCTGGCCTTCCAGAATGAAGCCACAGGGATTCTGGCTTTGTTGGCACTGAAGTTAGACTTTCCTGCCTAGGGTGACTTCGACCATGATCCTCCCATCACAGACTTGTAAGTATCAAGGAAGGCTGTTGAGAACCACTGGTGCCTGCCTAATCATTGGTCTTACTGATGTTCTTGGACAGACTGGTGAGTTCCGTATCCTTAGGTTTAAGTGGTGGGAGCTGTAGCCAACAGTTGGAATCCTGGTCCTGCCACCTCCAAATGGAAGGAGATCCTTAGAGACTTATTCCTCTCCATATGATTACTGATGGTATATGATGTATGTCATGATTGAAAGAGCATTTCTTGAATGATTCTAGGATAAAATTATATGCAATTATGTTTTAGGACACTAATCAGTGTTAATTAATGCTTTATGAAGCATTTAAACAATCACATTCATAAAATGGAGGCATAATGAAATACCTAAGAATTACTATACTATTACATAATATAAAGGTGCCGTTTTTCTGCCAGGACTGGGATTGGAGCCTATGGTCTTGGTAACTCTGTTGCACTGTGTGGGAAGCGGAAGCTGGCCTCCTTGAAGTCAAGAAATTCAAGTCTGTTCTTTAGGCCTGAAATAGATCCCCACCACTAGAAAACATCCTATTCATGTACAATTTACATATATGATTTATATTTATATACATATGTTGACTCCATATTGCATTCAGTGCTGTTATTTTATTTTTCGTTTCATTCATGTATTGACCATTTATTTTGACTATTATAGCACATAAAACATTGATTACATTGATTACATAAGATATAGGTCTGCATGTGTGTGCCACTTCATACCTGACACCCAAGACATTCACAGAAAAGGAAAACATGTGTCACCATCAACTTCTTACTCCAGAATTCATTTTTGGGGAGTGCTGGCATCTGAACTCACGGCCTACAAGCCTACAAGGCCCAATTCATGAATGGGTGAGTGTCAGTACGCCATCCTGGGGCAAATTGAGCTGACAGGCTGTTCCCAAGACCTGAGATCAAGCCCCAGGTGTTAGCAAAATAAGCACAGATTGACATGCAGATGGCAGTATGCTAATAAATGTGTATTTTTATAGAGTGTTAGAGATGTCTATACATTATTCAGTTATACAGACTACATTCCTATCAATTCCTGGGTATTAATCATGCGTCCATGTAATTAATGTTATTGTTTTCATCCTTATACTATTAATGAAATCAATCACTGTCCTGAAATTATTGTGTTCCTGTATGTAACAATATTCTTTTTATGCTTCATAAATATTAAATAAAATCAATTAGCTTCTTGAAATGATGCTGCCTAAGTTTATAGGAGCATCATTCATGATCAACTCATTGAACCTTGACATTGATAACATTCCATTTTTCTTCCTATGGATGGGAACCATTTTCTTAGAATCTCCTGCCATTGGTTGGTGTTAGGAGGGGGGCCTATGTTACCACGTGGGCCTATGACTTCCCAGATATTCCGGCAGCTTTCAGCAATGCAAGGTGAAGTACCCTTTGCAACAGTGTCATTCAGACCCATGAGGGTCACCGTTCAAAGGAAGAAAACATAAAAAGTCCACATTTTTTCTGTGCATAGCTTTCCCTGCAAGACCTGGGGGTCTAGGATCCCAGAAGCAGCTGTAGGTATAGTGGCTGCACCCCAGCCTAGGGTGATTGAAGCTGAGGCAGAGTTGCCACAACCTGACTTCAAGTCCGTACTGAGAAAAGTAAAATAAAAAAATTAGCTCCCTGGCCTGCCATTCGTGATATTTATTCTTCCAGGCATTGGATTTGAACCCAGGATCTGGGTAAATCTGAAACAATGTGGATGAAGGGGAAGATCACTGTACTTGAAGATAAGAAATTCAGGCCTGTTCAGTAGTCCTGAATTCAAGCCCCAGCCCTGGAAAACATACTATGTAAATACATTGTAAAGATAGGATTTATACTTACCTATAGATGTTTAGTCCATACATGTTTGGTGTGGTTGTCCCTTGAATTTTTTGTTTTATTCATTTATTTACCATTGATTGTACTATGATGATATCCATTCCGTTTATTACTTTGATGACATCCTATCACAGAGCATCAAGATTTGTAGAAATATTCTCCATCATGCCAGTATTCTCAGGATCACCCAGGATATTCAGAGAAAAGGAAAACCAGTTTCACAATTGGCTTCTTACTCCACAACCCACTTGTTGGTATTGCTGGGATCTGAACTCAGGGCCTAGTAGGACCAATTGGCCAATAAGTCAAGGTGAACACACGAAGCTTTGAGCAACTAAGCATGTAGGCCATTCCCAAGATCTGACATTGATCCCTATGGTCATTCACTATAGTCATAAATTCATAATTTAAACATACAATCTATATTGACATACTTGTGTCAACAGCATCTTGTGTTTAGTGAACTTCTCCTTATTTTGTCTCTATTTCGTGGAGGTATTGTGTATTTTACTGAATATAGTGACAGGTATAACTTTGCTGACATGGATGACAACCTTTTGCTATGGTTATAGGGTTGCCTATGAATTTCTCTTCTTGGTTGAGACTCAGGACTTACACAGGAGAGGAAAACGTGTGAAACAACTGGCTTCTGACATCAGGATGAATTTTTTGTCAGTGCTGAGATTTGAACTCTGGTCTGGGTAGCTCTCTTGCACTGTGGGGGAAGGGGAAGCTCACCATCCTTGAAGACTAGAATTTCATGCCTTGTCTAGGTCCTGATTTGAAGCCCCAGCACTGGACAAAATAGCAAGCCCACCTATTTTAAACATAGCATCTCTCTTTACCTAAAGGAGTGGTATGCATCTTGCATTCAGTGTAGTTATTCTTTTTATTTTGTGTCTTATTCATGGATGTATTGTGCATTTTATTGAATATGGTGACAGATATAACTGTGTTGACATGGATGACAACCTATTCCCATGGCTATGGAATTGCTTATATAGCATTCTCCACCCTCGATGAGACCCAGGACATTCACAAAACAGGAAAACATATGCAACCTTGGTTTTCTCACATCAGAATGAATCTTTTGGCAGTGCTGAAATTTGAACTCAAATCCTAGCAGGCCCAATTGGTGAATGGATCATGGTAAGCACAGCAGCCTATGCGCCTCTAAGGAGCTAGGCCATTCCCGGGACCTGAGATTGAGCCCTGGTGGGGGGCCAATATACTCATAAATTCATAATTAAACAAAGGATTTATATTTCCAAACATGGGTGGGCTGCATCTTACATTTGGTGTAATCATTCTCTTCATTTTTTTGTCTTGTTCAGTGATGTATTGTGTATTTTCTTGAGTATAGGTTGACATGAGTATAGAGTTGCCTATATATTCTCCATCCTGGCTGAGACCCAGAATTTGCACAGAACAGGAAAACAGGTGCAACGACTAGCTTCTCACATCAGAGTGAATTTTTGGCAATGCTGGGATTCGAATTCAGGGCTTAGGAGGCCCAACTGCCCAATCGGTCCACGTGATCACACCAGATTTTGAGGCACTAAGGAGATGGGCTCTTTCCAGGAACTGAGATGCAGAAACAGTGAAGACAAAATAGTGCTCAATGCATCATTGAATATCACATCAGTGTGTGGACTGCATGGTGCATTGTGTGTACTTATTTTGTTTATTTTGTATGCTATTCATGGATGTATTGTGTATTTTCTTATGTATATGATGACAGGTATAACTGGGCTGACATGTATAACAACTTATTCCCATGGCCACAGAGTGGCCCATGCATTCTCCATCCTAGCTGAGACCCAAGACTTGCACAGGAAAGGAAAACAGATGCAACAATTGGCTTCTGAGATCAAGATGAATCCTTTGGCAGGGCTGGGATCTGAACTCAGGGCCTAGCTGGCCCAATTGGTGAATGGGTGCACATGAGCACACCAGCCTGTGAGCAACGAAGGAGCTAGGTATTCCCAGTACCTGAGTTTGAGCCCCCCTGTGGGGAGATTGGGGAGCACAACAATCATCCATTCATAAGCTGAAGGTAGAATGCAAATAAGTATATATTTGTTTTTTTATGGGGGGGAGGGTTCTGGTCGTGGGGCCTGAACTCTAGGCCTGGGCGCTGTCCCTCAGCTCTTCAGCTCAAGGCTAGCGCTGTACCACTTGAGCCATAGCACCACTTCCGGCTTTTTTCTTTTTGCTTACGTGGTACTGAGGAATCGAACCCAGGGCCTCATGCATGCAAGGCAAGTGCTCTACCACTGAGCCACCTTTCCAGCCGCGAATAAGTACATATTTGTATAGAGTAGGATTGATGGTGACCTGTGATGTAATCTAATCTGTGAGTACCCATATTTGGATCTTTTCTGATGCATCCATTTCATGTTTGTGATGATTTAATCATGCTTCATTAACTCTTCTTTACTAATATTCTACACCCCATGAGTCTTGAGTATCATTTCCTACTCGCATCATGCACGAATTACTCATTCAAGGATGAGATCGATCGCATGCCATGACTCTTCTTAGGTCCAGAAACGAGTATCTCAGGATCTCCTGCCATTCCTTCCTCCTACAGGGACTGAATTCAAGCCTCAGACCTGGAAAAGATACTCCTTATATATATGTTAACGATAGGATTTATACTTCCGTTCAGATGTTCAGTCCATATTGTGTTTGGTGCATTTATTCATTTTATTTCTTGTTTTATTCATTTATTTACTATTTATTTTATTGACTCTGATGACACCTGTACCATTTATTATATTCATTACATTCTATCACATAGAATCTAGATTTTAGATGTGTTCTCCATCATGCCTGGCAATGTGAGGATCTGAAATCAGTGCCTAGCAGGCCCAATTCATGAATGGGTGAGTTTGAGCATGGGAGCCTCTAGCCAAGGAAGCTGTCAAGTGGTTCCCAGGCGCTGAGATCGACCCTCAGGTTTGGCCCAAAGAGCAATACGTGGATAGGCAGACCATGGTATACAAATAAATATATATTGTTAAAGAGTGCCAGAGCCGGGCTGGGAAGGTGGCTCAGTGGTAGAGCACTTGCCTTGCATGCACGAGGCCCTGGGTTCAATTCCTCAGCACCAGATAAGAAAAAAGAAAAAAGCCGGAAGTGGCGCTGTGGCTTAAGTGGTAGAGCGCTAGCCTTGAACTGAAGAGCTGAGGGACAGTACCCAGGCCCAGAGTTCAGACCCCACAACCAGACCCCCCCCCAAAAAAAATATAGTGCCAGAGCCTATCTATGATTGAATGACACCTACTAAGGTCCTACCAACTTTTAGTATTTATTATACCACCATTGAAGGAATATTATTCTATTCATGCTTAATAATCTATACATTAAGATCAATCAGCATTCTAGGACTATTGCATCCAATTTTAGACTATACCCATGTATGAACTACTCATTCCATCTGTATTCCCATGCATAGGAATGAATCTCTTGTGATCTCCTGCCATTGGTGTCAGGATTGGGATTTGAACCCAGGGCTTATGTTGATAGGTTGGGCTATGGCTTCACTGTTAGCCCACCAGCCATCAGCAATGGCAGGTCAGATATACTTTGCAGCCATGTCATTCAGACCCAGGATGGTCACCATGCCAAAAAAAAAACAAAAACGTAAAATGCCAACGATTTGAAGCTCACCACATTTTGTGCTTTCCATCTTCTTTTTTCTTCCCGCAAGCCCTCTGGGCCTAGGATCTCAGAATCAGTTATGGGTCTGGAGACTGCACCCCAGCCTAGGGAGATCCAAGCTGAAGAAATGTTTCCAGGACCTGAGTTCAAGCCCCATGGATGGGCAAAAAATAAATAAATAAATAAAAATATTAATTATTTAACTAAATAAAAAAACATAGCTCCCTGGTTTGGAATTTCTGCCAGTTTTCTTTCCTAGCCTGGGATTTGAACTCAGGGTGTTGGTAAATTTGTAGCAATGTGAGGGAAGAGTTGCCACTACTTGAGTTCAAACTCCATGCCAACCAAAAATGAAAAACTAAGTCACTGACCTCAGCAGGGTGAGGTAGTTGTGGAGATTGGAGGGAAGGGATGGTAGGGGGAAAACAAAGGAAGATTCAACAATTCTCAGTAGGAAATGTAATCATTACCTTGCTCCTATAACTGTAACTCCTCTGTAAAACACTTTTGTAATAAAAAAGTACAAAATAAGAGAAACAATGTTGTTCTCAGAGAAGCACTATAGAGGTAAGGAAAGGATGTCTGAATATCTGTACAAACTCCACACTGCTTTTTTTTAATGTTCAGTATGGAACTGAGTAAACATAATTGCTTCCATTAAAAAAAAAAAAAGATGCTTATCTCCAGTGAACCACAAAAAGACCCCATGTGGCACTGTGGCTCAAGTGGTAGAGTGTTCGCCTTGACCTGAGGGGCACTGAAACATGCACAGTGGAAGTCAAAACAAGGGTGAAAGTTAACCCCTCTGACTCTGGTGATCCTGACGGTCGTAGGCCCCCTCCCTATTCTCTCGATTGGAGGGGAGTTACGGCACCCTACGAGACCTGCAAGGTCCCATGGAGGGGCCAAGGGCTGGGGAAGTAATCTACTGGAAGACCTACCCTGGAAAGTAAAGGCCACCCGAGAGCCCGGACTCTAGGCCACAGGATTCACTTCCCCAAGCGTATCCATTCAATCTGTCACCAGGGGCTAACAGACCCTTGGAGAACTATCCATGGGAAGCTAAGGATCTTAAAGAGCTCCGCAAGATGGTGGCAGAGGATGGCCCAAACTCTCCTTGAGCCCAGACCCTATTACAGGACATTGCTTATCACCCATGTGTCCCTAAGGACTGGCTGGATGTGGCCAAAGCTGTCCTTACTAGTTCTCAGTTTATTAAATGTTGTACTTTCTTTGAGGAGGAATGCAGAGTGTGGGTGGAGAATAACTGGCAGGCTCAACCCGAGATACCTATTACTTATGCCATGTTAGCAGGGATGGGGGAAGGGTACTCCACTGACATCCAACAGGCCACAATACCTGGCCCGTACTGTGACCAGATGAGGCAGGCAGGACTTGCCACGTGGTACAAACTGGATGATAGGCCTACTGAATCCCCAATAGCAGGAGTGAGACAAAAACCGGGTGAGCCTCTACCAGATTTCGTAGACCGAATCCAATCGAGCATTCACAGCAAGCTGCCGGAAGGGAACCTCCATGATCAGTTTGTAAAGCTGCTGGTCTGGGAAGGGATGAATGCAGACCACCGCATGGCCTGCATGGGATTGAAAGAGAGTTCCCTGGGCAGCTGGGTGGTGGCCTCCCAGGATGTGGGAATGCAACTGCACCAGTTCCAATCATTAGCTTTAGCTTTAAAGGCTCAGACATCTGCAATGACTGAGGCTATTACCCAGGCATTGGCAACTCAGGGCCAAGGAACCCGAAGGTCATCTGGGAGAGGACTTGTTTTAAATGCAGGCAGGACGAGCAGTTTAAGAGGGACTGTTTACAACAATCCCCCACCAATCAGCCTGGGGGCAAACCATCCCCTACACTCTGCCCCAGGGACAGGGAGGGATACAAGTTTGATTTAGATGGGAAGCCTTTAAACTAGGGGAGGGGCAAATATTTTGTATACAAGTTCTTACCTAAAATGTTGAACAGAAAGGTCTGTATACAGTTGTTATTTACTTCAGGTAGTTCTGATCTAGATTTCCCATGGAACAAAAAAAATCTACAATCTACCAAGAGCCAAACTGGCATCAACACTCATCTCTCTTCTTTACTACTAATGGTCCAATCACTCAGGTTGTGGGTTGTTTTGTTTCATTTGAATCTATGTGTTGAGTTGTTCCTCACTTTTCCTTGTGTTTCTTTCCCTCAAGTTCTTACAACTGGGACAGGCTTTTGGATCATGCACAAGGGCCCTCCCTATCCTTGTCTGGGGAATCTCGACCCCCAGACTTCCCTCAAACCCCCTGTGTGGCAAATCCTATTCTTACAAATATAATCCTGTTAAAACAAGAAAAAAGTGAGGGGTAATCTGCTGGGCACATGGGCAGCAAAGAAGTGCTGAGAGAGTAGAGTGGGCTGAGCCCAATTTGCCTTAAGTTCAATGCACAGCCAGCCCATGAAAGCTTAGTTGCCTGATAGGGTGTGACCTTGACAGTGGTTGGTTCCTCTTCCTCCCCTGCCATGCCACCCACCATTTTTGGCTTTAAAAAGGGCTGTTCTCTGTTAATAAATGAGTTTTTCTTCCTGCTTGATTTGGCTCCCCACTGTGTCTGATTGTCTCCTGAGCTGAGGGAGGCTAAGGAATGGGAGAGCTTGGCACTGACCTTTCCTAGGACCCCGTTCATCTTTCCTGGGACAGACGAAGATCCAACACCTAGGTATATTTTTGCCAGTTCTTGTTTTGAACTCAAGGCATGGGCACTGTCTGTAGCACTCTACTACTTGAGCCACAGTCCCAATTCTGACTTATTCTGTGTATATGCTACCAAGAAATCGTACCCAGGGCTTCTTGCATGTTAGACAAGCACTCTCTCAATAATCCACATTCCCAGCTCCCTCATCTTTTCCTTAATGGTAGTTTTTTACATAAGTATGCTGCCATTTTACATCCCCAAGTTTAATTTCCTGAATAATGGTTACTTATACGAAACCTGATCTTCTCTTCCCCTGCCTGGTTTGTTACTGTTCCTGCATTGGCCTCATAAAATGTAAATAAAATCTGCTGAGAGCGTCAGTGTATCATATAAGGACACAGGCCTGGAACCCTGGAAGAGAAAAGCCATGGGACTGAAATGAAGAGAATAATGCAGTATGCATCAGGAGCATATCTGAAAAATAAATCAGTAAATAAAAGGAGAAGCATTGCATAAGGTCTGTTTGCATTCTGAGAGGTAGTATACAGACTAAGTAGGTAGAGCACTGAAAATTTTTTGTGGACATACTAGGGCTTAAACTCAGGGCCTGATGCGTTTCTCAGCTGTTTTCCCAAGGCTGAGGCTTTACCACTTCCACAGCTCCACTTTCAGCCATCTGGTCGTTAATTGGACATACGCGCCTCCCAGACTTTCCTTCCTGGTCAGGCCTGTGAATCCTGCTCGGCTTTCTCTCTTACAGCTGGAGCTCTACTCTCTGGACCACTGGACCACTTCTGGTTTTCTAATAGTTTATTGGAGATAAGAGTCTCACAGAATTCCTGCTCAGGCTGAATTTGAATGGCAATCTCACAAACAAGATTCAATCGGGTTTCCTCAGGAAGACACCAAAGAGCCGCTCCACACAAAACCTTAGTCTAAATCTCGAGAGGTACTACAGAAAAAGAGATACATGAAGACGAGTCTCGTGAGTTCTAGATACTTAAGGTTGGAGACACACAACACTCATAATTATTAGATCATTTTATAGACAAAAGGAGCAATGAAGACAGTATAAGGATCGCTCCAAATTTTGGTCCTCTCATCTTGAGACAGCAAATACACTGCAGCTCAATGCTAAGTGACAGAACATGCATATCCTGTGGACATTTGCTCCCAAATCCTGTGACACTCTTTTCTCACTTTTGGCTTCAAACCTGTGACCGAGGGGAGAAGATGAGGAGAGAAAATCCTTCTCAGAGAAAACAGCTATAAAGAACATTGGGTAGATAATTTATAAATTCAAACCTTTGGAATGACTCTGTTAAGAAGTCAGATTGTCCAGATGAAAAAAATGAAGAAGAAAAGAAAGAAGGTGCCAGTCGCTTCTCACTGTAATCCCAGCTTCTCAGGAGGCTGAGGTATAGAGAATCTGAGTTTGAACCCAGCAAGTATAGCAAAATCCATGACACTGTTATTTCTAAGAGATCACAGGAAAACCAATAATTGGGACTGTGATTCAAAGTTAATGCACTACCCTTGAACAAAAGGAGTTCAGGGACAATACCTAGGCTCATAGTTCAACCCCAGGACCTGCCCTTCAAAAAGAGTCTGTACCTCCATGTCTTTGGGTATGTATGGATATATTACTATAGGTGAAGCTCCAGAGTAGTTATGATGAATGGCATCAAGCTAGGAAATTTCTATTCAATAAAATGATTTCATAACAGAGACTGCTTTCATGACAGTGCATAATACAGAACTCCCCTCACTGTTCCCAGTGTAGCCTGAGGGTTTCTCTGCATCCCAGACCTGCTGGAAGAAGTCTCTCTTGCTGGAAGAAGTCTCTCTCATTGTCTGGACAGGCAGACAAAAGCCCTCACTCCTGTACAGCTGTGTAACAAACAACTCCATCTGTGTCAGATAGTGAGGATGATTTGGGGCTGGCTCTGAAGGTCAGGAGAAAAAGGTCTCTTTGTACCCCAAACTATCTCTCTCCCCAGTGCTCTGGTTTGACAGGAGGCCTTCATTTGTGCCCCCTCATGTGGCAGGCCAAGTCCTGTGCACTTATCCTGCCTTTCTGAGACTATATTCCGGTGTTCAGATACAGTGCTCAATATACTTCAAGAGTCCTTCTGGCAGACAACTAGAGCACTGAATTTAATTGTTTCATTGCCGGTGATGATGGGCCTATGATGCCTCTCCTAGGTTTCTGGAAGCTTGAGAAATCCAAGCACATGTCTGATATCACAAAGCTTCCTGTCATCTAGGGCTGGTGAATCTCATCAGGTTTTGAAACATTTGCCCTCTCCTAGTTGGGCCCTGGGTGGCTAGGTTTTGGGGTTGAACACAGGGCCAGGGTGCTGACCATGAGCTCAGTGCAGAAGCCCAGTGCTTTACCAATTTGTGTAACAGCATCAACTCTAGTCTGTGTGTGTGTGTGTGTGTGTGTGTGTGTACGCACGCGGGTGCACAGGGGCACGGGCACATACACCATTCTTGGAGGTTGAACTCAGGACCTGAGCAATGTACCTAGTTTCTCTTGTACAATCATAACTTTCTCCCACTAGAACCACAGAGCAATTTCAGTATTTTTTTTTCTGTTGTGGTCCTGAGAAATCAAACCCAGGGTTTCATATTTGCAAAGCATTCTACCCCTAAGGCACATTCCCTCTACCCCTAAGGCCCTCTACTTTAGGTATGTTAGTTTGTTTCTCTATATTTTTATTATTGTAGGAGTTGATGTCTGGGCCTGGATGCTGTCCTTGAACTCTTCAGCTCAAGTCTTGTGCTCTACCACTTGAGCCAAACACCATTTCAGCTTTTCTGGTGGTCCATTGGAGCTAAGTGTCTCAAGGACTTTCCTGCCCAGGCTGGCTTTGAACTATGATCCTCAAATCTCATCCTCCTGAGTAGCTAGGATGACAGGCATGAGTGACAAGCACCTAGCTTCCACTTCAGGTTTCTTAGTGGTGAACTGGAGATAATAGACTCATGGGACCTTTTGTGTCTTGGATAATTTGGAACCCAGATCCTCAGATATCAGTTTCCTGGGAAGGCAGGATGAGAGACCTCAGCTATAGACCCCTAGGCTGTGGCCTCTGTTGCAAGGGGGTCCAAGGCTCCAAGCAGTGGAGTGCTAACCATGAGCCCAGGAGGTAAGGGTCAGAGATTAGGCCCCTATTTCAAGGTTTATGACTGAGAAAAAACAAAACAAAACAATTGTCTGAAGTAGACAACTCACTAGTCTACAGTAATACATAATTTTGTCCCTGCCATGGATACATATATGAGCCTCAATATTCTTGTCTACATAATCATCTCAGTGGGGAGATCTTACAAGGACCCAATGAAAGAATGCACCTGATGGAGGACACAACACATGGCACTCTTTGCATGATTCAGCACACAGCATCCTGTGAAAGACTCAGTACCCAGTACCCAATGCAGGACTCATCACACTGCAACCTGTGAAGACTCAGCACATAGCACCATGTGCAGGACTCAACACAGAGTACCCTATAGAAGACTCACACTTAGCTCTGTTCCACAAGCTGTCATTAGACTTAGGGCGCTCTAATCAATATCACCATTCTTGAAGAACATTTCACAAACCACACAAGTTCACACCTAACAGTTTAGTGGGATTTTTTTTGGAGGGGGAGGGTTAGTCATGGAGCTTGATCTTAAAGCTTGGGGATGTTATTGTTCTAATAACATTTGCACAAGGCTAGAACTCTACCATTTTGAGCAATATTTCAAAGAGTCTAGCAGACTTCCTGCCAGGTTTTAAAGCCCCAGAGAGGCCAGGATATCGGCGGTAAGCCAGGGTAAGCCAGGATGATGGGGGTAACCCGTGGAGCTGGGTTGCAACAGTTTATATCTGGCTAAGTCAGGTTAGGTGGCAGCTGTCAAGACTCCTAGCTTGCTCTGTCATGTGGTATTTGAAGTCCTGTCCTTCTATAGTTGCAGTAAGAACATTGTACCTTTTTTGGCGGCAGTCCTGGGGCTTGAGTAAAGGTTTTGACACTGTCCCTAAGCATTTATGCTCAAGGGTAGAACTTAATTGATTGAAAGACAGCAGAACTTCTGGGTTTTCTGTTTATGTGGCACTGAGGAATCGAGCCCAGGGCTTCATGCTCACTAGGTGAGCACTCAACAACCCAGCCCAAGGAGTGAACGAGGTATAGAGATTGATGTATATAAGCATTATATACACAGAAAGATGTCTGTATATTATTAATTTATAGATATTACTACCAATTATTACTTATTAAATTAGGTCTCCATTTAATGATATGTCCCAGTTAACAATTAATAAAGCATTAACTAAATTACTCAATATCCTGTTATTGTTTATCACATATGTACATACATCCATACACATAATTTCATATTTTATAGAATGAGACAGATATATATATATATATATATATATAGTTAAATTATGCATCATGTGTTACTACCAATTATTAGGTATTTATGTTTCCATGCAATTTTTATTCTGGTAATACTTAATAAAATATTAAACTTAATCCACATCCTATAATTTTTGTGTCTAATTTTATCCTAGAATGATTCACTACTAATTCAATCTGCTTTTCATTTATTGTAGTGACAATTCTTCCACCTATGACATTTTTTACATTTATTATATCCTATTACATATAGATTTGCATATATTACATATAGATTTTCATCTGAATTATACATCCTACCTGTCACCAAGCACTTTCAAAGAAAAAGAAAACATGTGTCACACTCGGCTTCTCACTCCAAGATTACATTTTTTGGCAGGGCCTAGAAGGCTCAATTCATGAATGGCTGACTGTCAGCACAGCAGCCTCTAGGCAATTCAGCTGCCAGGCACTTCTCAGGCCCTGAAATCGAACCCCGTATGCAGACCCCATATTGCGCTTAGTGTACTTATTCATTTTATTTTTGTTTTATTCATTTACTTACCATTTATTTTATTGACTGTTATTACACATGAAATATTTATTACATTTATTACATAGGATATAGATTTGCCTATGTATGAAACTTCACACCTGATACCCAGGACTTTCACAGAAAAGGAAAACATGTGACACCATTGGCTTCTTACTCCACGATTCAATTTTTGTGAGTGCTGGCATCTAAAGTCACAGCCTACAAGGCCCAATTCATGAATGGATGAGTGTCAGTATGCCAGCCTGAGGCATATTGAGCTGACAAACATTTCCAGAACTTGAGATCCAGCTCCAGGAGTTGACAAAATTAGAACAGATAGACATGCTGATGGTAGTACACAAATAAATATTGATTTTTATAGAGTGCCAGAGATGTCTATACATTATTCGGTTTCATAGGCTACATTCCTCTCAATTCTTGGGTATTTTGTATACCTCCATGTAATTAATATTATTGTTTTCATCCTTAATTATTAATTAAATCAACCATTGTCCTGAAATTATTGTGTCCATGTAATTAATAGTATTCTTTGACTGTGTCAAAAATATTCATTAAAATCCATTGGCCTCCTAAAATCACTCTATTTATATAGTAGTATTCAGAAACAACTAATTCAACCTTGCCATTCATAATATTCCATCAGTATTCCTATGAATAGGAAGGAGACTCCTAGGATCTCCCTCCATTGGTAGGGGTCAGGACCTGGCTTCAAACACAGGTCCTATATTGCCATGTTGGCCTATGGCTTCCCCGGTAGCCCGCCAGCCTTCAGCAATACCAAGTTACCAACATTCTTCAAACGTGTCATTCAAATGCAGGATGGTCACCTTGCAAAGAAAACAAATGTAAAACTGGTAGCCATCTGCAAGTTGCCAGTTTTTTTTTTTTTTTCATTATTATTTTTCTTGTCAGCCTTTGGGTCCCAAGAACCCAGGTTCGGCTGTGGGTCCAATGGCTGCACTCTAGCCTAGAGTGATCAAAGCAGAGGCAGAATTGCCATGACCTGAGTTCAAGCCCTGTGCTTGACAAAAGAAAAATACATACATACATACATACGTACATATATACATATGTACATATATTAAAAATATATTAAAAATTATGAGGTTCCTTGGTTTGGAATTCATGCCATTTTTCTGCTAGGCCTGGGATTGGAACTCAGGGTATGGGTCAACGTCTGGGTAAATCTGCAGCACTGTGGGGGATGGGGAAGATCACCATTCTGGAAGACAAGAAAGTCGGGCCTGTTTCTAGGGCCTGAATTCAAGTCTTAGCACTTGAAAAAATAATATTCATATATATTTTAAGTACATGATTTTTGTTGACCTACAAATTTTTACTGAATAGTGCAGTTAGAGTATTCATTTTATTTTGTGTTTTATTTGTTCCTTATATATTTTAGTGAATATGATTACACATATAATATTTTTTGCATCTTATTACATAAGACATAGATTTGCCTATGTATTCTACATCATTCCTGAGTCCCAGGAATTTCATTGATAAAGAAACCAAGTGGGACAATTGGCTTTCCACCAGGATTAAGTTTTTGGCAGTTTTGTGACTTGAACTCAGGGCCTAGCTGACCCACTTCGTGAGTGGGTAAATGTTAGCACACCAGTCTGATGCAAGAGAAGTTGGTGGGCAAATTTGAGGACCTGAGATCAACCCCTAGGAATGGCCAACATATAAACAGATAGATGATTAGACTGCAGTGTGTGTGTGTGTGTGTGTGTGTGTGTGTGTGTGTGTGTGTGTTGTTAGCTGCTTTTGACCAGGGCTAGCCCTCTACCACTGGAGCTACACAGCTCTACTTCTGGCTTTGTTGGCACTGAAGTTGGACAGGGATCTCAAGGACTTTCCTGCCTAGTGTGAATTTGACCATGATCCTCCTATCACAGACTTGTAAACATCAATGAGGACTGCTGAGAGCGACTGGTGCCTGCCTAATCATTGGTCTTTGTGTTCTTGGCCATACCAGTGAGTTCCTTATCGTTGAGTTAAAATGGTGGAAGCTGGAGCCCACAGTTGGAATCCTGGTCCTGCCAACTCCAAATGGAAGGAGATCCTTAGATACTCATTCCTTTCTATATGAATATCAATGGAACGTGATGTATGTTATGATTGAATGGGCAGCTCTTAAATAATTCTAATTATACACAATTATATTATAGGACACTGATCGATTTTAATCAATACCTCATGAAGCATTTAATCACGTTCATTAAATAGAGGCATAATGAAATACCTAAGAATTGGGCATCACATAGTATAAAGGTGCCATTTTTTCTGCTAGGACTGGGATTGGAACTCATGGTCGGGGTAACTCTGTTGCACTGTGTGGAAAGGGGAAGCTAGCCTTCTTGAAGTCAAGAAATTCATATCTGTTCCTTAGGTCTGAAATCGATCCCCAGCACTAGAATACCTCTTATTTGTGTACATTGTAAATATATGATTTATATTTACATACATAGGTTGACTCCATATTGCATTAAGTGTAGTTATTCATTTTATTTTTTGTTTTATTCATGTATTTATGGGGCACATGGGCAGCAAAGATGAGACTGAGAGGAAGTTGAGTGGGCACAGCTCAATTGTTTACCTTAAAATCTGATTGGATAAAGCTTAGGCGCATAATAGGGTGTGACCTTTACAGTAATTGGTTGGTTCCTTTCCCTCCCCTTCCATGCCTCGCAGTTTTTCCCATTAGAAGGTGCTTGCTGTCTGGTAATTAATGAGTTCTTGCTTGACTTGACTCCTCACTGTGTCTGAATGTCTCCCAGGCTAAGGGAAAGGACCGGTGGTACACTTACCATTCCTGGGTTCCATCCATCTTTTGGGGGCAAACAAAGACCCAACATGTATTGACTGTTTATTTTATTGACTAATATGGCACAAAGAACATTGGTTACATTGATTAAATAGGATATAGCTCTGTATATATATTCCACTTATACCTGATACCCAGGACTTTCACAGAAAAGGAAAACATGTGTCACCATCAGTTTCTTCCTCCATGAATCATTGTTTGGGAGTGATGGCATCTGAACTCAAGACCTACAGGGCCAAATTCATGAATGTGTTTGTGTCAGCATGCCATCCTGGAACAAATTGAGCTGATAGGCTGTTCCCAGGATCTGAGATCAAGCACCAAGGGTTGAGAAAATAAGGACAGATTGACACGCAGATCGTAGTACACTAATATATATATATATATATATATATAATTTACAGAGTGCCAGAGATGTCTATCCATTGTTCAGTTATATAGACTACATTCCTACCAATTCTTGGGTATTTATTATGCCTCCATGTAATTAATGTTTTTATTTTTATCTTTAATAATCTATTAAGTAAATCAGTGTCCTGAAATTATTGCATCCCTGTGAGAAATAGTATTCTTTTAATGTTTCATAAGATATTAAATAAAATCAATCAGCCGACTGAAATCATGAATTCTAATTGTGTACAATTATCATTCATGAGCATGTCATTCAACTGTGACATTGATAACATTCCATCATTATTCCTGTGGATGGGAACGAATTTTTTAGGATCTCCCACCATCTGGAAGTGGCATGACTGTATTCGAACTGTAGGCCTATGTTGCCATATGGGACTATGGCTTCTCCAATAGCCCTCAATTAAAAAAATATTTAGCTCCCTGGTTTGCAATTCATGACATTTTTTCTGCCAGGCCTGGGATCTGACCTCAAGATCTGGGTATATAAGCAGCACCGTGATGGAAGGGAATCTGAACATGCTTGAAGACAAGAAAGTCAGACCTGTTCCCTAGGCCTGAATTCAAGCCTAAGAGCTGGAAAACATACTCCTCATATCCAGTTTAAAGATAGGATTTATACTTCCATACACATAGTCAGTCCATATTTTGTTGGGTGTGGTTATTCATTTTATTTCTTGTTTTATTCATTTACTTACCATTTATTTCATTGACTCTGATGACCCCTCTACCATGTATTACATTGTTTACATTCTATCACAGCATCCAGATTTGTAAATATATTCTCCATCATGCCTGACACCCAGGACTCTCACAGAAAAGGAAAACATTTGTCACACTTGGCTTCTTACTCCAAGATTAAATTTTTCGAAATGCTGGGATGTGAACTCAGGGTTTAGCAAGCCCAATTCATGAATGGATGAGTGTAAGCATGGAAGCCTTTAGCCAATGAAGCTGTGAGGTGGTTCCCAGGTATTGAGATCCAGCCCCAGGTTTGGCCAAAACAGTGATACATGTATAGGCACAGGGTGGTATACAAATAAATATATATTAATAACGAGCGCCAGAGCCATCTATCCATGAGTGCATGACACCTATTACATTCCTACCAACTCTTAGGCATTTATTATATCTCCATTTAAGGATTATTATTCTTTTCATGCATAATAACCTATTAATTAAGATCAATCAGCGTCCTAGGATTATTGCATCCAATTTTAGACTAGACCGAAGCATGATGTACTCTTTCAGTTGGTATTCCTATGCATAGGAACGAGTCTTTTGTGATCTCCTGCCATTGGTAGGTGTCAGTACTGGGATTTTTTACCCGGGGCCTATGTTCACAGGTTGGCCTATAGATTCCCTGACAGGAAGCCAGCCTTCAGGTATGGCAGGTCAGGTTCATTTTGCAGCCATGTTACACAGAGCTA
Organism: Dipodomys spectabilis; assembly: GCF_019054845.1. Classification (NCBI taxonomy): domain Eukaryota; kingdom Metazoa; phylum Chordata; class Mammalia; order Rodentia; family Heteromyidae; genus Dipodomys; species Dipodomys spectabilis. Next base: position 1,050,272 of record NW_024870986.1, read on the forward strand.
GGATGGTCACTGTGCAAAGAAAAAAATGTAAAACCCTCAGCCCTCTGCAGCTTGCCACTTTTTGTGCTATGCTACGTAATTTGTTTTCTTCTTGAAAGCCCTCTGGGCCTAGGATCCCTGGATTGGCAATGGGTCCGAGGGTGCCCCACCCTAGGGCGATTGAAGCTGAGGCAGAGTTGGCATGACCTGAGTTCAAGCCCTGTGTTGGCAAAATAAAGAATAAATAAAAACATTAATTATTTAACTAAATTAAAAAAGAAATAAAGCTCCCTTGTTTTGAATTTCTACCAGTTTTCTTTCCTAGCCTGGGATTTGAACTCAGGGTCTTGGTAAATATTTAGCAATGTGAAGGAAAGTGCAGATTTGCCACTACTTGAGTTCAAACCCCATGCAAATCCAAAAATAAAAATTCAGTCACTGAGCTCAGCAGGGGGAGTAGTTGTGGAGATGGGAGGGGAGGGGGAGGCAACAATGCTTATTAGGAACTGTACTCTTTACCATGCTCATTTAACTGTAACCCCTCTGTACAACATTTTTACAATAAAAAAATGAAAAAAGTAGTGCTTAGACAAGGATTTTGGGGGTAAGAGAAAGTGTCTGAATAGATGTACAAAATTCTACCCTGCATTTTTTTTAATGTTCAGTATGTAACTGAATAAACATAACTGCTTCCATTAAAAAAATTAAGTTACTGTCTTGGAACTGGGGCCAGTATTTCCATCATTGCTGGGATTTGATCTAACCATCCAGGTAACTCTTTTGCACCATGGGTGTAGGCAAAACTCACTGTCCCTGAGGAAAAGAAATTCAGGCTAGAGTTCCCAACGTCTGAATGAAAACCCTGCAATGGAAAAAATATGTCTATATATGTGTAATATATGATATATATTTACATATGTATGTTTATTACATATTATAATTTTTATTATTGATTTTGTATTTATTTTATTTTTTATTTTTCATTTACTTATTGTTTATTGTATTTAGTATTATTATGCACACAATATTTAGTACATTTTGTACATCTATTATAAATTTATACACAATAATTTAGGACATTGACTGGTTTTTCATTAGTATTTTATTGTGTTAAACATGATACATAATTAAATGGAAACATTTGCTACAGTCTTCACATGTTTAGAGTCTCTTCCATGTATGAACTTTGTCTTCTTTGTCTTTAGAACCAACCTTCCTGTAGGAATTTCTTTAGATGATTTATACTCAGAAGCCTTTTCTTGGGGATAGTCAAGTTGAGGGATAAAATTGTAATGGTGGGGATAGAAATGTGGCTTAGTGGTAGAGAGCTGGCTCAGCATGCATGAATGGTAAGGTTTGAATCCTCAGTGCCACATACTCAGAAAAAGCCAGAAGCTGTGGAGTGGCTCAAGTGGTACAGCGCTAGGCTTGAGAAAAAGGAGCTCAGAGACAGTACCCAGACCCTTAGTTCAATCCCCAGGTCAGGCAAAAACAACAGACAAGATGCCTGTGGCTCACAACAGGAAACTTAGCTTCTCAGGAGGCTGAGATCTGAAGACCACAGTTCAAAGACAGCCTAGGCAAGGAAAACCTGTTAGACTCTTATCTCCAATGAACCACAAAAAGACCACATGTGGTGCTGTGGGTCAAGTGGTACAGTGTTCGCCTTGAGCTGAAGGGCTCAGGGACAGTGCCCAGGCTTGACGTTGAGACCAAAAACTGGAAAAAAGTAAGGGTTAAGCAAAGTAATTTTCCTTTTTGCAAATTAGAACATTCTCTGGAAATAATGAATGTTCACGTACACCAGAATTGGAGTTAGAGCTCAAGGTTCAATTGTAGCCCATCCATATGCATAGCCTCTCAGATTCTAGCATTATAACCTTGTGTCTTACAGGTTTCTGAAAGGTCCAATGTTGAAAGGCCTAATATGCAGCCCAAGCCCTTTGTGATAAGCAGCTGACTTGTAATGCCAATGTTATGACAGTTTTGAACCTAGCAGAGCAACTGTAGCTCATGCCCATCACACTAGCTCAGGAGGCTGAAGTCTGAGGATCACAGGATGAAGCCAGCCAGGACTGGAAAGTCTATGACTCTCTGACTTCTACTGCTGAAAGGTCAGATGTTCAAGAGCTTCCTTTGTTTCCCTTGGTAATGGGAAGTTGCTTGCACTCTAAATGTTCTTAGAGTTCTTGAGTTATAAAAGCAGGAAATAAACATCATTGACCAATCCTGGGTTCAAATGAAGTTCTCAGTCTCCAAGCACTAGTCTTGTTAGCAGGAAGAACTCCAGTGTAACAATATATGATGGACAAACCAGTTTCAAAAGCCAGACTAGGCGAAGAGACCTAGGCCTAGGATTAGGAGGCAGAATGTACACACTCAACAGGGAAGTGAGCTGCAAAACCACTTCAGTCATTCCAGACACGGCCATCAATGAGGGGAAACCTTGAACATTTGGCAGAGTTACACAAGGATCACGCTTTTCTCAGCCTCTTCAAACAATGACTAATTAACCCTCCTCCCTCAGGTGAAGGGAACCTTAGGCTATCTTTAGGTTAACAATAGAGAGCCTTGCTCTTTGGTCTTAGGGAGTGGGTTTTTGACTCTCCATCTGTCAGATTTGAAGGCCCTTCTTCTACCTCTGCCAGTCCATTCTCCTTCCTTCATTCTCCACATCATTAATGCAAATCCCCAGTCCAAGGAGAGGCAGGGCCCTTTCTCTTCTGGCTCCAAGCACCTGAGTTAGAACCTGGCTCGGCCCTCTTGACTCTGGGGCCCTCGGCTGACTGAGATGTGGGAGACAGTCTTCCTGCTCTGTGGTTGTGTGAAGACCATGTTGGAGTCCTGGCACATTGCAGAAGGCCTCATGACTGGGGAGTTTTCCCTTCTTTCCTCCAGACATCCAAGACCAATTCTGGCATTTTCTTGAATGTGCTACTGAGGAGTCAAACCCAGGGCTTCTTGCATGCTAGACAACACTCTCTCACTAAATCACATTCCCAGCCCCCTCATCTTTTTCTTAATGGTAGTTTTTACATAAGTATGCTACCATTTTATGTCCCCAATTTTAATTTTCTGAATATTGGTTACCTGTAAGAAACCTGATCTTCTCTTCTCCTGCCTGGTTTGTGACTGTTCCTGCATTGGCCTCATAATAAAATATAAAGGTTGCTAAGGGTGACCTGCTTTAGGCAGATGGCTGCACAGATTGTTGTGTATGGCTGTTAACACTCCTCGACCTTGAATTCAGGATCTGGGCACAGTCCATGAGCTGCTTTACTGAAGGCTAGCCCTCTAACACTGGAGTCATATGGCTTTCTGGCTTTGTTGGCCCTGAATTTGGACAGGGTTCTCAAGGACTTTTCTGCCTACGGTGACTTTGATCATGATCCTCCTATCTCAACCTTGTAATGAGAAGTGTGATATATATAATCAGATAGCCCTGTATTCACCATTTTGTATTAGATCTGCTTGAAGAATGCAGCTGCTATTCTACCCTCCCTTGAGACCCAGACACTCCTGGATCTGGAGCTGAAATTAACAACCCTCTGGCAGGGAGTACCTGACAAAGTACACATTCCAGATCATTTTCCCCCGTGCCTAGGATTGGAGATAGTGGCTGCCAGACAAAACCACTTCCCCCGGGTCGGGGTCAGAGATAGTGGCCATCTGGCAACCACTTCTCCTAAGTTACCCTAGAAGTACCATCTAATTAGGTTAGAGCACAATAGCTTGCTAGCCTGACTAGTTATTAGCCCCAGCCCTTTTCCCACCTTGTATTGCACCAATCATCTGCTAGAATTATGATTTAAATTTCCCACGTGCTGTATTGATTCGTTGCCAATACATACTGAGACCTTACCCCTACCAAAGAACGTATAAAAAGTGCTGTAACCTTGTGCTGGGGGCATCTCTCTGCAATCGGACAAAGTGCACAGAGGGGTCCGTGCTCGAGCTCGTCAATAAACGACTCATTGCCGCTTGCATTGATCTTTGGCCCTGGTGGTCTTTTGGGGGGCTCCAAGTCTCGGGCATTATAATAAGTATCAAGGAGGACTTCTGAGAGCCACTGGTGCCTTCCTAATCATTGGTCTTGCTGATGTTCTTGAACAGACCAGTGAGTTCCCTATCCTCGGGTTGAAGTGGTGGGAGCTGGAGCCCACAGTTCGAATCTTGGTCCTGCCACCTCCAAATGGCAGGAGGTCATAAGAAAGTCATTCCTATCCATATGAATACCAATGGAATGTGATCTTTGTCATGATTGAATGGGATGTTCTTAAATGATTCTCGGATAAAATTGTAAACAACTAGATTATAATACACCGATCAATTTTAATTAGTACTTTATGAAACATTTAAACAATCACATTCATTAAATGGAGGCATAATGAAATATCTCAGAACTGGGTGTCACATAGTATAGGGGTGGCATTTTTTCTGTCGGGACTTACTTTAGTTAATTGTTATATCCCATTTTCTGAATGTTATTTGGTATATGAAACTAGGATATATTATAAATCAATTATGCAAATAGTTTTTATCATAAATATTTATAGCAAAATATAGAGATAAATTCAAATTATATATATTTGAAGACAGTGCTTGGTTAGTCCTCTTCTCATATTCCCCATGCCCTTCATGAGAATAATACACATTGTAAGGTAATGCTTAGAGTGTTTTGCTGAAATAGGTTGACTTTAAACCAGTGAGTTACTCTATGCTGCATTTTGTTTACTTTATATCCAGAAAATCTAATTTCTTACTTTGTCGTTTTCCTTAGGCTTTATACTAAGATTTAATCTCTGATGGGTGACAAATAAAGATATAAACATTTTTTAACAGTGGCTAAATTTAGGCTGAGGAATCTAGGTACAATGCAACTCATGCAGATAGGCCTCATAAGTCATGAGACCCTGGGATCAAAATGTTAACCAATGCATACTGGTGTCATGCTTATGAGATTTTGTGTATTATAAACAATGGTTATTAGAATGTTTTTGGAATCAATATCATTTCATGGGTTAGGAACTGAAGAGAGACATTATACTCAGAGCAAAATTTAAGGAGGCATCCAAAATTAGTTAGCAAGATATACATCATGTAACACAATGTTTTAAAAATGCAAACTAATGGAAATAATTTATGAAAAATCATCAACATTTACAGTAAATACAGAATCACTTTGACTGATTTTTCTTTTTCCCCAATTGCAATACAGCTTACATAATGACTTTTCTGGAGATATGTTTACTTAGGTGTTGATATTTAGTTGGAGAAATTATGCTCTTTCATATATTAATTTGACAGATCAAAGAGGAAATGAATTCCATGTCAGAGTCAACATCCATAATAATGTTACAGATGTATCCTGCTACTGTGCCAAAGTTTCAAATCAGATTTAGTAACAGGTCTTTCTTTGGATCTAAATAAATAGGTATGTAATTTTGTCAGTACTAGAAAGATTTTGACAACCATTTGTTAAGCTATTATTTTCCAGAAACTACTTCTCTCTTTTCATGAGATTTTTAATTTCATTTATATCATGTTTTGATGTTCTCCTTTAGATTACCCACATTCAGTCTTCTACAAAGTGTAATTTGGAGTAGTTTAAAGTTATATACACTCATGTACACTGCTCAGATTTTTTTATTTGCATATTTTTTCTTGTTAAATCAGTCGGAATTAGTTCTCAATACTGATAATATTGGACTTATTCATTGCTTTCTTGAATTTGTTAAGTATGTCATGATTTTGTTATTTTGTTCTTTTAAATATGTGCAGATCTCACTCCACATACAGTCACATTCATTTTAAACAATTTGATCCATTCATGGGATTTGCTACATTAGGTTCATCTAGATGAATTTAATTACAAATTAATGCAACCATATTTCTGAGACACAGTTATCTTTATGCCTCTACTCCAAGTTAACATGTATTTGAATTTTTGTGCCTAAAAAAACTGGGCACAACATGTTTTTGTTCCTGGGGGACTTCTACTTTGTTGGTTGTTTTTCCAGCTGTGGTGACTTCAACATATGTGTGCATTTTATTTCAATTGTTTTGTTTCAGTATTTTGTTTCATATAACAGATATTAGAAAAATAGTGATTTAGAACGTTTCCAAATTCTAAGAGAGACACTTGAAAGTTTGTGACAACTGGGAATGGGAAGGTCTTCATAGTGAACGGCAGAGCAGAATAACAGACACTGTTTGACATGATTTTCCTCTTGCCTCCTCTTCTTCCTCCTTGCCTTCCTCTTCCTCCTTTTGTCTCACTATTTCCAATGGTATTACTTCAAAGTCTGTAGTGGAAAGAAAATATTTTTGTCTGTATGAACTCAGAATTTTTGATTCAATTGGGACACATTATACATTTAAATTTCATTTTAACTCGAAAATCTTCTTTCCTTCATTTAAAATCACAGTTGTGAATTTATAATGCTAAAGTAGCATCTACTAATTTATACGAAATGGTCCAAAATATTTTCACTTCTCTATATATGTAAGATAGAGTGTAATAATAATAATGAGTAATATAGTATGTAATAATTTCCTTTGGGGAAAGTCAATTACAGTGGGTTTTTGTGAGATACTGAGTAATAGTAAAACATATTTGATTCTATTAAAAAATTCCCAGTTACATCTAAAAATTACTGATAGTTATAAATTAATGCTGAAAAATAACACTGTTTATTAGAAAAACCAGAAGTTTCAATAAGCTTGCTTTTTTTAAACTTGTCTTGAATCTGAGCGTCGGTGGCTCATGCCTGATATTCTAGCTACCCAAAATTCTGAGATCTGAGGATAGTGGTTCAAAGCCAGTGTGGGCAGAAAAGTCTGTGAGACACTTATCGCCAATATATCTCTTGAAAACTAGAAACGACACTGTGGCTCAAGTGCTACAGTGTTATCCTTGAGCTGAAGTGCTCAGGGACAGTGCTCAGGCCCAGTGTTGAAGCCCCATGACAGGCAAAAAAAAAAATTGACATGGATTTTTACTTTATTATTTCATGATTTTTAATGTGAAAATACATACAGAGGGTTTTAAAATTGCATGAACAAAGTAATGAGTACATTTCTTATCAAGCATTGTTGCCTCCTCCCTTGTTTCCCCTTCCCATCCCTTCCCATCTCCCTTTCGGCCCTTCCCCCCACTCCGCCGCCCTCTGCACCAAAGTTGTAAAGTTCAATTTTCGACATAACGTCTTGTACATGTCATTGTTGCAATGGGTTCACATGTATCCCAATTTGTTTTTTCCTTCCCCTCCCCAAATTATACCAACATCAAATACAGTGAAAATAGAGGTTATATCGTGGGGGAGGGACATAAAAAGCAACCAAGAAATCATCTTGTAAATATGCTAGAAACAACAGCAAGAAAGAAAAACCATTTGAGTCCTTAACTTGGTGTTCATTTCACCTAACATCAACTTGTCTGAGAGTTTATGTTTATCTCTGACATGTACTAGGTATTGCAAATAAGGGAATCCATGGAAGCTATGTTTCTTTGGGCCTGGATTACTTCACTTAATATAATATTTTCCAAGGCTTTCCATTTCCTAACAAATGGGACAATGTCATTTTTTCTGATGGAGGCATAGTATTCCATTGTGTATATATACCACATTTTTTTATTGTAAGAATACCGTGCAGAGGAGTTACTGGGCAAGATAATGAGTACATTTCTTATCAAGCGTTGTTGCCGCATTTTATCGATCCACTCATCGACTGAGGGGCATCTGGGTTGGTTCCACATCTTATGTATGGCAAATAATTCTGCAATAAATCTAGTGGTGCTGATAGCTTTAGTATGGGCTTGTTTGTGATCATTTGGTAAATGCCCAAAAGTGGGATTGCTGTGTCATAGGGGAGCTCTATATTGAGTATTTTGAGGAACATCCATACTATTTTCCAGCATGGTTGAACAAGATTATAGTCCCACCGACATCCTGTCCAGCTTCTGTTGTTATTACAGTTCTTCATAATATCCATTCGAACTGGGATAAGGTGGTATCTCAATGTAGTTTAGATTAGCATTTCTTTTATACCTAGGGAGGTTGAGCATTTCTTCATGTATCTATGGGTTATCCTTTCCTCTTCAGAGAAGTTTCTCTTTAGTCTACAGTCTACTTATTTGTTGGGCAGTTGTTTCTTTGAGGATTTGTTGTTGGTGGATTTAATTTTTTGAGTTCCAGGTATATTTTAGATATGAGACCATTGTCTGTTGTATGGCTAGTGAAGATCTTCTCCCAATTCATGAGCTTTCTATTGATCTTGCTAGCTATGTCTTTGCCATGCATAAACTCTAAAATTTCATGCAATTTCATTGTCCAACCTTTCTTTGTTGTGCTTCTGGGTCTCTATTAAGAAAATTTCAGCTTGTGCCAAGGAAACATAGGTTTTCTCCTAGTTTGTCCTGCAATGTTTTCAGTGTGTCTGCTTTGACTCTGAGGTCTTTCATTCATTTGGAGTTGATTCTTGTGCAGGGTGACATACATGGATCAAGCTTTAGTTTTCTACAATTGATTAACCAATTTTGTCAGCACCATTTACAGACGAGGTTCTTTCTTCCATTCTATTTTTTTAGCTCCCTTATGGAAGATTAGGTGGCTATAGGTCTGTGCATTCATTTCTGGGATTTCAATTCTATTCCATTGGTCCTGAGGTCTGTTCTTGTGCCAGTACCGAGCTGTTTTGATTACTATGGCTTTGTAGTAGAGTTTGCAATTTGGTATTGATATTCCTCCAGCACTTTTCTTTCTGTTATTGATCTTTTATGCTATTCAGAGTATTTTATTGTTCCATATGAATTTTTGGATTGCCAATTCTATTTTCTTGAAGAATGAGTTTTTAATATTGATAAGCATCACATTGAATTTGTAGATAGCCTAGGGAAGTATTGCCATTTTCACGATGTTGATTCTTCAAATCCAGGAGCATGGGAGGTTTTTCCACTTTCTAAGTTCCGTGTTTTATTTCCTTTGTCAGGTTTTTAAAGTTTGCATCATAAAGATCCCTCACATCTTTGATTAAGTTAGTACCTAGGTATTTTATTTTTTATGGGCTATTATGAATGGAGTTGCTTTCCTGATTTCAGCCATGCTTTTCTCATTGTTGGCATACAGAAAAGCCATTGATTTTTGAGAGTTAATTTTTCCCCTGTTACTTTGCCAACGTTTTGAATCAGCATGAATAATTTCGGAGTGGAGTCGGTTGGATTATTTAAATACAACATCATGTCATTTGCAAATAGGGAGAGTTTTACATCATCTTTCCCTATTTGGATCCCTTTTATGTTTGCATCTTGTCTTTTGCTGTAGCTAGGCATTCAAATACTAAATTGAAGAGAAGTGGAGAGAGTGGACATCCTTGTCTCGTTCCTGAGTTAAGAGGAAATGGCTTTAGTTTTTCACCATTAATTATAATGCTGGCTGTAGGTTTGTCATATACAGCCTTTATTGTATTGAGCATTGTTGACTGGATTCATAGTTTTTACAGAGCTTTCATTGCAAAGGGGTGTAGGATTTTGTCAGTGCTTTTTCTGCATCTATTGAGATAACTATGTAATTCATATCCTTGCTTTTGTTGATGTGATGAAATTTATTAACTGATTTGCATATATTGAACCAGCTTTGCATCCCTGAAATGAATGCTGTTTGATCATTGTGTATGATTTTTTAGATGAATTGTTGACATCGATTGGCCCAAATTTTGTTGAGGAGTTTTGCATCAGTGTTCATCAAAGAAATGGGTCTACAGTTTTCTTTCTTTGATGAGTCCCTGCCTGATTTTGCGATAAGGGTTCTGATGGAATCATAGAATGAATTCTGTAATGAACTTTCTCTTTCAATTTCATTGAAGATTTGGAGGAGTATTGGTGTGAGCTCTACTTTGAAGGCCTTATAGATTTCCGTTATGAATCCATCTGGTTCTTAGATGGGAGGACGCTTATTGGTGTTTCTATTTCTATGCTTGATATTGGCATGTTAAATTGATTTAACTTATCTTGGTTGTTTCGGCATGTTAAGATTTGCTAGGAAAAAGTCCATTTCTGCCAGGTTCTCAAAGTTATTTGCATAATGGTTTGAAAAGTATTCCCTTATAATTTTTTGAATCTTGGTTGTTTCTGTGATGATGTTTCCATTCGCATCTCTAATTTTTTTTTTTTAATTTGGGTGAGTTCCTTTCTTATTCTGATAAGATTTTCTAAGGGTCTGTCAATGTTGTTAATTTTTTCAAAGTAACAACTCCTTGTTTTGTTGATTCTTTCTATGATATATTTGGTTTCTAATTCATTTAATTCTTATTTAATTTTAATTATTTCTTTCCATCTACTGGATTGGGGTTTATCTTGTTGCTCTTTTTCAAGGAGGTTCAGATGTCTTATTAAATTGTTGGTTTCAGAGCTCTACAATTTGCTGTTGTAGGACCCCAGAGGTATAAACTTGCCTGTGAGTACTGCCTTTGCTGTGTCCCAAAGGAGCTGGTAATTTGTGTGTTCATTTTTTAATATCATGAACATTTACATTTCCTTTCTAATCTCTTTCATGACTCATTCGTGATTCAACAGTGTGTTGTTCAGCCTCCCTGTTGTACAGGACTTTCTTTGTTGGCTTTTGGTGTTGAGTTCTAATTTTATTCACATGGATGCTGTTTCTTGGCTTTTACTGTGGTCTGGTAGGTTTTCTATGTGTAGGGTACTTTTGTCTTTTGTAGGGCTGGTTTGGTGGAGATATATTGTTTCAATTTTTCTGTGCTATAGACGGTTTTTATTTGACCTCCAGTATTGAAGGAGAGTTTAGCTGGGTACAGTATTCTTGGTTGATAGTTGTTTGTCTTTAGCACATGGCATACACCATTCCAGGCTCTTCTTTCTTTAATCGGCTCTGCTGAGAAGTCTGGTTTGATTCTGACTGGTTTCTGTTTATAGGTGATTGTTCTTTTTTTCCTTGAGATCTTTAAGGCTCCATTCCTTGGTCTGAATTGATCCTGTGAAGATTATAATGTGACCGTGGGATGTCCTGTTTTGGTCTGGTCTATCTGGGGTTTCATAAGCTTCTTATACCTGAATAGGCCTATCTTTTTGCATGTTTTGGAAGTTCTCTGCTAGAATTCTGTTAAATACATTTTCTAGACCATTAACTTCTGTCTCTAGGTGCTCCTCTACACACATTATCCTTAGATTAGGCCTTCTGATGATGTCTTCCAAATGTTGAATAGATCTATCATATTTTTTGGATTTGTCTTGCATAATTGTATGCTTTTTCTCTATAATATCTAAGGTGTCTTTAATCCCTGAGATTCTATCTTCTGCATGGTCTAACCTACTGTCAAGATTTTTACTTTGTTTTTTATTTCTTTTCCTTCTAATTGGTAGGATTTTATGGCTTCAAATTCTTTGTTGTTGCTTTGTTTTAGATATATTATGAAATTCTTTACTTCCTTAATTTGGTGTTCAGTTTCTCAAATCACTTAGTTGATTGGTTATGGTTTCCCTGGACACCCATTCTTTCTGTCAGGCTCCATTCAGCATTCCATTTGTGATCTCCCTGACTTCTTTCAGCTGTCTGTTTATGGATCCCATGAATGCCTCTATTGATATCTCATCCTGCTCTCGTAATTCCTGTATTACTCTTTGATTAGTTTAGTGAAGTTTACACAATTCTAGTAATTCTCTATGGCTGTGCTCAGCCTGTTCACACATTTCCTGTGTTTCTCTTTGACTCTTCTCAACCTGCTTATGCAATTCCTGCATTAATCTTTAAGTATCATCTTAATGCTTACAAGATTCCTGTATTAATTTTTGTTTGCCTCTTCACCCTCCCTAACACGCTCACACTGAGTCCTTTGCAAGTTTTCAATCATTTCATTCACCATTTTTACCAGTAGCGTTTGTACAGGTTTTTATGGAACTCCTCTGGATTATTCATTAACAAGTCTGTCACCTGATTAACATGAGTGGGAGTGAGATACCTGGACTTGCCATTTTTATTGTGCTTTTCAGCTTGTTCTGCCTATTTGGTATGAAATTAACACCAATTTTGTGCTAGAACACTATTTTAAGGCAAGCATCAACCAGAGTCCTGTAGTTGCACAATCAAAATAGCTGCAGATACAATCTAATTCAACAGATACAATCTTCAACATCAAACAACTATGTATTAATAGGCTACAAACAGCAAAAAAGGTTTTGATAAACCAGAAATTATTAGCTTTAGGGAGAAATGTGGGGACAAATAGGACTAGAGGGATGTGGATGGGTAAAAGGAGAGTAAATGTAACCAATACCTAAACTCAGAGAGGGCAAAGGATTGGACAGAATGACAGGAGAGAAATTAAAAAAGAAAATTGGAAAAACAAAAATTAAATTTGAGAAGTGAAACACTTAAAAATTATGTACTTTTAAAGAAATGATATTAAGAGAAGAAAAGGATAGGATGAGAAGAGGGGAGGGATAGAAAGGAAACATGAAAGCAAAAAAATAAAAAAAATTAAAATTAGTAACTTGATAATTATATAGGTATAAAGAGATGATACTGCTCTTCAAGAAGTTAAGCCTAAGAGCTTGTGAATTGAGTAATAAATTTCTGGATTAAGTATGTACAAAATGGGGGATAAGGTCTAATAATTGACGACAGGTATATATCTGGGGATGAGCAGAACAGCAATTAAGTCATGAAAAATGACAGAAAAAATTGAAAACAATAAAAACGGACCTAAAGGTCAACAAAGATTAAACACCCACACACACACACACACACACACACACACACACACACACACACCAAAAATAAAAATTATGAGGAAAAAGATTAACAGAAAACACTTTTAAAAAATAAAAATTCAAGAAAAGTTTCAAAATAGAGTTCCTTAATTTTTTTTTTTTGGGGGGGGTGAATGGGAAGACCCTGTATCTCCCTGTGTCCATAACAAGTTTCTTGGTGGAGTCTCGGGTTGGCTTTTGGTGTTTGGTTTTCCTATGGCTTGATTGGTTTCTTAAGTCTGTTTGGGCCGGCTAACTGCTCTGTGATAGGCATGTTTTTTGATCTTCCTCCTAGGCTAGTTCAGTGGGAGGGTGCTTGGAGTGTCAGAAAAGAGGGAGATGGCTGTTTCCTCTAGTTTGGTGATGCTGTGATGAGGCTAGGTTCTGTGTAGGGTTGAGGTCTTTCATCAAACAGTAGCTTTTCCTTGAGGGGCTAACGCTTGAGACACTCACAGAGCCCAGCTTGGAGCTTTTCTCTGGGTTTATGTTTAGTGAATTTCAATTGCTTGTCTAGGCTTTTGTAGGGAGGGGCAATCTTTGGCTGTGTTTACCTGGTGAAGAAAGTCACTTCTCTGTGGGATGAGTTTTTCTGCCAAGGCGGGATGGCTTTCTCCTGGGTGGAACAGACAACATAACTGACATCATAAATCTATTGTATGATCGTGGTATTTCCCCTGCCAGGTAAGTATGTGAAGGGATGGGAAGGAGAAACAAAGGAGGAGGCTATAATACTTGATAAGAATGTACACATTATCTTGCCCATGTAATTGTAACCCCTCTGTATAGTATTTTCACAATAAAAAAAACCTATTGTGACTTATTGTAACATCGTTAGCCTATTGTGACCTCATCACCATTATGGCATCACCTACTAAGTATAACATCAAAATATTATTATCACTCAATATTGTGACATCATATTGCCATTGTGATATCATTGTTACATTGGGTTTTTCAAAACTATTTTGACATCATAACATTTTACAAAAATCGTGGCCTTTGAGACTATTAACTTGTGAACAATGAGGCACATTGAAGATAATTTTATTTACATTAGAAATGGGCCTGCATTTACCTTGTCCTGTGTTGTACATTCAGTGACATCTCAGCCCCAACCACCAAACCTCAGACCTCCAATAGGCATAGTTAATTGGTTTGCAAAACACCAAACCCCCAAATTACCATCTCCACGCTCCAGACTTCAATAGATAAGGCTTTTTCCTTTTCCCTTATTCCTTCCTTCTTTATAGACCTTTCCTCCATTTCCCTTTTTTCCCTTCCATCACTTCCTTCTTCTCTTTAGGCCTCTACACTACACTTCTCTGGCCTGCCGGCCAATTGTCTTTCTTCCCCTCCTGCACTCCCCCAACTTCCTCTTCTCCCAGGTCTTTCCCCTCCTGCTGTCTCACCACTTCCTTCCTTGCAGGTCTTCCCTTGATTTTCTCCAATTCCATTGCTCTGACCATGCAGCATATATATAGGTTGAACCCCTCCATCACTCCAGTGGGTCTCCTACCTAATAGTGTTCAACCATCACTTCACAAACTGCCTGTTCCCCAATCAATTCTTCAAAGATCATCATGTGAGGATGACAGTCTACCCCTTCCAGCAGCATGCCCTGCTCATTTGGGTGGCATGCCCCATACACTCCAGTGGGCCAGGTCATAGGGCAACATTGATTAGTGGGCCTTGCTCATTATTGGGATCATGCTGCTTTATGTATCCCACACTGTTTTTCATGTCCAATGAAATCCTTGATTCCTTCTTACCAAATTCTAAAAATTCCTTCTCTCCACCCAATGAGCAGGCTTAAAAGGTGAATTAAATAGAAAACAAGTAAATTATAGAAACACACTAGTCAGCAATAATTAACACTTAGTAAGTCTTATCCTTAACAGTCCATCTTGCAGCCTTCTCTGTATACTGGTCCACTACCTATTCCACTTGAGATGATTGATCCAATGCTGTTTCGTGCTAATTTAATACGCGACAGTGATGTTATCACCACCAAGTAAGATCCTTGCCACTTTGGTTCCAATTCAGGAGCATGATGCATTTTTATCCACACCAGCTGTCCAGGAAAGAAAGAGTGGGCTGAGTTTCTTATGTTCTTTTTTCAACTCCATTTCTTAGTTTATTTCACTTGCCTTGGGTGTAGTTTTTGAATTTATTTCTGAAGTGAGACTTCCTATACAATAAACTAAACTATTCTCCCCAAAGAAATTTTCTTTCCAACTGGATTTAATTTCTTATTTTATATTTGAAATTTTATTTTCATCCTAATGTTTATTTTTTAAACACTTATTATGATTATAACCTTTAAATCGTTGTACAAAGAAGCTCCCATTCTACAAAACAGTACACAAATACAAGGTATCTGACAACATTGTCACCCATCCCTCTAACCCTTCCCTTCTCACACTTTTTTGTAAAAATTGAGATAGGTGATTACATATATTTCACATATTTCACAGTATTGTGGAATTGTGAAACTTAAAGTCACAAACACATTTTAACCTTGACAAGGCCAATTATTGTTATCATGGTCCAAAGTTTGTTAATTCCATGAGCTATTACAATCCAAATTATTTTTCCCACCCCAGGTGATATTTACATATTTTTGCTTTTGCTTAATGTAGGCTATTCCCTCTTGCCCACTTTCCCTCTCATTCATCTCTTCCCATCACTGTATTTGGGTTGCTTCGTTATTTTTCTTCTATGTCCAGCTGATGGGCCCCTTTGTTGTATGTTGTTCCATTTCCCACTTATTGTGTTCCTCCTCCTGGCTTCCTTCCGTTGCGTGCATATTTCTACCGTCTACACAGTCAAGAACATGGAGTCATTAATGGTGATACAACAAAATGACTGGCTGTCCTTTGATTCTCTAGTTCTGTTTACTTTGTCGTACCTTCTTGCATTTTGGCTTTAGCATCCACGTATCAGGTAGACCTTATGCCATTTGTCTCATTGTTCTTGGCTTACCTCACTCAAATAATTTGGTCTAGATCCATCCATTTCTCTGCAAATACCATCATTTTGTCTTTTCTAATGGCTACATGGTATTCCATTTTATATAGGTTCCACATTTTTTGGTTACAATTATCAGTTGTGGCTTATCTGGGTTGTTTCCAAATCTTGGCTATTGTGAACAGTGCTGCAATAATCATAGAGGTGTGTATGTCTATGTACACTGGTTCCCGTTGTTCACAGTAGATGTCTAGGAGTGGTATGGCCAGTTCATAGGACAGGTCGATATTTAGCTTTCTAAGGTACCTCCAGACTGCTTTCCAAAGTGGTTGTATTAGTATACATTCCCACTAGCAATGCAGTAATGTTTCTTTCTTTGTATCCCTTCCAGCATTTTTCATTGGCTGAATTTAGGATGTGGGCCACATTGACTGGGGTAAGGTGGTATTTCAGAGTTGTTTTTATTTGCATTTCCCTTACAGCCAGGGATGATGAACATTTCCTCATGTGTTTCTTTGCCATTTTTATCTCTTCTTCTGAGAAGTCTCTCTTTAGCTTCCTTGACCATTTCAAGATTGGTTTGTTAGGTTTGTGAAGTGTTAGTTTCTTGACTTCACCATATATAATATAATGGATATTATAATATAATGGATATTAGACGTTTTTCTGTTATATTACTGGTAAATATTTTTTCTCATTTCTTCCCAATTCCTGGTAATCTCTATGATTCCTTTTTGTAGGCTTTTTTAATTTTCATGAAACAGACTCTATAACTTTGGTTAGGTTAATTCCTAGATACTTTTTTTTTGCGGTTATTGTGAATGGGGTTGTTTATTTGATTTCCCTTTCTATTTGTACATTGATACTATACAGAAAGGCGACTGATTTCTGTGGGTTAATTTTGTATCCTGATACTGTGCCAAATTGGTTTATAAGCTCTAAGAGTTTGGGGATGGAGCTTTAGGGATTGGTAATTTATAAAATAATGCCATCTGTAAAAAGAGAGCGTTTATCTTCTTCCTGTCCCCTGTGGATCCCTTTAATGTCTTCCTCTTGCATTATTGCTCTGGCTAAGAATTCCAGAACTATATTGAAGAAGCGTAGATAGAATGAGCATCCTTGTCTTGTTCCTGTTTTTAGGGGAATTGGTTGTAGTTTTTCCCACTTAAGTATAATATTGGCCTTTGATGTGCCATGTAAGACTTTTATTATCTTATGTAATGTTCCTTCAATTCTTATTTTTCCATAGCTTTTAATATAAATGAGTGCTGAATTTTATCAAAAGCCTTTTCTGCATTAATGGAGATAATCATATGGTTCTTAACCTTGGATCTGTTGATGTGATTGATTAGATATATTAAACCATCCCTGCATCTCTAGGATAAAGCCCACTTGGTCATAATGTATGATTTTTTTGATATGTTTCTGGATTCTGTTGGCTGCAATTTTATGGAGGAGCTTTGTATCTGTCTTAATAAAACAGATTGGTGTGTAGTTTTTTTGTGGGGTCTTTGCCTGTTTGGGGATGAAAGTGATATTGGCTTCATAGAATGAGTTTGGGATTACTCCCTCTGTTTCTACTTCTCTGAAGAGCTTGAGGAGTATGGGTATTAGTTCCCATTAAAGGCATTACAGAATTCTGTAGTGACTCCATCAGGTCCTGGGCTTTTCTTATTGGAAGATTTCAGATTACATCTACTATCTCATTGTAGGTAATTGACATGTTTAATTGATTTCTTTCTTCTTGGTTATGTTTGGGCAATTTGTATTTCTTTTTCTCAGGCAGAAAAAGAGTTTACTGAACTGCTGCCCACACCATGTATGGTGGAGAAGCATAGCTTAAAAGGAAGGGGGAGACCCACCTCTGGGCCAGGACTTATCTAGGCTAGGGAAAGGAAGAAGTGTGGCCCAGTGGGGGAAAGGTGTGGCCACACTGGATCTCAATATGACCTCAGGGTCTGGGACCCTCCTATGGTCAGATGGGAGGTTTGTGACCAGAGGTGGCTCAGGATATGCCCTAGAAGGAGGGGAAGGTGGCTGCTTCCAGGTCTGCTAGTTACCTATGTTACAGATATTGGGCAGAAACTTAGCCAAGAAGGAGGGAGGTGTTACTGTTCAGACCTTACATTCCAGCCTTTTGATAATTATGAAAAAGGGTGAAGATTCTCTCTGTCGATTTCCTGTTTGCAAGGGGTCTGAACAGTAGGGGTAAATGGCTGAAATGAGATCCCATCTAAGAGAAGGCAGCAGGCAACAGCTGTCACTTGGACAATGAGTCCTTAGATGAAGTCTGGAGGAGGCAAGTCTCTTGGACGAAGTATGGAGAAGTCTCATGAGGCATTGAGGGACTGAAAAAATATACTTGAGAGCAAATAAATGGCAAGAGGAAGGACTTGGGGCTGAAAATGTTGGTGGAAATATCCCTATCTACTTCTGACATCTGGCGACTGGGTAGAGAAGAAGGCAAGTGACAAAGGCAAGAATATAAATTCCTGTCCAGTTGAAAGTTAGACTGGTATGGACATTAGATGGGCAGTCTTCTTACTTCTATTGGCCTCCCAGCTCTGGTTAATTTTGAAAGGGCAGGCACAAAGTGGCTGATTTGTATCATCTCCTCTTATTCCTTTCCATGTTCCTTTGTTCTGCAGACTGGCTTAGTCTAAGTGTTGTTGCTGGGATGGTTTGTCCCAGTTGGTATTCAAGGAGGTTTGAACTCAAGGCCTAGGCACTGTCCCTGAGCACGTTTGCTCAAGGCTAGCACTCTACCACTTTGAGTTATAATACCACTTGCAGTGTACCCTGGTTAGAGTTAAGAGGCTTGAGCAAAGCTTCCACCCTGGTTCTTTGCAGGTTAGTTGGGAGATGGAGTGTTAGGGATTTTTCAGCCCGGGCTGGATTTGAATTGCAACTTTTGTCTCGAAAACCCTTTGTTATTTCCAATTAAAGCAGCAAGGAGATCAAATAGAATAAGTAGACCTTACCTGGTCTTTATCAAGAATTGACCAAATATTCTGCAATGACAAAACTTGTTAGATGGGAGAATCTTAGCACAAATATGCCCAATGTTTTAGCATCATGTATTCAGTACTAAACTAAACAACACAAAACAAAAGAAGCAAAACCCAAATCCTAAAATTTTAGAGAACAATGTTTAGACATCTTTGCTAACAAAGCACATCAGATGGTTGGGCCTTAGTTACCAGACTCTGTGAAAAGAGCAACTTATTAGCAAGGCACATTTGCATAGATGGATGGAGGAGAAGTAAGTTTGTTGGAAGTGTAAGGATTGGAGTGGGCCAAATCCTTAACCCACCATTTGGTCAAGATGGCAAATTTCTAAAAAAATGCAAAGAAAGCCTGAACAAATAATCAAGCCTAGTTTTGCTAGCCTTTTAGAGGCAACCTAGAATGGGTGCCCTGGACCCATCCCATGTCGCAGGCTTCATAGCACAATACAAATAGTTGTAGAAAGGGAGAGATATAGAAAGTTGGACATGATTAGCAGAGAGCAAAGAGATACTGAAAGTGAACAGATTTCTGACCATTTACCATTGCAGAGGCAAAAATTGTCTAAATCTGAGAAAAGCATAAAAAATTAGGTGCTCTGGCTATCCAGGGAGCACAGGAGGCATTTCAGAGGGGTTTTATGGCTCGGGCATGCCTTGTAGCACCCCATTAAATGTGGAGGAGAGTCAGTCCGTTGAGTGAACGAGAGCTGACTAGGCAGAAGCGTTGTCCCTACTTCCTCTAGAGCACTCTAGAGAGAAATGGTCAAGACCCCATAACCAAGTATCCTCGGGTTCGGAGGTGACCAGCCTTTCCCCTAAAGACCATAAGAGTATCTGGCATGGCGCCACATCTGAACAGAGATTGAGCAACAGAGAGCTGTAGAGAGTAGTTTCACTCGCCAGAGAAAAGAAGTGTGGATGTGGATATGAAGGCCAGCAATGGTATTGGTGAAAAATCTCGTGTGGTGTCTCAAGGCAGTTTAGTTCACAGAAAAGGGGTGGTTAGGAAATTCTAACATTTCCAACTCAAAAACCCCATCTGAGTCACAGCATCATATGTAAGGAATATTAAATAGGTAGGTTTCATTCGATAGCCTATGAAGAGAATACCACACACACTATTAAGGCAGGAAAAGAAGTTTATTTACTAAACTGCTGCCCCCATACATACGTGGTGAAGAAGCAGGACCAAAAAGGACAGGAGGGATAGCAATTTGTATTTCTGTAGACATTCATCCATCTCTGCTAGGTTTTCCTTCCTTTGTGAGTAGAGTCACTTATGATTGTTATAGAGTCCTTATGATTGTTTGGATGTCTTGGATGTTTGTTGTAATTTTTCCTGTGGTATCTCTGATAATATTGATTTGGGTCTCCTCTCTTATTTTGTTAGTTACTCTTGCCAGTGGTCTGTCAGTTTTATTAATTTTTTTCTTAAAAACAGTTTTTTGTTTAATTAATTTTATTTATAATTTTCTCAGTCTCTGTCTCATTAATTTCAGCTCTTATTTTGGTTATCTCTGTCTAGCAACTTTAGGTTCAATTTTTTTCTTATTTCTGTAGCAGTTTTAGTTGTATCATAAGATTGTTTACTTGGTCTCTGTTTTCTTGATATGTGCACTGAGAGCAATACATTTGCCCCTGAGGACTGCTTTCGCTGGGTCCCATAGGTTTCTTTGTGATGTTTCTTCATTTTCACTGAATTATAGGAACTTTTTAATTTCTTCTTTAGCTTCTTCTGTGACTCATGTGTTGTTCAACTTAGTGCAGTTTAATTTTCATGTGTTTAAGTTTTTTCTACTTTATGTCTTCTTATTGAGAACTAGTTTGATTCCACTGTGGTCAGATAGAATACAGGGTATTATGTGGATCCTCTTGTATTTGCTTAAAGTCCTTGTATGAACTAAGCAATGATCTATTGTAGAAAAAGTGAAGGGGTTGGCAAGAGTTAGACCCTGCTGGTGTGAATGCCTATAATTGTAGCTACTCAGGAGGCTCAGATCTGTGTATTCTGGTTCAAAGCCAGACCAGGCAGGAAATTTCATGAGGCTTTCTTGGGTTGATCAGCACCACACTCTGCGTCATGCCTGGGGTTGTTCACCACCTTTGCCACCATGGGTTGGGCTGGGATGCTTATGCAAACTGGTATGGAGAGGCGCTCCACACCACCACGAGTCAGTGTTAACCAGTGCTGCTGCCTCAGGCTGGGCTAGGCTGCTTATGCGGGCCAGTATGGAGAGGCACAAACAGCCATTGTTCTGGAGTTGTTCATTGCCGCTGTCCTTGTCACAGTTATCACTGCCGCCCTGGGCTGGTCTGGGCTGTTCCTGTGGGCTAGTACCAAGAGGCATTGTGCCCAGAGTCTGGGTGGTTTGCCACTACTGCCAGCTGCTGCTGCTGATCCAGGTTAGGCTAGGCTGTTTACACCAGCAGGACAGAGGTGCTACACTGCCAGTCTAGTGTTGTTTGCCATTGCTGACAGCTGCTGCTGCTCCTGACTGGGTTGGGCTGCTTGCACCAGCCAGGCAGAGACGCCATGCCAGGGAGGGTGAGGGGAATCTTCAGGCCGGCTCTGTCTTCTGAGATTTCATTTTGTATTTTTGGGTAGGCACTGGACCTTGGGAGTCTTCTGTGAGCCTTGGGATGCTTGTGGGTGTGTAGTTCTCAGAGGGTCCAGAGCCAGGCCACTTAAGCAACCTGGCACAAAGCTCCACCACTTAAGCTGCTCAGTGGGGAGCCCCATCACCAACAAGGGGTGGGGAAGGGTCTTCCTACTTTACTGTCTGTGTAGGTTTTTCCCTTTTCTTTTTTCACTTTCTGTATCTCTCTGAGTAATTGCCTTTTTTTTTTTTGTGGGTCACTTGCAGAAACGGAGCATTGAAATCCAAACTCTGTATTTCGTTGGGGAGAGCTGTGGTGTTTTCCTGCTGTTCCATCGCCATCTTGGCCCCTCCCCTTCAGGTGGACTTTTTCTTATGTGGCTGGTGGGCTTTCTTTACCAAAGGATAGGTCCATAAAAGAATATGTTGTAAAGCCTACAGATTGTAGTTAGACATTTCTGTTAATATAGCCTTCCCAAATTTAGGAACCGAAGGGTGTGGTCTTCCCTAAAGTATTTCAAAGGGATTAAATCCTTTAACACAAGGGCTACACGTTGCTCAAAGGAGAGCAAAGTGGAGGAGGCTCACCTAGCCATGGACAGTCTCTGTATTTAATTTAGTTTGTTTGCTTTGAGGGCATATTCATTCTTTCTCATGCCTTGAACTCTGAGCTCTATAAATGGATTGTAACTTCTAATTTATTCCTAGAGTGTTAGTTAATAATTGAGAACTTGGGCCATGAATGCAGAGCCATCTTTGGAACCCCCAGCTAAGGGTAAGCCAAATCAAGGAATTATTACATGCCTCAGCTCAGCCTGAAAAAGTGTCCACTATTACTAATAGATACCAATACCCATACTTTCCAGCTTTACCTCTGTGAAGTCCACTTTCCCAAATTCACCATCTGAGTTTCCTCACATATGTATTCTTTCCATACGTTCCAGCTTTTCAGCATTTACCTGTTGGAAATTACCTACACACCTTACAAAGTACTGTCACGCTAAGGCCTCACTGGTTTTCAGAACAGTTTAGGTAGTGGCCTCGGGAAATTTACCAGGGTTCAAATATCTACACGTAAACTGACAGAAAGCTTGAGCCTGTATGCTTTTTTCACAAGTTCAGTGTCAAAATTTGCACACTTATTACAACTGTTTTTGCTTCTTCCTTTAATGTTAATGACCAGTAGTTCTAGAGATCCTACTGGTTTTAGAGTAATCTCCCAAGCTACCTGATCAGCTTAGATGTTTCCCTGTATCTTAGGGTCTCTAGTTTTTTTAACATCTGTTCAGTACTCTGAACCTTGGAGACTTCTTCCATTTTATTCTCCTCCTTTTCTCTCAAATTTGCTTTCAAAATCCCACTCTTCTTCTCAATGTGCTCCTTAAACTGTAACTGTTTTGGCAGGGTCACAGGAGAGTTCTTTTGACTGGACAACTGCTGCTCCTTCTCACAATACCTTTGCTTGATTTTCAGCTCCTCCCTGAAGTTCACAAAAGTGCTATTATGAGGTATTTTGTCCCACCTCCACCTGTTCCATTGGGACGTGAAGGTTCTGCATTACATTTATGATGAAGATCTCAGCAGTCTTTTGGGACTTTTACTCTAGTAGTTTCTTTTTCTAGTTTTCAACTTCAGTGTATTTTTGTGACAGATCTTTCAACTGTTTGTTTAGCCCTTCTGTTTTTCTTCCTAATGCTCTTTCCTTTTCCCTAGCTTTCTCTATCAAAGCATGTGGCCGTTTAACTTTCTGAAGAGTAACAATCTCTTTGTTGAGCCTGATATTTTCCTGTTCACTTTACTTGACCTCATCTATGACAGCACTTCCCTGTCTTCTCTGCTAATTACTCTTTCCTTTTCGCTCTGTTGCTTTGAATTTCTGGTGACAATTTTCAAAGCTTATAATCGACATGTGCTACAGCCTAATACATTCTTATATCAGGTCCAGCTCATTTTTCAGGTCCACGATTTCATAATGCAGCAACAGGATCTCTTTTTGGCCTCACTTGTGGTTAGCAAGGATGGCAGTATTGGTGTCTTGTGTTTCTGTCGGCCTGTGGTCCCTTAATTTGTCTCATACGTATTCAGGGTTTGTATTTGAATTTCATTTAATTCTGAGTGTTTTCTAGGTTCCTTTTAAGGATTTTCTTCTCATTTTTCACTCTCACAAGTATATATCTTCAAATCTTTTCTTCACATCAAATAATTCTCTCTGTTTTATCCAATGTGTTCTTCTATGTGCTTTTAACACCTTGGTTGGTTTTAACTGGCACATAATGGAGATTCAGTCTTTTATAAGCCTGTGTTTTGAGATAAAAGTGTGTGAATTTTTCTTTGCCACATTTCTTCTTAAGTTCAGAGGGCTGCTTTTTAAATTGAACACAGTTGGAATTCAGAGCAACAAGCTCCTTTGCATGTTACTCCAGAGATATGAACACGTTTTCCAAGTGTTTAATGTGTTTACATACCTGTCATTTTCTATCTTTCTCCTCCTTGGATATTCCTTTTCCCAATGTCCATTTTGCTTTCAATAAGCACACTGATATAGTCCTAGAGGTTCCCTACTGCCATTTGCAAATGAATTGTATTGTCTTTGCCAAGGGATTCTTGATCCCTATTCTGGTGCTCTTACCAAAACTCAACTCCCTTTCTTAGACTCTTTTTTATCCAGGGTATCTCTGTTATCAAACACCTACTGGGCATCCACTTCCAACTTAGAATACACCTTTCCCTCAAATCCTTCTAACTTTCTAACTTCTAACTTCTACCTTTCCTTGGACCCTGTCCGTCTTTTGTGGGTCAAACGAAGACCTGACATCTGGCTCCCCACATGGGGATCAAAAGGAAAAGATACCAGCTGAGGCTAAGCACTCTCTCAGGGTAAGTGAAACCCTTAGTATGGGTAATGCAATTTCACAGAGGAAGGAGAAAGGGGCAACATTAGGCCTAGAGGGAGTAAAGGAGGACTTGGGAAGTGAGAAGGAAATGGAATGGGTCAAATTCCACCGAGAACGCACCAAAACATGCACAGTAGAAGTCAAGATGAGGGTGAAAGTTACCCCCTATGATTTGGGTGCCATTGACGGTCCTAGGTCCCCACACTATTCCCCTGATTGGGGGGGAGGGAAGGTAAGGCGCCTAACGGGAGCTGCAAGAGTGACCTGCAAGACCCAGACCCCTACAACCTTCCATAAAGGGGCCGAGGGCTGGGATAGTAACCTACTTGGAGTCTTGACATTTAAGGGAAGTGCCACATAGGAGTCCGGACCACAGGATTCACTTCCCCAAGCTTATCCGGTCAATCTGGCACCAGGAGGTAATATGACCTTGGAATGGTATCCATGGGAAGCTAAGGATCTGAAAGAGCTCCACAAGGTGGTGGTGGAGGATGGCCCAAACTCTCCTTGGGCCCAGACCCTATTACATGACGTTGCTTATCACCTAATTGTGTGTCTGTTGGGATGTGGCCAAAGCCCTCCTCATCAGTTCTCAGTTTATTAAATGGTGTGCCTTCTTTAAGGAGGAATGCAGAGTGCGGGTGGAGAATAACCGGCATGCTCAACCCGTGATACCTATTACTTTTGCCATGTTAACAGGGTCAGGGGAAAGGTACTTCACTGGCATCCAACAGGCCACAATATCTGGCCCGTACAATGAACAGGTGAGACAGGCAGGACTTGCTGTAGGCAACAAACTAGATGATAGGCCCACTGAATCCCCCATAGCAGGAGTGAGACAAAAACCTGGTGAGCCTCTAGCTGAGTTTGTAGACTGAGTCCAACAGAGTATTAACCACAAGCTATTGGCAGGGAACCTCCAAGATCAGTTTGTAAATTTGCTGGTTTGGAAAGGGGTGAATGCAGACCACCTCATTGCCTGCATAGGATTTAGAGAGAGTTCCATGAGCAGATGTGTGGTGGCCTCACAGGATGTGGGAATGCAACAGCACCAGTCACAATCATAACCTTTAGCTTTACAGATTCAGACATCTGCAATGACTGAGGCTATTACCCAGGTGCTGGCAGCCCAAAGCCGAAGAACCCGAAAACCATTGGGGAGAGGGACTTGTTTTAAATGCGGGCAGGAGGGGCACTTTAAGAGGGACTATTCACAACACCCCCCCCCTTCCAAACGGCCTGGGAGGTCCTAACCTCCCCCTACACCCTGCCCCAGGTGAAGGAATGGGTACCATTGGAAAAAAGATTGTCCATCCAAATTTGATGTAAATAGGAAGCCTTTAAACTAGGGGAGTGGTGTCTTCCAGCCCCATTAACTCAAGGAGGAACCCACTGTGCTGTGAGTCCCAGGCAGCCTCATGGCAGGATGACCCAGGCCCATAGGACTGTGTCCCTGGAGGAAGGACTCCACATTAAAATTACTATTTTCACAGGTGGGAAGCAATTTCACTGCCTAATTGACACGGGGGCAGATCAAACCATACTCAGAGAGGAGGAAGTGCCCTTGGAATGGAAGCTTGCACCAAGGCCCCCAATATTGGGGGTAGAGGGCAACTCCCAGTCCAAAGAGACGGTTGCCCATATGAAATGGACTAGACCAGATGGAGAACGGGGAAAGATATGCTTTTTAGTGGCAAAAAACTCACTGCCAATTTACTAGGGCAAGACATGCTAAGATAAATGGATGCCATGGTCACTACAGACCATTGAGCATCCTATGATGATATCTTGGATGGAGAAGAAGCAGAAAGGCTTAAACAGGATCTAGAGAGAATTAAGGAAAAGGATTTTTAACTTTCATAATTACAGAGAAGAATATAGGGGATCCGCTCAGTTACACCCCCAATCCTAAAGGCCACTGCTTTTGAGTACCGCCCATTAGGTGGAAACCCAGAAGCCCTATCTTGGTGGAGAAGTGGCCATTGACCAAACCTAAACTTGTAGCCCTCCACTTCTTGCTGAAGGAACAGATAAACCTTGGGCACGTATGTCCTTCTATTAATCCTTGGAACATACCTGTATCTGTTATTCAAATGCCTTCTGGGGCTTGGCGTATACTCCAAGATCTAAGTAAGATAAATGAAAGGATGGAGTTAGTAGGAACGCCCCTAAGAGGCATGCCCTGGACTCCCACTCTACCTTCAGAATATACCTTAGTTGTTTATAGGTGTTACAATGATTTCTGCAGTTTTAACTTAAAGGGGGGAGCCATTAGAGTGGTTTCATACTCCCCTGGGCGTCACACCTCAGGTGTACTCTCAGGCAGGCCAACTTGCAGATGTTATTGTCAAGGGAAGGGCCCAAGCTCAAAGGCATTATGGCCTCAACCCTCACTCCATTGTTTTTCCTTTTCAGATGGTAGACGTTGAGTGGCTCACTCCAGCCAATGCTCATCTTGCTCTCTCTGAGGAGGGGTTCCTAGGCCAAATTGATTGCCATTATGGACCATCCAAATGGACTGTCACGTTATGGCGACTTCCCCTCAAAATGCCTTCTCTATTTTCTCCTACGAATCTTCCTGGTGCCCTCCATATTTTTTTCTGATGGAGGTAAAGCAGGCTCTGTGTATGCTGCCTTTGAAGAGCAACAAAAGACCCTGAGCCAACAAATATTTCAACCTTGTCAAGGGTCAGCACAATATAAAGAAATTCTGGCCGTAATTATGGCCCTTCAGGACATTAAAAAACCCTTTAATTTGTATTCTGATATCCTATATATGATTAACTTGTTCCCTCATATTTCTCAGGCACATATTAAGCTGGATGAAAACCCTATTTCCCCTCTTATGGTTACCCTTAAGGGTGTGTTAGAAGGGTGAGGAGCCCCTATTCATATTCAACATTTGAGAGGGCATTCAAAACTTCCTGTGTTTTGATCCCTAGGCAATAATTGGGCGGACCAGTTAGCTACTGGACCACAAGTATTAACATTACAAGAGGCTACCTGTTTGCATGATTTCACCCACATTAACTGAAGGGGTCTTCAACATAGATTTCCTCAGATTCCTGTAAAGGATCTCAAAAAGATAGTACATACCTGCAAAACATGCCAGCCCTTCTTAAAAGTACCCCATTACAACAACCAGCGGTAAATCTCAGAGGCCTTAATCCTGGCAGACATTATTCATTTCCTAGCCTTTGGTACGTTTAAAAATATCTTTGTATAGATACTTACTCAAGAGCATGCTGGGCCACTGCACATATAGGAGAAAGAACTAAACATTCACAAGCACATTTTCTTCAATGCTCTGCCACCTTGGTTCTACTAGCACAAGTTAAAACCAATAATGGACCCTGTTTTGTTAGTAAAGCAATGTCAGAATTTTTTGACAAATGGCACATTAATCATACTATAGTATTTCCCTATAATCCCCAAGGCCAAGCAATTATAGAAAGAAATCACCAATGTCTTGAGAAATTATTAAAACAAAAAGTGGGAGTTAGCCCCCATATACAGTTACAGATAGCTTTGTTTACCATTAACATTTTAAGTTTTCCAAAAGGGGCAACTGAATCCAGTTTTCAGAAGCACTGGGGACAACTAAACCCTAAGCCCCAAGTGAAATTCAGGTGGAAGGACCCCCTGACACAACAATGGAGAGAACCTGACCTGCTAGTTACCATGGGCAGGAGATTTGGATGCATTTTTCCCACAGAGATGTCAACCTCCATTTGCGTCCTTGCCAGGATCCTTAAAGTTTTACCGATTTCCTCTATACAGGAGGATGCCCAAGTGTAAACTAACCAACAAGGAAAGAAAAATGGCTATGGTGGCAGAGGCTTGTGTTTAAAGGAGGGAAAGCAAGAAAGATAACTAACCATTCCCAAGGGCAATCAGCCCTTGAGAAGCTCTTGTGTTCTCTAACAATTGCAGATGGCAATACTCCAGCTGTTGGCTCTTCTGACCCTCCCAGTGCCGGCAATGGCTAAGGAATCCACATCAACCTCATTGGGTGACCTGGGCAGTGATCACTGCTGGCAATGCAGACATAGCTCCACAAGAGAAGCTGTCCCTTCGACCTGGTGGCTTGACCTTAATTTTGATCACCTCCCTATGTCATTACATATGGACCATTTAATATTTTTGTAGGAGCTATTTATTTTAATGCTACCTGTTCTAATATTCCTTTTACAAGCCCCACCTCTGGACTCTGAAATCGCAAAGACTGCTGTCCCATTCCTGACTGTTAAAGGACTGCTAATGACATTGCTTGGCCTGGGAATGCTTTTGCTGATGGTTTTTCTATGCCTTCCTTGCATTATATGTGCACTGCAATCCTCTTATGAGTTTAGCCAGCCAGTTATGAATTTCCTTCAAGAGGAACCACAGCCAGAGATGGGTAAGAGAGAGGTGCCAGTCTGACCAA
This sequence comes from Dipodomys spectabilis, assembly GCF_019054845.1. Lineage (NCBI taxonomy): Eukaryota > Metazoa > Chordata > Mammalia > Rodentia > Heteromyidae > Dipodomys > Dipodomys spectabilis. The sequence goes on from NW_024870986.1 coordinate 1,078,909, forward strand.
CCTAAGACAGGGCCTTCTCCTTTGCTCTGAAGAAGTTCTGGATGAAGGGTAAGACAGACTAGATGATTCACCCAACCTAAGACAGGCGGATTCTCTTCTTTGAACAAAGACGTAGTGTTGGGAGACAACAGTAAAACTCAAAGGTCATCTTGACCCCTGTACTTGCTTGGAGGCACAAACAAAGAACTGGCTTAATTGAAAGAATCCAGGTGCTCGGGATTACATTGCTATGTCTGCAGAGTTTTTTTTTTCCTTGTTTTTCTGGACTATAGTAGAATGGCCTGAGAGTGGGGGCCCACGAGGATGCACTGTGTTGCATGTGTGGAATTCCCAATACAAAGGCTGCTCCCATGTTCTGAAGAAGACAAGATAAAGACTGTTCTATATGCCCCGGAATTAATCGAACTACTTCAGACATTTCTAACTGTGGTGGGGCTGATGTTTATTACTATGCTAGTTGGGGATGTGAGGCAACAGGGACAGGCTCTTATATCACGCACAAGGGCCCTATCCTTTTCTGGCAAATCTTGACCCCCAGACTTGCCTCAAACCCCCTGCATAGCCAATGCTATTCTTACCAATCTAATCCTGTTAAAATAACCTTTACAGAGGAGAGGAAAAGGATAACTAACTGGGAGTTGTATCTGCCATTAATACAGAAAGGGGGAATCTGTGGGGCACACAGGCAGCAAAGATGGCCCTGAGAGGATGTTGATTGAGCAGAGCCTGATTTGTTTACCTTCCGTGTGTAAACAGCTTGTGGAAGCTTAGGTGTATGATAAGGTGTTACCTTTACAGTGAATGGTTGGTTCCATTTCCTCTCCTCCCACGCAGTCTTTTGCTTTAAAAAGGTCTTGCTCTGTGTTAATAAACGAGTCCCTTCTTGACTTGACTCACTGCATCTGATTGTCTCCTGGGCTAAGGGAGGCTGAGGAATGGGTGAGCAGCCACACGTAGCTTTCCTGGGACCCTGTCCAGCTTTCGTGGGATGGATGAAGACCCGACAGAAGAGGGCAGGTTTGTGATGTCACAGTGTGTTCGTGAAATCACTATAGCACTGTGATGTCACAAAGTAATTGTGATGCCATATATTTATGAGATCACAATGGTTTTCTGATATCAACCCAAATGCCACATTTGAAATAGAATGAACTAAGAGAATAGGCATTTACAATGTGTCTATAACATCGCAATGAAAATTTAATGTCATAATGCTATGAGGTCATTGTAAATTGATGTTGCAAGGAGGTAATGATGTCATAATGACTATGTGTTGTCACACTGGTGATTGGGTCACAAAGGGTTTGTGATATTACAATGTCATATATGAATTCAATTATGTGTTCACAATGAGGATATGGATCCACAAAGGGACTGTGATGTCACAAGTTTTCAAAGGAACTTAGGGGTCAGGATAACTTTATGATACACTGTGGTGATGAGGTCACAACAGGCCTATGATGTCATAATGATTTGGTAATATCTCAAACACATGTCCAGTTTCAACTGCTAGTATTTCACAATGTGCATACAAGTTCAAAGAAGGAGCTTGAAGTCTTAATGGACATGAGTTTTTATAAATGTTATGAGGTCATATTAGGCTTGTGAATACACAGTGGGACAGTGATAACACCATGGCAATGTCAACTCAATACATAATGTCAAAATATTGTTTTGGTGTCACAATTAGTTGATGATGCTACATTGGTGATGAGGTCATGAAAGATTGGTGATGTCACAGTGTGTTGGGCATGTCACAATGACATGATGGTTCTCAATTGTTTTTACCTTACAATGAGTATATGAGTTCACAAAGGGACTTTGGTTTCTCCAATAGTATGTGCTGTCACACATATAATGAAATCCTAGAAGGTTTGTGATGTCAGAATTTGTCACAATGGATATGAAATCTGGCAGTGTGATATCACCATGGTCATGATGTCACTGGGAATTTCTGATATCAAATGTCATATGTGAAATTTAATGAATTCAACAAGAAATTATGAGGACAAAAAGGCCTAAGATATTAGAATTGCAGCATGTCACAAAAGTTATGATGACAGGATAGGTTAGTGATGTCACGGGGGGTTATGTGATATTGTGATATGTGGTTATTGTGATATCACAGTGGCAACGTGATGTACAAAGGGATTGTAATGTCACAGTGTTTATGAGTTCACGATTTGTTTATGATATCAACCTACAAGCCACATTTTAAATAGAACGTAATCACAGAAAAGGCATTCATAATGTGTCTATGATGTCACAAGGACAATGTGAAGTTGTAAATCTATCATATCATTTTAGTTGTGTAATTTCCCAATGTGCAGATGTTGTCAAAATGACAATGTGAAGTCACAATTGTGATGAACTCACAGTTTTTGATGTTAAAATGTCCTGTCTGATTCTCAATTGTCAATATTTCACAGTGGGGATTTGAGTACACAAAGGGAATGTGATGTCACAAATCTGTGTATTTTTTCAAAGGATGTAAGAGGTCATAATAGATTTGGAATGTAGCAATGTGATCCTTGTGTCAAAACAGCAATGTGATGTTACAATGGGTTTGTGATGTCATACTGGTGATGAAGTCACAATGGATTAGTTATGCCACGACTTTGTAATATGACAATTATTTGCCCAATTTCAATTGCTACTAGACCACCATGAGGACACGGTAAAAACCAGCAGTGCCCCTATAATCCACGGGAACAGATAGTCATCATGGCCTCTTGGTCTGGACCACCAGAGAGGGTGGCTGCATGCCACTGGAAGGGGCAGGACATGCTGCTGAAGGAGATAGGATGTCAAGCCCAACATAGTGAGCTGCCAAGAAGTGATTTGGCATGAACATTTGGGAAGTGTTGATTGAAAACTCTTATGCGGGAAATATATCACAGTGGGGGAAGGGCACAGCCTATATATAGGCTGCATGTTCAGAGCAACAGAAGGGGAGAGAAAAAGGGGAAAGGCCTGGAAGGAAAGAAGTGATGAGACTGCAGGAAGGTAAAGACCTGGGAGGAGAGGAAATTGAGGGAGAGCAGGAGGTGAAGGATGGCAGCTGGCCACCTGGATAGGGCAGGGCAGGACTGTCAAGAGTAGAGGTGGAATGGTGGGAATGGTGGAAGGAAAAAATGAAAAGACCTGAAATGTAGGACAGGTCTGGAGAGTAGGAGGATGAAGAGAAAGGAAATAGCCTTGTCCTTTGAAATGTGGAGTTTTGGAGATCATTATTTTGGGGGATGATTGTTTGCAGACCAGTTAATAAATGGCTGGGCTGCTCTTTGGAGCTCTGAGGGTTCATGGTGGTTGAGGCTGAATTTAGCTCTGGGCATTCAGCCCAGATGAAGGTAGTCGCTTGTTACAAAATTTATGAGGACAAAATAGGTTTGTCATTTTACTTTGCATTAATGATATCACAATGTCAATATGAGGTCACAAAGGGATTGTAATGTCACAATGGTGAAGGGTTTCTGAAATCAAACTATATACCACATTTCAGATAGAATGAAATCACAGAATAGGCAATCACATTGTCTCTATGACCTCACAATGAAAATGTGATGACATAATGCTATGATGTCATTGTCATTTTGGGATGTCACAATGGTCTGATGTTTTCCTAACAACAATGTGATCTCACTCTGGAGATGATGTCACAAATCATCTCCACAAATCACATAATGGTCCAATGGCATGTCTGATATCAGTTGTCCTTTGTTCACAATGATATAACTACCCAAAAGGACTGTGATGTCACAAAAACCATGTGCTTTTTCAAAGGTGCTAAGAGGTCACAACAGGTTTGGTATATCACAAGGTGATCGTGATATCATTGTGGAAATATGTTGTCACAATGGGTTTGTGATGTCACAGTGGGGATAAGGTCACACTTGGATAGTGATGTCACTATGAATTTGTAATATCACCATTGTATAGAGCTAGAAGTCAGAAAGGCCATAAATTTTGTAAAATATTATGAGTACCTAATATATTGGTGGAAATGCGATGGGACAGAGATATCCCATTGGCAATATAATGTTACTATTACATGAGATAGTATTGTTTTGAAGTCACAAATAGTTGGTAATGCCGTATAGGTGATGAGGTCATATAGATTTGTGATTTCACAATGGGATGGTGATGTCACATCTCATGCTAGGTCTCTAATTGACAATGAATATATAAGTTCACAAGGGATAATGATGTATCCAAAGGCATATGTAGGCACAAGTGTAATGAATCTTACCAGGTTTATAAAGTCACAATGTGACTCAATGTTCATGACATCTGGCAATGTGATGTCACAGTGGTCGTGATGTCACAGTGGATTTCTGATATCACATATCATACCTGATGTATTATGAATTAAACAATTTATGAGCTCAGAGAGGCTAGTGATCACACTGGCAGCATGTCAAAACATTTATGAGGATAGGACAGTTTTATGATGTCACAGTGGGTTAGTGATATCATAATGGCAATGCGGTGTCATCAAGGTATTGTGATGTCATTATGGTTATGTTATCACAATCTATTTCTGTTATCAACCCACCTGCCACATTTGAAATAGAATGAAATCACAGAATAGGCATTCCAATGTATCTGTGACATCACAATGACCATGTGATGTCATAATGCTATGAAGTCATTGTTGTTATATGATGTCACAATGGGTTGATGGTGTCATAATAACAATGTGATGTTACACTGGTGATGATGTCACAAAAGTTTTGCCATGTTAAAATGGCATGTCTGATCTCAATTTGCTCAAAGTGAGGATATGGGTACACAAAGGGCCTGTGATGACACAAAGGCCAAGCTTTCAAAGCTTCTGAGGTCATAATAGGTTTGGGATGTCACAATATGATCATGGTGGCACAATGGTAATATGGTATCACAATGAGTTTGTGATGTCTCCGCACTGATGAGGTCACGATGCGTTAGTGATGTCTCATCCAGTTTTAATATAACAATGATATATGCAACTTCAATTTCTTCTAATTCACTATGAGGATACTGTAATAACCAGTGTTGCCAAAATTATCTGTGGGAGTCGATAATCATTGTAAATTCTTGCCCTGGCCCACGGGAGAATGTGGGGAATGCCGCCAAAGGTGGAGGTGTCAAGCCTCACTTAGTGAGCTGTCAAGAAGTGATTGAGCATTGGGCAGATTGGGAAGAGACGGTTAAAAATTGCTAGGCAGTAGACCTGTTGGAGTGAGGAGGGGTACAACCTATATATAGGGTGCATTTTCAGAGCATTGGAAGCGGGGATAAAAATGGGAGCTACCCAGATGTAAGAAAGTGATGAGATAACAGAAAGGAAAAATCCTGAGAAGAGAGGAAGATGAGGGAGAGCAGAATGTTGGCAAGTGGTAACTGGGGCAGAGTAGGGCAGGCCTGTGGAGAGTGGAGAGACCTGAAGAGAAGAAGGAAGTGGCGGAAGGGAAAAAGGGAAAGACCAGGAAGGAAGGAGAGGACTGTAGTGAAGGAGGGAAGAATTAAAAAGTAAAAAGCCTTGCCCATTGAGGTTTTGCGATTCAGAGATCATAATTTTTTGGCTGGTCGTGTGCAGACCAATTAAGAAAGGGTGGGGCTGCCCATCGGAGGTCTCAGGTTTGGTGGTCAAGGCTGCTGTTGGACCTGGGTATCCAGTCCAGGATAAGGTAATCTCAGTCCCCTTTCTATTGTAAATTGTTTTATACATTAAATGTGACCACATGGTTTGTCTCCTTGCCTTAGAGGTCATAAGAACACGAGTTCACAGAAAGAGCTTGAAGTCTCAAAGGCCACGAATTTTCTAAGTTGTGATGTGGCCATATAGGTTTGTAAAAACACAATGGGACAGTGATATCACAATGGCAATACCACAATATCATGTCAAAATAATGCTTTGATACCACAATTAGTCGTTGATGCCATTCTCATGATGAGGTCACAATAAGTTTGTGATGTCACAATGGGTTCATGATGTCAGAGTGGCATGGCAGATCTCAATGGTCATTAATTGGCAATGAATATATGAGTTCAAAAAGGGACTGTAATGTCTCCAAAGGCATGTGTTGTCACAAATGTGATGCTGTTCTCACAGGTTTGTGATGTCACAATGTGATACAATGGTCATGATATCTGGCAGTATGATGTCACAGGGGATTTCTGATATCACATGTCATATCAGAAATAAGAGATTTAAAACAGATTATGAGCTCACAAAGAGCCTAACATATGACAATGTCACAAAACTTATAATGACAGGACTGGTTTGTGATGGCACAGCAGGTTAATGATGTCACAAGGGCAATGTGATGTCACAATGGATTGTGATATCACAATGGTTATATGGTCAAATGGGTTTCTGAAATAGAATGAATTCACAGAATAGGCCTTCACACTGTTATGTCTATGACATAACAATGTCACTGTGATTTATCATGCTATGATGCCATTGTCATTTGGTGATATCACAATGAGCTGATGGTGTCATAATGACAATTTGATGTCACTGCTGATTTATGATGTTACAACTGTTATGAGGGCACATTATTTTTCTGATATCAACACACATGCCAAATTTTAAATAGAATGAAAAAGCCTGGCATGGGTGGCTCATGAATGTAATCCCAGTTACTCAGGAGGCTGAGATCTGAGTATTGCAGTTCAAAGTCACCTCAGGCTGGAAAGTCCATGAGACTCTTATCTCCAATAAACACCACTAGAATACCAGAAGTGGTGCTGTGGATCAAGTGATAATGTGCTCGCCTAGAGCTGTAGAGCAGGGATAGCACCCAAGCCCAGATTTCAATTATCATGACCAACTACAACAACAAAAAAGATTAAAAACAGGCATTCACAAGCTGTTTATAACTTCACAATGACAATGTGATCTCATAATACTATCTTGTCCTAGTTTTCTGATGTCAAAAGTAGTTGATGCTTTTATAAAGAGAATGTTATGTCACACTGGTGCTGTCACAAAGTGTTCATGATGTTACAATGGCATGTCTAATATCAATCGTCAGTTCATAATGAGCGTAGAGTTACACAAAGGGACTGTGATGTCACAAAGGCTACGTGTTTTTTCAAAGGTGCTAAGAGGTCCTAATAAGTTTAGGATGTCACAATGTGATAGTGACGTCAAATATCTATGAAAGATCACAATGGGTTTGTGATGTCACACTGGTGATGAAATCAAAGTTTGTGAAGTCACATTTCATAATCACATGCCCAATTTCAGTTGCTACTACTTCACAATGAGGATATGAGTTCACAGAAGAAGACAAATATAAAAGGCCATGAATTTTCTAAAATGCTATGAAGACATACTAGTTTATTGAAAACACAATGGAACAGTGATATCACTATGGAAATGTGATGCTGCCATATGCTGACTTAATAATGTTTTGATACCACAATTGGTGATGCCTCACTAGTGATGAGTTTTCAAGAGGTGTGTGATGTCACAATGGGTTGGTGACAACAAAATGACACATGTGATCTCAATTGTCAACTCACAATGAGTATTTGAGCTCACAAAAGGACTGTGATGTCTCCAAAGGCATGCGTTGTCTCAAAAGTGACGAAGTCCTAACGTGTGTTGTCAGAATGTGACAAATGCTCATATTATCTATCAGTGTGATGTCACCATGATCTAAATGTCACACTGGATTAGGGTATCACATTTCATACCTGCATTGGGTAAGAGAGGATTGGAATTTCACAGTGGATTAGTGATATTACTATGGAAATGTAGGGTTACAAAGGGATTTTGCTAGCACAATGGCTATTAGATGACAATGTGTTTTTACTATAATAGGTTTGTGCTGTCACAGTTGGTTGGAAATGTCACAATGGCATGCCGATTCTCAAATATCATTAATTCACAATGAAGATATGAGTTCACAAAGGGACTGTGTTGTCTCCAAAGTCATGTGTTGGCACAAATGTGATGAAATCCTAACAGATTTGTGAGTTCACAATGTGACACCATGGTCTTGATGTCTATCAATGTGATGTCACAATATTCATAATGTCAGTTTCAATTTCTGATATCATATGTCATACCTGAATTGTTATGAGTTTGAAAACAGAATATAAGATTACTAAAGGCCTAAAATATCCTAATGGCAGCATATCACACAAGTTATGACTAAAAACTCATAGTCTTTGGATCTTAAGATTTTTCTTTGAAATTGTATCCTCATTGTGAACTAGTAAAAATTAGAATAGACATGTCATTGTAATAATACAAACTCACAGTGACATCACAAACTCATTGTGATCTCATCACCACTGTGACATCACAAACTCATTGTGACATCACATTGTTGTTGTGCCTTCACAATCACATTGTGACATCACAAAGCAATTGTGAAATCTTAGCACCTTTAAAAAAATACATGACCTCTGTGGCCTCACAGACCCTTTGTGTACCCGTATTCTCATAGTGAAAATTGTGATCACACATAGCATTGTATCATCACAAATACTTTGTGCAATAATTACGACTGTGAAATCACATTGTCATCATGAAACCATCATCTCATTGTGATAACACCAAACCCCAATGACACCATACCATTTTTTTTCTACTGTACGTTTTTTATTGTAAATATAGTGTACAGAGACATTACAGTTACATGAATAAGGTAATGAGTACCTATCCTATCAAACATTGCTGTTTGATGTCACTTTGATGTCATAGACCCATTGTGAATGCCTATTCTTTGATTTCATTCTATTTCAAATGTGTCATGTGGGTTGATATCAGGAAACCTTTGTGAACTCATTACCTTTGTGACATCAAAATCTCTTTGTCATAGCACATTGCCTTTGTTATATCACTAATCCACTATGACATCAAATACCTCTCCTGTCCTCATAATTTTTGTGACATGTCATTGTATTATTTTAGGCCCTTTGTGAGTTGAAAATCTGTGTTTGACTTCATATTTCAGATATGACATGAAATATCTAAAATCCAGTGTAACATCATGATATCACACCACTGTACATCATAACCATTGTGTCAATTTGTGACATCTCAGAACTGTTAGTTCTTCACCTTTTTGACTACATATACTTTGGTGACATCAGAATCCCTTCCCAAACCCATATACTCATGGTGAGTTAATGACAATTGAGATCCCACATGCCATTATGACATCACCAACCCCTTGGGACATCTCAAATCTATTGCGACCTCCTCATCAGTATGGTGTCACCAATTTTGACATCAAAACATTATTACAACATGATGTTGAGACATTACATTGTCATTGTGAAATTAGTGTCCCATTGGGTTTTCACATAGTATGACCTCATACTATGAAGCTTCTTCTATCACCTGGTATCTTCATATTGAATTATGAGTAATTGAAATTGGATATATCATTCTGATATTATAAACTGTGACATTACAAAACCATTGTGACCTCATCAAAAACCCAATGGGACATCTCATTTCCATTGTGATCTTATGAATCACATTGTGCCATTCCAAAGCTATTATGACCTCTTACCACCTTTGCAAACACACATGGCCTCTGTGACATCACAGAATATTTTTTGTATCCATATCTTCATGGGGAACTAATGATAACTGACATCAGACATACCATTGAAATATAAAAAAAATCCTTTCTGACATAGTCATAATTGTGAAATCATGTTGCCATTATGACAACATCAGCTCATTTTGACATGTAAAACTACAATGACATCATACCACTGTAACATTACATTGTCATTCTGATATCATAGACACGTTCTGTTTGCCCTTCATGTTATTTGATTCTACTTCTAATGTGGCATGTTGGTTGATATCAGAAACCCATTGTGAGTTCATGACCATTGTGATATCATGGTGCCTTATTAGCATCACATTGCCATTGCGATGTCACATTGCCAAATTGATGTCACAAAGGGATTTTGATGTCACAAACGTTATGACATTACAATGAGTTTTTCAACCCACATGCCACATTTCAAATACATTGAAATCACAAATTAGGCATTCAAAATGTGACTATGATGTCACAATGACATAATGGCAAATGCTATAATGTCATTGTCATTTTGTGATGTCACCATAAGCTAAAGATATCATAACAACAATGTGATATCATATTGGTTATGATGCCACACAGGGTTTATAATGTTACAATGGTTATGAGGTCACAATATGTTTCTGATATCAACTGATATGCCACATTTAAAATAGAATGAAATCATAGGATATACATTCACAATGTCTATGACAGCAAAATGGCAATGCGATGTCATAATGCTATGATGTCACTGTAGCTTGGTGATATCACCATGAGCTGATGGTGTCATAACGACAGTCTGATATCACACTGGTAATGCTGTCACAAAGGGTTTGTGATGTCACAGTGGCATGTCAGAACTTAATTGCCATTAGTTTATAGTGAGGATATGAGAATGAAATCACAATGACATACACAAATGAACTGTGATGACACAAAGGCTATGTTTGTTGTCAAAAGTGCTAAAGTTCCTAACAGGTTTCGGTTGTCAAAATGTTAATGATATAAAAATGGGTTAGTGATGTCAAAACTAGTTTGTAATATCACATCTTATTTCAAATTTCAATTGCTACCAGTTCACAATGATACACGTTTACAGAAAGAGCATGATATCCCAAAGGCCATGAATTTTCTAAGATGTGATGAGGTCATAATAGGTTTGTGAAAGTATGATGGTACAGTAATATCACAATTGTAATAAGATGTCAAATTATAATGTCATGTGTGTTATGTCACAATTAGTTGGTGATGCCATAATAGTGATGATTTCAAAAGAGTTTTGTGATGTCGCAGTAGATTGCTGATGTGACAATTGCATTACAGACCTCAATTTTCATTAACTCACAATGAGTATATAAGTTTAGAATGGGATTGTGAGGATTCCAAAGGCATTTGTTGGCACAAATGTGATGAACTCAGAACAGATTTGTGATGTGACAATGTGACACAATGGTCATTACATCTAGAAGTGTGTTATCACTATATTCATGATGTCACAGTATATTTCTAATATTTCTTGTCATACCTGAAATAATATGAGGTCAAAAATAGAGTGAGCTCTCAATGGGCATAACATAACATAGTGGCAACATGTCACAAAACTTATTAGGAAAGGACATGTTTGAGTTCTCACAGTTGTTTAGATATCACAATGGCAATGTTATGTCACAAAGGGATTGTGATGTCACAATGGTTATGAAGTCAAAATGTGTTTTTGATATGAACCCACATGCCACATTTGAAATATAATGAAATCACATAACAGATATGCATAATGTATATATGATGTCACAATGACAATGTGATGTCATAATGGTATGATGCCATTACATATTTGTGATGTCACAATGAGCTGATGTCCTGACAGTGATGTCACAACAATGATTATATTGTAAATGTTTTGTGATATTACAATGGCATATCTGATCTCAATTGATATTTCACAATGAAGATATGGATATACACAAAGGTACTGTGATGTCAAAAAGTTATGTGTTTTTTCAAAGGTGCTAAAGATGTCATAATGGGTTTGGGAGGTCTCAAGATGATTGTAATGTCACAATAGCAATGTGACATCACAAAGGTTTGTGATGTCACATTGGTGATGAGGTCACAATGGACAGGACAATTTTGTGATGTCACAACAGGTTAATGATATCACAATGGCACTGTGATGTCACAACAGGTTAATGATATCACAATGGCACTGTGATGTCACAAAGGGATTTTCATGTCACAATGGCTTTGAGGTCACAATGGATTTCTGATATCCTCCAATAATGCTCACTTGAAATAGAATGAAATCACAGAATAGGCATTCACAATATGTCTATAATGTCACTATGACATATGATGTCATGATAATAATAATATATTTAAGTTTAGTGATGTCTAAATGGCATGTCTAATTTTATTGGTCATTAGATTACCATGAGGATCCCAAAGGTTGCTATGTGCTGAGTCCTTCAAAAGGCACATTGTGCTGAGTCCATTACACAGGGTTCTTTGTGCTAACTTTTTAAAAGTGTGCTGTGTGCTGTCATCCCAAATGGTGCTATATTCTGAGTCCTTGAGATGTTGGTATCCCCAACAATCTCACACACACACACACACACACACACACACACACACACACACACACACATACACGGAGGTTCACCGTGCACCTTCTTGGTGTGTGGGGTGGAAGGCAAAGAGTCTCCCCCAGTGGTTGGGCTAAGCAGCAGCTGGATTAAGGGGGAAGCCCTGAGCTGAGGTGAGGCTGTTTCTGCTATGGCCTGGTAGCTTTAGGGCAGAGTCAGGGCAGCACAAGACCAAGGATGGGGAGGGAGTGTGACTGAGGGGCGGACAGGGCAAAGCCAAGGAGGCACATAGCTGCTATAGCCAGGGACACATGGGTGCTAGTACACTGACGTGGCAGTGGCGGGGCAGCCTGGGAGAGAAGTGGGAGCAGAGAGAGAGAGCAGATAGAAGAGCAGGCACATGCACCAGGGGAGGTGGCAGCAATGGCTGGCCTCTTCTGCTCTAGGAGAACAGTTCTAGGCAAGGAGCACAGAGCACAGAAAGCCAGCACAGCAGGCACATCCCTCGCACTGCCCCAGGGAAGCTCAGAGGCTAGGTAGGCCCTAAGTCCAAGGCTCCTGGGCCTGGAGCTCAGCTTCAGGGAGGCGCACTCATCCCTACCACCCGCCTGCCCTGCCCCAGTCCCCTTTCCTGCCCTTTCTGCGGCACTGCTTTTCAAGCATGTCCCTGCCGGTTCAGACCCGTGGTGACTTTTGGAGTCATGCAGCAATGTTGTACCCCCAGCAGGATTGTGGCCCTGACCTGGTCCCAACCCCCGGTCCTCTGCTCTGGGCCTGAGCGTCCACCAAACCACTGCCATCACTGCCTGGTGCACCTGGAACCACAGCCTACAACTTCTCCCCAAAGCACACATGAGTGCTGCTCCAGGGACCCACACCTCACGAACTCCCCCTATGCACCCCCTTCTCCCCCACTCTCCCCCCCCACGGAACCAGAACAGTGACTCACACCTCTCCTCTCATGTTCCAACCACACTCCCCAGGGCCAAGCAGGCCAGCCCTGAGTCTGAGACAAATGCAACCCAGGACTGGAGGTGGGGGAGTGGATGTCGACTCAAAGAACCTACCCCATCCCTAGTGGCCAGCGTCCCAGGAAACAGGGAGATGCAGGAATGGGTGAGAAGGGGGCATCACCTCACCCCTGGCCTGGAGCAGTGGGAGTCACACAGCTGCACATCTGCACCCTTCCCCTCCATGGTGGGAACCTGGTGGCTTTAGTCAGAGGTGGGGAGTAGCACCTCCACACCTGCCTTCTTGTGTCTTTTCCATTTTTCTGTGGGTGGGGGATGTTGGATGCAGAAGATAGGCCCCCACCTTGCTGTGTGAGCCCTTGTCCTCTGTGCTGTTACCCTTTCACCTGAAAAAAGTCCCAGAAAAGCCCACTAGGGGGGTGATGGCACTGGGGGTCAGATAGAAGGTGAATATCGGGGAGTTCCCGGAAGATAGCAGAGGAGAAGCTGGAATCTAAACAAGCTCTCCCATAGAAAGCAGTTTTAGAGTTCCAGTGAACAGTCCTAAGCCAGAGAATCACACCAAGTGTGCCATCACAGGACAGAGAGTCAGGCCAGAGAGGGAAAATCCAGGCAAGGAGACACATCTGAGCTCTTGCCAGCAGCTGCCACCGCGGCAGCAGCGATGGCTGTGGCGGCGCCGGCCATACCTGAGTTACAGAGAGTTCGGGACGAAGGAGCCAGACACAGCAGGCGAGCGGATTCTACCCAACACCAGCAAGAACTGACAAGGAGCAGACATCTTCATCCTGCAGTTCGCAGACCAGAGACGACCCAGGAACCAAGACTTGGAGTGAGTAGAAGCCTGACAGCCTCACTCCTTCTCAGGGAGCAGAGGAGGGAAGGCCACCCCTCCCCCCACCAGTACTGGAGATCTCCATCTTGGATACCTACAAAGCTCAGCAGAGCTGCTAGCTCCAACTCAAGCCTTGGAATAAAATGTATCATTTAGCAGGTCAAAAGAACTTAATGGCGGCGTGACCTGCCAGACTCAGCTCCACCCAGGGAAAAGTCACCCAGCTAGAGCGCCAGCCCTAGGAGTGGCTTTCGTCACTGGGTAACCAGAGCTAGAGGCTGCCCCTCCCTCTAGCATCCTCAACAATCAATTGAAATTCAGTAAACAGAAACCCTGAGAATGGCTCCAGGCTGGGCTCTGTGAGTTTTTCACAAACTAGTCCCCAGTAAAAGCGACTGTTTTTTGAAAGGCCTCATCTCTACCCAGAACTAGCCTCATCACTGCATCCCCTCTTTGGTATAACTCAAAGCAGATCTGCCTCCCATTGAACTAGCCTGGGAGGAGGATAGCAAAATCCTGGGTAAAGCAGAGCATTTTTCTGCCTGTTCAAACAAACTGACTTAAGAAACCAACCAAGCCACAGGACCACAAGCAGACTAGACTCCAACAATAGGCTGGTTATGGACACAAGGGGGATACAGGATTTTTCCCACCCCTCCCAAAAAAATCAAAGATCTTCTTCTTTTCTTCTTCTTCTTCTTCTTCTTCTTCTTCTTCTTCTTCTTCTTCTTCTTCTTCTTCTTCTTCTTCTTCTTCTTCTTCTTCTTCTTCTTCTTCTTCTTCTTCTTCTTCTTCTTCTTCTCTCTCTCTCTCTCTCTCTCTCTCTCTCTCTCTCTCTCTCTGTCTCTCTCTCTCTCTTATTTTTGGTACCTTATATAAAAAAAATTTAAAAAAAATTTTTTTCTTTTCTAAAACATTTTTTAATCTTTAATTTTTGCCTTTTTAAAAAAATTGTTTTCCATTAACTTTTTTTTCCTCTTATAAATTTTATTTTAGGGATACCTGAGTGTGCGTTTTTCTTTATTTTTTGTTTTCTTTCTCTCTTTTTTTCTTTTTTTAATTATCTTTTTGTTTTGTGTTTAGCTCTACTGACCGTCTGATCTTTTTTTCATCCTTTCTTATCCTTTTCACCTTTCCTCTCTTTCGTTCTTCTTTATGTGACTTAATTCTTGTCCTGCACATCCTCAGATAAACCCACAGTTAACTATTAGACCCTATCCCCCATTGTGTACACAATTAATCCACAAATTTATTACTCAATTCAAAACCTCTGAGACTTAAATTGCTTAATAGCAGTACTACCTCTTTATACCTATATAATATTTTAAGCATTTTTATTTTTAATTTTTCACGTCTCCTTTATATCCCTCCCCCTTTCTCAATATATTCACGTTCTTCTCTAAATATCTTGTTTTCGTTTTTTATAATATTATTAATTTTTACTTTTCTATTTTTTCTGGTCACTTTTCTTTTCCCTTTCCCTTTTTACTTTTTTTTTCTCTCCCTATACTTTCATCCTACCCATTCTATTTCCTGCTTATATAAGACTTAGTTAACTCTCCCTGTGCCTCCCCACATCAAGGTATTCCTGTTTTTTACCCACATCTCTCACTAACCATAATAATTTCTGGTTTCCAAATACTTCTTTGCAGTTCGTAGCCCATTAACATATAGTTGTTTGATGTTGAATAGATGTATCTGTTGAACTAGATTGTATCTGTAGACTATTGACTGTACAAATTCAGACTTTGGTTGATGCTTGCCTTAAGATAGTGTTCTAGCACAAAACTGGTGCTATTTTCATTCAAATGGGCAAAGTAAGCCGGAAAAACACAAGAAAAATGGCAAATCCGGGTATCTCAATTCCCTATCTTGATAATCAGGGGACAGAACAGATAATGAATAATCCAGAGGAGAATTCCTACATAGTTCTACAAACACTGCTGGCAAACATGATAAATGAAAAGATTGAAAACATACAAAGGACTCTGTATGAGCGTGATAGGGAGAGAGAGGAGGCAATACAAAAGTTTATACAGGAATATCATAAGCGTGAAGAAGCTACTCAAAAACTGATACAGGATTTGCATGAGCAGCTTGAGAATACTCAAAGAGAAAGGCAGGAATGGCGCGAGCAAGCTGAGAACACTCAAAGAGAACCACAGGAATCCCAAGAACGGGAAGAAGCTAATCAAAGAGTAATACAGGAATTGAGAGAGCAGGAAGAGAATACACAAAGATCACTAAAGGCATTCATGGGATCCATTAACAAAGAGCTGAAGGAATTCAGGGAGACCTCAAAAGGAATGCTGAATGGAACCCAACAGAAGGAATGGGAGTCCAAGGAAACCATAACCAAACAACTAAGTGATTTGAGAATAAACACTGAACACCAAATTAAGGAAGTAAAGAAGTTCATACTAGATCTAAAACAAAGATTCAACAAAGAATTTGAAGCCAAAAAAGTTGACCAATTAGAAGGAAAGAGATGAAAAACAAAGTAGAAAGTCTTGACAGAAGGTTAGACCATGCAGAAGATTGAATCTCAGGGATTGAAGACAGTCTAGATATTATAGAGAAAGAAAATACAACCATCCAAGACAAATCCAAGAAATATGATAGATCTATTCAACATTTGGAAGACAACATCAGAAGGCCTAATCTAAGGATAATGTGTGTAGAGGAGCACCTAGAGACAGAATTTAATGGTCTAGGAAATTTGTGTAACAGAATCCTAGCAGAGAACTTCCCAAACATGCAAAAGGATAGGCCTATTCAGATACAAGAAGCTTTTAGAACCCCAAATAGACCAGACCAGAGACAATCAAAGCAGAGACAATCAAAGCAAGAAGAGCCTGGAATGATGTATGCCATGCCCTAAAAACAAACAACTATCAACCAAGTATACTGTACCCAGCTTAACTCTCCTTCATACCTGAAGGCCAAATAAAAACCTTCCATAGCAAAGAAAAATTGAAACATCTCCACCAAACCAGCCCTACAAATGATTCTTAAAGATGTCCTACACATAGAAAACCAAGACCACAATAAAGGCCAAGGAACAGCACCCAAACTGAGAATCCAAGAACGATAGGAAGAACCCAGTTTTCACAAACCCCAAGAAGGTGGAAAACATGGCAGGAACTCCCAAGTACCTCTCAGTCCTATCTCTTAACATTAACGGACTTTACTCTCCAATTAAGTGACATAGACTGTCTAGTTGGATTCAAAAACAAGATCCTTCTATATGCTGCCTTCAGGAGTCACATCTTGTCCTTAAAAACACACACATTTTCAATGTGAAAGGCTGGAGCAAAATCTACCAAGCAAACGGCCCCCATAAACAGGCGGGAGTTACAATCCTAATATCAGATAAAATAGACTTCAAATTAAAATTCGTGAGAAGAGTTAAAGAAGGTCGCTACATACTAATTAAGGGATCTCTCCTTAAGGAGGATATTACAATACTAAATATCTATTCGCCAAACAATGGAGCACCCAAATTTATCCAAGAAACACTGCTTTCCCTCAAATCCCATATAGATCCAAAGACATTAATTGTAGTGGATTTTAACACACCACTCTCCCCACTAGATAGATCAACCCAGCAAAAACTCAACAGAGAAACCGCAGATCTAAACAGCTCTATAGATCAACTAGATTTAACAGACATCTACCGAACATTTCACCCAGCAACATCAGAATACACGATTTTCTCAGCAGCACATGGAACATTTTCTAAAATAGACCACATTTTACGCCACAAAACAAACGTGTCTAAATTCAGAAACATTGAAGTTATATGTTGCATTCTTTCTGACCACATGGGAATAAAATTAGAACTCAAAACCAAAAGCCACCAAAGAAAGTCCGGTATCACATGGAGGCTGAACAACACAGTGCTGAATCACGAGGGGGACATGGAAGAGATTAGAAAGGAAATTCAATGTTCATGATATTCAACAAAAATGAGCACACAAATTACCAGCTCCTCTGGGACACAGCAAAGGCAGTACTCAGAGGCCAATTTATAGCTCTGAGCTCCAACATCAACAAATTGGAGGTATCTGAAACCAACAATTTAATGACACAGCTAAACCTCTCTGAAAAGAGCAGCAATCCAATAGATGGAAAGGAATAATTATAATTGAATCAGAATTAAATGAGTTAAAATCCAAAAAAAATATATAAAGAATCAACAAAACAAAGAGTTGGTTCTTTGAAAAAATTAACAAAATTGACAGACCCTTAGCAAATCTTATCAGAAATAGAAGAGAACACACCCAAATAAATAAATTCAGAGATGAGAATGGAAACATCCCCACGGAAACAACCAAGATTCAGAACATTATAAGGGAATTCTTCTCAAAACTTTATGCTAATAGGTTTCAGAACTTGACAGAAATTGACCTTTTCCTAGCAAATATTGACATGCCAAAACTAAACCAAGAAGAGTGAAACCATCTTAACAGGCCCATATCAAGCATTGAAATAGAAACAGCAATAAGAGACCTCCCAGCTAAGAAAAGCCCAGGACCAGATGGTTTTACAGCAGAATTCTACAAGGTCTTAAAAGCAGAGCTCACACCAATACTCCTCCAACTCTTCAATGAAATTGAAAGAGAAAGTTCACTACCGAACACATTCTATGAAGCCAGCAAAACCCTCATCCCAAAACCAGGCCGGGACTCATCAAAGAAAAAGAACTATAGACCCATTTCTTTGATGAACATTGATGCAAAACTTCTCAACAAAATTTTTGCCAATCGACTTCAACAATTCATCCAAAAAATCATAAACCACGATCAAACAGGATTCATTTCAGGGATGCAAAGCTGGTTCAATATACTCAAATCAATTAACATAATTCATCACATCAAGAGGAGCAAGGATAAGAAACACATAGTTATCTGAATAGATGCAGAAAAAGCAATTGACAAGATCAAATGCCCTTTTATGATGATGGTTCTGGAAAAGCTAGGAATCCATGTTACCTTCGTCAATACAATAAAGGCTGTATATGACAAAACTACAGCCAGCATTATACTCAATGGTGAAAAACTAAAGCCATTTCCTCTTAACACAGAAACAAGACAAGGATGTCCACTCTCTCCACTTCTCTTCCATCTAGTATTAGAATGCCTATGTACAGCAATAAGACAAGATGAAGACATAAAGGGGATCCAAATAGGGAAAGAAGAAATAAAACTCTCCCTCTTTGCAGATGACAAGATCTTATATTTAAAGAATCCCATAGTCTCCACTCCCAAATTACTCAAGCTGATACAAAACTTTGGCAAAGTAGCAGGGTAGAAAATTAACCCCCCAAAATCAATGGCCTTTCTGTATGCCAACTATGAGAAAAGTGGGGCTGAAATTAGGAAAGCAACTCCATTTGTAATAGCCCCACAAAAATTAAAATACCTAAGAATTAACTTAACCAAAGAAGTGAAGGATCTCTATGATGAAAACTTTAAAATCTTGAAAAAGGAAATCAAAACAGAACTTAGAAAATGGCAAAACCTCCCATGCTCCTGGATTGGAAAGATTAACATTCTGAAAATGGCAATACTTCCTAAGGCTATATACAAATTCAACGCGATACCTATCAAAATTCCAACCTCATTCTTCAAGGAAATAGAAGAGGCAATCCAAAAATTCATATGGAACAATAAAAGACCCCGAATAGCAAAACGCTCCTCAATGGAAAGAACACTGCTGGAGGAATATCAATACCAAATTTCAAACTCTCCTATAAAGCCATAGTAATCAAAACAGCTTGGTATTGGCATAAGAACAGACCTCAGGACCAATAGAATAGAATTGAAAATCCAGAAATGAACCCACAGACCTGTAGCCATCTAATCTTCGATAAGGGAGCTAAAACAATAGAATGGAAGAAAGACAGCCTCTTCAGTAAATGGTGCTGGTAAAATTGGTTAACTACTTGTACAAAACTAAAGCTAGATCCTTATATATCACCCTGCACCAGAATCAACTCCAAATGGATCAAAGACCTCGAAGTCAAAGCAGACACTGAAAGCATTACAGGATGGAATAGGAGAAACCTTAGGTCTCCTTGGCTCAGGCTGAAATTTTCTGAATAGAGACCCGGAAACACAACAAATCAAAGAAAGGTTGGACAAATGGGATTGCATGAAGTTTCAGAGCTTCTGCGTGGTAAAGGACATATCTAGCAAGATCAATAGAAAGCCCACAGATTGCGAGAAGATCTTCACTAGCCATACAACAGACCAGGGTCTCATATCTAAAATATACTTGGCACTCAAAAAATTAAATCCCTCAACAACAAATTCTCAAAGAAACAACTGCTCAATAAATAAGTGGTCTAAAGACTTGAAGAGAAACTTCTCTGAAGAAGAAAGAAGGATGGCAAATAGACACATGGAGAAATGCTCAACCTCCCTAGCCATAAAAGAAATGCAAATCAAAACAACATTGAGATACCACCTCACCCCAGTTAGAATGGCTATATTCAAGAACGCTAACAGCAACAGATGCTGGATGGGATGTGGGCAGAAGGGAAACTTACTTCATTGTTGGTGGGAGTGTAAACTTGTTCAACCAATTTGGAAAGCAGTATGGAGGTTCCTGAAAAAACTTCACATAGAGCTCCCCTATGACCCAACAATCCCACTTTTGGGCATTTACCCAAATGTTTACAAACAAGACCACACTAAAGCTACCAGCACTACTATGTTTATTGCAGCATTATTTACCATAGCTAAGATGGAACCAACCCAGATGCCCCTCAGTAGATGAATGGATCAAGAAAATGTGGTATATATACACAATGGAATTCTATGCCTCCGTCAGAAAGAATGACAGTGCCCCATTTGTTAGGAAATGGAAAAACTTGGAAAAAATTATATTAAGTGAAGTAAGCCAGGCCCAAAGAAACATAGGTCCCATGGTTTTCTTTATTTGCATTATCTAGTATATGTATAAGTCAAGCAGAAAAGTTCAGGTAATGTGATGTTAGCAAAATGAACCCTTAGATAAGTATTTTAATGCTTTTTTATTTCATGCATTTGTTTCTAACGCATTTATAAGATTATCTCTTTGTTGATGCTTTGTATGTCCCTCCCCCAGAGTATAACCCCTTCTTTCACTATATTTGATGTCAGTATAACATGTAGAGGAGATGGGGAAAAACAAGTCGTTTAAGGATACATGTGGACCTGTTGCAACAATGAGAAGTACAAGTTGTCATGTCGAAAACGAGCTTTACAATGTTGGTGCGGGGGGGGGGGGGGGAAACGGGGGAGGATTGGGTGGGGGGTAGGGAGGAGGCTGGGAAGGGATGTGAAGGGTAAACAAAGGAGGAGGATGCAATGCTTGATTATAAATGTATGCATTATCCTGCCCATGTAATTGTAACCCCTCTGTACCGTATGTTCACAAAAACAATTAAATTAAAAAAAAAC
This sequence comes from Dipodomys spectabilis, assembly GCF_019054845.1. NCBI lineage: Eukaryota > Metazoa > Chordata > Mammalia > Rodentia > Heteromyidae > Dipodomys > Dipodomys spectabilis. Next base: position 1,100,293 of record NW_024870986.1, read on the forward strand.
AAGAAAGTGAATATCTGGGAGGAACACACCCCCTCTGACACACGTACACCCGGGCTGTCCCCCCCACCCCAGCTCTCAACACGACTCACAGGGTGATCACATTTCCCAGCTCTGCCAGCATCTGCTGGTGCTTCCAGTCCATCTGGTCTCCTTGTCCTCCCCAACAATCCACCCAGTCGCCCAGAAGCATCTAGGCTGGAAGTAGGGATTCTGTACATGTATGTAGCTTTTAGGACCCAATCAATTTCCCCAACACCGCCCCCACCCAGGGTCAGAAACCCCCCTGTGTCCTGACCTAAGGTTTTGGTGAATAAGGAGTTAAGGCTGGTTTTTCCCTAGGGGAAGGGCTGGCCCTGGGGAAGGGGAGAGATGGGTTGTGCTGTGTCATTAGACTAGTGTTCCCCTTGGGTGGGAGCCCTTGGTTTTTACAAGGGAGCAGGGTATGGGAACCTTTGTCCTTCAGCTTGTACATTGTCCCACATGAGGAACCAACAAACTTAGGAGAGGCACTACTCTGAGTCTCTGTGTGTGTGTGTGTGTGTGTGTGTGTGTGTGTGTGTGTGTGAGAGAGAGAGAGAGAGAGAGAGAGAGAGAGAGAGAGAAGAGAGAGAGAGAGGGAATCGTTCTCCTTGTACAGCCTGACTGTGCTCAGGTGAGTGATCAATTGGCAAATTGCAGGTGCTGCATGGATGATGAGACTTCTGTCCCCGTTCTGGATTTGTGTGTGTGTGTGTGTGTGTGTGTGTGTGTGTGTGTGTGTGTGTGTGTGTGTGTGTGTGCATGTGTGTGTGTGTGTGTGTGTATGTTGGGAGAGCAGGGAGATGAGAGCAATGAAAATATATTTAATTCATCATGTCTAAAAACAGCTAAAGCATTTGATTTCTGTGTGTGTATTTGCTGTTGTTCTTTTTTAAATACCTAGTACGAGCCCAGCCACAATTTTTGTTTTCTCCTTCACAGTTTCTTGGCTCCTTTATGGGAAGATTTCAATAGACATTCCTTTCCTCCTATTTCCACCTCTCTCTTCCCCATTTCCTATAGCCCACAGTAGATGCTGGGCCTGCATGTGCCTCCCCTAGGTAACCTGTTGAACCCTGGACTAGAGTGGACACCTGTCCTTCTATCCACAGCCAAAAGTTTCGTGAGGCGAGTGTGACCACAGCCACACTATTCCAGCTAGACATTCTGCTTTTGTTTTTATAGTTGGAGCTAATTCAAGGGTTGGGAATGTGTCTACCTAACAAAATTAGGGAATGAGGTGGGGGAGAGGGTAGGGCAGGGGCTGTGAAGCTATGACATGGCAGATGGTTCACCATGACCGAGGATGAGAGGGGAACCTTACCTAGGGCATTTATGATCTCTGTGGGCATTCAGGCACATTTCTCTGGACCCCCACTGGTGGAATGGATTCCCTCCTGGGGCATTTCACCAGTTTTCAATCCTCCTGGGAATCCTGCAGACTCCAATCTGTGTCCCGCCTGGGCTGTTTCCAGCTGGGCAGTGGTACGCAAGTCCATTCCCCCTGCTGGAGTCCTCTCCATATCAGGAGGTGTCAATTAGCTAGGGCTCACTGAATGCCAGTTTCTGCAACCTGCTGTAGGCTGTCTGGAAGGAAAAGGGGACCACTGACTTGGGAACACTTTAAGTTTGATTGGGACAGGGTGTTTCTTTAAGTTGGCAATTTTCACTAACGCTTTGGGTTATGGGTCAAATTAGATGGATGATTTCAACCGCCAAAAAATGATGTTCAAAGGTCAGGAAGATGGCAGAGGAGAAGCTGGCGGCTAAACGAACTCTCCCATAGAAAGCAGTTTTAGAGTTCCAGTGAACACTCCTAGGCTAGAGAAATACACCAAGTATGCATTTACAGCACAGAGAGGTTGGCCAGAAAGGGAAAATCCAGGCAAAAAGACAAATCTGAGCAGTTGCTGGCAGCTGCAGCGGCGGGGGCAACAGCAGTGGCAGCTGTTGCCATATCTTCAACACAGATAGTTCGGGACAAAGGAGCCAGACCCAGCAGGCAAACAGGTACTACTTAACACCAGCAAGAACTGACAAGGAGCAGGTATCTTCACCCTGCAGATCGCAGACCAGAGACGACCTAGGAACCTACCCTCTGGCATGAATAGAAGCCTGACATCCTCACTCCTCAGGGAGCAGAGGAGGGAAGGCACCCATCCCTGACCCCACTACCGGAGATCTCCATCTTTGATACTGACAAAGGCTTGGCTGAACTGCCAGTTCCAACTCAGGCCTTGGGAAAAAACAAAACAGTCATTTAGCAGGTCACAGGAATCTACCCAGACCTGCAAGGCACAACAACACCCAGGAATAAGGCACTCACCCCAGGCAGAAGAAAATCTGCCACCAGGAGTGGCTTTCTTCACTCGGTAAACAGAACCAGAGGCTGCCCCTACCTACAACAGCCTAGATAATCCATTGAAATTCAGTAAGCATAAACCCTGAGAAAGGCTCCAGGTTGGGCTCTGTGACTGTCTCAGAAGGTAGGCCCTCACGGAAAAGCTACTGTTTGCTGAAAGGCCTCAACTCTACCCAGAACCTAGCCTCAACACAACATCTCCAAACTAGAGGAAAAAGCCCTCTCCCTCTTTTGCGATACTCAAAACAGATCCCTCTCCCACTGAACTAGGCTGGGAGGAGGATCACAAAATCCTGGGTAAAGCAGAGCATTTTTCTGCTTGCCCAAACAAACTGATTTAATAAACCAATCAAGCCACAGGAAAACCCAACACCACAAGCAAACCAGAGACTCCACCAAGAGACTGGTTATGGACACAAGCGAAATACCGAATCTTCCGATCCCCTCCAAAAAAAAAAAAAAATCAAAGGACTTTCTTTTTTTTTGTACCTTATTTTTTATTTTTTTTTAATTTTTAATTTTTAAAAAATTTTAAATTATTTTTTCTTTTCTTCCTAGTATAATTTTTATTTTAGGTGTATATGTGTTTGTGTGCTTTTTTAAAAAAATCTCTACTGACCTTTTGATCCTTTTTTTTACTTTCTTTCTTTTCTCATTCTTTTCATTTCTTCTCTTTCATTTTTTTCTGTGTGACTTAATTGCTGTTCTGCTCACCCTCAAATATACCCGTCATCGATTATTAGATCTTATCCTCTATTGTGTGCACACTTAATCCAGAAATAACTCAACTCAAAACCTCTTAGACTTAAATTCCTTAATAGCAGTATTAAATTTTTATACCCATATAATATTTTAAAACTTTTTTATTTTTCTAGTTTTTCATGTCTCCTTTCTATCCCTCCCCTCCTCTCATCCCATCCCATTCTTCTCTGAATAATACTCTTCAAACTTGCAGTTTTTAAGGGTTTAACTTTTTAATTTTAATTTTTTCCATTTTTTCTTGTATCTTTTTTCTTTTTCTTCTCTTTTTTTCTTTTTCTTTTTTTCACTCTCTCTGCTATCATTCTGTCCAATGCATTACCTTCTTTGAGGTTAGGATATGGTTAATTCCACTCTCCCTCACCTTCCCAAATCCCTCTAGTCCTATTTTCCCCACATTTTCCCTAAACCTAATAATTTCTGGTTGCCAAATTCTCCTTTGTGGTTCTTAGGCCATTAAGACATAGTTGTTTGATGTTCAATAGATTGTATCTCTTGAACCAGATTTTATCTGCAGATTTTGGACTATGCAACTATAGACTTTTGTTGATGTTTACCTTAAAATAGTTTTCTAGAACAAAATTGGTGTTACTCTCATCCCAAATAGGCAGAACAAGCCAGGAAAACAAAAGAAAAATGGCAAGCCCGGGGAACTCAACTCCCACTCATGACAATCAGGGGACAGAACAGATAATGAATAATCCAGAGGAGCGTTCCTGAAAGGCTCTACAAACACTACAGTTAAACAGGGTAAATAAAAAGAGTGAAAACTAGCAAATGTCTCAGTGGGAGAGAGAGGAGGCAAACCAAAGATCAATACAGGAGTCTCCTGAATGTGAGGAAGCTACTCAAAGATTGATACAGGAATTGCTTGCGCAGATTGAGAACACTCAAAGAGGAAAAAAAGGAATTGCATGAGCAAGTTGAGATCAGTCAAAGTGATAGACAGGAATTGCGTGAACAGGCTGAGAACACTCAAAGAGAACTACAGGAAATGTGTGAACGTGAGGATGCTAATCAAAGAGAAATACAGGAACTGAGATCAGGATGAGAATAGACAAAGATTAAAGGAGGCATTCATGAAATCCATAAACAGAGAGCTGAAAGACATCAGTGAGACCGCAAAGGGAATGCTCAGTGGAGCCCAACAGAAGGAATGGGAGTCCAAGGAATCATAACCAATCAACTCAGTAATTTGAGAATAAACACAGAACATCAAATTAAGGAAGTAAAGAAGTCCTTACAAGATCAAGAACAAAGTTCCAACAAAGAATTTTAAGCTCTCAAAGTCAAGCAATTACAAGGAAAAGAAATAAAAAGCAAAGTAGAAAGTCTTGAGAGTAGAATAGACCATGCAGAAGATCGAACCTCGGGGATTGAAGACAGCCTAGATATTATAGAGAATGAACATACAATCATCCAAGACAAATCCAAGATATATGATAGATCTATTCAACACTTGGAAGATACCATCAGAAGGCCTAATCTGAGGATAATGAGTGTAGAGGAGAACCTAGAAACAGAAGGTAATGGTCTAGGAAATTTGTGTAACAGGATCCTAGCAGAGAACTTCTCAAACGTGCAAAAAGATAGGCCTATTCAGATACAAGAAGCTTTTAGAACCTAAAAATAGACCAGACCAGAACAGGACATACCACGGTCACATTATAGTCCGTACAGGATCAATTTAGGCCAAGGAAAAGATCCTTAAAGCTGTCAAGGAGAAAAGCTCAATCACCTATAAAGGGAAAATAAATAGAATCACCTCAGATTTCTCAGCAGAGACAACCAAGAATACTGTACCCAGCTAAACTCTCCTTCATTATGGAAGGTAAAATAAAATTGATCCATAGCAACAAAAAATTGAAACAATATATCTCCACCAAACCATCCCAACAAAAGATTCTTAAAGATGTCCTACACATAGAAAACCAACAAGAACACAATAAAGACCATGAAACCAAACCCAAGAATCCAAGAACCATAGGAAGAACCCAGTAGCTGCAGCCCCAAATTAGGTGTATAAAATGGCAGGAACTCCCAAATACCTCTCACTCCTATTTCTCAACATTAATGGACTTCATTCTCCAATCAAGCGACATAGACTCTCTAGTTAGATTAAAAAGCAAGATTCTTCTATTTGCTGCCTTTAGGAGTCACATCTTGCCCATAAAAACAAGCATATTTTCAATGTGAAAGGCTGGAACAAAATCTACCAAACAAACAGCCCCCATAAACAGGCGGAAGTTGTAATCCTAATACCATATAAAATAGATTTCAAATTAAAATTAGTGAGAACAGATAAAGAAGGTCACTACATACTAATTAAGTTATCTCTTCTTCAGGAGGACATTACAATTCTAATTATGTATTTGCCAAACAATGGAGCACCCAAATTTATCCAAGAAAAAACAACTTTATGTCAAATCTCATATAGATCCAAAGACATTAATTATTGGAGACTTTAATACACCACTATCCCCACTAGATAGATCAACACGGCAAAAAACTCAGCAGAGAAAATGCAGACCTAAACAAGTGCATAGATCAACTGGATTTCACAGACATCTAACAAATATTTCACCCAGCAGCATCAGAATACATGTTCTTCTCAGCAGCACATGGAACATTTTCCAAAATAGACCACATTTTAGTCACAAAGCAAACTTGTCCAATTTCAGAAACATTGAAATCATCCCATGCATTCTCTCAGATCACAAATAAATAAAATTAGAACTCAAAAACAAAAGCCACCAAAGAAAATCCTGTAACACATGGAGGCTGAACGACACTCTATTTAATCACCAGTGGGTCATGGTAGAGATTAGAAATGAAATTCAAGTTTTCATGATATTAAACAAAAATAAGCACATAAACTATCAGCTCCTCTGGGACACAGAAAAGGCAGTACTCAGAGGCAAGTTTATACCTCTGACTTTGTACATCAACAAATTGGAGAGATCTGAAACCAACAATTTAATGAGACAGCTGAGCCTCCTTGAAAAAGAGCAGCAAGATATCCCCCAATTCAGTAGACAGAAAGAAATAATTAAAATTAAATCAGAATAAATGAATTAGAATCCAAAAGAAACATAGAAAGAATCAACAAAACAAAGAGTTGGTTCTTCAAAAAAATTAACAAAATTGACAGACCCTTAGCAAATCTTATCACAAAAAGAAGAGAACACATCCAAATAAATAAACTCAGAGATGAGAATGGAAACATCACCACAAAAACAACCAAGATTCAGAACATTATAAGGGAACACTTCTCAAAACTTTATGCTGTTTGAGAACTTGGCAGGAATGGAACTTTTCCTAGCAAATATTGACATGCCAAAACTAAACCAAGATGATTTAAACCATATTAATAGGCCCATATCAAGCATTGAAATAGAAACAGCAATAAGAGACCTCCCATCTAAGAAAAGCCCAGGACCAGATGGTTTTACAGCGGAATTCTACAAAGCCTTCATAGTAGAGCTAACACCAATACTCCTTCAACTCTTCAAAGAAATTGAAAGAGAAAGTGCACTACCAAATTCATTCCATGAAGCTATATTAACCCTCATCCCAAAACCAGGCAGGGACTCATCAAAGAAAGAAAACTATAGACCCATATCTTTGATGAACATTGATGAAAAACTTCTCAACAAAATTTTTGCCAATCGACTTCAACAATTCATGAAAAAATCATACAGCACGATCAAACAGGATTCATTTCAGGGATGCAAAGCTGGTTCAATATACTCAAATCAATTAACATAATTCATCACATCAACAGGAACAAGGATGAGAAACACATAGTTATCTGAATAGATGCAAAAAAAGCAATTGACAAGATCAAATGCCCCTTTATGATGAAGATTCTGGAAAAACTAGGAATCCATGTTACCTTCCTCAATACAATAAAGGCTGTATATGACAAACCTACAGCCAGCATTATACTTAATAATGAAAAACTAAAGTCATTTCCTCTTAACTCAGGAAAGAGACCAGAATGTCCACTCTCTCCACTTCTCTTCCATCTAGTATTAGAATGCCTAGCTACAGGAATAAGACAAGATGCAAACCGAAAAGGGATCCAAATAGGGAAAGAAGAGGTAAAACACTTCCTCTTTGCAGATGTCATGATCTTGTATTTCAAGAATCCCATAGACTCCACTCCCAAATTACTCAAGCTGATTCAAAACATTGGCAAAGTATCAGGGTATAAAATTAACCCTCAAAAAGCAATGGCTTTTCTGTATACTAACAATGAGAAGAGTGTGGCTGAAATTAAGAAAGCATCTCCATTCGTAATAGCCCCACAAAAAGTAAAATACCTAGGAATTAACTTAACCAAAGAAGTGAAGGACCTCTATGATGAAAATTATAAAAACCTGAAAAAGGAAATCAAAAGAGATCATAGAAACTGGCAAAAACTCCCATGCTCCTGTATTGGAAAGATAAAGATCGTCAAAATGGCAATACTTCACAAGGTTATCTACAACTTCAATGTGATACCTATCCATATTCCAACTTCATTCTTCAAGGAAATTAAAGAGACATTCAAAAAATTCATATGGAACAATAAAAGACCCCGAATAGCAAAAATAATCCTTAACAGAAAGAACAGTGCTGGAGGAATATTAATACCAAATTTCAAACTCTACTACAAAGTCATAGTAATCAAAACAGCTTGGTACTGGCACAAGAATAGACCTCAGGACCAATCGAATAGAATTGAAAACCAGAGATGAACCTACAGACCTATAGCCATCTAATCTTTGATAAGGGACCTAAAAATAGAAGGGAAGAAAAACAGCCTCTTCAGTAAATGGTGCTGGCAAAATTGGTTAACTACTTGTAGAAAACTAAAGCTAGATCCTTATATATCACCCTGCACCAGAATCAACACCAAATGGATCAAAGACCTCGGAGTCAAAGCAGACACTCTTAAAAGATTATAGGATGGAATAGGAGAAACCCAAGGACTCCTTGGCACAGGCCAAAATTTTCTTATTAGAGACCCAGAAACACAAGAAATCAAAGAAAGGTTGGACCATGGAATTGCATGAAATTGCAGAGGTTCTGCATGGCAAAGGACATAGCTTGCAAGATCAATAAAAAGCCTATGGATTGGGAGAAGATCTTCACTACCCATACAACAGACAAGGGTCTCATATCTAAAATATACCTGGAACTTAAAAAATTAAATCTCCCAACAACAAATCCTCAAAGAAACAACTGCCGGATAAATAAGTGGGTTAAAGAATTTAAAAGAAACTTCTCTGAAGAAGAAAGAAGGATGGCCAATAGACACATGAAGAAATGCTCAACCTCCCTAGCCATAAAAGAAATGCAAATCAAAATAACATTGAGATACTCCCTCACCCGAGTGAGAATGGCTGTAATTAAGAACTCTAATAACAACAGATGCTGGAGGGGATGAATACAGAAGGGAACCTTACTTCATTGTTGGTGGGAGTGTAAACTTGTTCAACCACTTTGGAAAGCATAGGGAGGTTCCTAAAGACTCCACATAGAGCTCCCCTATGACCTGGCAATCCCACTTTTGGGCATTTGCCCAAATGATCACAAACAAGACCACACTAAAGCTACCAGCACGACTATGTTTATTGCAGCTTTATTTACCATAGCTAAGATGGAACCAACCCAGATGCCCCTCAGTAGATGAATGGATCAAGAAAATGTGGTGTATATACGCACTGTAATTCTATGCCTCCATCAGAAAGAATGACATTGCCCCATTTGTTAGGAAATGGAAAGACTTGGAAAAAATTTTATTAAATGAAGTAATCCAGGCCGAATGAAGCATAGGTCCCATGGTTTCCTTTATTTTCAATATCTAGTATATGTCTGAGTCAAGCAAAAAAGGACAGATAAGTTGATGCTAGTGGAATGAACCCCGAGATAAGTATTCAAATGTATTTTCTGTTTTTTTTTCCTTTCACGCTATTGTTTCTATCATATTCATAAGATGATTTCTATGTTGCTCTGTATGTCCCTCCCCACAGTATAACCCATACTTTCACTGTACTTGATGTTGGTATAATTTGTAGAGGTGAAGGGAAAACAAAACAAATTGTTAACTAGGGATACATGTGGACCCCTTGCAACAATGAGCTGTACACATTGTTATGTCGAAAAACAAACTTTGGTGGGGGGGGGGTGGGGAGAGGTTTGGGTGGGGGTACGAGAGGAGTATGGAAAGGGATGGGAAGGGGAAACAATGAGGAGGCAACAATGTTTGATAAGAAATGTACTTGTTATCTTGCCCATGTAATTGTAACTCCTCTGTATGGTATTCTCACAATAATAATAATAAAAAAATTATGTTCAAAGCAGCACAGGCAGAGTTCCCAAGCCAGATTGTCTCCTGCTTTGAATGTTGTGCCTTGACTGCCTTTCTATGCCCGCTGCTGAATCTCCTCCAGCTCTCTCTAAGGTGAGCACCACAGTGCAGGATATCATGGAGAGCAGAGATTGTGACCTCACCATCCCCATCCTGCCAGCTGTGAGAGAGATGATTCCCAGCACTTGTACTGGACTCTGAGGTATTTAGAGACCTGAGGCTACCTCAAGGATCCTTTCTCTGCAACATGAAACTTGGGGGGGGGGCGGATGTGATGGACCATCATGTCTGGCCCCATGGGGAGGAGAGGAGGCCCCTTGAACCAGACACTCAGCTCAAGGCAACCTCCTTCACACCGGAGTGGGGAATTGAGTGCCACAGAGCTGGTCAGCCGCTGTACAGATATCTTGGAGAAGATAGGCATCCCAGAGGCCCCAGAATCCAGCGAGTACATTGTGGCTCACATCCTCGGAGCCAAAATAGACAAGTGAAGTTGCACCAGAAGGCCACGAAGAGGGGGAGGGAGAACAGTGGGAAAGCTACATCAGGCTCTCTCCAACAGAGGATACTTATCTGAATCAGATGGGGCTTTTCTCCAGTATTGTCATAGACAGATTCTCATTTATTTTCCCACAAACAGTTACAGAGTGCGCCAGGCTTTGGGGGGCCATAGGCAATGAAAGGTTCTAGAACATGAAGAAACCTTGGTTTGAGCTGGATGCTGGTGTTTCACACCTGCCATCGTGGCTATTTAGGAGGTTGAGAACGGAGGATTGAGACTTTTGGCCCAGGCAGGAAAGCCTGTAAGACTCTTGTCTCCAATTAACTACCAAAAACAAAACGTGAGAAGGGGATGTGTGGCTCAAGTCATAAACTGCTAGCCGTGAGTAAAAAGGCTCAGGGACACCACCTAGTCTATGAGTTAGAGGCCCAAGACTGACACAAAGAAAAGAAAGAGAGAGAGAGAGAGAGAAAGGAGGGAAGGACAGAGGGAGAAAAAGAGGAAAGGAGGGAAGAAGGGAAAACATGCAAGCCTTGGTTTGGAGTCCCTGGTTCAAGGGAGCCAACCATTCACAATTTCTGTGGGGACAGTTTCAAAGACTAAAGCCAGTATGTAGAACCAAGCCACTGACCCCTTAGCAACTTCATGACATCCAAGAGCTATGTGGTCACTTTTTGCAGAGGAAAGCAGCCTCGGGTAGATCCTAGGGCTCAGGGTTTTTGGTTTTTTTTTTTATCATCCCCGACCCCAAGGAGTTTATTTTCTGGTCAGATAAAAAGGAAGTGTCCAAGGGTTAGGGAGGTATTGGGGTGAGGGAATGTCAAGAGTGGGGAGGTAAGGGATAAGCAGGAAGATAAAGAGGGAGGATGAACCCAGGTCAGGTGTATCAGACATTGGAGTCATGATCTTGCCTGACAACCTAGACTACCAGTGATAGAGCCTTTGATCCAGCCACGCTGCTATTAAAAGTCCTGACACCTTGAGTTCACCATTGATGACCTGGCCGTTGTTCGCTGCAGGATGCCTGTGCAGTACATCGTTGGGGCTGGGACTTTCCAGGGCTCACTCTGAAGATTACACCACAGGTGTTCATTCCTCCACCAGAGACAGAGGTAAGCATGCCACTGTCACAGAACAGGCTGGGAATGAGAGTGGGAGTTGGGACCCATGTCACCCTGAGACTTCATAGAGAGGCTGCTAGGGCCCTGTGCCTGCCATTCTCAGAGGCAGAAGTGGATCTCTTTGCTGGCTCAGTCTTTAGTCTAGATGGCAGATCTGGGATTCAGAGTGGGCAGGGTGAAGGTGGGGCAGGGCTGGGTAGAGGCTGGTGGGAAAACCAGAGGCACTGGGCTCTGAGCATGGTTGTTTCTTTGATAATACTCACAACACAGGAACATTCCTGGGATAGAACACCCCTTTTCACCTTCCCAAGAGGGACCTAGAGACCTCCATTCTCCATCCCTTGATCAAAAAATCCTTTGGTTCCCATATCATGTGTTTGGATAACTAGATCTCACCTCATTGCCCAGTGTTGAGGCAGGACAGTGAGAGATCCTGATTCTTTGATAAGGTTATTGGATCCTCAGTATGAGATTATACTTGAATGTCCTAACTTGGTGCATGGTCAGTCCCATCTAATACTGCCATGATGTAAGACAAAGAATCTAGAGAATCAGAGCCGGATAGGGTCTCTTCTGGGAGGCTTGAGTACTATGTGTTAGCTTTGAGCTCTGGTGTGCCCACCTGCTTGGCTTTCTTGGGTGAGTGTATGCTAGAAAACGCTTGAAACTAGGGTGTGGGTCTTGTCTTTGATGCTCAAAGCTAGCACTCTGCCATTTGAGCCACAACTCCACTTCTGGGTTTTTTTGGATGTTTAATTGGAGAAAAAGAGTTCTCATGAACTTTGCTGCCAAGGGTTGCATCCAACTGCAGTCCTCAGATCTCAGTCTCCTGAGGGGATAAGATGACAAGCATGGAAAAGTATCTTTGGCTGGGTGCCAGTAGCTCATGGTTGTCTTCCTAGATACTCAGGAGCTGAGATCTGAGGATCATGGTTCAAAGCCAGCTTGGGCAGGAAATACCCTGAGAGTCTTATCTCCAACAAACTACCAGAAAACAGGAAGGGGTGCTGTGGCTCATGCAGTAGAGTGCTCATCTTGAGCTGAAGAGCTCAGGGACAGCACCTAGATCCTGAGTTCAAACACCACAACTTAAAAAAAGAAAGAAAGTAAAATATGTTTGCCTGCAAAGATGTGGAGGTGTGTGTGGGTGCTGTGATTGAGAAACCAGGTGCTGACCTCACTGTACAGACATTTCTAAGAACTCCTCAAGTTTGCCCCAGTTTGAAGCCACAGTAGGATGGGTGGTGCCTTACCAAGAACTCAAGAGGATGAGGCCTGTGGCAGGCAGGGAGTGGTTGGATGGGTGCAGGGGTGGGATTGTTGTATCTGTATTCTCTCCATGGAAGGATGGATTTGGATGCTGGGTGTCAAAGTTTGAAGTCAAGGGTTGCAAGAAGTTTGTGGCCTGACGAATTGGGTTTCCTCTGACTTTATGAAGGTGGCTGAAGCCGGTCACTGCCGGTGCTCACAACTGTCATCCTAGCTACTCATAAAGCTGTAAAGAACACGGTTCTAAGCCAGCTTGTGCAAGAAAGTCTGTGATACTTGATATCCAATGAACCACCAGAATACAGGAAGTGGTGCTGTGTCTCAAGTAGTAGAGTGCTCATTTTCAGATGAAAAGCTGAAGGACAGCACCCTGGCCCAGAATTCAAACCCCATGACCAACATTAAACAAAGAGGTGGCCTGATTTTTCCACTTAGCAGTGTGTACGGTAGGAAATTCCTTGCTGGATTATGAGACATTACAGATATGTGAGAGGCTCAATGTTGTGTCTACAGTTAGTCTGAGTATGATAGTGCCATCTTCTCCCAGGTAGGATGTGATCCTAATGGAGGGAGTTCATGGTTCTGTTCTCAGGAACTGCTGAGGCCTTGGAATGTCCATGTGAATCTGTGTGTTTGTGTATGTGTGTGTGTGTGTGTGTGTGTGTGTGTGTGTGTGTGTGTGTAATTTTCCTTCGTCTTTCTCTGTTCCCTTCCTGGGTGCCTGTCTGCCACTTTCTGACCTCAGATGGTGCCCCTCCTCCACACCAACCTTGCCTTTAGCTTCCTACAATGATTACTAAATTGCCAGAGGCCTGTGTTCCAACTTTTCTCTAGGGCCCAAGTCTGGCTGTCCCAATATTTGGTCACCTCCAGGGGACTCTGGGAAAGCAATGCCAGCTGGTACAGGGTCTCCCCTGCCTCAGAGGGAGGGCCTCAGTCATAGGATGTCCTGTCCTTTTCCTCAGGTGGGCCTCTGACTGCACATCCATCTTAGGAGGCTTGCAGTGGCTTGGGGAATGGGGGTTGCTGGTAGCTCTGGCAAATTTGAGCTTGACATCTGACTGAAGGCTGCTCAAGCAAGGAGGATCCAAGGCTACATGAGAGGTGAGGCCAAGGTGGCTTGAAAGTATCTGTCAGTGTCTAGGAAATGTAAATGTACTTTATTGCAGGAAAGTTTATCTTCCGGCACCAGATGGGCCTCTCAGGTCCTTCTAGACAATTCCGGATGCCCAGAATACAGAAGGCACAGACTTTAGATTCCAGGGCCAGGGGACTGGAGGATGAGAGAATGGTATGGCCAATACCTCAATGTTCTGGGGCATTAGTCTTGACCAGGCTATACCCCCCGCTCTTGTGTACGTTCACTTCTTAACACAGTGTTGGCCACAAACCAGCCACTTGTGGTAGTACTGTGGAAGGGGCAGGAGTGGAAGTGAGATCTAGGATGAACAAAATCTGGATTTATGGCCTGTGAGAGTGGCAAAGGGTGTCTTTATAAAAATCTTAGAGCTGAAACTCAGGGTCTAGGCACTGTCCCTGAACTTCCTTTGCTCAAAGGTAACATTCTACCACTTGAACCACAGCTCACCTTTCCTCTTTTTTACTAGTTTAGTGGAGATAAGAGTTTCATGGACTTTCTTGCCTGGGCTGGCTTCAAGCAGTTATCCTAAGATCTCAGCCTCTTAAGTAGCTAGGATTGCTGATGTGAGCCACAGGCACCTGCTAAGGATGTTAGTGTGTGTGTGGGGGGTGGGTGGGTGTGTGTGAGTTTACCGGGACTTGAACTTATAACCTAGGTGCTATCCTTTAGCTTGTTTGTACAAGGTTGGTGCTGTACCACTTGAACTACAGTACCTCTGCTTCCCAGGTTTTGTTGATTCATTGGAAATGAGTCTACCCAGGCTAGGTTTGAATCTTGATTGATCCTCAGGTGTCAGCCTTGAGTAGCTAGCATGACAGGCATGAGCCACAGGTGCACAGCTGATAATGGCCTTTCTACACAGTGGACTGGAAGCTCCTGAAAGCTTTTCTTTATTTTTACTGTGCCAGTACTTGGGCTTGAACTCAGGTTTTAGGCTCTGGTCTCTTAAATATTTCCCTCAATGCTGGCACTCTACCACTTGAACCACAGCTCCATTTCTGGCTTTCGGTAGTTCATTGGCAAGAAGTGTCTCAATAACTTTCCTCCCCTAGGCTGGGGTTTACTCACAATCTCTGAACCCATCCTCTTGAGTAGCTAGGATTTACAGAGGTTGGGCCACTGATGGCATTGTGTAGAAGGTTTTCTTAAGCAAGAGTTCTTCCCTGCATTTGCCCTGACTCCTCCATGAAAGGAGGCCTGAAGGACAGGAGCTGTGAAAATTAGGCTTCTAGACACAGGAAATTGCTGGGGTCCTTGGAGAAAAGTCAAAGCTAATCTTCCCCCTGAACCCCATTCTGGGCCCCACCCTCTGTCCTACCTGTGACTGAATTACAAACCTGACCCACCCTTGAATGTTCTGCTAGACTTGTCTGAGGCCAAAGAACCTTCATTCCACCCACCCTATCTGCTTTACACCACACCTCAGGATCTTTGCCCATGCTGTGTACCTTCTGCCTGAGACTCTATCCTGTTCCACATCTTAGAACTCCTATGGAATTTTGGCACTGCTTATATCACATAATGGATCAAGTCTTTCCTTCCCTTCTCCATCTTTTTTAAAAGTACTGAGTTGCTAGAGATGGAAATTGTGCATGCTGACTGGCAAATGCTCTATATTGGTGTGTGTGTGTGTGTGTGTGTGTGTGTGTGTGTGTGTGTGTGTGTGTGTGTGTGTGTGTGTGTGCCACACCTCGGGTTTGAATTCATGGCCTAGACACCATCCCTGAGTTTTTATGCTCAAAGCTAGCATTCTACTACTTGTATCACAGGTCTGGCTTTTTGGGTGCTTAATTGGAGAAATGAGTTTCATATAGACTTTCCTGCCTGCTCTGGCTTGTAGTTATGATCCTGAGATCTCAGCCTCCTGAATAGCTAAGATTACAGGGGTGAGCCACCAGCACCTGGCTTCTATCTGTACCCTATAAACTCAGCCCTCCTCTGAGTCCCAGAAGAGTATGTCTCACCAAGGTCACATTTTTTTTGCCAGTGTTGGGGCTTGAACTCATGTTCTAGGCATGTTCCTGAGCTGCTTTTGCTCAAGGCTACATTCTATCAGTTAAGCCACAGTGCCACTTATGGCTTTTTCCGTCTATGTGGTACTGAGGAATCAAACCCAGGGCTTCATGCTTGATAGGTAAGCACTGTATCACTAATCCACATTTGCAGCCCAAGGCTCACTTCTAACAGGAGCTATGAGGGTAGGATTTATTTGGGTACCCTTTCAGCACAGAAATCGCTGGCCATTTCATATCTTTGCCAGGATTTAGGACCAGCCTGAGACTCGGAAATGAGGAATGGTGAATGGGTGATAGCCAACATGCCCCAGAGATTTAGGCTCACATCCTACAGATGGATAGAGAATATGGAGACAGAACCTTCCACAAATCCTACAGCCTGGGAACTGTGGCCTCCCTGGAGGCAATGGCTGGCTGCTAGATGTTCCAGTGGGACACTTCAGCCAGAACATAATGCACTCATTGCATATGGCAGCCCAGGCAATCCTTCGGAGCTTCAGTTATTAAATGGCAGAGAAGGGTGCTTTGTTCAAGCTACTTGCTCAGACTTAGTACTCTCTGAAGGCTTGTCCCAGCTTTTCCAGGTTGGGTGTCTAGGCATGGGCAACCTGCTGTATGCCCATCATCCATACATCATCAATCCATACACAGAGACATAGAGTTACTGCCTTCTTTTTTTTTTTCCTTTGGCAGGTCTGAGCTTGAAATATAAGCCTAGGCGCTATCCCTGATCTCCTCTTTCTCAAGGTTAGTGCTCTACCCTTGAGCCACAGCCCCAACCCATGGGGATATTTTCCTGTGATCTCTTAGAAATAAGAATGTTGGGACTTTCCTGCCCCGGCTGAATTCAAATTGTCATTTTCTACATTTCAGCCTTCTGAGGAGCTTGGATTACATACAAGAGCCACTAACAACCTGACTTACTCTTCCTCCTCCTCCTCCTCCTCCTCCTCCTCCTCCTCTTCCTCCTCCTCCTCCTCCTCCTCCTCCTCCTCCTCCTCCTCCTCCTCCTCCTCCTCCTCCTCCTCCTCCTCCTCCTCCTCCTCCTCCTCCTCCTCCTCCTCCTCCTTCTTCTTCTTCTTCTTCTTCTTCTTCTTCTTCTTCTTCTTCTTCTTCTTCTTCTTCTTCTTCCAATCTTAAATCTTCACAGTGTCATTCCAATGGTTTGCATTCGAAGTAAACTACCCAGCCCTGGAGTTCGAATGCCTGGGCTGCCACCAACAAATGGAAGGAGATCCTGACAAACTAGTTTCTATTTATGTGAATGCTATCAAAGTAATAATTAAATTTGCAGTTAATTCATGATTCTATTTGAGAACACAAAAATTATTGGATTTATATCTTCCATTCTAGCACCATGGTATGATTCCCCTAATGGAAGTATATTGACTATTTTTTAATTAGTGTTTTTATAAGTATTCAATCATGATACTTCATTCAATTGAGACATAACTTAATAACTAATCATTGGTCACTATATATATATATATATATATATATATATATATATATAATTTAATGATATCCTCACATTCTCTCTCCACACACACACACACCTCTCTCTCTCTCTCTCTCTCTCTCTCTCTCTCTCTCTCTCTCTCTCTCTATATATATATATATATATATATATATATATATATCCAGCAATCTACACATCTATCAATGTATATATTGGGCACTACTCTGGCTTGATCACAGGTCCTCAGAACTTCCTGGCAGCTCAGTTTGCCAGAGGCTGGTGTGCTAAGACTGTAACTCCATTTATGGATTGGCCATTGTAGGCTGTGAGTTGAAATCCCAGCATGGCCAAAAACTTATTCATGGATTAAGAAACCAATTTTGGCACATTTTTTTCTTGAAAAAAAGTCCTGGGTCTCAGTATGATGTATAATTCATATGCAAATATATCCAGTGTGATAGGATGTAATAAATGAAATGTTATATGGGTAATAATACTAAAAAATAAGGGTAATAAACGTCATACTCACTAAACCCATGTATGTGAATAGATATCATATATGAATATTATGTTTTCCATTGCTGGGGCTTCAGTTCAGGCCTTGGGAACTGGTCTGAATTTCTTGTCTTCAAAGAAGGTGAGCTTCCCCTTCACCCACTGTAGCACAGAGTGACTCAGACCCTGAGTTTAAAACCCAGGCCTGCCAGAAAAATGGTGCAAATTCCAAGCCAGGGCTTTATTTTATTAAGTTTTGGCCCAGCACGGGCCTTGAACTCAGTTCTCAGCATTTCTGCTACAGCCGATCCTGGAATCCTAGGACCCGAGTTAAAATATCAGAGTTGTCAAAAAATAACTAAATAAAAAGATTAGGATAAAACTAAGAAGTTCAAGAAGGTGCTTTTATATTTTTTTCCCTTTGCATTGTGACCATACTGAGTCTAAATGACAAATCCCTGAAAGTGTACATGACCTTGCATGCTGATGTTTGCCTGGCTATTAGGGAAGCCATAGACAAAACCTCAACTTAGGCCTGGAGGTCAATTCCCGGGACTGCCACTAATGATTGGCGGGAGATTCTAAGAAATGCATTCCAATATACATCCATACAAATGTTATAAAAGTAACAATTAAATTAGTAGTTAGTGTATGAGTATACTATAAAATTCTACACAACAATTATACTACATTGACTAATTTTCAATTAATACTTTATTATGTATTCAACCATGATACTTAAAAATGGAAGGAATAATTTAATTGTCAATAATTGGTAGTAATATAATATATGTAATTTCATAATATGCAGACATCTATGTTTTGTTTTATATATTTGTATATATGTGTGTGTGTGTGTGTGTGTGTGTGTGTGTGTGTCCATGTACACATTTATCTTTTTATACACTTGTCACTCCTGGGGCTCACTGGTATAGTGATGGTTAGTACATACAAAGCCCTGGATTCAATTCCTCAATACCACATGCACATAAAAATCCAGAAGTTGTGCTTTTGTTCAAGCAGTTGAGCATTAGCTTTGAGCATAAAAGATAGGGACTGTGTCTAGACCCTTACTCAAGACCCAGGATGGGCACCAAAAAAAGACTGAATGTTGTGACTGCAACTCTGTAAAGATAGGACTTCAAATACCTCATCCCAGAGTAAGCCGGGTGTCTGGAGCTGACAGCTGCCATATAACCTGACTTAGCCAGAGGTATACCACTACAACCAAGCTCCAATCCTTGTACAATCCTAGGTACAGGGCTCATGTCCTGAGTTCAAGCTCCAGGACTAGTGAATGCACAGAGAGAGAGAGAGAGAGAGAGAGAGAGAGAAAGAGAGAGAGAGAGAGAGAGAGAGAGAGAGAGAGAGAGAGAGAGAGAGAGAGAGAGAGAGTGAGAAAGCAGAAGTGAAGCTGTGACACAAAATGGTTAAGCATTAGACTTCTGCCCTGAGCACCCAGGTCCTGTGTTCAACCCCAAAACCTAGCCACCCAGGGCCCAACTAGGAGAGGTCAAAGGTTTCACCAGCCATAGATGACAGGAAGTTTGTGATATCCAACACATGCTTGGATTTCACAAGCCTCCAGAAACCTAGGAGAGGCATCATAGGCCCATCATCACCCTCAATGAAACATTTCATTAGGTTTAGTGCCCTAGTTTTCTGTCAGAAGGACTCCTGAATTATATTGAGCACTGTACCTTAACACCGGAAAATAGTCTCACAAAGGCAGAATAAGTGCATAGAACTTGGACTGCCATGGGAAATGGCACAAATGAAGGCTTCCTGTCAAACCAGAACACTGGGAAGAGAGATAGCTTGGGGTAAAAAGAGGACTTTTTCTCCTGACCTTCAGAGCCCGCCCACACTCCTCCTCACTAATTGGCCCAGATGGAGTTGTTTGTTACACAGCTGTACAGGACTGAGGTCTTTTGTCTTCCTGTCCAGACAATAAGAGAGACTTCTTCCAGCAGGCCTGGGATGCAGAGAAACCCTGAGGCTACACTGGGAGCAGTGAGGGGAGCCCCGGAACACGCAATGTCATAAAAGCAGTCTCTGTGTTATGAACTCATTGTATTGAATACAAATTTCCTAGGTTGATGCCATTCATCATAGCTACTCTGGAGCTTCACCTATAGGAATACATCCATACATACACAAAGACATGGAGGTACAGGTTCTTTTTGAGGAGGCAGGTCCTGGGGTTGAACCATCAGCCTGGGCATTGTCCCTGTGCCCCTTTTACTCAAGGCCAGTGCATTAAGCTTGAGTCAAAGCCCTACTTCTGGGTTTTTCTGTGATCTCTTAGAAATAACATTGCCAAGGACTTTTTTACACTGGATAGATTTAAATTCAGGTTCTCTACATCTTAGCCTCCTGAGGATCTGGAATTACAGTCAGCATTCACTGGCACCTTCTTTCTTTTCTACTCCATTTTTTAATCAGGAAAATCTGACTTCTTAATGGGTCATTCTAATGGTTTGAACTTATAAGAGACTACCCAATGTTCTTTATAGCTGCTTTCTCTGAGAAGGATTTTCTCTCCTCATCTTCCCCTCTGGTCACAGGTTTGAAGCCAAAAGTGAGAAATGAGTGTCACAGGATTGAGGAGCAAATGTCCACAGGACATGCCAGTTCTGTCATTAACATTGAGCTGCAGTGAATTTACTGTCTCAGGATGAGAGGACTGAAAGCTGGGGCAATACTCATACTGTCTGCATTGCTCCTTTTGCCTTTAAAGTGATATAATAATTATGAGCGTTTTGTGTCTCCAATCTTAATTATCTAGAACACACTAGAAGCATATTCATGTTTCTGATTTCTCTAGTACCTCTCAACATTTAGACTAAAAGATTTGTGGAGTGGCTCCTAGGGGAATCCCTAAGGAAAGCTACTTGAAGCCTCCTCAGGAGATCACCATTCAAAGTCAGTCCTAGAAGGAATTTCTGTGACATTCTTGTCTCCAATAAACCACCAGAAATCCAGAAGTGGAGCAGTGGCCTAGAGGGTAGAGCTCTAGTTTTGAGAGAGAAAGTTGAGCAGGAGATATAGGCCAGACCAGGCAGAAAAGCCTGGGAGTTGCTTATGTTACAGACCTGTGTCCTTATATGATGCACATTGAAGCCCTCAGTAGCCTTTATTTACATTTTATTATGTGGTCAATGCAGGAACAGTCACAAATAATTCAGGGGAAAAAAGATCAGAGTGTATAGAAATAACCGGTATTCAGAAAATTACACTTGAGGACACAAACTGTATCATACTTATGTAAAAACTACAATTAAGAAATAAAGATGAAGGGGCTGGGAATGTGGATTAGTGAGAGAGTGCTTGCCTAGCATGCAAGAAGTCCTGGGTTCTTCAGTAGCACATACACAGAAAAAGCCATTATTGGTGCTGTGGCTCAAGTAGTAGAGTGCTAGGGAAAGTGCCCAAGTTTTGAGTTCAACCCAAGAAATGTCAAAGGTAGGTAGGTAGTTAGGTAGGTAGGTAGATAGATAGATAGATAGATAGATAGATAGATAGATAGATAGATAGATAGATAGATAGATAGATAGATAGATAGATAGATAGATAGATAGAAAGAAAGAAAATTGATACATGAATCTGGTCTTGGATATCAGGAGGAAAGAAGGGAACAATTCCCAGTCATGAGGCCTTCTACAGTGTGCCAGGCCACCAGCATTGCCTTCATACAACCACAAAGTAGGAAGACTGTCTCTTTTCCACTTCTCAGGCAGCAAAGTGCCTCAGAGACAAGAAGGCAAAGCCAGGTTCTAACTCAGGTGCTTGGAAACAGAAGAGAAACAGCCCTGCCTCTCTTTGGACTGGGGATTTGCATTAACGATGTGGAGAATGAAGGAGAAAGGGCTGGCAGAGGTAGAAGAAGGGCCTTCAAACCTGACAGATGTAGAGTCAAAAACACACTCCCTAAGACCAGAGGGCAGTGTTTTTCTAGTCTCTTCCTTCCCTTTCTGCCACTAAACTGACTCACTATTGGTAACCTAAAGATAGCCTGAGGCTCCCTTCACCTGAGGGAGGAAGGTTAGTCATTGTTTGAAGAGGCTGAGAAAAGCCTGACCCTGGTGTAACTCTAACAAATGTTTCAGGTTTCCCCCCATTGCTGGTTGTGCCTGGAATGAATGAATGAAGTGGTTTTGCAGCTCACTTCCCGGTTGAGTATGTACATTCTGCCTCCTAATCCTACAGGCCTAGGTTTCTGCACCTAGCCTGGCTTTTGAAACTGTCCTTCAAATACAGTGTAACACTGGAGTTCTGTCAGCTAGCCGCGCTAGGGCTTGAATCCTGAGAACTTCATTTGAACCTTGGATGGGTCTCTGATGTTTCTTTCCTTCTATAGCTTGAGAACTCTAAGAACATTTAGAGTGAAAGTAACTACTCATCACCAAGGGAAACACACAAAGCTGTTGAACATCTGAACTTTCAGAAGTGGAAGTAAGAGTGTCATAGACTTTCCTGCCCTTGTTGGCTTCACCCTGTGATCCTCAGACCTCAGGCTCCTGAGCTAGAGTGATGGGTGTGAGCTACTGGTTCTCTGCTAGGTTCAGAACTGTAATGACATTGATAATACAAGTCAACTGCTTATCTCAAAGGGCTTGGGAATCATATTAAGCCTTTCAACATTGAACCTTTCAAATCCCTTTAGCACACAAGGTTATAATCCTAGAGAATGAGAGGCTGGGCATATGGATGTGCTATACTTGAGCCTTAACCTCTGACTCCAATTCTGGTGTACATCAGCATTCATTTTCCAGAGAATGTTCTCCTAATTAGCAAATAGGAAAAGTACTTTGATTAACCCTTACTTTTTTCCAGTTGTGTGTCTTATATCAAGCCTGGGCCCTGTCCCTGAACAATTCAGCTCAAAGCTAAAACTCTACCACTTGAGTCACAGCACCAAATGGGTTTTTTTGGTGGTATCTTGGACATAAGAATCTAACAGGCTTTCCTTGCCTAGGCTGTCTTTGAACTATGGTCTTCAAATCTCAGCATCCAGAGAAGCTGGGATTTCAGGTGTGAGCCACTGCCATCTGGCCTATTGTTTTTGAGAGTCCTAGGGCTTCTTTTTTTCAAGGCTAGCACTCTAGCATTTGAGACACTCCATTGCTTCTGGCTTTTTCTGAGTATGTAGCACTGAAGATTCAAAACCTGGTATTCATGCATGTTGAGCGAGCTCTTTCCACTAAGCCACATTTCTAGGCTTGCCCTTACAATCTTATCCCACAACTTGCCTGTCCTCAAGAAAAGGCTACTGAGTATAAATCATTAAAGAAATTCCTATAGGAAGGTGTTCAAAGATAAAAAGACAACGCTCATCCTTGAGAGATACTCTAAACATGTGAAGACTATGACAAATGCCTCCATTTAATTATGTATCATGTTTCAACAGAAAAAGTTTTAATGAAAAATGAGTCAATGTCCCAAATTATTGTGTATAATTTTATAACAGATGTGCAAAATGTAATAAATATTACGTGTATAATAATACTAAATAAAATAAACAATAAATGACTGAATCAAATAAAATATAAATACAAAATCAATAAGTTTTCTAAAGCTTAGAATGTTAGAATTTTATAATCTGTATGAACAAAAATTTTTTTGGTCATGGGCCTGAACTCAGGGGTTATCCCTGTACTCTTCAGCTCAATGCGAGCGATCTACTGCTTGAGTCACAGTGCTACTTCCAGTTTTCTAGTCGTTTATTGGAGATAAGGGTCTCACGAACTTTCCTGTCCAGGCTGGCTTTGAACTGCCATCCTCAGATCTCAGCCTCCTGAGTAGCTATGATTATAGGCATGAGGCACCTGTGACAGGCACGTGAACAAACTTCTTAAAGATTTATTCTGAGAAAAGAAACTTGGAATACAATTTTAGTATAAATAACTTATAATGCCATGTTTAAGGCACTAATTCAGAAGTATTAATTCATTGTTTGGTTTCTTAGTTTAAAGTTATATTATATATGTATGCATTATTAATATATATACATATATATTATTTAAAACATATATTTGAATTGTACCTAAGAACATATGTGTTCATGTAAAGTTATACAACTGCACAAGCTTCATTATTTTTTTTCCAGTTTGGTTGGTACCATAAATTAGGTGGGATTTTTATATTGCTGTTTTGTTCTCTGTTTTGGGAAGATTTCTCTCCCTTTTATCCCTCTGCGCCCCCCTCCCTACACTTGAACTCAGCTTGCTCTTTCTTGGCTTGGTTGTTCATAGCTGATTTTCTACCACTTCAATCATACCTGCAGCCGGGCTTTCCAGTTAATTGGAGGTGATTTCTCTCAGGCTTTTCTGCCTTCATTGGCTATGAAATTTCATCTTCCAGTTCTCAGCCTCCTGTGTAGCTAGGATTAGAGATGTGAGCCATTGGGGTGCCTAGGGATAAATTAGACTTTGGTTGGTGTTTTCTTTCTGTTTTTCTAAGCATGGGATCATCTACTATAGAACTTCTGTGAATGTCCTGGGTCTGAAGTAAGATATATAATACATATGCAAATCTGTATAGTTCTCATAAGATGTAATGAATTTAATACGTGTTATAAGTGTAGTAATAGTCAATAAATATAATGAATGAATAATAGAAAAATAAATACACTAAAAGAAATATGCAGTAAACATAAATATGTAGATATTCATCATTTATTCAAATGTGGATGAATATTACTTAACAGGGCTGGGGATTGAATTCAGGCCTAGGGAACAGGCCTGAATTACTTGTATTCAAAGAGGGTGAGTTTCTCCATCCTCCACAGTGCATTAAAGTTTCCCAGACTCCAAGTTCAAATCCCATGCCTGGAAGAAAAAAAAATGAGCACTAATTCCAAGCCAGGGAGCTCTATTAGTATTTTTAATATTTTTATAATTTTAAAATTTATTTTATTTTTATATATTTTATTACAATTTTATTTTATTTATTTATTCATTTATTTTGTCAAGCACAGGGCTTGAACTCAGATTGTAACAACTCTGCCTCAGCCTCCATCATCCTAAGCTGGGATGGTGCAGCTTCTGGGCCCACAGCCATTCCTCGGATCCTAGGCCTCAGGGGCTGACAGTAAAACAAATTGAAAACGGCACCAAAAAATTTCTGCGAATTGAAGACGGTCGACGGTTTCTCGGTTTTCCTTCCTTGCATGGTGATGATCTCGGGTCCAAATGACACGGCTGCAACCTATAGGTCACCGGGCATTGCTGAAGGTTGGCAGGCTGGCAGCGAAGCCATAGGCTAATCTGGACACCTAGGCCCTGAGTTTGAATCCTGGTCATGCCACTTACAAAGGTTTGGAGAGCCTAAGAAACTATTTCCTGTCCATAGGACCACCAGAGGAATGTGATCAATGTCATGGTTGGATGAGTATTTTGTCAATCAGTCTAACATAAAATTAAACCCAGTATTCACAAGATGTGGATTGATTTCGATTTATAGTTTATTATGCATTAAAAGAATACGTGTGTGTGTGTGTGTGTGTGTTTTGTCAGTAGTAGGGCCTGAACTCTGGGCTGGACACTCTCTCTCAGCTTTTCAGCTCAGGGCTACTGCTGTAACATTTGAGATACAGAACCATTCCCGGCTTTTTCTGATCATGTTGTGCTGGGGAATCGAACCCTGGGCTCATGCATGCAAGACAAGCACTCTCCCAGTGAGCCACCTTCCCAGCCCCTAAAATACTACTATTGATTAAATAAAGTTCTCACTACATACCTGTGAATCACTAGGAAGGTAGAATATGTCATTGAATACTAGATAGATATCACTGACAGTATCTAAATTTCTAAAGATAAATTTATTTGTATACCACCATCTGCATAGAAAGGTTTTGCTATTTTGGCCATACTTGTGTCTCGATCCCAGGTCCTGGGATCCACCTGGCATCTGAATGTGCTAGAGGCTGTCGTGCTGACTCTCACCCATTCATGAATTGGGCCTTCTAGGCCCTCAGTTCAGGCCCCAGCATTGCCAAAAATGTCTTCTTGGAGTAAGATTCCAAGTGTGATACCTGTTTTCTTTTTCTGTGCAAGTCAAGTGCTGGGTGTCAGGTATGATGTATATAATATGTATGCAAAACTACATGCTATGGAATAGATTTTAATGAATGTAATAAATGTTATAAAACCACTCACAGTCGGTCCGTAAATAAATGGTAAATAAATAAATAAATAATAAAATATCATGAATCATTCCAACAAACACGATATAAACTGAATATATGGATGGAAGTATAAATCATATAATAAACATGCCTATATATGTTATGTTCTCCAGGGCTGGGGCTTGAATTCAGGCCTAGTTAACAGGTTTGAATTGCTTGTCTTCAAGGGAAGAGAGCTTCCCTTTCTCCACCCCCCACCCCACGCAATGCATCAGAGTTCCCCAGATCCCAAGGTGACATCCCTGGCCTGGCAGACAACAAAATAGCATGAAATCCAAGACAGGGAGCTTCAGTAGTACTGATAAATACTTAATTAATTTATTTATTGCTAAGCACGGGGCTTGAACTCAGATGGTGGCAACTCTGCCTCAGTTTCCATCACCCTAGGCTGGGATGGTGCAGCCTCTGGACCCACAGCCATCCTGGGTCCAAGCCTCAGGGTCTGACAGGAAAACAAAATGAAAACACCACCCAAAAATGCCGCAAACCACAGAAGGTCAGAAGTTTCTGTTTTTCTTCCTTGCACGGTGGCCATCCTGGGTCTGAATGACATGGCTGCAAACTGTAGGTCACCTGGCATTGCTGAAGGCTGGCGGGCTGTCAGCGAAGCCATAGGCCAACCTGGACACTAGGCCCTGAGTTCGAATCCTGATCATATCACTTAAAAGGGGCTGGAGAGCCTAAGAAACTGTTGCCTGTCCATAGGAACACCAGAGGAATGTGATCAATGCCATGGTTGGATGAGTAGTCCATCAAAGAGTCTAACATAAAATTAGACCAAATAATCCAGGACACGGATTGATTTTAATTCATAGTTTATTATGCATTAAAAGAATGCTATTGGGGGCTGGGAAGGTGGCTCAGTGGTAGAGTGCTTGCCTTGCATGCCTGAGGCCTTGGGTTTGATTCCTCAGCATGACATAAGCAAAAAGAAAAAGTCAGAAGTGGTGCACAAGTGGTAGAGTGCTAGCCTTGTGCTGAAGAGCTGAGGGACAGCGCCCAGGCTCAGAGTTCAGGCCCCACGAGCAGACCCAAAGGGAAAAACAAACAAACAAAAAAAACCAAAACCAGAATACTATTGATTA
The DNA here is from genome assembly GCF_019054845.1 of Dipodomys spectabilis. NCBI lineage: Eukaryota > Metazoa > Chordata > Mammalia > Rodentia > Heteromyidae > Dipodomys > Dipodomys spectabilis. The sequence goes on from NW_024870986.1 coordinate 1,127,065, forward strand.
AGTGGAATCCTCACTAAATACATAAGAATCGGTAGGAATGTAGTATATGTCATTGAATACTAAATAGACACCTCTGGCAGTACCTAAATACCTAAATATATATTTATTTATATACCACCATCGTCATAGAAAGTTACAGCTATTTTGTCGAAACGTGGGGATTGATCCCAGGTTCTGGGATCCACTTGGCAGCTGAATGGGCTAGAGGCTGTGGTGCTGACACTCACCCATTCATGAATTGGACCTCTCAGGCCTTCAGATCAGGTCCCATCATTGCCAAAAATTTCTTCCTGGTGTAAGATTTCAATGTGACACCTGTTTTCCTTTTCTGTGCAAGTACATAATATGTCTGCAAAGTTACATGCTATGGAATAGATTTGAATAAATGTAATAAATGTTTTAGGTGCACTTACAGTTCATAAAATAAATGCTAAATAAATACATCAATAATAAAACATAGTGAATCACTCAAACAAACACAATATAGACTGAATATATAGATGTAAGTATAAATTATATATTTAATATGTCTATAAATTTTATGAGGTTTTGAATTCAGGCCTAGGGTAGAGTTTAATTAATGCATGATTCTCGTAGGAATTGATAGGCAAGACGTATGGCACAACGATTATTTTTAATTAAGAGTTCATGAAGTCTGACAATAAGAATGACATTCAGGAACTGGAGACAATGTGAAAGATCCAAGAATCAGTACTCACATGTTAGATAGGATTCCAACACAGCCCGCCACATCTCTTACTCTATACAAATAGGTATTTATTAGCATACTAACTTCAGCTTATGAATGGATGAATATTGGGCCACCTGGGCTCGATCTCAGGTCCTGGGTACGACCTAACTCCTTCGTTGCTCACAGGCCAGTATCCTCACCTAGATCCTTTGGCCAATTGGGCCTGCTAAGCACTGAGTTCAAAACCCAATACTGGCAAAAGATGAAATCTGATGTGAGAAGTCCATCGATCCACCTGTTTTCCTGTCCTGTGTTATTACTGGGTCTCGAGAGGATGGAGAATTCTATATAGGCAACTCTATAGCCATAGGAATAGGTTGTCATCTGTGTCGACACAGTTATGTCTGGCATCATACTCAATAAAACACATAAATAAAATGCATCCATGACTAAGACACACAATAAAAAGAATAATTACACTGAACACATGATGCATTCCACACATGTATGTAAATAGCGATCCTATGTGTAAACTAAGTGGGTATATTATTTTTGCCAGTGCTGGGGCTTCACATCAGACCCTGCAACCTGGCCTGATATTGTAGTCTTCAAGGATGGTGAGCTTCCCTTTCCCCCACAGTGCTATAGATTTACCCAGACTTGAGTTAGAATCCCAGCTGTGGCAGAAAAATGGTGCAAGTTCAGAGCCAGGGTGCTTTATTATTATTATTATTATTACCAAGGAAAGGATTTGAACTAAGTTTGTGGTAACTCTGCTTCAGCTTCAATCATCTTAGGTTGGCGGGCTGCCATTGGCCCATAGCCGATCCTGGGAACCTAGGCCCTGAAGCCTTGCAGGAAAACACACACACACACACACACACACACACACACACACACAGAAAAATAGCCGTGGGGTGGATTTTTTACATTTTGTTCCTTTCCACGGTGACCATCCTGGGTCTTAATGACATGCCTACAAAGGGTTCTTCACCTTGCATTGGTGAAGGCTAGCGGGATATCGGGAAAGCCATAGGCCCATGCAGCAATGTAGGCCCTGAGTTCGAGTCCTGCTCCTGACACCTACTAATGGGGGGAATTCCCAAGAGATTCGTTCCTGTGCATCAAAATACGGATGGAATGTGAGCAAACTCATGATTGAATGAGAAGTTTCTGCATGCATCAGTCTAGTCTAAAATTAGACGCAATGATCCTAGGATGCTGATTGATCTTAATGAATAGTTTATTAAACATGAAAAGAATCCTACTCCTTCAATTCCATTGAAGGTAACTACCTACCTAAGAGTTGGTAGGAACGTACTTGATAGATAGATGTCTCTGGAACTCTATATAAATATATATATTTATTGGCATACTACCACCTGCCTATCCATGTATGACTATTTTGTCCACCCTTGTGGCTAAATCTCAGGGTCTGGGACCTCCTGGCAGCTTCCTGGGCTAGAAGTTGCCGTGCTGACACACCCATTCATGAATTGGGTGTGCTAGACCCTGAGTTCAGGTCCCAGCACTGCCAACAATTGGATTGTGGAATAAGAAGCCTAGTGTGACACCTCTTTTCCTTTTCTCTGAGTGTCCTGGGTATAAGAACTACCTTCAAATTATGAAGGGATGATTGCTGTGTGCCTTCCCCCCGCCACTTCTACCTAAGGGCTCCATCTCAGGTCCTGTGAAAGGCCTTGCTCATTAGTGCCTCACAGGCTAGTATGCTCACATGGACCCATTTTTCACTTGGGTCTGCTAGGCCCCGAGTTCAGATCCCAGCAGTGCCAAAATTCACCCTGATGTCAGAAGCCAATGGATGCACCTGTTTTCCTTTCCTGTGCAAGCCCTGGGTCTCAGCTAGGATGGAGAATGCATGGGCCACCCTGTGGCCATGTGAATAGGTTGTTATTCATGTCAGCTCAGTTATACTTGTCATCATATACTCAAGAACATACACAATGCATCCATGAATAGCATACAAAATAGAATAATTACACTAAATGCACAATGCAGTCCACATACAGATATGAATATATATCCCATGTTTAAATGATCTATTCAGGACCATTGTGGCCTCCCTGGGGCTCGATCTCTGTTCCTGGGAAAGGCCCTGTTCCATGGTGGCTCACAGGCTGGTGTGTTCACCATGACCCATTCACCAATTGGGCTTGCTAGGCTTTGAGTTCAATTCCCAGCACTGCCAAAAGATTCACCTTGATGTGAGAAGCCAGTCGTTGTACCTATTTTCCTGTGCTGTGCAAGTCCTGGGTCTCAGCTAGGATAGAGAATGCATAGGCAACTCTATACTCATGGGCGTAGGTTGTCATCTAGGTCACAACAGTTATATCTGTCAACCTATACTCAAGAAAATACACAATATATCAATGAATAAGACACAAAATAAAGAGAATGACTACACCAAATGCAAGATGCTGCCCACCCACGTATGGAAATATAGATCCTCTGTTTAAATGATGACTTTATGACTATTTTGGCTCCCACCAGGGCTTCATGTCAGGTTTTGGGAACGGCCTAGCTCCTTAGTTCCTCACAGGCTGGTGTGTTCACCATGACCCATTCACCAATTGGGCCTGCTAGGCCTTGAGTTCAAATCCCAGCATTGCCAAAAGATTCACCTTGATGTGATAAGCCAATTGATCCACCTGTTTTCCTGTCCCATGAAAGTCATGGGTCTCAGTGAGGATGGAGAATTCTATATAGACAACTCTATAGCCATGGGAATAGGTTGTAATCCATGTCAACACAGTTATGTCTATCACCATACTCAATAAAATACACAATACATCCATGAATAAGAACAAAATAAAAAGAATAACTACACTGAATGCAAGATTCATACCACTCCTGTAGGTAAAGAGAGATCCTATGTTTAAAAAAGGTGGGCTTGTTATTTTGTCCAGTGCTGGGGCTTCAAATCAGGCCCTGGACCAGGCCTAACATTCTAGTCTTCAAGAATGGTGAGCTTCCCCTTCCCCCAAAGTGCAACAGAGCTACTCAGACTTCAGTTCAAATCCTATGTTTAAATTATGAATTTATTACTATTTGGCCCTCCCTGGTACTCGATGTCAGGTCGTGGGAACAGCCTATCCCCTTGGTTGCTCACAGGCTGGTGACCCTTGACCCTTTCCCCAATTGGGCCTGTAGGCTCTGAGTTCAAATCCCAACACTGCCAAAAGATGAATCCTTATGTGAGAAGCCCATGGATTCACCTGTTTTCCTGTCCTGTGAAAGTCCTGGGTCTCAGCTAGGATGGAGAATGCATAGGAAACCCTATAGCCATGACAATAAGTTATCATTCATGTAAGCACTGTTATATCTGTCACCATATTCAGTAAAATACACAATACTTCCATAAGACAGACAATAAGGAGAAGTACACCAAATGCAAGTTGCTGTCCACACCTATATGTAAATATAGATCCTATGTTTAAATTATTAATTTATGACTATCGTGGCCACCCTGGGAATCACTGTCAAATCCTGGGAATGGCCTAACTCCTTTGTTGCTCACAGGCCGGTGTGTTCACCGTGAACTATTTGCCAATTGGTCCTGCTAGGCCGTGAGTTCAGATCCTAGCACTATCAGCAATTGGATCATGGAGTAAGAAGCCAAGTATGAAAACTTTTTTCCTTTTCTCTGAGAGTCCTGGGTCTCAGGAATGATGAAGAACACATCTACAAATTTAGATGCCATGTAATAGGATGTCATCAATGTAATAAAGGCAATGGGTGTCATCACTGTAAAATCAATGGTAAATAAATGAATAAAACTAAAAGTACAAGGAACAACCACACCAAACGTGTCTGGACTGAGCATCCATAGGTAAGTACAAATCCTGTCTTTACAATGTATATAAATAGTATGTTTTCCAGGGCTGGAGCTTGAATTTTGGCTTAGAGTACAGGCCTGATTTTCTTATCTTCAAGTACAGTCAGCTTCCCCTTCTTCCACAGTGCTGCAGATTTACCCAGACCCAGAGTTCAAATCCAAAGCCTGGCAGATAAATGGGGTGAATTGCAAGCCAAGGAGCTAATTTCTTTTAATTTTTTTTTGCTCAGCAAGGAGCTTGAACTCAGGTTGTGGCAACTCCGCCTCAGCTTCGACAATACTATGCTGGGGTGCAGCCACTGGACGCGCAGCATATCCTGGAATCCTAGACCCCCAGGCCTTGTGTGGCAAAAATATACAGAAAAATGTGGTGAGATGGCCTTTTTATGTTTTGTTCCTTTGCATGGTGACCCACTTGGGTCTGAATGACACTGTTGCAAAGGGTACTTTACCTTGCATTGCTGAAAGTTGGCAGACTATTGGGGAAGCCATAGGCCCAAGTGGCAATGTAGGCCCTGATTTGGAATCCCGGTCCTGACACAAATCAATGGAAGGATCTACGAAGAGACTCATTCTCAACCATGGGAATAACAAGGTAATGTTATCAATGTCACAGTTGAATTAGTTGATCGTGAATGATGCTCCTATAAAATTAGACCCATCATTTCAGGAGACTGATTTTATTTAACATTTATGAAGCATTAAAATAAAACTATTACAGGAATGCAATAATTTCAGGAAATTGATTGATTTAATAAATAGTTTTCTTAATTTTTATTTATTTTTTATTGTGAAAATACTGTACAGAGTGGTTACAATTACATGGGCAAGATAATGAGTACATTCCTTATCAAGCATTGTAGCCTCATCCTTTTTTTACCTTCCTATCCCTTCCCATCCTTCCTTCCTCCCCACCCAAATATCCCCCCCCCCAAGTTGTAATGTTCGTTTTTGACATGACAACTTGTACTCCTCATTGTTGCAACAGGTTCACCTGTATCCTTATTTAAACGACTTGTTTTTCCCCTTCCCTTCCAAAAAATATACCGACATCAAATACAGTGAAACAGGGGTTATACTGTGGGGGAGTGACATACAAAGCAACAAAGTAATAATCTTATAACTGCGTAAGAAATAAATGCATGAAAGAAAAAGAAACATTTAAAATATATAACTTAGGGTTCATTTTCCTAACATCACAATATCTGACCTTTTCTGCTTGACGCATACATATATTAGATATTGCAAATAAGGGAAATCATGGGACCTATGTTTCTTTGGGCTTGGCTTACTTCACTTTATATAATTTTTTCAAAGTCTTTCCATTTCCTAAAAAATGGGGCAATGTCATTCTCTCTGATGGAGGCATAGAATTACATTGTGTATATATACCACATTTTCTTGATCCATTCATCTACTGAGGGGCATCTGGGTTGGTTCCATATCTTAGCTATGGTAAATAATGCTGCAATAAACATAGTTGTGCTGGTAGCTTTAGTGTGGTCTTGTTTGTAAACATTTGCGTAAATGCCCAAAAGTGGGATTGCTGGGTCATAGGGGAGCTCTATGTGGAGTCTTTTCAGGAACCTCCATACTACTTTCCGAGTGGTTGAACAAGTTTACACTCCCACCAACAATGAAGTAAGTTTCCCTTCTGTCCACATCCCCTCCAGCATCTGTTGTTATTAGAGTTCTTGATTTTTGCCATTCTAACTGGGGTGAGGTGGTATCTCAATGTTGTTTTGATTTGCATTTCTTTTATGGCTAGGGAGTTTGAGCATTTCTTCATGTGTCTATTGGCCATTCTTCTTTCTTCTTCAGAGAAGTTTCTCTTCATGTCTTCAGCCCACTTATTTATTGGGCAGTTGTTTCTTGAGTATTTGTTGTTGGGAGATTTAATTTTTTGAGTTCCAAGTATATTTTAGCTATGAGACCCTTGTCCGTTGTATGGTTAGTGAAGATCTTCTCCCAATCAGTGGGCTTTCTATTGATCTTGCTAGCTATGTCCTTTGCCATGCAGAAGCTCTGCAACTTCATGCAATTCCATTTGTCCAAACTTTCTTTGATTTTTGTGTTTCTGGGTCTCTATTAAGAAAATTTTGGCCTGTGCCAAGGAGACCTTGGGTTTCTCCTATTCCATCGTATAATGTTTTCAGAGTGTCTGCTGTGACTCCGAGGTCTTTGATCCATTTGGAGTTGATTCTGGTGCAGGGTGATATATAAGGGTCTAGCTTTAGTTTTCTACAAGTAGTTAACCAATTTTGCCAGCACCATTTACTGAAGAGGCTGTCTTTCTTCCATTCTATTGTTTTAGCTCCCTTATCAAAGATTAGATGGCTATAGGTCTGTAGGTTCGTTTCTGGGTTGTCAATTCTATTCCATTGGTCCTGAGGTCTGTTCTTATGCTAGTACCAAGCTCTTTTGATTACTATGGCTTTATAGTAGAGTTTGAAATTTGGTATTGTTATTCCTCCAGCAGCGTTCTTTCCGTTGAGGAGCGTTTTTGCTATTCGGGGTCTTTTATTGTTCCATATGAATTTTTGGATTGCCTCTTCTATTTCCTTGAAGAATGAGGATGGAATTTTGATAGGTATCGCATTGAATTTGTAGATAGCCTTGGGAAGTATTGCCATTTTCACGATGTTAATCTTTCCAATCCAGGAGCATGGGAGGTTTTGCCATTTTCTAAGTTCTGTTTTGATTTCATTTTTCAAGTTTTTAAAGTTTTCATCATAGAGATCCTTCACTTCTTTGGTTAAGTTAATTCCTAGGTGTTTGATTTTTGGTGGGGCTATTACAAATGGAGTTGTTATCCCAATTTCAGCCCCATTTTTCTCATAGTTGGCATACAGAAAAGACTTTGATTTTTGAGGGTTAATTTTCTACCCTGCTACTTTGCCAAAGTTTTGAATCAGCTTGAGTAATTTGGGAGTGGATTCTATGGGATTCTGTAAATACAAGATCATGTCATCTGCAAAGAGGGAGTTTTATTTCTTCTTTCCCTATATGGATCCTCTTTATGTCTGCATCTTGTCTTATTGCTGTAGTAGGCATTCTAATACTAGGTTGAAGAGAAATGGAGAGAATGGACATCCTTGTCTTGTTCCTGAGTTAAGAGGAAATGGCCTTAATTTTTCACCATTAAGTATAATGCTGGCTGTAAGTTTGTCATATACAGCCTTTATTGCATTGAGGAATGTTCCATGGATTCCTAATTTTTCCAAAACCTTCATCATAAAAGGGTGTTGGATATTGTCAAATGCTTTTTCTGCATCTATTGAGATAACCATGTGGTTCTTATCTTTTCTCCTGTTGGTGTGATGAATAATAGTAATTGATTTGTGTATATTGAACCAGATTTGCATCCCTGAAATGAATCATGTTTGATCATGGTGTATGATTTTTTGGATGAATTGTTGAAGTCGATTGGCCAAAATTTTGTTGAGAAGTTTTGCATCAATGTTCATCAAAGAAATGGGTCTATAGTTCTCTTTCTTTGATGAGTCCCTGCCTGGTTTTGGGATGAGGGTTATGATGGCTTCATAGAATGTGTTCGGTAGTGCACTTTCAATTTCAATTTCATTGAAGAGTTGAAGGAGTATTGGTGTGAGCTCTACTATGAAGGCCTTGTAGAATTCCGCTGTAAAACCATCTGGTCCTGGAATTTTCTTAGCTGGGAGGACTCTTATTGCTGTTTCTAATTCAATGCTTGATATACGCATGTTAAAGATGGTTTAACTCCTCTTGATTTAGTTTGGCATGTCAATATTTGCTAAGAAAAGGTCCGTTTCTGCCATGTTCTCAAACTTATTAGCATAAAGTTTTGAGAAGAATTCCCTTAAAATGTTCTGAATCTTGGTTGTTTCCGTGGTGATGTTTCCATTCTCCTCTCTGAGTTTATTTATTTGGGTGTGTTCTCTTCTTTTTCTGATAAGATTTGCTAAGGGTCTGTCAATTTTGTTGATTTTTTCGAAGAAACAACTCTTTGTTTTGTTGATTCTTTCTATAGTTTTTGGATTCTAATTCATTTAATTCTGATTTAATTTTAATTATTTCTTTCCGTCTACTGGATTGGGGTTTATCTTGCTGCTCTTTTTCAAGGAGGTTCAGATGTCTCCTTAAATTGTTGGTTTCAGATCTCTCCAATTTGTTGACGTAGGAACTCTGAGCTATAAACTTGCCTCTGAGTACTGCCTTTCCTGTGTCTCAGAGGAGCTGGTAATTTGTGTGCTCATTTTTGTTGAATAGCATGAACATTTGAATTTCCTTTCTAATCTCTTCCATGACCCACTTGTGTTTCAGCAGTGTGTTGTTCAACCACCATGTGTTAAGGGACTTTCTTCGGTGACTTATGGTGTTGAATTCTAATTTATTCCCTTGTAATCAGAGAGAATGCAAGGTATAACTTCAATGTTTCTGAATTTAGACAAGTTTGCTTTGTGCCCTAAAATGTGGTGTATTTTAGAAAATGTTTCATGTGCTGCTGAGAAAAACCTGTATTCTGATTCTTTGGGTGAAATATTCTGTAGATGTCTGTGAAATCTAGTTGATCTATGCAGTTGTTTAGATCTGCTGTTTCTCTGTTGAGTTTTTGCCGAGTTGATCTTTCTAGTGGGGAGAGTGGTGTATTAAAATCCCCAACAATTAATGTCTTTGTATCTATGTGGGATTTGAGGGAAAGTAGTGTTTCTTGGATAAATTTGGGTGCTCTGTTGTTTGGCCAATAGATATTTAGAATTGTGATATCCTCCTGGAGGAGAGATCCCTTTATTAGTATGTAGCGACCTTCTTTATGTCTTCTCACAAATTTTAATTTGAAGTCTATTTTATGATATTAGCATTGCAACTCCCGCCTGTTTTGGGGGGCCGTTTGCTTGGTAGATATTTTTCCAGCCTTTAACTTTGAAAATGTGTTTGTTTTTACGGGCAAGATGTAACTCCTGAAGGCAGCAGAGAGAAGGATCTTGTTTTTTAATCCAACTAGACAGTCTATGTCGCTTAACTGGACAGTTAAGTCCATTAATGTTAAGAGATAGGACTGAGAGGTATTTGGGAGTTCCTGCCATGTTATCCACCTTCGTGGGGCCTGCGAAAACTGGGTTCTTCCTATGGTTCTTGGATTCTCAGTTTGGGTGCAGTTTCTTGGCCTTTATTGTGATCTTGTTGGTTTTCTATGTGTAGGACGTCTTTAAGAATCTTTTGTAGGGCTAGTTTGGTGGAGTTATATTGTTTCGATTTTTCTTTGCTATGGAAGGTTTTTATTTGTCCTTCAGTTATGAAGGAGAGTTTAGCTGGGTACAGTATTCTTGGTTGATAGTTGTTTGATTTTAGGGCATGGCATACATCATTCCAGGCTCTTCTTGCTTTGATTGTCTCTGCTGAGAAATCTGAGGTGATTCTAATTTTTTTCCCTTTATAGGTGATTGATCTTTTCTCCTGGACAGCTTTAAGGATGTTTTCTTTGGTCTCAGTTGATCCTGTGTGGATTATAATGTGACAGTGCGATGTCCTGTACTGGTCTGGTCTATTTGGAGTTCTAAAAGCTTCTTGTATTTGAATAGGCCTATATTTTTGCATGTTTGGGAAGTTCTCTGCTAGGATCCTGTTAACCAAATTTCCTAGACCATTAACTTCTGTTTCTAGGTGCTCCTCTACACCCATTATCCTTAGATTAGTCCTTCTGATGGTGTCTTCCAAGTGTTGGATAGATCTATCATATTTCTTGGATTTGTCTTGGATGGTTGTATGTTCTTTCTCTATAAGGTCTAGGCTGTCTTCATTCTCTGAGATTCGATCTTCTGCATGGTCTAATCTGCTGTCGAGATTTTCTACTTTGTTTTTTATTTCTTTTCCTTCCAGTTGGTCAGCTTTGATGGCTTCAAATTCTTTGTTGAAGTCTTGAATGAACTTCTTTACTTCCTTAATTTGGTGTTCAGTGTTTATTCTCCAATCACTTAGTTGATTAGTTATGGTATCCTTGGACTCCCATTCCTTCTGTTGGGTTCCATTCAGCATTCCCTTTGTCGTCTCCCTGATTTCCTTCAGCTCTTTTTTAATGGATTCCATGAATGCCTTTAGTAGTCTCTGTGTATCCTCATCCTGCTCTCTCAATTCTTGTACTACTCTTTGATTAGCTTCCTCCCTTTCGTGCGATTTCTGTAGTTCTCTTTGAGTGTTCTCTGCCTGCTCACGCCATTCCTGCCTTTCTCTTTGAGTATTCTCAAGCTGCTCACGCAAATCCTGTAACAGTTTTTGAGTATCTTCTTCACACTTATGATATTCCTGTATAAACTTTTGGATTGCCTCCTCTCTCTCCCTATCACGCTCATAGAGTCCTTTGTATGCTTTCAATCTTTTCATTTATCATGTTTGCCAGCAGTGTTTGTAGTGCTATTTGGGAACTCTCCTATTGATTATTCATTTTCTGTTCTGTCCCCTGGTTATCATGAGTAGGGCTTGAGATACCTGGACATGCAATTTTTCTTGTATTTTCCGGCTTACTCTGCCCATTTAGGATGAAATTAACAACAGTTTTGTGCTAGAAAACTATCTTAAGGCAGCATCAACCAAAGTCTGTATTTGCACAGTCAGTAGTCTGCAGATACAATCTAGTTCAACAGATACATCTATTCAACATCAAACAACTGTATATTAATGGGCTACGAACAGCAAAGAAGAATTTGGTAAACCAGAAATTATTAGGTTTAGGAAGAGATGAGAGAAGGGGAGGGATATAAAGGATATGTGAAAAACTTAAAAATAAAAATACTTAAAATATTATATAGGTATAAAGAGGTTGTACTGCTATTAAGGAATTTAAGTCTAAGAGGTTTTGAATTGAGTAATAAATTTGTGGATTAATTATGTACACAATAGAGGATAAGGTCTAATAATCCACTATGGGTTTATCTGAGGATGTGCAGAACAGTAATTAAGTCACATAAAGAACGAAAGAGAAGAAATGGTGAAAAGGATAAGAAAGAAAGAAAAAAGATCAGAAGTTCAGTAGAGCTATCCAAAAAACAAAACAAAACAAAAAAAAAACAAAAACAAAAAAAGGGAGAAAAATGCACACACACTTATACCTCTAAATTAAAATTCTAAGAGGAAAAAAATTACTAGAACACAATTTTTTTTCAAGAAAGGTATTAATTAAAGATTTAAAAAAAATTTTAGAAAAAAAAAAATTTTTTTCTTTTTTTTTTTTTAGATTAATTTTCTTTTTTTATTTTATTTTAATTGAGAATATACTGTACAGAGGGGTTATAATTACATGGGCAGGAAAATGCATACATTTCTTACCAAGCATTGCAGCCTCCTCCTTTGTTTACCCTTCACCTCCCTTCCCAGCCTCCCCCCTCCCCCCCACCCAATCATACCCCCCCCTCCCCCCCCCCAACGACATTGTAAAGCTGGTTTTGACATGACATTTTGTACTTCTCATTGTTGCAACAGGTCCACCTGAATCCTTAAACGACTTGTTTGTCCCCGTCTCCTCCACATGTTATACTGACATCAAATATAGTGAAAGCGGGGGTTACACTGTGGGGGAGGGACATACAAAGCAACAAAGAGATAATCTTATAAATGCGTTAGAAACACATGCATGAAAGAAACAAAAATATTAAAATACATATTTGAGGGTTCGTTTTCCTAACATCACATTCTCTGACTTTTTCCGCTTGACTCATACCTATACTAGATATTGCAAATAAGGAAACCATGGGACCTATGTTTCTTTGGGCCTGGCTTACTTCACTTAATATAATTTTTTCCAAGCCTTTCCATTTCCTAACAAATGGGGCAATGTCATTCTTTCTGATTGGAGGCATAGAATTCCATTTTGTATATATACCACATCTTCTTGATCCATTCATCTACTGAGGAACAACAAAAAAAAAATTTCTTTGATTTTTTTTTGGAAGGGTTGGCAAAAATCTTGTGTCTCCCTTGTGTGCATAACCAGCCTCTTATTGGAGTCTCTGGTCTGCTTGTTTTCCTGTGGCTTGGTTGGTTATTTAACTCAGCTTCTTTGAACAGGCAGAAAAATGCTCTGCGATTCTCCTCCCAGGTTAGTTCAATGGGAAGAGATGGTTTTTTCCTTGAGTTTGGAGATGCTGTGATGAGGCTAGGATCTGCGTAGAGTTGAGGCCTTTCAGCAAACAGTAGCTTTTCTCGGGGGCTGGTTTGGGAGAAACTCACAGAGCCCAGCCCGGAGCCACTCCCAGGGTTTCTGTTTACTGAATTTCAGTTGATTGTTGAGGCTGCTAAAGAGAGGGGCAGCCTCTGGCTCTGATTACCCGGTGAAGAAAGCCACTACTGGAGCTGGCGCCCCAGCTGGGTGACTTTTCCCTGGGTGGAGCTGACTGAGTCTGGCAGGTCAGGTAAGGCTCTTGTGACTTGCTAGATGACTCAGGATTTATTCCAGGGCCTGAGTTGGAGCTAGCAGCTCTGCAGGGCTTTGTTGGTATCCAAGATGGAGATCTTCGCTACTTGGGGGGAGGGGTGGCCTTCCCTCCTCTGCTCCCTGAGAAGGAGTGAGGATGTCAGGCTTCTACTCACACCAAGTCTTGGTTCCTGGGTTGTCTCTGGTCTGTGAACTGCGGGATGAAGATGTCTGCTCCTTGTCGGTTCTTGCTGGTGTTGAGTGGAATCTGCTGTCCCGCCTTGTCTGGCTCCTTCATCACAGACTCTCTGTGATTCAGGTATGGCGCCTGCGGTCTTGCCCTGCCGCCGTGGCGGCGGCTGCTGGCAAGTGCTCTGGGCTGTCTCCTTACCTGTATTTTCTCTCTCTGGCCTAACTCTCTGTCCTGTGAAGGCACACTTGGTGTGATTCTCTGGCTTAGCACTGTTCACTGGAACTCTAAAACTGCTTTCAATGCGAGAGCTTGTTTAGCCTCCAGCTTCTCCTCAGCCATCTTTCAGGAACTCCAGTATAACACATTTAAAATAAAGTTATTTCTATGCTTGCCTTCAAATGGCATACTGTTTCCTTTTTTAATACTCTCAACCAGAAGTTTACAAACAAGTTCTATATGAGTAAAGAACACACTCAAAAAAGTCAGGGACAGAGTTTCCTTCAAGCCTTGGATTCTTTTCATGTACAGTAAAAAGGAAAGCAAAAGTTAACTTGAACATTGTCATTCCTCTATGTTCAATTCCTCTCCTGGGATCAGTTTCCACATCCAGTAACAGTTACTTCCACTTACTTCTAGAAACAATCTATGGTACTGCTCCAGATAAAATGAATATTTTCTGGCTTCATTGAAATAGCAAAAGACACCTTTGGACACTTGGTAACACATGTTTCAGAGACAACTTAGTAAACAGAAAATGTGAAATTTAAATGGCTAATAAATATGTTATCCCTGGGTATATTTTGTTCAAACTTCTTAATTACTCTGTAAATTATGGTGAATTTTAAATGGGAAGAAGGTTCTCAGATCTTTAATTGTGAGTGTATGTGCTGTTCATTAATTTACCAAGTGTACCTGAGTTAGGAATAAGAGAAACAATAGCAATAATAGGAGAAAGAGAGTTTCTGTGTTTAACTGTAAGGATTCAATACAATATAGAAGACTACAAATATGACAACATTGAAACACTAAAGCCAAGTCTAGCATGTAGAGTGATGGGAGTGATATAGGGAAAGCATTACTCCTAACTGGAACATGAAGAATGAGGCCACTCCCTTTCTAAGTTATGCTTGCTAATCCCAAAATTTTGTAAAAAGAATGGAAGAATGATTCTGTTTCCAATGCAAGTCAGATATACGATCATGGACTTAACTGGAAAGAAAGAGTCCATCTTGAGAGAACAGGGATCATATTAGCAATGAACCTGGTGGCTAAGATCACATTAATTTTTCTTTCTTTTTCTCATATATATTTTTTTGCTGTTTTTGGACATGGCACTTGAACTCTAGCACTGGGCGCTGTCCCTCTGCTATTCAGCTCAAGGCTAGTGCTCTACCACTTGAGCCACAGTGCCACTTCCACTTTTATGGTAATTATTGTAAAAAAAAAAGTGTCTCCAGTAATTTCCTACCCGGGATGGCTTTGAACCCCTGTCCTCAGATCTCACCACCACTTGGCTTATGATCACATTTCTAGTAGTGTACACTCAGCATATGTAATGTGTATGTTCATCTATCTTTATATGAATTCTTGAGTTAGAAATATGGGCTACAGCTTACACTTTATACTCACAAAAATGTTTGTAGTTTAAAAGTTAATACTCCTGGAAAAATAAAACCTAAGGATGTAAAGGATTCTGGGATGTTCAGTTTGCATCCAGCCTGGGCAGAACAGGCTTTGAGACACTACCTATAATTAACAAGCCAAAAGCTGGCATATCAGTCATGATCAAGATTGCTGAATAAGAGCTTGAGACTTTTGCATACATACATACAAACATACACAGACACACATAGGCACTTATATGTGCACACAAAAATACAAAATGAAACAATTCTCACAATATGTAGAAAAGTTAGAAAACAATAGAAAATAAGTACTGAGTAAGACTAGAATTAAGTGATAACTTTTAATATTAGAAAGCCCTCAAATGCACTATCTTCAAAAAAGTTGAGAATATTACATAGGTTGGGACCAGAGATAGTAAGAGAGTCAAGTAATCATTATTAATGGGATCAGATCCATGGAGGAATGAATCAGAGACCCAGGCAGGTACATCTGAAAATGTTCATATCCTTTGTCAAATGTAAGAACATCTCTAAAAGTAGTACATAAAGAGTCTGTGCAGTCAGTCTAGTGGATAAGATCATAAGAGAAGTTTAGAATTGCTAGTCTGTTTCTAGATTAAATAAACCAACAAACTATGGCAGGGCAATGTGATACAAGCTTGGAATTCTAGCACTCAGACTAAAACAGGAGATTAGAGAGTGGAATTACATAGCGATACCTTCCCTGGACAAGGTAGTATACTTTTGTCTCAATAAAACAAACCAAACAACAAGAAAGGAATACACAGTTTAAGTTTGGGATAATTTTGTCACTATGTTTAGAGAAGTCAAGTTTTCTATGGAAATGCAACTCATATATATCCTCAGTTGTGTTTTAAATGCTCTCTCCATTACAGAACATTCCTAGATTCAAAATGACTCACGATTTCCATCTAAAATTTGAAAAAGTAAGTAATTACGTTCCTCCTTACACATTGAGAAAAATGCTAGGTTTGGGTTTGGTTTTCATTTTGTTTTTGTTTTATTGGCTTGTCTTAGAGCTTGAACTCTGGGCCTGGACACTGTCTCTGAACCTGTTTATGCTCAAAGCTTGTACACTACCACTTCAACCTCAGTGTCCCTTTTGTCTGGCTTTTTCTGAAAAGTTTATTGGAGATAAGAATCTAAGGAACCTTCCTGCCTAGGTGGGTTTTGAACCAAAATTTTCCGATCTTAGCAACCTGCATATCTATGATAGTTAAAAAGTATAAATATAAATAATATTTGCATGTGTTGAGAACACAAGAATATCACTGGGGGAACAATGATGCAGCTCAGTTTATTGTGGTGTTCTTTCCAGAACAAGGAGGGCATCACATTAGGAGAGGTGTAGTATTTTTTTCACAATAGAGGTAAGATATTCATGATGTGAATTAAAGAATTTTAAGGTGCACTTTTCAAGTTGGATACTATTGGTCCAGGATAATTTTATGACATAAATCTTGGGATTGATGGTCATAGAAATAATAGCTTACTCTGATAAATAATTGCTTACTCTTTAAGAATTAATTATTACAGATGTTTCATAGTATTATTCTCTATAGAATGTGGCTATTTTTCTGTTGAATTCTCAATCTGTAACACCCCATTGGACACTTTATTTATTGCAGAATTTCATAACATACAAACAGGTACTGTTTTGAATATCTCAGGTATGGAATGTTGAGAATTTAAAAATCAGTAGTTATTAGTCATAGGAATTTTGAATAACCTATATTCTGTCCTCTTAACAACTTATTTACTTTTAAAATTTATGGATTTCCATAGAATTAAACTGTTTTCGATTTTAGTATGAGAAAAAGTACTAAATTTATTCTTTTTTCAAAATATTGGCAAGTGTATTGTGAAAATATTATCTAGTTGGATAACATTCAAGTTGCTGAGCCTCTGATAAAGAAGGGATAATTAATTCAAATTACATGCCAAATAGTGTAATTTTTAAAAAGTTACTACATAAAGAATAATATTTACTATACCAATACAGTTAAATTATATTTTATGCAGCTTATTTTTAAAATTTTATTATCAAATTGATGTACAGTGTGGTTACAGTAATTGTAAGGTAGTGAGTATATAACTTTCCAAACTTGTTACCTCTCCCTCCTTGTTCTTATAGTTTACCTTCATCCCTTCACCCCTCAGAAGTTGTAATGTACATTTCCAATATGTTGTATTGTGAGTATTGCTATTACATTGGTTTTGCCCTTTGTCCTTTGTCTCACCATTTTGTTGTTCCTCTTCCCTTCCCTAATTAAGATAAAAGTATACACAATACACAGGGTACAAAAATCAAATACAGCAGATATAAACCATAGGGGGAAAACCCAAAGAAAATAGAAATCACATAGTACATCTAAAAGTACCACCACAAATAAAAAAATATATTTCCGTATCTTCGAGTTCATTTTGCTCAGCATCAGCGTATATGGTCATATATAACATAACAGAGCCAATGGAAAATAATAGTTGCATGGACACTATTTCATGAAAACATGTTAAATTTTTGATGGTAAAAGTGGAATTAGTATTGGCGAATTCGCGATTCTGATATAGGAATTTCAAAGAGTTTTAAAGTTATGACAGGTAAATTTTAATTGTTCAAACTTTTTAAAAACTTAACTCATTAAGAAAATTTAAATGGCCTAGGAAAGTAGGCTTTCATGCAACGAAATCTATGGAGACTTAGTAGAGAGGCTCTTTTTAACACTAAACAAACAAACCTCAGAAAACTTGCTGTAAATCCTGTAGGTTCCTTGACAATTGTCCTTACCCAGGAAATATACTCTCACTGTGTGAAACAAGGTTGTAGTGGAATTTAAATTCAAAGTTCTTTAAAAAAAAAGACATCAAAATTTTTGAACTAACCTTTAATTATCAAACTATCAAACAGTAATTATCTAAAAAAGATAATTTTGGTCAAAATATTTCGGAAGAAAGTGCCCTCCACAATGAAAGAAGGTATTGGCTTCACACTTTTCTGTTTGTAATACTTTCCACAATGTCTTTGCACGTGAAGCAGTGAAACATAGAAATCTGATTCGGTACTTCAAACCAATGATTTCACATTTCTAAGTGGCTCACAAAACATAATATCCTTATTAACATGAGAGAGTGAAGACTTCTGTTATTACATAACCCAAAAAGTTATGGGTTCAGAAAAGAATTGAGCAAATGGAAAAAGTTAGAAAATAGTGTTCTTAGAAACCCTAGCTAAGCGTATTGGCTTCAGCAGTGGAGGGAGGCCAAAACTTTTTATATAGATTGTGTTTATGTTTTTGCTCCCTAAAGTGATTTTTCAGAGCTGATTTACCTCACTACAATGCAGAACTTATTGAATGAAACATGAAAATAAATTCCACATCTAAATTATGCAACTTAAAAGATTTTTAAAAGAGAAACTATGAAGATGTTGCAGTGGCTGGGCTGTATAGTCCTTCAGCTTCACCAGACTTGAAGCCAAGAAGCTGTGATTAATTGGAAATAAGGCAAGAGCTAAGAGGAAGACATAGAAGTAAGACACAGAAGCATGGTCCTTTTGAAACAGACACTGTCTTCCAAGGTATGGCTGATTTAAATCTATTCTTCTCCATACATCTTGCTGAGCAAATGCAACACCAAGAAAAAAATAATCTATTGAAATAATTCTGCAAAGAATAACTTCACAGTTCCTGATATGGCATCTAAGGAGAGTCTTAAGAGAGAAGATAATAGCGGTGTATTTTTGGTTTCCTCTTAGCAACTTTTTATCAAAATCTATCTTTGAGGATAGAATTGGATGAACCAAAAAGTAATGGAGTACTTATTTTTCTCCTCACTTTAGACACAAGTAGGCTTTCAACATAAAAGAAAAAAGAAAAAAGTATAGCCATATATTTGTGATCACAGCTTCTTGGACTGGTTTTCTGGAGACAATATACATTAGATTTGTCCTAATTAAAATAGATGTTGTTTCATGGCCACCAAATGCAAGAGGAAAGTTTAATGGATTCACTTGGCCAATAATAGTATGATAGGAAAAATGGGAAATAATATGTAGTGAATTACTTTGACCAATTATGTTGCCAGAACAAAGAAGGAAAATATAATTCAAAGTGAATTTACTTAAAAGTATGAAGAAAAAGTAGCGAAGAGAGATGAAAGCAAAGATAGAGGATTGTTTTCTCTCCAATGGAGTAATGAGTTCTTGATCTTTTTTCTTCCATTCTATCTTCACAAGCTATCAATTGTGGCTCAGGACTGAAGTATCCAGTTCCAACAAAGAGAACTCGCAGAAGACAGATAATATTTGCAGCAGATGTCGGTGAGTTATAACCTTAGACCATCTATTTAAATCTGTTCAGAATCCTCCCCTACCCCAAACTGCTCTCTTTGAACAGCTTTGTTTGTTTTTCCCAAGACTGCCTTTCATTAACTGCTTAAAATTTTAGACAGGTCATATTCATACTCTCTAGAGATGCCTATTTGGTTGTGATTTTTGTGTTTTTATTTGTTGTTGTGTTTTTTAACTGAATTTCAAAAGGTTGTGGTACAATTAAATATATCACTCTAATTATCCAATGCTCCTGGATCACAGTGACTCATGTCATTCTCAACCAACCACTTCTCCAAGATTTACTTCCGATTTACCACTTCCTTTATCACATGTGTATATTGTACTTGCCCCTTGTTCCATATTTTATTCTTTCTATGTCTTTACTATTATTCCCCTCTGGTTTCAACTTACTGATAGTCATTCTGTTAATCTGTCTGTTAATACTTTGAAAGATTTATATACATTCCATGGAGTTTCAATCCTGCATATACTTGAACTGATGTCAGCTTACATTTCCATAATTCATTCATTTGAAATAACAATTTGCAAGACTGCAGACTTGAAGCACCTAGACATGATTATATTCTCATCCATTTGGAAGATTAATCTTTATTCAACAAAAAAGTTTAAAAATGGCTTGGAATATATTCCTAATTACCAATTTTTATAATTGACTTTGTACAATGGTATATTATTATTTTATTTTACATGGGATAATACTTTCTACTACCTATAAGTTTTGGAAAAAGAAAAAACTAAGATTTACTACTATAGAAGAATATGATAGAAATAGAAGACAGATTTTGTTTGTCACATCTCTGCTGAGCACTCATATTCAAGATTAAAGTCATATTTCTTTCTATGTTAGACAGGGAAAACATAAAACAATGTATGATAAGGCAACTATTCATGACTTTTTAAAATGTTTCTTATTAAGTGATGAAATTTACTTTATAAGCTGAGGTTTGGGGTTTGAAACATGGCAGGCTGATCTATTTAACACATTTCTGGAATGCACCTACTGAACAACACAAATGGTGGGGGCTACTATTTCTACACTTTAATGAATGATTGAACCTGTTTGGCATTAATGCTGGGTAAATAAATCAACTCTATTGTAACTTGCTCCCTACACTTGAAAAACTTGTAATGTCACTAAATATTATCTACTTATCAAATGTTATTTTGGCAAATGTGATTTTAAAAAGTTTATTTGAAAAGGAATACACTTTCAGGAGATTAAATGTAGGTTATGATTGGTTTGAGAATGATAACATTTTTATACCACAGAATCAAGTTGTACTAAAGTACCAGTGCTTTGAAGCACTAAGGATCTTCTCAATTAATGTTTTTCTGCATTACATTTGACCTCTAAGTCAAGTTTTCCTGGCCTTAGTAGACCATTTATGGATCTATCCTTCCAGGAACTATTTTTGGGCCCATTTATGCTGGACTGAAATCTTAGATTCATCATTAGGGGAGGGGTATTAAAAATAATCTTCTGACACTTTGTGATCTTGTTCACTCATATGGGCTCGTCATTTGTAAATTGAGTTTGAATTACAATAATTTCTCTCAGATTTTGTGAACTCATCCTTCATTTTAAGTTACCTTGCATTTCACAATTACTTGCTGCTAATTCTTGAATCTCAAGGAATTGGGGCCCTGAAATATAAGAAAAGAGAAATTGAGATGGATCTTCAATTACTTTCTGCTGGCATGTTGCATAGGCCTAGCTGAGAAGTCTTGCCCCTGTTATCTGATGATAACATGTAACTGGGACATTGGATCCTAGGACCCATGGGTCCTGAAGAAGAATAATATTTTTTAGACACTATATCTTCTAAATTTGGATATAATCTTTAGGAATGCTTCAGAAATATGGAGTAAAACCGTTTGGGGTGAGCGAGTTAAAACAATAAACAGAGCAGCAGAGTAACACCTCCTATAGATTAGAGGAAAACAACATTCTTTCTTTACCATGTGAATTTAGAAGACCACGAACACTTAGAAGGTATCACAAGTTTATACCGAAGACATTTGCATTGACACTTTTTATATTCTAATATATATTCTAAACTTAATTATTTATATTCCAATTCTACTTATTGGAATAAATATCAATTTATTTGTCAAATTATCAATTAATTATAGTAAGTTTCATTGCGTGAAACATGAAATCAGCACATAAATATAAAATATATAACTATATATAATATAATAAAATGGCACATATTTTGCATTGCTCTGTTGTGGATTGGGCATAAAAGGCAGCTCTGTTCTAAAGTATTATTCCATTATCTCTACCTCAGTGTTTGGTAGAGTTAGACCTAAAGCTTTACCATTTGTAGATTTACAACCTGGAGGCAAGATGAGACATTACCAATTTAAGGCCTAATAACAAAGAGAAACATATGGACTTCTGGATCTATAGAAATATTTGGTTTAAGTTCCTGCCTGGTTGGAAGGTAGATAGGCCAGGAAATTAGGTAATCATGCATATGAACAATTTTTCACCTTCTTGGCTTTAGCTCCTTTTGAAATGATAGGTATAATAAACAATTATATTTTGATAAAATACCTTCTAGACTGAACACTTTTGTCTGAAATGCTCATCTGTATATGATCCCTTGTAACTAAGATTAGTTTTGTTCCAGTAAGACAATCCATGCTGTTAGGATAAGATATTCTGGTTGTTCTGTTCCTACATGGAAGAAGGATAAAGGTTAAGGTAGACCTCATTTGGGAAAATTTCAACTGCAGAAGTTTAGAAGTAGCTCTTAAGCAAGGCCTACTTTGAATCCATTAGTTCTACAAAGCTAACTCAGTTGGATAAATAAGTACTTCAAAAAGCCATTCCCTTTGGACCTAGCTATGAATGCTTCAAAATGAAAAAGACTTAAAATAGTCATTGACAAAATAATTGAAAATGTGAGCAATCGTCTGAACAATATAATTTTTTCCATTATGCACAGAATTTTAGGGAAATAAGATCAGTATCATTGTTAGGAACATTAAGGTTTCCTTGTTACAAATAGGCACCCAAGGATATAAGCCTGTATAAAGATTGCATCATTAAATTGCATACTTCAATTTAGGGGACACTATATGCTTCAGCAGCACGTATACCCCAATTGCAACAATACAGAGATTAACATGGCAATTGCACAGGATGATATGAAAATTTGTGAAATATTCCATATTTTTCATTCTTCAGATGCAAGAAATGAAAAACAGTTTTTAAAAAGTTGATTACAAAATTACAAGTGTAATAATACATGTAATTCATATAATTAAAAGTTATTCTCACATCACTGTATTAAATCTTCAAATTAGTGAAGTCTTTACATAGCATAATCTTTAAAAAAACTTTTGAAATTAGACAACATTGTCATTTTATCCCAAAGAAATATACTATAAGGACCTAGGAAAAAAGGAATCTTACACTGTTTCTATATGGAATGCAATCTGAAAGGACACATTTATTAATGAGCCTATATATTATAAAACAATGTAGAATTCAAAGTATTATATCTAGGACAGAATAAAATAGATTATGGATATTATACAAACATAGAATATAGAATACTTTAAAATATAATTTTTCAGACAAACACCAGAAATATGTTCAGTTTCTATACTACTCATTTCAACAGATAAGTTAAAATTCTTTCTGATTAAAAAAAGCACAAACTCTCCAGAAACCATTATAGATGTATACAAATCTCTTTTGAATACATTTTGACATCAAAGTCAGGCAATTCACTTGGAAGAATTCCATGGAATCCATGAATTGTTACAGTAAGGTATTGTTGTTATTTGGATTGTGAAAATATTTTGCATGGACACAAACAATGGAATGGAATTTATGAAATTTAAAAAACTTAACCAAACCATGGTGACTTAGAAGAGCAATTTGTACAGCCTTCCAAAACTTCAAAGAGATAGTGATATATACTTATCCGTTTGGCAATATCAAATGCAGTTTCTTCCAACTTATTCTTCAGACCTGATTTGACATAATGGCTCAACAGATGAAGATCCAACGTGTTTTTGCTATCTCTGTTCCCAGCAGCAATATGCAAGGGGGTCAAGAGGCCTTTAGTTTGGGAATTGGTATTTGGATCATGATGAAGTAATTAAACAGCCACTCTGGTATTATTCCACGTAAAAGCACTGTGCAGGGGTGTCCAGCCATCTACAGTTATTGCAAGAATATCTGCCGATTGAGCCACCAACTCATGGCAAATGTCTAAGTATACCCTACAGGTTTCCTGATGAAGATGGTTATACTCATCTTCATACCTAGTATTCACATGAGTGGCCTTTTTGGAAAGTAGTCCCTGCACTACTGTAGTAGTAAACAGATTATTTTCAGCAGCCCAAAGAAGAAATTTGCTTGGATCCTTCTCCATTTTTTTCTTGCAATTGATACCATTCCTCACTTTTTCATCGTGTTCCTCATTTTCATGACAATTGCCTAACCAGAGACTTTGAGTGCCATTGGGAATGATGTGTACATGTATTTCCCTAATAGTTCATGTTAGTTGAACTGTTCAGCAAAATCTGGTGAATTTTCTGCATCTGTTTTTTCACTATGATTTATTTTCTCTTTTTCCATTTTTACTATTCGAAATTATTCTAACTGTAGATTAGGGAATTGATGGAGAGCAGAGGAAAGATGGCCCTCCGTATTCAAAGATTCAGACTGAAAATATGGACCAGTGGTGTGTTCATGTGCAGTTTATTCTAGGAATGAGAAAAATGCATGCCTCTGATCAATTTATAGAGCACACAGAATTTTATGTTTTGAAAAAAGATGGAAATAGAATTTATGTATTTATTTGAAATTAGTAAATACATTTATAGCAGTCTACATAAAGAGACGTAGCTTTGACCAAATTGTAGACAAGAATCTAAATCCTTGATAATTGTAGGAAGAGATCTGAATGAAATCAGTTGAATCACACTTTTCCTGTAGAATGAAGGAATAGGTCCATTCAGCAAGAGAAGGCAAGCCAATTATATCTGTGACAAATCTTTGTGGAAAATGGTATCGAGGATTACTTACTGGTGATCCACTTGCACTGGAAGCATGATTCTGAAATATTCCTTGCAGATTCTCAACTATTGCTTTGATCATTATATTCTCCAAGAAGAAAAAGTGAGATTTAATTGATAGCAAAGGACTACTAATACATTTTGACTTCTTATTAAACACCTTCAATCATAGAAACCACTTAAAGACAATAGACAGGCCTACTTTTATAGATGAAAACAAGTGTCTTTAATAGTCATGCAAAGGATTTCTATTTTATTACTGCATTATACATTTTTTCTAATGTTGGATAACAATAAATAATGAATCTATTAGAAAGCTCTTCAAGCTCATATGTCCAATAATGAGTTCTCTTATACTAAATCATGGTATTTTTTGTGTATGGTCTGAAGAAGAAATTTAAATTACTAACTTGATGTTTTGACAGGACAATTTCATCACTGTACATCTTGCTTCTATACTCAATTTTAGATTACGATCTAAGTATGTGAAATAGATAAGTATAGAGGAAAAAGTAGAAGCCACACTGGTAGCTCATGTCATTAATCCTAGCTAATCAGAAAGATGAAGTCTGAGGTTTGTGGTTTGAAACCAGACCAAACCAAAAAAAAAGGCCATTAGATTCTGATTTGAAAGAAACCAACAAAAGCTAGAAATGGGGCTGTGGTACAAGCAGTGAAATGATAGCTTTGAGAAAACTAAAACAAAAAAAATATCAATTTCTGGGACAGAGCCAGGCCCTAAGTTCAAGCCCTATTATTAGCACCAAACAAATGAATGAATGAATTAGTTAATTAATTAAAAATATATTAAGTGGTCACATGTGGATAGATAAGTAAAACATAAAACCCGTGGTGACTGGATAGTGTATTACTTTTTAGTAAGGCAAATTATCATTTATACTAATCATTAATATTTTATTTGAACTTTTTTGTGCAGTAAACCCTGAATTTAGCATGTATGTATATGTGTGTGTAAATGTGTGCATGTGCTGTTGCAATGTTGCTTGCCAATATGGACAAGGTGGGACTGAAAAGAGCTAACTGTGTTGCAATATTTTTATTTATCATTGTTTTGTCATGTTATTTCAGTTCGACCCCCCTTCTGTACACTTTATTTGTCAAATAATAACATCATCAGAATCAAATCATTTACATTAAGTTAGATAAAAGAGACAGCTTTAGCTCTTATTATATGCTAGGAAAGAAGATACAGACATAATTAGGTAGTAAGTTATTGCTGTAAGATGACTGTCAGTTCAAAATATGTATTTGACCTCTTAAATTGGTTATAATTTTAAAATATGCTCATGGAGTGAGTTTGACCGACTTGACCAAACCGGTATTACTCTCTGGTTATTCCCGTGAAACACAAGGTGGATAAATTCTGGCTTTCTGTTGAAAATAACTTTCTTTATAAGATCATATCTATTCTCACTAAGAGATAATCAACTCCAAATTTTTACGTTTGAATATCCTATGATATTGACTGAAAATCGGTATTGTTGATAAGCTTGCTAGATATTCCTTTCAAAAACAAACAAACAAAAAGCATGTGTCATCTCCAGATAATGGATGTATTTGAAGTTGTACATGCAAAGGGATCTTCACTAATGGCTCTTTTGTGGGAGTAACTATCGCAACTTAACAAATAAGGCTTTTCGTATATATATAACGAAATATAAATAACATCCCAGAGTGAATCTTGCAACTTCTGAAAAGCCTTTAAATATTTTAGAATTATTTCAGTTCATTGACTAAAAAGCTAAAGACATTTCTGAAATAAATATTGTTAAGATCTGAAAATGTAAGTGCATATAAAGGCTTTTATGCATCATTTTATGAAAATCTAGTTTTTATGAAACTAAATGGAATAGAATAGAAGAATGTAAGTGAATTTTGTAAGCTAATTTATTATTAGTATAACTTTGTTTTCTATTAACACAGTCCTCTGAATGTAGATGATGGGTGTAGATGATGTGTGTCTGTACTTTAGTTATTTTTAGGATCTTTGTATTTAAAGGATTGGATTTTTGGTATAAATAAAGGTCTTTTAAAATGATTAGGATTAATCTTGTGTTTTGTGTACTACTCCCAAGAAAATGAGTTATTTTCAAGTGTTAATAGTTTATAATTGAATCTTCAGTATCATAAGAAATTTTTAAAAATTTAGTATTGATGACTTTTTAAACCAATTGTATTCACAAGTTGGAGACTCTTTAATTCATGCTTAGGTCTTGGTGTCTATGATTTTTAACTTCTCGTTCCTAGCATTAATGATAGGTCAGAGTGCGTTTTTGGGTATATGAGAGGTAAAATATTTATGTGGGGTCAAAGGTGATTTTTATATCAGTCTTGCTTTAATAACATTTTAAAGAAGTACATTTCTCTCAAAATGTTGCACATCAAAAGCTATCAAATACTTCTCATGGTAAACAACTTAGGTGAGCTACAATGTGGAAATGATTGGTCCATCATACCTGCAGTCTGTTTCCATTCAGAATTGGGCAGGTCATTCTATCTGTAAGACTGTGTTAAACAGAGATGGGGTCGCCAAGCATATCTAGAAATCAAGAATGTTACACTTTAGCAGTTCCTTTCACCAAGGAGGTGTAAATTGACTATGAACTTGGAGCTTTCATATTAAAGCTACCTATTTTCTAACAAAGATAAAGTGAAATATTATTAGAGTGTTCACAATAATTTTGGGAAATTTTCCTAGAATTAGTAGACTAAGTTCTGGTATTTTAGTCATAAAATAAAATGAGGTTATTTGATACAGTGGGAGAGGGGCCACAGGCTAACTCTTACCATGCGTACATGTTGTACTAGTAATTCCAACTCTGAAGACTTCAGTATCATCATCTGAGAATTAAAAATAGAAGCAGATCCACTTTATGGGAATATTGTGAGGATTAAATTAGATACCATAGGTAAAGTACTTGGAAAAACAATCAGCATTTGATACTTTCTACTTATTATTTTATCATGAAATGAATTCTAACATTTTACTGTGATTTTTATATTGTGTCTATTTAGAATACACAATGTGATGTATTGATATTCATTGCATTGGTCACTTTTCTTTCATTATGAGGAAAATACCTGCAAATAATATTTCTGAGTAGGAGACTATTATATTAACTCATGGTTTAAGAGAACGCAGTTTAAGATCAGATGTCTCCATTGATTTTAATTATATTTTTATTAAATAGCTGGTCAAAAGAATTTCTATTCCACAAATCAGTTTATAAATACAATGGATCTTCACATAAATTACCCTTCCAAACCTCACCCCACTTTCACTTTTTCTAGTTTCGTACTATCAGCATTGAATATTATACCTTCCCTCTCTTCCTCCATAGCTCTTTATTCCTTCCCTTTGACTTTCTCTCACATCTTCCAAGTGACAGTTTCCTGGTATTCACTTCCTTGAATTTAAAGTTCAATTTTATAAGAAATTACACCGTTTAAATACTCCTCTGCAAATAGCATGCTTTGGTTAATACTATTATGTAATTGTAACCCCTCTGTCCGGTATTTTCACAATACAAAAATTTTCAGTTTTATGGTCGGTATATTTTGAAAAGAATGCCATGACTTTATGAAATAAAAATAGAATCTTTAATGGGTGTATTGTCACTATTGCCACCCAGATTTAAAAAAAAATTCTTAGACTACTACCTCAATTCTTATGCAAAAATAAAAAACGATTACAAAACTAAATGTGAGATGTAAAAACCTACAAAATATAAATGTAAAAATTCATGACATTG